>NW_026126485.1:17242500-17842500 GCF_943737965.1 Phodopus roborovskii | reverse complement strand
CACACCTCCAGTCATTAAGCCAGCTGAGATCCTGTTTCCCAAAGTGGGAGGAGCTATCCAGGAAGAATAAAAGATTGATTAAGAAAAGAAAATCAAGACCACCCCCCCCCACTCATCCACATATCTTTTAAATTTTGTGGTCAGTCTTTGTGTGTGTGTGTCAGAGGATAACCTCTGCCCATCTTTCTTCAGGAAGCCATTGTTTTGTTTTTTTGAGACAGCAACTCTAATGGGCAACTAGCAGACTAGTCTGGCTGGCCACCATGGTCCAGTACTCTGAACTCACTTCCTGAGCACTGGGGTTACAGGTGTTTGGTGTCACCTGGATTTGGGGTAATGGTGAAAGTTCCAGGGATTGAACTTGGGTCCTTGTGCTTGCCAGAGTTACTGCCTGAATTTCTCCTAGCTCTAGTTTGTTTACACTGTGTCTTTTCATCTTCCCTAGTACTCAGTCAGCTGTGGAACATGAATGTCTCCCAGCTCCAGTATTAAATTTTTGAAAAAAAAAAAGTCTGTTGCTAAAGACCGATATCATTTAATAAAACTTCAATGAATCCTGAAACCCAACATTCATTCCTATAGTGAAATATATATATAGTCAGATTTGAAGAACACTCACTTATTAAGGCCTTCTGTGGTCTTTCTACTTCTATAAAGCAGGGGTAATAATAGCACCACACTCACAGGGTGCGTGAGTTCATATTGATAAAGCTCTGGGCAAACAGAGCACACACAGAGCTGGAGACAGTGGCCCTTTTTAGTTGTGATATGGCTGTACTTTTCTCTCATTGTTCTCAGCCAGGAGCTGAGAGTGTAATGGACAATTTTTAAGTAGGTGACATTATCTGTTTGCAGTCGCCTTCACTGGGGATGGCTTTCACCAGGGGTTGGATGCTTCTAACACTGCCTTCATCCCCTCCCTAAGACAGTTTCCCTATTCTCTCCCACAAGAAATGTACTTATTCAGACACTTGAAAGCATCTTGCATTCCTCCTTCTATGTTAAGCCTTACTTCTAGTTTTCACCAAATTTAGTCAACTGTATGTTTTTAAGCATTCTGATTGGCACCTTGGTTCTTCCCTGTATGCCATAGGGCATACCACAACCGTTTCTGACTTCCTGACATAACTTTTATATACATATTTTCTACTGCTGCCAAAGTAATCTTTTGCAGTATAAATATGCTTATGACACTTGCTGAACTTTTATTTGTCATGTTGGAAATTGAACCAAAGGCCAAGAGCTCCACCACTGAACTCTATCCCCAGCTCCTTATTTCTTTTTCTTTCTTTCTTTCTTTCTTTTTTTTTTTTTTTTTTTTTTTTTTTTTTTGAGACAAAATCTTTCTAGGTAGCTCAGCTTGGCCTTGAACTCTGATTGTCTTGTCTCTGCCTCCCAAGTTCTGAGATTCCAGGTATGTGCTGCCTCTACAACTGATGGCCTGCTTAGCATTCAGCCTTTCAGTGCTTTCTCAGCACTGTATGGGTAGAATACAAACTCCTTAGAGGGAAGAGTGAGGGAGGCCCTTTGTGTCTAGTTCCTGTTTTCTGGACTTATCTGTCCCTTCTTACCCATGCACCTCTTCTCCCTGCCCTGAATCTCTACTCAGCTTCTCACTGAGATTTTTGTATAGTCTTCACTTGTCTGGAAAGGACAAGTCTTGTCATGTTGCTCCTGGCCCTAGAAGTCTCCTACTGCTCTCCCAGGACTCACTCCAGATGTGGACTCTGAGAGTCTTGCATGACCATGCCTCTTGCCTGTGCCCATTCTTCAGTGACTTGCAACACAGCATATGTCATGGTTGTGTAGTCAGCTGAAATGGGGCTCCTGTCTAGAGTGACAACTATCACTGGCCAACCTAGCACAGTTTCCTGCCCATGACAGTACAACAAAGCTTAACAGAACAGATCAACCAAAGAAGGATAAAGCATAACACTCTCAGAATATATCTGCTTAGTTTAGAGCCTAGCAGGCCCAGTGATTGATTAAAACATTTGCAGAAAACCACCTGAATGGGCCATTCTAGGTGTGTCTCCTCTTTTTTATCTCTAGAAATATGACAATGCAATGTTATCTAGAAACACCTAGACCTGAACATTGGGTGTTCTGTATGGATGAGTTTTACTTAGACACGAATGCAGACTTGGGGAGTGTGGTGGTCTCTCTTTGACTTTGCACAAGCTCTCTAGGCTTCTCTGGGACTCTGCTGTTTGGGGAAGTGTGCACTGAGCATTGTTTTACAGCCTATCTTTATTATCTAGGTGAAGAGACACAAAGCTCCCCTCACTGGCAAGTTGATTTTTACAAGTGTAAACCTGCATGTGAAAAACAAATTTACATATCCCCTTTTCTTTCTAGGGGGAAAAGAGACAGTGCAAATATTCACTTTTTTTTTTTAACTGACAATTTGTTATGAATGCCAGCACACTCAGCACACTTTGCGTTACTTTGGGTAAGTTTGGGCTGCTGGGATGGAACCAGAGCCTAGCCCATGCTAGGCAACTATACTATTGCTCATTTTTCAGGTTTTGAATAGAGTGTGGTCTGGCGCACAGCCCCCATCCCCCGGCACTCCTTACTTTCTTTCCCTGAAGAGAAGTACTCTTGGACAGTATCGTAGAGGCCAATCCTGAGAGAGGCAAAGCTGATTTGTCTCTGGATGCCAGCAGGCAGACCACTGTACAGTTTCGGCAGCCCTTCTGTTTTTGCTAGGGTGGTGATGGTCCCAAGCACGCCTTTATACCTAATGGTACTGGAGGTCTGGCCTTCGCCTTGGATCTGGAAATCAGAAAAGTGCAGGTCAGAGGGAAGTGGCTGTCCATTAAGGAAGGTGCCATATCCAGTGAGGACTGAAGACTATGGAGATATCCTAGGCAAGGCTTGCCGGTTCTTGGCTCTTCTTAAAATTGCCTTTCTCAGCAACCTTTCCAGCATGCAACTGCATCTTTCTTTCTTTCTTTCTTTCTTTCTTTCCTTCCTTCTTTCTTTCTTTCCTTCCTTCCTTCCTTTCTTCCTTCCTTCCTTCCTTTCCTATCTATCTATCTATCTATCTATCTATCTATCTATCATCTCTATCTATCATCTTTCTTTCTACCTGTCTATCATCTATCTATTTCGGGGTGGGGCTGGCTACAAAGCAGGCTCTGAACATCTGAACAAGGTATCCCCAGGAACTTGTCGCAGACCCTAAGCATAGATTGGGATAGTACCTCGAAGAATCAAAGAAAGGTAAAGCGCCAAGCTTGAAAACTCTGAGGGTACCCTACCTGCTCCAGACACCATAGCTATTTTGAGGGTTTGACAGAGGTCACTGTCAACCCATTCCCTGCAGCTCTTCAGCAAACCTGGGAAAGGGGTCCCACTTTCTTTCCTATAGCACCCAGCCCCAAGACAGAGCCACATGAGAAAGAGTGGGATGCCCACAGCAGTCCCTCTGCCCTGAGAGCCCTCGGCAACTTCATTGGACTCTACCTGAAGCCGGACTTTGGCCGTGTCCAGCGGGAAGGTGATGATATCTGCCAGGCAGGCCGCCACACCGGCTGAGAAGATCTTGACCCCCATGGTGGGGTGCACTTCGGAAGTTGTCTGGCTCACCATCTTGGCTAGGAGGGCTGAGAGGGCGAGCACAAGAATAGGACTCAGCCCTGAAGGTAAGTTACAGAGGCACTGCTGCCTGGTGTGGGCACCCCGAACTTCTGACTTCTGGGACAGCCACCCGGGGCGGGTGGTGATACTGCGGAGCCGGCACTGCCGCGCGGGGCTCAAAGGTGAGCTGTGTCCCTTCCCCTTGATTGGGCCAGGAGGACCCGCTAAGCCGAGGTTGCCGGCACCTCTGCACTCCAGCCTGCGGGGCGGTGATCTATATAGCCGGATCGCTGGAGGAGGGGCTAGGGGCAAGTGGCTGAGCAGGGTCAAGTCTCCCAAGATCAGCTAGTGGGACTCACTACAAGGGGCGTGCCCTGGGGTTCGGAAGCCTCTAAGTCGCACGCGTCACTCCCGAAGCCTTGGCCCGCACTGCTGGCTTGGCACCAGTCCCCGGTGATACCCGAGGACACACCAAGGAGCCTCATCTCTCATCACTGCACGTGTTGTACCTCTGTTACTCTTCAGCGAAGGTGCAGGCAGCATTGACCCGGACAGAGAGCAGGGTGACTGCATATCCTGCCCCTGGCGCAAAGTCCCGCAGCAAACTTTCCCACAAAAGGCTAGGGTGCAGGACGCACATCCCAGCTCTGGGCTTCCCTTTCTTTTTCAGTTCTGAATGCCCCTTTCTCCACATTCCTTTTCAAATGCCAACTTCAGACTGGGGTGAGCGCGTGCGCTTGTGTATTGTGTGTGATCTGTGCAAACCCTAAATTCTAAACTTGTACAAGAAAGTGTCTTGTGTGATCACTTTTAGCAGGCAGATGTCAGATGAGCTCATAGGCATGCTAGCAAGCTTATTGCCGAACTCTGCAGTCTGAGAAATGACAGCCCTTGATCTTTTGGTTAGTTCTTATTGGGAGTATTGGAAGGGACAAAGGTAGCTGACCTGACTCTGCCATCTGGCCAGCTTTATGACCCTGAGAAAGTCCTCCAGCTTTGGTCTGTGATTGTGTCAAATCTAGTCCCAGATTTGAGATCCTGCTACCTCTAGTAACAGTTCTGACATTGGAATATTGCCTTGTAGAAAGGGTAAGAAGTTTTTCTTATGTCTGTCTTTGAGCAAAGATTTATTTTGAGTATTTATTTATGTGAACAGCTTTTAAAATACCGTTTAAGAAAATGAGAGAAAGAGAGCAGGCTGGGACTCACACAGGGCCATTGGGTGTTATCTGCATTCTCCCATAGTATCCAGGTTCTGCTATTTAACATGGCCCCCTGGAGAGTGAACAGACTCAGGCATATCTCCAGGAGTGGGACATGTAAGACAGAATTCCCCAGACACCACACTTGAGGGAAAAAGTGTGTGTGAACTGAGGGGCTTCCACAATGACACAGACTGCTGGGGCTTGACCCAGGAAAGCAGTGATGAACAACAGAGGCAGCTCAGTGTTGTGTGTAAAGACACAAATACTGGGGGAAGCAGAACACCTTTTGTTGGCCGGGGAAATTGAAGGATGGGGAGAAAGGAGAGACAGGGGCAAGAAGTTGAGAAGATATGTGGATAAAAAACCATAGTGAACAGTGGACTCAAAGAATCTGTAGGTTTGCGTTGTTCCAGGCTTACAGATGATAAAATGCTCAGATGAACGGCACATCTAATCAGATAATACAGAAGGCTTACTACTGAGTCAAATAATGTTTGAAGATGATGCTACATTAAAGAAGATGACAGCTGTATTGGTGATGTTGCCATCTGATTGTCACAAAGTAGTTGGCAGGTTTCTCTTTAACCTTCATAAGATGATAACTTTCCATCTTAGAATTATTTGGAGAAAATGGTGTCACAGTTTTCATAAAGAGCTCCCGTAGGAAACTTCATGCTACTTGCAGAGAATCAAAGCTGAGAGGTACTTGGAGGTCGTCAGTGTGGAGGTAACAGAACCGGGATCTCGTCACGAGGGAATGGGTACCGTGGGATTGAGAAGGGTGACAAGGAGCAAGCCATAAGGAAGCCCTGAGTTATGGTCTAAGCAAAAAGGTACTTGGAGCCCTGGGTCTCCATATAAAAAAAATCAGATGTCCCTGTGGATGTCATGCTCAAGAGGCCCTTCTGCTGTCCCTCACCAAGGCCCCAACAACTCAAGAGCAATCACCTTGGACCTTCAGATACTTAGTTCAATACAACACGTCATCTCTGTTGATGTGAGTAGAAAGAATAACTACCCGACTTGTCCTGAATTACTGACCCTCCCCCAACATGTGGCATGTCGCTGGGTACAAGGCCACACACCTACAATCCTAGTCCCTTGGAAGCAGGGGCAGAAGGATGTTAAATTCAAACACAACTTGGGAAACTCTGTCTCAGACAAAGCAGAACAATACAAAAGTGAAATGTTACATAGTGATCAGCAAGGCAGCATTGGATAGCTAGAGCCCCAGCTCCCCTTGTTTGACACATTGGGAATAGTGTGCATTGCTGTCACCTCCTGCTCAAACCTTCACAAGGGGCACTAGATGCAGTGGGCGTATGCAGAGTTTCTGCACTGGGCTGTAAAAGCAGCTCACAAAACTTTGTAAGAAGCGGGATGTAGGAGGTACTGACTGTGTTTCCATACTGCACCTATTTGCATGTGTTAAAGGTGGAATGGATGAACTAGAGGATGGAGCAGAACACAGCGAGAAGAGGCTCCATTTTGTTACAAGTATGAGAAGACCAGAAGGGTTCAGGACAAGCAGGCAGTGAGGACCAGAGAAGCAGTACAGGTCCCCGAGCTGCAAGAAAGAATGAAAGCATGAACTCCCAGGATGCTAACACCGAGTGATGCTAACACCGGGTGGAAGTAATCAGGAGAGCAGCTGTCAACTCAGGGCAATGATCGTGGAGTGCCCATGATGTGCTAGGTTGTGGGCTGGTGTTGAAGGTCAGAGGGCAAGCAGAATGAAAAAGCTCACAGGAGGAGACCCTGTGATGTCAGTTCAAGACAGGGAGTGCTTCTAGATTCTGAGAGGGCTGATTTTGCTGCCCCCAGAGCCTCTGGGAAGTGGGACAAAGTTTGCCTCAAAATGGAGAGAGCAATAGGAAAGAGGCTGGGATCCCCAGAGAGTCAGATTTCTGCTCTTCTGGCAGAAAGAGTGGAGAGGTGAAGACTAGTTCAGTGTGATCAAGGGTGACTAACCTTCTGTGACATCGCAAACGAGTGGCAGCAAGGTTCCCTTACCAAGTGTCTATGTTCTCTTAAAATGTAGGCCACCGTTTACAAAGGCGGCTGCTCACAGTGTGCTCACTGCAGAATCATCGAACAAATGTGTTCACACAGAAGCAACATGAGGCTTTGCACATGAACAGAGGTCTAGACCCTCCCATAGTGACTTCTTAGCTGTCTCCAGGAGGAAATGCCAGGGCATAGTAATACAGACACTAAACATGCAAGAAGCCACATTTAACTCTGCTAATACAAAAGCGCACAACTTCCCTCTAAGAATACCTTTCTTTACCCACCTTAGAATTAATATAGCACACATTTTTAATTTAGCATGAGAGATATAATTAAATAAATTATTCCTGTCCTTGAAACTTGGAATGTTAAAATATCAGTATTCTGTGAGTGATGGTCTTGTAAATTGATATAATTATTTTGAGAGTGATTTGGCAGTATGCCCTGAGCTATAGAGATGTTTATGTCTTGAGAAGCAGTGATGTTACTTATACCCTAAAGTAACTATCCAGCCAGGAGTTATCACAGCTTAATAATTAAAAGAAAAACAAATGTGAATGCCATCCTCATTTTGCGGTCCAGCGTACATCTCTGGGATTGGCTGAAGTGGTTTACAGTTGCTGGTGAGAGACATTACCATTAGAAGTTGATGCTGAAGTGGGAAAGAAGACTCTCCTGGGGATAGGGAATGAGCAGTAGGAAGACTGGGTCAGATCGACTGGTTCAGTTCATCCTAGAAAGAGAGTATTTATCAAGCTGTACAGAGAGAGCGTCCCATTTCAATTCTGACCTGGGTGGTCTACAACACTGTGATTAACAACAGTTTGTTCTCACCCCATGGGTGGAGATCCCTTCACAGAGGTTGCATATCCTACACACCAGACATTTGCATACAATTCATAACAGTAATAAATTACAGTTATGAAGTACCAACAAAACGTTGTTATGTTTGGGGTCCCCACAACATGAGGAACTGTATTAAAGGGTTGCAGCACCAGGAATGTTGAGAAGCACTGGATTAACAGAACAAAATGCCTGTGTCCAAAGCCACCAGAAATACTGACTGAACAACTAGCATTATATTTTTTGACTTTTATGAAGCTCAAATCCTTTGCTTTGGGGACTAGAAAGATGGCTCAGCAGTTGAGAGCCCTTCCTGCTCTTCCAGAGGACTATTGCCAGCACCCATATTGGGCAGCTCACATCTGCCTGTCATTTCAGCTCCAGGGGATCTAATGCCCTCTTCTGGACTCTGAGGGCACCTGCACATACCTGTTGGACACACCCACAGATATGCATAAAGTTTTAAAAAAGGATTTGCTTCTGCAATGCATTCTCCTGCATCAATTAGACTATTTCTATTAACAAGCCATTTAATGTAAGTACCCGATGTATAAAATATGTACAATACTCATAAATTTAAGAAGTATGTGTTTGACCAACACATATAAAGTGTTGTGCCAATGACAGATACTGTTTTAAGAGTCTTACAAACTGTAGCACTGTTCTCCATGTGTTACATACTGTTAGATACACACACCCTTGATTTACAGACTGTTGTTATTCCCACCTCACAGAGCAGGAGACTCAGGTGCTCAGAGGAGATCAAGTGACTTCTTTTATGTTCCCTAACCAGGATACAGAGCACTTAGGGTCTGTCTGACCAATACTGGATGATGCATGAACTGTTTGCTGGCTATGTTTGTAGCATGCTACTTTCATGTGATTTGAAGATGTATACTAATTATTAGGATTCCTAATGTATTGTTCAATAAGTTACATCAAGTGTATATCTTCATTTGATTTCTTTATAGTCCTAAAAATTTTACAAAGGCCACAAAAGGCACAAAAAACACTTAAAAATCTTTAGTGAGACTGGAGAGGTGATGCAGTGGTCAGGGGCATTCACTGCTCTTCCAGGGGACCTGCATTTGGTTCTCAGCAGCCATGCTAGTTAGCTCAAAACCATCTACATTACACAACAGGTGCATTACAGGTAACAAACACATTGCAGGAAAATGAAACTTATGGGATTTGTGGACAATGGAGGAAAAAGAAAATAAAGGACATCTAGGACAAGATGTTTCTGTCCCAGATTCAGTGTGTGGGGATAGATTTGTTCACATGGAACTCAGGCAAAGGGCTAGTGCAGAGGAGAGACATTACAGGTGTGTGGATCACCACTAAGCATGACAAAGGTGTGTTGGGCAGTGGCCTGGAGAAGACTGCAGCTGCTTGGGGCCATGCCTCTTCTATTGCTGCAGGTATCAAAATAGCATGAATTCAGAGTGTTGCATTGAGTGTCACAACTCTGGTACATATAGACTTGAACCTGCGTTGGCTGTCTGTATGAACTTGGTGAGCCTGGGAAATCTGTTTAATCTTTTTTTCTTTTTGAGGCAGGGTTTCTTTGTGTAGCCCTGTCTGTCCTGGATCTCGCTCTGTAGAGCAGGCTGGCCTGGAACTCACAGAGATCCTCCTACCTCTGCCTCCCAAATGCTGGGATTAAATTGGTGCGCCACCAGTGTCTGGCTTCTTTTTAATCTTTTAAAGTTTTTGTGTTCTTGTCAGTGATTAGAACTTGACAGTAATTAGAACTTCAGGGATATTAGGATTCAGATAAACAACTCTAGCAATGATTTTAGCACAGTGAAGTCTGGGTGTACCTGGAAAGGGGACAAGAAGTAGTTATTACCATCACAGCTTTAACTAGTGAGTTTGATGGCCACATAGTAGGTGTAGGGCAGATAAGCACTGAACTAGAGGTTTCGGCTGACTCACTCCATAAACTCTCGTGTCCTCCAAGGCCAGGTTCTGCCCACCTTCGAATTTCACTCTTAGGTAGAAGAAGCAAGGCCACCTCCCAGATCTCCTTGTGGAGAACGACCAGGAGAACACAGAGGTCAAGCGGGGACATGGCAGCTAAGAGTCAGCCTTGAGGCTTCTGGCACCCAGTGGCTCCTGCTCAGATGAGGACACCGTTGTCAGGTCAGAAGTCGCAGATGTGTTCCAGGCCTCTCTCCTTCCACGTCCCTCCTCTGTAGCTCTCAGACAACTGGAAATTGCAGAATGGTGCACCGTGCCTGGTGGGAGGGACTTGGTGAAAGGTGAAGGGTTGCACCCTGAGTGTGAACGTGACAGGCAGTGGAGGAAGGAGCAAAGAGAAATGAAGGTGACACTGGGAATGTTCTTTGGGGCGTCTGTGTTTGTTGGCCTATTTGGCAGCCTGGGATGAACCAGGTGGCCTTACAGCCTGGAACCGCTCTCTGTGACCAAATCCTGCAGGACCTTGTGTGACCAGTTAATGATAGAGAGAGACTGTGTTCCTGAGGATGGAGGCACAGTGGCTCCCAGCAGCCAGCCTCCTGTAAGGATGACTCCTAATAGATCAGTATCACCTAAGCTGAGTACAGCAGTCTGTGGTGGAGGGCCCGACAACCAGCAAGGTCAGAGAAAGAGCGGATGCAGGCTGAACACCAGCATCCATCTCTTGGATTCCTGACTGTTGACGTGATGTGAGCAGGTGCCTCACGCTCTACCATGCTTTTTATACACCATAACCGATGCTATCCCTTCAAACCACAAACAAAAACAATCTTTCCTGTCTTAAGTCACCTTTTCAGGTAATTTGTCACAGAAATATAAAAAAGTAAGACAGAATAAAACAAAACCAACCAACCAACAACAACAAAAATTTCCTGCTCATCCCTCCCTTTTTAAATAACTATTTGCTTGCCTGATAGAGTCAGGCAAGTCTTCTACTCTCTTTCATCAGTGGAAACAATAAACCCTGTCTTGTGGGCTGTTAGGCAAATTAGAAAGAATATTTCATATGCAGTGTTCTGGGCATCCAGCATCCTCAGAGCAAACGGAAGCTATTATTTTTGCTACAGGTCATCATGTAAGGGCTGTGTCTCCCCAGAACTGTGGGTGGAAAGCAAGTGCTAAGAGGTCGGAGAAACCAAGTTAGAGAAGAATGACCAGTGGCCAGAGAAGCCGCCAATAGCGGGCCACTGGAGGACCAAAGTCCGGGGCGACACCAGCACTAAGGGGACTTAGGGGCCACCGGCTCCTCGATTCTGCCTGTGATTTCTGCTAGGTGTCTAGGCATTGATCTGGCTCTTTCCTAGTCCATTTGATCTTGCCAGGTCAGGACTCTTGCCCTGGGGCTGTCTGACCTTCATGAGTGCTGGCCTTTCAGGCCTGTCCATCTCCTCCAGCTGCTTCTACAGGGAGGGTGGGGCAAGGGGAGGCCATGACAGCCAGGCTCCAAATGGTGTGGTAACTGTGGCTAAGTTTACAAATCCTTTGGGGCTTTCTTCTCCAACTTGCTAAATAAGCAACTACCAGTGTTCACCTTGAAGAAAGGGTAAAAAATCTTTGCTTCTACACAGATTGACCTGCACCGTTTATTGAGAACTTCCGGTGATCTTCATCACAACCTCCGTTGTAATCTGATGTCTACATTTGGCTCTGTTTGTGAGCCCTCTGCTTCTACTCCATGAAGCTGATGTTTTACCCAAGCCTCCACACATCTGGACCCCTGTAGCTGATATTCAGTAGTGCTATTGACTCTGCCCTTTCAGACTTGTTGGCTTTTGAAAGCTCTTTACTTTCTCACTCATTTCAGAACTACATGCCCACTACAATAAGGCAAAATAAAACTCCAGTTGGAGTTAGATTAATTTAATTAGAATTTCATCTAATTAAATCAAGTTGGAAAGAAAATGGACATACTTCTAATAGTGAATCTTAGAGTTTAAGAATGTAATATGTCCCTTGATTTTCTTAAGCTGTCCTTATTTGCTATTAATAATGTTTTAACATTATCAGTGTAGACATTTGAGCTCCTATTGTGCTGGGCTTATTCTGAGATTTATGATATTTCTGATAGTATAATAGCTAGTATGATAATTTTATGCATATGTACATGTAGATACATGTATGTGGGGGGTGAGTGCATGCTCATGTGTGTCTGCAAGTACATAGAGGGCAAAGGACAAAGATGGGTAGCATTCCTCAGGCTCCATCCTCCGATTTTTGGAGAAAGTATCTCTAACCGCTCTGGAACTCAAGTAGATAGCTAGCTGACATTATTATACAAGTGTTCTTTTTATTATTTATTTAGTATTTTTCTTATTTAACATATCAATCCCAGTTTCCTCTCCCTCCCGTCTTCCCATATCCCCCATTCCCTTCCTCCATCCACTCTCCAGGGAGGGTGAGGCCTTCCATGAGTGATCATCAAAGTCTGCCAAATCATTTGGGGTAGGCCCTAGGCTAAGAGAAGAATGGGCTCCCAAAGTCCATTTGTACACTAGGGATACATCCTGGTTCCACTGCCAGAGGTCCCATAGACTGCCCAGTCCTCCTAGCTGACACCCGCATTCAGGGGGCCTGGTTTGGTCCTATGTTGGTTCCCCAGCTGTCAGACTGGGGTCCATGAGCTCCCACTTGCTCAGGTCAGCTGTTTCTGTGGGTTTTTCCAGCCTGGTCTTGACCCCTTTGTTCATCATTCCTCCCTCTCTGAAACTGGATTCCAGTAATTTGGCTCAGTGCTTAGCTGTGGATCTCTGCTTCTGCTTCCATCAGCTACTGGATGAAGGCTCTAGGATGGCATATAATGTACTCATCATTCTCATTATAGGGGAAGGGCATTTAAGGTAGCTTCTCTACTATTGCTTAGATTCCTAGTTGGGATCATTCTTGTGGATATCCACACAATTCCCTAGTGTCAGATTTCTCTTTAAACCTATAGTGCTCCCTCTATTGATGTGCCTCTTTTCTTGCTCTCCTCTATTCATCTCCCCACTTAATATTCCTGATCCCTCATGTTCTCCTTCCCTTCCCACCCATCAGAATGGCTAAAATGAAAAACACCAACTAGTTTATGCTGGAGAGGGTGTGAAGAAAGGGGAACACTCCTCCATTGCTGGTGGGAGTACAAACTGGTACAGCCAGTTTGGAAGTCAGTATGGCGGTTCCTCCGGAAAATGGGAACTAGTCTACCTGAAGATCCAGCAATTTCACTCTTAGGCATATACTCAAAAGATGCACATTCATACAAAAAGGACATCTGCTCAACTATGTTCATAGCAACTTTATTTATTTGTTATAACCAGAACCTAGAAGAAACCTAGATGTCCCTCAACCGAAGAATGGATACAGAAAATGTGGTACTTTTATACAAAGGAGTGCTACTCAGCGGAAAAAACCAATGGATTCTTAAAATTTGCAGGCAAATAGATGGAACTAGAAGAAACCATCCCAAGTGATGTAACCCAGTCATAGAAAGACAAACACGGTATGTACTCACTCATATACAGGTATTAGGCATAGAGCAAAGGATTACCAGACTACAATCCACACCTCCAGAGAAGCTAGGAAATAAGGAGGACCTTAAGAGAGACATACACGATCCCCCAGTGAAGGGGAAAAGGACAAGAGCCCCTGGACAAATTGGGAGCATAGGGGGAGGAGGGGAGGAGGTATATAAGTGTTCTTAAGAATCAATATTTATGTAGGTTGGCCATTTGTTTGCTTATCAGACCTTCCTGCACTTTAAAAAAAATTGTGTGTGGTGCGTGTGTGTGAGTGTGTGTGAGTGTGAGTGTGTGTGTAGGTGTGTGAAGTTGTGCACATGCACAGCAGTAAAGGAGGACCTCAGATGTCCTGATGTATAAATCTCCATCCTATTCCCGAGACAGGGTCTCTTGCTGAATGTACAGTTAGCCTAGCAGGTATGGAGACGCAGTGACCCTGTCTCTGCTTTGTACCCCCCTGCCCACCTGCAGCCCTGTGACAAAGCCTGACTTTTTTTTTTTCAGGGGATCCCTATGCTTCCATAGCAAGAGCTCTTTCCCACTGAGCCATCTCTACAACCCTGTCCTGCATTTTTATGTCTCTCTTTAGGCTGGGCATGGTAGTGCACATTTTTAATCCCAGAACTCAAGAGGCAGAAGCAGGCAGAACTCTTAAGTTTGAGGTCAGCCTGGTTTACAGAGTGAGTTCCAGGCAGCCAGGGCTACACAGGGAACCTCACCAACCAACCAACCAACCAAACAACCAACCAACCAACAAACAAACATAACAACAAAACAAAACTAACCAAACAAAAACACTTGTCTTTAGTATTTCTAAATATTATGCACTGGCAATTGTTACAGAACTCTGATAATTAAACCCTTCCCTCATTTTTAACCTGTGTTATTTTGACGGAAGCGTTGACTGGTATGGAAGTCCAGAAGCCCACCCAAAGCCTTTGGAGAGGTGGGGCACTGGCTACACACACTCCCCGAGCTTTTGTTTGCACTGTGAGGCAGTCCCTGTCAGAATCCCCTACCAAAACAAATGGGCTGCACTTGGAGACATGAGCTTATGTTTGGTGCCCTTCAAGCAAACTGGACTACTTTCCCTGCAAGTAAGAAGGAAGAAGAGTTTCTGCCCCGTAAATAGTGAAAAGTGACAGAGACGATGGTATTCCCATTCTCTAGTGAATCCCAGTGCTTTTGGGGAAGTGATGGCCTGTAATACAGATGGGGCTCCCTCTCCCACTCACTGTCTCAGGTGTCCTGGGAGTGTACTCAGGGCATGCACCTCCTGAGAGGAAGGATGGAAGGTGTTCCCTGTCTGGGCTGTGTGGCTGCTCAAGTGCTGTGAAATCCTGCACACTGGATAGAGTTCAGAGTACACATGAACTCCCAGATTTGGTTTTATTTTATAAAACTGAGTGAGCTTAAATATTCATAGTCTCAAGTTCCCTGAAAAGAAAGTGACTGAATTTGAACTGAATAATCCCTGATATGTTTTGAAATATAAAGACATTGTTCTGTAAATACATATGATTTGGGGATCAAGGCCACCATGCTTGTGTGACAACTATCCAGATCTCATCCTCCTACTAATAAGATCTTGCATTCTAACTATTTGGGCCAAAGTAGGATGGTCTAGAATTTTGGGAAACCGAGTTGCCTATCAACACTTCTCAGTTGCCTAAGGCTGCTCTTCCAGGCAAGATGGCGAGGACCACAAGTAGAAAGTCATTAGGCTCTGCAGAACCGGGAAAGGGCTGAGACAAGATAAATACATGACCAAGATATGTGCTCAAACTGGTGTGCAGGCAATTGTGGATTGGACAGGATTAAGAATTACCATGGAAACATGCCTTGTGATTCATGAGACTACTTCTATACAGGATTAACTGATTAGTGAAGCCCACCCTGCATGTGGGCGGTGCCATTCTGTGGGATGGGGGCTGGGACTGAGAATAAAAGATAAAGCAAGCTGAAACCAGTGCCTGCCTCTCTCTGCTTCCTTTAAGATACAATGTGGCCAGTTTCCTCACATTCCTGCTGCTGTGTCTTCCCTGCCATGATGGACTATACCCTCAAACTGTGACCCCAAATAACCCCTCCTTCCTTCCTTCTTTCTTTCCTTTCTTCTTTCCTTCCTTCCTCCCTCCCTTCTTCCCTTCCTTCCTTCCTCCCTTCCTCCCTCCCTTCCTCCCTCCCTTCCTTCCTTCATTCTTCCTTCCCTCCCTCCTTCCCTCCTTCCCTTCTTCCCTTCCTTCCTTCCTTCTTTCCTTCCTTCCTCCCTCCCTTCCTTCCTTCATTCTTCCTTCCCTCCCTCCTTCCCTCCTTCCCTTCTTCCCTTCCTTCCTTCCTTCTTTCCTTCCTCCCTTCCTCCCTCCCTCCCTTCCTCCCCCCCTTCCTTCCTTCCTTCATCCCTCCCTCCCTCCCTCCTTCCCTTCCTTCCTTCCTTCCTTCCTTCCTCCCTCCCTCCCTCCCTCCCTTCCTCCCTTCCTTCCGTGGCCTTTGTTGGGTGTTCTATCACAACAAAAAGGAAAGTAGTGACTGTATCTGGGGGGCAATGTTGCACTTCCAGAAAATACTAACTCAGGTGTCTGGCACAAGATTCATCTGCTCTCTTTAGGCTATTCCCAGGCTAGAGGGGGAGATGTTTGTTCTCCTGAGTAGGGCTACAGCCTTAGCACCTGTGCCACTGTCCCCCAACAAACACCTGTGCCACTGTCCCGTACCATGCTCTAATCACAGGTCTGACTGGCCAGTCATAGCACCTCCATGAAGCCAAAGACTCTCAGGCTTTAGTGGAGGGGGGCGGCGGGAATGGAAGCCTGGACTTGGAGATGGAGATCGGTATCTGGGTTTCTAGACTGTGGTTGAATACTGATGCCATTCAGGCTGTGGTCCCAGGGTTAGAACTACCGATGACACATCTCATCCACTGCCTTAGTTCAGGACTACATTTAGAGTTGCAGCCCTATTCCAGCTAGATCATGTGTGCTGGGCTGAGTGAAGGCTTGACTTAGAAAGGACTTTATACTAAGACGTTGGTCATTTTCCTTGCTCTCATTTTTGGTTCTTTTGAACAGGACTAGATGTATTCCAAACTGGCTTTGAACTTGCTAGGTAGCCAAGGATGACCTTGATTCCAGCCTTGAGCCATGAAGCCCTGCTTAGTAATTGCTGTCTCTAATTAAAGATTGTTCACTCAGGCAGACCTAAAACAAGCATGTTTCAGTGTGTGGGGAGTACACAGGAAGGTTTCAGAACTACTCTTTTTGTTTGTTTGTTTGTTTTATGAAACAGGGTCTCTGTATTGCTTTGGAGCCTGTCCTGGAACTCGCTATGTAGACTAGCTGGCCTCGACTCACAGAGATCTGCATGCCTCTGACTCCCGAGTGCTGGGATTAAAGGTGTGTGCCACCATCACTCGCCCCAGAACTATTCTTTATCTGAACTCTTGCATCATGGAGACATCCGCTTTAAACACAGTGGCTCCATGAATAATCCTTGCTTCTGTAACCCCCTGTGGACATTTCTGCCCATAGTGGGGATGCCAGCTATTCATGGCTCTGCTCTGGGGTATGAGAGGAAGACTGAATATCCCCAAAGGGACTTGGAGCTGTGTGGGACAAAGTGTCCTGGGTACCAGAATGCAGTGTGAGCAGAAGCTCTAACAGCTCTCTTTATCACCCTTTCTCCTTCTTTGGGAGCAGATATGCGATGGGAGATGCCATTATGTATATATGTTTCTCATACTGGTTAATAATAAAGCTCTGTTGGCCAATAGGAAAGGAAGATAGGAGGGACTAGGAGACAAGGAGGAAATAGGAAGTAGTGAGGAGGAGTAAACATGGGGAGACCAGATGCCTGCCTCACTCCCCGGTAAGAAGACCGCATGGAAATACATAGATTAACACAAATGGGTTAATACTTAAGACAGAGCTAGTCTATAAGAAACAAATAATGGGCCAACAGCATTATATCAAATACAGAGTCTCTATGTATTATTTGGGGCTGGCGCGGCGGTGGGACAAGACCGGGTGGTGGGCTGAAAAAACCGTACTCCTTACAGATATGTGCATAGGTACAGTCAGAGGGTACATAAAACGGGCCCAGTGAAGCAGGGCATCCATGGGCTGCCTGCCCTTAAAGACTGCTCCGAGTCCAACTAGCTCTTTCTGGCGGTTGGATAGTGAGGCTTTCCATGGGGGATCATCAAAGTCTGTCACATCATTTTGGCGAGGTTCTAGGTCCTCCTTCATGTATCTGGGCTGAAATAGTATCCTTCCATAGGAAATGGGCTCCCAAAGTCCGTTTGTGCACTAGGGATAAATACTGGTTCCACTGTCAGAGGTCCCACAGACTGCCCAGGGCTCCTAAGTGGCACCCACTTGTTTATGTCCAGTGCTGATTCCCCAGCTTTACGACTGGGGTCCGTGTGCTCTCACTAGGTCAGGTTAGCTGTTTCTGTAGGTTTCTCCAGCACAGTCTTGACTGTTTTGCTTGTCTTTCCTCCCTCTCAACAACTGGATTCCAGGAGTGTGGCTCAGTGTTTAGCTGTGGGTGCCTGTTTTAAAGTATCATCAATCTCATTATAAGGGAAGGGCATCAAAGGCAGCCTCTCCATTACTGCTTAGATTCTTAGGGTCATCCTTGTAGATCTCTGGACAATTCTCCCTAATGCCAGATTTCTCTTTAAACCTACAATGGCTCACTCTATGAAGGTATCTCTTTTCTTGCTCTCCTCTATTCCTCCCCTGATTCAGTCTTCCTGATCCCTTTTATTCTCCTCCCCCTCCTCTTCTCCCCTTCTCTTTTTCCTACCTCCCTCTCCTCCCCCTCCCCCAGGCTCCCAATTTACTCAGGAGATCCTGTCCCTTTCCCCTTCTCTGGGGACCATGTATGTCTGTCTCAGAGTCCTCCTTGTTTCCTAGCTTTTCTGGTGGTGTGCATTGTAGGCTGGTGATCCTTTGTCCCATGTCTAAAATCCATATACGAGTGAGTACATACCATGTTTGTCTTTCTGTGACTGGATTACCTCATTCAGGATGGTTTCTTCCAGTTCCATCCCCTTAAATGTTTATGTATGCACGCACGCACGCACGCGCGCACACACACACACACACACACACACAATGTGTGTGTGAACCTGTATGTGCAGGTGAACAGATGTAGGTGGGTACACTTGCACATGTGTACTTGAGTGTGAAGGACAAAGGACAACCTTGGCGTCTTTTCTCAGAAGTCATTCACCTATTTTTATTTTTTAAGACAGGGTCACTCTTTGGCCTATAATTGGTCAAGAAGGCTAGACTCACTGGATGGGCCCCAGGGATCTGTCTGTCTCTCACTCCCTAGCACTGGGATTAAAAGTCCTCACCCAGTTTTTTTTTTTTTTCAGTGTGAGATCTGGGGAACCAAATTCAGGTCCTCACACCTGTCTGCCCTTCTTTGCAGAGCAAACTAAAGGGGTCCTCAAAACTCGGTGCTCTGAGGGAGGTACACGATCCTTCAAAGGTCAAAGGGTGGTCTTCCCAGGCTATGATTTGCTCATGATTTCAGAACCTGTAGAGGAAAATCAGCCCCAACCTACCATGGTGCTTCTCAGTGAGACAGCCAGTGGTTTTCAGGGGCCACCAGGGAGTAGTCTGAGTCCTGGCCAGCACACTGATGGGAGAGGGTCACATGTGCTGGCGGCAGAGGAGGACTCTGACTAATGTGGCTTTTTCTGTCAGAGAAGTGGCTTTGACAAGGTCCTGGGAGGAGGGTGGCCAGCTTAGAGCCATGAATCTAAGAGGAAATTACATGGTAAGCAGTAATCAGATCCAGCCGAACTATTTAGAGGCAGGGAGCCGTGTTGTTAGAGACAGTCTCTGTCTCCCAGTGGCTCTTTTATTCTTGGCTTCCTGAATTGTAAGACGAAGGAGGAAGAGGAAGAAGAACAAAGGGAAGAGGAAGAAGAAGAGGAAGGGGAATGAGAAGGGGAAGAGGAGGAGGAAAACTGCTTGTGATACCTTCAGAATCAGGCCTGGAACCACCTAGATATTGTTTCCACCACTCTTGATTTACAGCTCTGCCCCCTTCCCTCCCCAGCTGTCTGCAGCATGAAGGGGTGGGACACTCTTTTGTTAATTTTGACCAGAGAAGTAAAACTTCAGCTAGAAATGTATTAAATGTGGGCTTCAAATCCAGTCCCATGGAACTACCTTTAACTCAACATTACCCCCTACTGGCAGACAGTAGAATAGATGTTATGAGCAGGTGTGGAAACCAGCAGAAAGGACAGATCTGGAGGTCCCTGGTGGGGTCTTCCCCGTGGCAAACACAAAGGGGGTGTAGCTCAGTTGACAGAGAGTTTACCTGGCACACATACTGGGGAGGTAGAGGGAGGGGTATCAAAGCTTCAAAGTCATTCTTGGTTGCCCACTGGATAGTCCAAAACTGGATTCCCTTCAGGGGGGATGTGTGATACACTCTGGAGCATAAAGGCTGAGTCTCAACATTGTGTAAGTTACCAAGAAGATGTGCCATGATGAGAGCCTGCTGGGTCCACAACTCATGGGGATATTTTTCTTTTCAAAGTAAAACACGGGACTTTTCCTGTTGTGGGACCCAAGGCTGGGACCACTAACTGTGTAAGGAAATGGAGTTGGTGGTGTTCATCAACAGGTGGATGGGTAATAAAAAGTTCCTTATGTGTACACAACGGAATTCTATTCAGGTACAATGAAAGATGGAATTATGTAATTTGTAAGAAAAAATGGATGGAACTGAAAAATATTAGATTAGGTAGCCTCAACTCATCAGCATCACATTTGGAGCTTAGCTTCTAGTTGGATGTATGTGTATTTATGTGACAGTAATTATGAAAAAGGCTGAAAACTAGCTAGGGACCAGGAGAGGCGGGAAAAGAGGTCTTGAGAGGGAGGACGAGGGGTGTAGCACAACACCCGTGATATAAAAATGAGAGGGAAATGCTGTGGGTGGAAGGTATAAGCTGAGGAGGAGCAGGGGGATAAGAAAGAGAAAAGGACAGCAGGGTGGCGGGAATCACGACAGCTTTCTATAAAAAAACGACATAAGAAGACCTGTTACTTTATATGATGCCTAACAAAATAAAAACAACCCTAAAGAACAATGGCAGATGGCTCACTAGGTAAAGGCACTGGCTGCAGAGGTCCGGCAACCTGGGTACGATCCCTGGAACCCATGAAGGGGAGGGCATTCACTCCTAAAAGATTTGCTGTAACCTTCATGGAGATGGCATGTGTGCACCCACACTCAAACATACACATCATATGCACATATACATATCTAACAGAAACAGAATAAGATTGGAAATGTGACGTAAATACACACAAGTGGGAGGAAAGGGGACATGTCAAATATTTATGAGTGTACTGATATTTGCTTGGACCAATCAACAGCTACAAGGCTGAGTTCCATTGTGAAGTGAATATGGTGATTGCCCTTAGTAACTAGAGGTGGGCCTCTGAGTTTCATTTCTGTTGCTTTCATGAAATACCCTGACAAAAAAACAACTTAGGACACAAGTGTTTGTCTCAGCTTTGTGGGGAAGTCAAGATGGGAATAGGACATGGCTAGTCACGTGACACCCACTGCATGCTTGCTTATTAGTCAATTCACATTGTCCACTCTTGTCCACTCCGGAATCCAGTCCAGGGAATGTTGCCGCCACAGTGGCATGGTCTTTCCACATTAATTAAGATAATGAAGACAACTGCCAGGTCAGCCTGATCTAGACTGTCCCTCATTGAGACTTTCCTCCTGGGTAAGTCTAGATTGTGCCTAGTTGACAAAATTAACCGCTACGGTGGGCATAAGCAATCAGGAGGTATTAAGAATGATGTCTGGCTTCCGATACTAAATGGATATCAGTGTTATTAATTGAGTTAAGAAGTAACTAGGAGAACTAGGCTATGGAGAGAAAACAGTGATAGCCATGGGGATGCATATGATAAAATTCAGGCAATGAGAGCAGAGACTTTGTCTTTTTTGCTGTTGTCACAGCTGTTAACAGCTGCTGGAACACCAATGTATCTATCGAACATTTGATCAGGGAGCTGGTTTAGGAGGAAGGCCTGGGTTGAGAGACATCGGATGTCAGTGGTAGACAGAGTTATACACATCAGAGTGGGTGAGCTCAGGTGGGCAAGTCCTAGGAGGGGAGACTGGGCAGATCACATGACACCATCACTGTAAGGCAAGGGAAGGAACACAGCTGAGAGTCTTTGTGCTCATAGATAGCAGAAACCAGGTATGTTAAACATACAGGGTCGTCCCTTCAAGAGAGAGATGCAATACCTGCTATTCTCCCAGAAGGCTGAAGTGGATGTGCCTTCTAGCCTAGGGACCTTTGCGTTGTCTGTGTGTCCAGAGACTTTTCCTGCCATTGGGTCCTCTCCAGACCCTTATTGTAAGCCTATTTTCCTCAGTCTATAGACCCATCTTTATGGACTTTACAGGAGTTTCAATGTACTCACATCAGATCTGCATTTAGCTTTCCTTGTCCCTTAAGCAGATTTGTGTGTGCTTTGTTGTGCACGTGAAACTGAGCTAATCATCACCAGACTAATCTCCATCAAATTGTGCTGTGCTTAAATATGCTTAAAATGAACTACTTGGGGTCCGACTTCTGAAGTTCAAACCAACACCAGTTGTTGAGTCGTATTGAGCCCCGAACTGCCTTCTTGCTTCCCATTAAAGTCACAGAGAACCCTGGCCACAGCTGTCTGAAATGACCAGATCCAAGAGGCCAGCGGGGGAAGGGATTTCTCAGATGCTGACACAGTGAACATGCTGATAACCAGCCTATTCCTTCACAGACTAAGATGGAAACCACCTCAGGGCCAAGAGCTCCTGCACCGGTAGCTATTAGAAGAAAAAAGACTTCCAACCACTGTCTGTAGCACATAGCTGCGGCAAGGAAAACACCCGGATGTGCTTGCAAACGTCATGCCAACACCACAGCAGGATTGTTCAGTCAGCAGAGATCAGGCCCTCGGTGTGCAGCCACCCGCCCTAGTCACCTTGCTCTTTCAGCTTGGGAGTCCCGTCAATGCACTTGGAATGCTGCATTGCAGTTCCTCCCCGGCCCCTCTGAGTGCTTGGCATGTGGGGGTCAGACCTGGAACCCTTCATGAGGTGTATTTAAATGATCTCTAAAGGTAGGAACACATGGGCTAATGGGACAGTAACCTAAGTCAGACACTGACTCAGAATGATGCGACTAAATGCGTATCCAACAGCATCATAGGCCACTAATAAGGGCCAGGCACCGGTATGCCTGTTCTGACAGGTGAAACTAGTATTCTAATTTGTTTTCTTCCTTTTCAAATTGTGTATGTGACAGGAGTGTAGGTGGCCACAGAGGCCAGAGGGATCAGATCCCTGCAGATACAGGCCGTTTAAAAATTTCTTCTTTTAGACATTATGCTCGTATCTTTCCTTCTTTTCTACCCCTCCCTCCAAGTGCTCCCATATAAAACTCCTTATTCACCCTCCCCATTCATGGCCTCTTTTCCTCATTAATCGTCACACCCAGACACGCACACCTACATACATAACACATGAGTACAACTTGTTCAGTCTGCATAGTGTTGCTGGTATGTGTTTGTTTTCAGAGCTGACCATTTGGTATCTGTGGTGGTCTGAATGAAAATGGCCCCCATAGGCCAATATGGAGGGGCATTATTGGAGGTGTGGCCTTGTTGGAGGAAGTGTGTCACGGGGTGGGCTTTGAGGTCTCAGAAGCTCAAGTTGGGCCTAGTGGCACTCTCTCTTCCTGCTGCCCAAGGACCCAGACATAGAGCTCTCAGCCCCTTCTCCAGCACCATGTCTGTCTGCATGCCACCATGCTTCCTGCCATGAGAGTAGACTAAACCTCTGAACTGTAAGCCAGTCCCAATTCAGTGTCTTCCTTTATAAGAGTTGCCGGAGCCATGCTGTCTGGTCACATCAATAGAAACCTTAACTAAGACGGTATTGGATATTCAAATCTATGTGCTCTTCCCTGGGAAGATTTCTTTCTCCTATTCTCCGGACTCCTTACTTGTCTTACAGGCCATTTTGAACTGTCCAACATGGTGCTGGGAACAGAATTCTAGTCCTCTGGAAAAGCAGCTGTGTGTGTGTGTGTGTATTATGTTTTTGTGTTGGTGTTTGGGGTGTACATTCCTGTGTATGAGTCCACATTTACCACAGCTTGCATATGGAGGCCAGAGATAGGCTCTCTTTTTATTTGTTTTTGATGCTCATGGCTGTATGACCCTTCATGTCTCATCTCATCCTAGAGCACCAGCATTACAGATGCCCACCCACAGGTCCTGGGGATCCAAACACGGGCCCTATCCAGGCATACCAAGCACTTAACTGCTGAGTCATTTTCTCAGCTCAAAAATTCTCCCACAAAATTTAATGGACTTAGTCAAAATAACTGTCTACTGATACTTTCCCTACAAAACTGTCAAAGAAACAACACAGGGCCTCAGGCAAGAGACTCAAGCATGGAGACACAAATCCATATCTGAAGTATTTTATTTATTCACATTTATCCTAGTTGAGGTTCATACTGCTTCATTTGATAATTTAAAAATCATTCTGTAAACAAAATAAAAAAAATTACAGCTGTAACAGCTAAATGAAGGAAGGCTATGTAATAAAAGCAGAGAGTGTGTGGAAAGAGTTGTCAGAATAAGCAAAGGAAATGTGAACATGATTGTGAGGCCAAGAGTAAGACAGAAGTTTCCCAGTGTCTGTAACTAACAAAGGCATAACAGTACTAATAGAGCAAGAATTCAAAGTGCAGGTGTGCCAGCTTTGATTTCCACATCCCTTCAGGAGATAGGACATTCTATTCTGTTATATAAAGTGACAAGTTCTGTTTTAAACATCTAGTTATGTTACCCTGCAGAATCCCTTCACTGCATACATAACATCTATACCGACATAATGGCAAGTTGGTCATACATGATACATGATAGTTTCTTGACTCTACAGAAAGTATGGAAATGGTAAAGATCATTGCTTTATTTTTTGTTACTTTTTGCTATACTTTCAATGAGTGACAAGAATCTAAAAAACCCAGTATGAGAAGCATCAGGACTTCTAGCCCTTCAAAAACAAAACTTGAACAGAAAGCTGATCCCGTGTCATCCTGGGTCCTAATGGCTTTCACATTCGGATTCTCAGACGGCTCATGTGTTTTTCTGGCCAGCTGTTGTAAATAATCAGGGCAAGCTGTTGCCATCCAAACCGATCAAATATGTCATTCTAGCATCATGTAAAAATTGTTTATATTTTCATAACTGCTTGGAACCCAAATGTGTCCCCCTTGAAGGGGGACCAGTGTAGAATATGACTTTTGGATAGAGGATTTTTATGAAATATATTTCCAATTTTAAAAAATATTTTTAGGACTTACTAAAGTAGTTCAAGATTTACCCCAGCTGACAATTTCCTTTCCTTCTAAAAGCAGCCTTGTGTTTGCAACACTCCATTTTCCTCCCGATCTGATTTTATTTTGGAGCCTGAAAGCACAGAGTACGGCTGTCTAATAGCATCCGACAGCACTATTTTTACACCATGGATGCAGCTGAACAGCAAGAGTACTAAGTTATAATACACATATCACTGACAGTTTGGGTTTTGGGGGAGGGATTCACGGAATAAACTATTTTCTGTTCGCCGTACCCCACAGGCAGACTGCTAGAGCCTTACTTTGGGGTGTTTATCTATTTCTCACCAGTTTTCATTGTATCACATTATGAAAACACTAGGCTTCAATCCAGGTACTAATAAATATTTAATTGAAAAGAAACCCCCCAACACAGAAGAACATAAAAAACTCCCTTGCTTCCCTTCCGGTGTCAGCCAGACAGGGCAGAGATTTCATAGTCACTGGCCGAGGTGAGGGGCTTGCCCATCATGCGCATGTTCTTTGCACTGGTGACCCTGGCCATCATGCACACTGGCTTGTCAAAGTACTTCACCAGGGCGGGCTCTGTCAAGAGAGAGGCCAGGAACTGCTCGAAGGTGATGGCCCAGTCCCTGTCCAGGCTGTTGCTCCTGGGCAGGGTGGCTGTGCCCTGGCTGCTACGTACCAGGACCGTGTCCTCCCCAATGTCCTCACAGTGCAATTTGTCCTCCTCGTGGGAGCCAGCACTCAGCACCGAGTAGGATGACATGGAGCTGTCGTCCTTGGTATCATCATCGGAGATTAGCATGGAGGAGCAGGCCCCGTTGTCCCTGGGTGAGGAGTCCTCCAGTTTAATGTCTTCCATCTGTCCTCCCAGGGAGTGCTCCTCACTGTCAACTGCCAGGCTGGCTGGGAGTGGTTCTGTGGATCCCATGGTGTAGGGCTGGCTGGGCCCCTTCTTGGGGAACAGCATGCCTGGGATGGCCTGGCTGCAGGGTGGCCCGGTAACCCCATCCTCCTTGACAGGCTGAGTGATGAAGAACTTGCCCACTTCTCCAATCTCCAGCAGGAGACTGGTCACTGCAGCTGTAGCATGGTACAGCTCCTGCTCATTGGGGTCTTCACTGAACATGTTGTACATCGTCTTACAGAGCTCGATAAACTGCCCCTGGAGAGCGAGCAGGGAAGGTAAGGCACTAAGAGCAAGGACTAAGTAACCATGAAACCACAAGTCTCAAACTTCCCGGAAAAATGCTCTATGGAGAAGGGAGGGACCCACTGTTAGGGTCTCTTTATTAAGTCTATTTCTGTTTTGATTAAAAAATTTGAAACACCCATGAAACTAGCAAGAATGAAATGACACAAGCCCTTGTAGACTCATCATCAGGGGTCACAAATGACCACGGCAGGGGCTGGGGAGATGATTCAGTCAGGAAAGTACTTGTCATGAAGTCTCCCAAGAACTCATATTTTAAGGAGAGAGGGGAGCTGTGGTGGCATGTACAGTCCTGTCCCAGAACTTGGGGGACAGAGGCAGATGGGTCCTTAGAGCTGGCTTACTGGTCAGCCAGCTTTGCCTACTTGGTGAGCTACAGGCCATTAAGAGATTGTCTGAGAACACAAGGTGGGTTGCTCCTGAGGGATGGAGGCTGAGGCTATCCTCTGACTTCCATGCATGTATCCACACTTGCATCCACATGTGTGCACCTGTGCACATGAAAACACACCCTTCACTCACAGTGACTAAGCTACATTTCGCTTAACTTCTTCTTCTGATGCCCCCTCCACTTTGGTTGTTTTGAGACAGGGTTTCACTATGTAGCCCAGGTTAGCTCCTTTTTCCTCTACCTCCTCAGTGCCAGGACTATAGGCATGGACCACCATGCTAGGCACTACATCGTGTTTTCTTTTCTTTTATTGTCTCTTTTTTCCTTGATACAGAATCTTAAGGAGGCAGAAGACTCATCTTGCCTTACATCTCTGAAGTTTGGGAGACTTTTCCAAGGTTAGCTATAATAGCCTTGACCATGACATGGCTCCTCACTTCCCTGCACTTCTCACCTGGCACCCCATCTGCTTCTGAGCTGGAGACTCACCATCATGATTATAACCACTTACATCCTTCCTCCAATGTCCTGTTAGACATTTGTATTGCTGAGCACAGTGATATGAAGACAGCATGAGCTTGGGTGTCTGAAGGGAATTCTACTGACAGGGATGGATGGATGCACCCTCAAACATTTTCTCACAGCTGAGCACAATTTTGATGGAAAAGAAATACATCCAGACAGGACTGGAGATGCAGTTCAGCTTCAACGTCCAGCACTACATAAACTGATGTGGTGGGCACATGCCAGTGATCTTAGCATTTGGGAGGTGGAGGCAAGAGGAAATTCAAGGTCATCCTCAGCTATGTAGTATGTTGGAGGCCAGCCTGGACTATATGACATCCTGTCTTAAAAAAACAAGCAAGAAAACCCACAAAATAGTACTTATTCTAAATTATATAGTCTCTTACCTGATTCAACTTGGGCAAATCCTTTGCATTTTTTGACTTTGACTTATTTTCTGCAGTCCAGAGTTTCAGATAATTACGGTTTTCTTGAGAATTTGCCTTCTTCCCTACAACCAAATGCCAAGAGATGAGGGTCATAGGTCAGGAAACAGGAATTCAGGCAGCGAGCAGGTAAACAGGGAGGAAGACAGTGTACCTTTGTCCTGCTTCAGACTCACAGTGACGAAACCATCTTCTGCACTCTGTTTGCTTCTGCTGTCCAACCCAACGACTGTCAGGAAATATTGGGAAGAAAGAAGGGTTTATAGAACATAACCGCAGGCTTAGCAGAGAACATGAAGATCATCAGGCACAGTGGCCTGATTTAGCAAACAGAAACTTAAACACTGGCTGCGAGTCGGCTCAGCTGTTCAAGCTGTGGTGGATGCTCTCGCAGGGGCCCTGAGTTTGAGTCTCAGCATCCACATGGCACAAGAAGAGAACTGACTCTGGCAAGTTGTCCTCTGACCTCCAAACATGCTCCAAACACACACACACACACACACACACACACACACACACACACACACACACACACAGAGTAATATAACTAAAACCAAAACCAAAACAAGGCTGGGAACATATCTCAGTGGGAGTATCCTTCCATGCAAAAGGCCAAAACCCAAAATTGTATAAGTAGTCTGACCCCAGTTTTAGATGGGTATATTGTATATGTACATAATCACACACACTATAGGAAAAATGTGGATTAGTAGTATTTCAAAATATGAGTAAGTTTTTTCAGGATGTGTGTGTGTGTATATGTGTGATTTGTTTGTTTTTGTTTTTGAGACAGAGTTTCTCTATGTAGCTTTGGCTGTCCTAGAACTAGTTCTGTAGATCAGGCTGCCCTCAAACTCACAAAGATCCTCCTGTCTCTGCCTCCTGAGTGCTGAGATTAAAGGCAGGCTCCACCTATCTTATATATTTTAATCTTTATTTTAAGACATTCCCTATGAAGCAATTGTGCTTCTGTGATTAGAAAAGCACTCTGAAAAGGCATTGTTTAAGGACATTCTGTGGTGTGGCATGTAGCTGTCTCAGAAGCTTTTGGGTTAAGAGGGAACTCCTCTCTGAAATGGGCATCCTTAACAAGATAAGGCCAACATGTTACAGATGCACAGCTGCCCATGTGACAAACAGTGGTGTGCTCAGGACCACGTGAGAGGCCCTAATTACCGACTGTGTGATCTCATTAGGTCTCCAACACCCACAATTTGGCAGTTATCATCTCCATTATCCACAGAGAAACTGAGGCTTAGAGGCAGGAGTCTGCCTGTAGTCGCCTAGGCAACAATAGGCAGTTAACTCCCTGTCTGAGCTCCTCTCCTCAACAGTACTGCAAATTACAAAACAGCAGAGTCTGGTTTCTTTTTCTCCAGCCAACTCCTTGGCACCCACTTGAGGTTTAAAAGCAGGCCTATACTGTGCTTGTTTAGATACAGCAAAATTTAAGAGGCCCAAACAAACAACCAAGCCCAGAGGCAGCCTGTGTTTACTACTGGATCTGGGTGAGGTGCCGCTTACATTCCCAAGGCAAAAGTTACATGACTTAACATATGCCTTTGGAGACAGATGCAGTGAGCCCCAATGCATTTTTAGGCCAAACTGCATCCATGTAGACCAAATAATAACACAGATGAGGGTTTGACAGACTTCTGAAATGGACCAGATGGTGAACAGTCATGGCTGGAACTCCATGGAAGATTGGTTCCAGGATGCCCTTGTGGACACCAAAATCCACAGGCACTGAGATGTGCTGTGCAAGTGTGTATCATCTACACACACCCTCCTACATATTTTATTGTCTCTGGATGGCAACTAATGTGATGCAAACGCTATGTAAACAGTTGTTGGAATGTGTCAGTGTTTAGGAAACAAAAAACAAAAAACAAAAAAAAAAAAAAAAAAGGTTGCCCATGTTCAATCTAGATGACTGTTTTTGACTGAGTATTACTCAATAAACAATTGACTGCATCTGTGGCTGTGGAATCAGAGTCCAGCCCGTATTTTAGTCTTTGCAGGCCATATAGTTTCTGCTTTTACTGCTTGTTACTGTTACTGCGGCACAGATTGAATGAGTAACATAGGCATGCGCCTTCAACTTTATCAGTACTGGAGCTAGCATTTTATGTACTTTTTACATGGCAAGAAATATGTTACATCTGACTTTAAAATTTTTTTAAGTTTAAAACATGAACAGCTTTCTAAGTTCATGGGATCAAAACAGGCAGTTGGTTGGGTCTAGCCCATGGGCTGTCCTTTGATTTGCAGCTGTTATATAGGACATAGACAAATTATGACAATATCTTCTTTCAATCAACACTAGTAGTGTGTGTGTGTGTGTGTGTGTGTGTGTGTGTGTGTGTGTATGTGTGTGTGTAAAAGTCAGAGGACAAACTTGGGTGTGTTCCTCAGGAATGCCATTACCTTGGTGCTTGTCCATTAGGTCAGGTTAGTGGGGTTGCAGGTTTTGCCTTCTCAGAGCTGAGATTCCAAGTGCATGCCGAACACACCTTGCTTGTTTTAAAATGTAGGTTAAACTCTAGTCCTCCACTTGATGGCAGGTGCTTTAAAGCCCAAGCCGCCCTCCTAGCCTGAGAATGCCTTCTTAAACCAAAGCCAGTGGTGATTCTGGATAGTGGTGTGGCAACCACACAATGATGGGAGGAGAATGGCCCTAGCTGGGAGGGCGGAGTGTGTGGCACTACAAGCCATAGTTTTGCTGAGCCAGCAGGATGCAGTGGGTATGGTACCTGCTCCCCAAGGTGCTTACCCTCAAAAATGTGGAGGTCCCTATTAGACAAGCTAATTTACACCCCTCTTTGACTAACTTTGGCGTAAGATTTTCCCTAGTAACAGCAGGACATGAACACAGGTCCCTGCAGGGAGAAACGTCACCCACCGTGTGTACATTCTGGGGTGATGTCTTCAAAGAAGTACTGAGTTGCTTCAAAGGCAGAGTCAGGCTCATCTTGATCAGAGGATGGCTCTGTGGGAGAGTGTTGGGGCTGTGACTCAACAACAAGCTTCCTCATTCAGGAAAGTGACAGTGAAAGATAAAATCTGAAGTCATGAAGTGGGTTGGAGGACAGGGACACCTGGAAGGCCTCTGGGGGTGGGGGGCGGGTCACGGTTTTTAACTCTATCTTAAGCCCACACCAGTGTCCCTCTGTTTTCTTCTCTGTCAGGGCAATTTCCCAAAGACTTTGAAATATACTTGTTGGGTCAATTGTAGGACACTGTCTGCTATACTCACACTTAGTCCCATCTGGGGTGTGAGGGCTAATCTGCCTTCACTTTTATTTTTGTTTTTTCAGTATTTGATAGACCGGTTTAAGACTGAAAGCCACGCCTTAGCAGCATGCCCATCTGTCCCCACCAATGTTGAAACTCCTTCTCAAGACACAAGCCCTCAGCATCTCATTTCCCCCCTTAGAATGCTTGTGTCCTACCTGTCACCAAAGGCTCTGTAGCCTTTCTCTTGAAGAGAGGTGTGAAGTTTTCTATGAGCCCAACTCATTTCTGAGACAGGCAGATGACAATCAAATCAAGGACACCCTCATTGAGGAACTCAGTGAAGAGAAGCAACTTGGCCTGGACTTTGGGAAGGAATGACAGGCAGACAGGTGCCACCAAAAGGAAGAGATGTACAGCTAGGTCCAGGGCACCAGAGTCATGCTACTCTGTGTGGCCCACTTACCCGGCAAGACATGCATTTTGTATAGGAGTTTGAGTTTCTCTGTGAGGTCCCCATGGCATGCAGCACCTAGAAATCATGAAAAACCAGTGTGAAACACATCTTGTGAGTTAGCCATGCCCCAGTTCTGCCTGTGACCTGCTTGGGTTAAGATTCTCAAACCAGGAGGTTTGGTTCTAAATGCTTCATAATTAACTGTGAGCTACAGAAGAGACAGCCTCTCCTTGTCCTCAGTTTCCCCTTTGTAATGCTAGATGATAACAGAAAGATCTTGACTGGGACCCCATGATACACAGATTTCAAATGCATCAGTTAGATTAATAGCTATATGTATTGTAAGTGATTTATTAATGGGAAAGATCATAAAATTGGGCCTTAACATCCTAAACAACTACGAATTCAGAAATTAAAGAAGAGTATATTTAAGGTTAACTCCAAATTACTTGAGAAACTCTTTTTCAATGTTTTTTGAGTTCCCTGGAGTATGTTTTAATTTTGCTCTAACCTTGACTTTAATTTATTCTGGCTTATAAGGCTCAATCAAAAGAATCCTGCTACTTCCCCTTTAAACTCTGAGTTACTCCTGGAATCAGAAAATCTTCTGGAATATTTATTGAAGTCCCTGAGGATGAGCCAGCTTGGGAAGAGGGAGAGAGGACTGGGAATCCATAGGGCCCTTACGGTGATCCTGACCAAACTATTGCTCCCCTTGGGTTCTTATCCACAGCCAGCTTCTATGTTAGCTCGGAACCAATGTCTCTGAAGAGTGTCCTAGAGGGAATGAAGGCCAGGCGTTGGGGCAGATAACCCTCATTTACAGCCTGGCTCTGACCTGTGTGAGCTGCACACACCTCTCAGTTGGGATTGGTAGCCGGAATTTACAGCTGCCTAAAAAGCCAAATCTCAGCAAGTCACCTGACTTCGCTGAGCTTTTGCTTCCTCAGCTATCAATAGCAGTGTTAACAGTAGTCAGGCAGGTAATACTGTGACCCAAAATGTTGGTGTCACCCCACGAGTCCTACGTTGAACTTTGACCTCCAATGTGATGGAGCCATTGGCTTTGAGGGGTGAGTCAGTCATGAAGGCACCGACAATGGAATTAGTCCCATTACCAAAGGGGCTCCAGGGAGGATGCTTGTATTTAAGCCATGCTTCAAATATAGAAGGAACTGTTTACTGTATAAACTGACTGTGATCCACTGTATAAACTGACTGTGATCCACTGTGTAAACTGAATGTGATCCACTGTGTAAATTGACTGTGATCCACTGTGTAAACTGACTGTGATCCACTGTGTAAACTGAATGTGATCCACTGTGTAAACTGAATGTGATCCACTGTGTAAACTGACTGTGATCCACTGTGTAAGCTGACTGTGATCCACTGTGTAAACTGAATGTCATGCTCCCTTGATCTTGGGGTTCTCACCCTCTATAACTGCGAGCTATTCATTTCTTCTGTGTGAAAATTACTCAGTCTAAAAAGCACTTTGTCAGAGCAACTGACTGGGACAGATGACAGTCTTACTCAGTGGGGCAGTGACTGTACAAACTATACCTATGGTCTGTTGGGATTTAAACCTGCAGTTTGTAACTGGATCCTTAGGGCAAAGTAAATATGTGCATATAAACCACTGGGTCAGCGGCTGGTGCGAAAGCATTGTAGGAGTGTCAGCCGCCATCATTAATTAGTTCAAAGGACTGTTTGCATTATGTATACACTCACGCTCCTCTGCATAAGCCTACATGAAGTATGTGCACAAGGCTTTATATAATTATGAGGACAGACTTAACCCAAGAGGACTTTGCCGTGTAACACACTTGCAGCATCCTCTAATCTTCTCACCTCCTCAACATCATTCCTGCAGAGGGGAGTGCTCTCAGGAACCATCACTGGCTCTATGCCTGCTCTGTCATTTTGGCCTGGATTATACCATTTAAAGCAGATGGCAAGGCACAATTGGTTACTACTGATTGTCCATTTAGTAGTACCTAGAGTCACCTAGGCATCTAGGAGGGAGTTTCTAGATTGAGTTCACTGATGTTGGAAGACACATCCTAGATATGAGTGGGTTGTGTGAGCTCCCAGGCAAGTAAAGGACAGTAGAGCTTTGCCCACACCACAGACATCTCTCAGAGAGCACAGCAGGAGAGGGGCTTCTCCCTGTGCAAATCAGGCCTGGACCCACTCAGCTCCATAGACACAAAGGCCCTGTCATGTTAGAGTCAGGTAAGTTTGTTTCCCCACCAGAGAACTGGCTCCTCAAAAGTCATGTGACTGGCAGTCTACTAAACCAATTTATAGCATAGAAGGTCCCTGCCTCCTGCAGTACTTCCTCCCTGCACTCTCTCCCACAGGCTTAGAATCATTGCCTTTAAGGCTTGCCCATCTTCAAACAAGTTCGCATATGCAAATTAGGTGCACTTCCTCCCTTGTTTGTCCTCTCTTCTTGGTTGCTTCAGTAAACAGCAGACCCCTGACAGCCTCCCAGGGCCATGAGGAGTGGGGTCCCAGGCTAAACCGAGGTGAGGTGGCAGCTGAGCTCCTGACTGCAAGAGCAGTGTGACCTGTAGATGTTTCATGCTCCTGCTGCCAATGCTTTTCCCGCTGTGATGAGCTCAAACTGTGAGCCAAAGCAAGCCCTTCCTACTTAAGTTGCTTAAGTTGTTAGACATTTTGTCATAGGAAGAGAAAAGGAATGGATGCAAAGGTATCAGACTGGCACTCTCCTCTCAGAAAAATTCATCTGGCAGCCAGACACAAAGCTTGCTACACCTTGACCTCATATCCAGTCAAGCTCTTTTACCATGCAACATTTTCTTCATCCACTTGTAAGTGGAACAAGAGCCCAACAACAATGCAGGGAAGTGAGCAAGGTGGATGGGTAGTAACCCATGTCCTGCTGGTCAGGTGTATGGTGTATGCGCACGTGTGTGTGTGTGTGTGTGTGTGTGTGTGTGTGTGTGTGTGTGCGCGCGCGTGTGCCTCTGTGTGTGTGTGTGTGTGTGCTCATTTGTCCAAGCTATGGGTAGTCCTTCAGCCAGGAAACAGGCAGAAAAGACTTCCATTTAGACAGTGAGATGCTATCGTTTCAGTCTTTTATTAAAATTTTGGTTTAATGCTACTTAGAAATAGTATGAAATTATATATTAGAAATGTTTATCTATATGCAATTATTTTTACATAGGTATATTTTTAATTATCAAATTTGTTCTGTAAAACAGAAACAATCCAATTCACCATCTAGATTAGTGGTTCTCAACCTTCCTAACGCTGTGACCCTTTAATACAGTTCCTCATATAGTGACCCCCAACTCTAAAAATATTTGTGTTGCTACTTAATTATAACTTTGCTACAGTTATTAGTTATAATGTAAATATCTGTATTTTCCAATACTCTTAGGAGATCTGTGAGAAAGGGCTGTTTGATCTTGAAAGGGATCATGACCCACAAGTTGAGAACCATTGGTATATATTCCTTTTTCTCTGGGAAAACTATTAGGGTTGTACGATTATGTTAGCATTTTACTGCCATATGCATTTTCCATTAACATGTTTTTTAAAGCCTACATCGTGCTAGTTACTTATGTCATGTGTGTGTGTGTGTGTGTGTGTGTGTGAGTGCCCATGCATCACAGCTCTTGTGTGAAGGTCAGAGGACACTCTTTAGGAGGTGCCCTTTTTTCTCCACTATGAGGGTTCTGGGGATTGAACTCAGATCATCAGGCTTGGCAGCAGGAGTCTTCACCTGCTGAGCCACCTTACAAACCCTGTGATAAAATATTTTGAACTCATGCTGACATTTGTCTCATGTAGAAGGCTGTACATTGTCCATATAATACATCTATTAAATAAACACAACCTTACAACCATCAGACACTCCTCATATATGCTCCTTTTTCTTCTAGACCAAGTGTGGGACCCCTGAGGGAAGCAGAGGGGGACCCCAGGTTACAGCCCCACTGACCACACCCAACTCATGCAAGAACACAGACGCCTTACTCAGCCCAGAGACGAATTCCCGGAAGTTAATTAAGGAGTCCCCATTCTCATCTAACAGCTGGAACAAGCGTGAGGCCAGCACGTCAGAGTGGGTGCCACATGCCCAGGGAAAGAGAAGCACAAACATGCCCTTGAACTGCTCAAAGTCAATTCGGTACTGCTCCAGGTACGGCAGGCTGGGGTCGTGCCGGTCCAGGGCATTGCTGCTCCCACCCCAGTAGCAGCTGGTTAGATGTTCAGCCTGGAAAATGATACAGAGTGGTTATTCCCACTTATTCCCACATCACATATTACCCTAGACAGTGTTCAGTCTGCAAGTGTGTGCCCTTCCTACCATACACAGGTATACCTAACGTGACAACCTGTAAGTCTAGGAGATATCATGATTAGAATGAAGAACTAGGCTCAGCAACACCTTCCTGATGTTGTGCATAGAAACCAGCATCTCATTAGAAGAATGCAGGACCATACTACATCAATCATGTACCAAGTCAACATACATTTGGCCTACCTACCAAAAAGAGGGATAGTGGTGCCCTCTAGTGGCTAAGAGTTAAGTGGTGTTTAGGGAGAGCTCTCAATCCCAAACTCTGTTCCCTAGGAGAGCTTCACAGGATATTGATGTTGTCCTTTACATTTGCGCCTGGACTATCTTTGAACTGCTCCAAAGAAACACATTGAGATTTGTCTGTGGCTTTTGTTTTTGAGACAATGTTTCATGCAAGCTAGGCTGGCCTCAAAATTTCTCTGTAGTCAAGGATGACCTTGAAATCCCGATGTTCCCCTCTGCCTCCAACTCCCAGGTATTGGGATGAGAGGCAGCAACCACATCTAACTGCATATTAAGTCCAGAGAGTAAGTTAGAGATTGTGGTGAGATTGTTCCTTGCATGCTGGGAATCTTTTAAACCTTTTCCCTGCCAACTGCCACATTCTGATCTGTGACAATGACCACAACAGATGACAAATCTTTTTATGTAGAAGAATTACATTTTAAAAATTATTAAGATATAAACATAATTCTCAACAGAACAATTTCAAATAGCAGAAAGACACTTAAGGAAATGTTCAGCATCCTTAGTCATCAGGGAAATGCAAACCAAAACCACTCTGAGATTCCATCTTACACCGATCAGAATGGCTAAGATCAGAAACACCAGTGATAATGTTGGAGAGAATGTGGATAAAGGGGAACACTCCTGTATTGCTGGTGGGAGTGCAGACTTGTATAGCCACTGTGGAACTGAATATGGCGATTTCTTAGAAAATTAGTGATCAACCTACCTCAAGACCCTGCAATACTGTTGGGCATATGCCCAAAGGAGACACATTCACACCACAAGAACATTTGCTCAACTGTGTTCATAGCAACATTATTTGTAATAGCCAGACATTGGAAACAGCCAAGATGTCCCTTAACCGAAGTATGGATAAAGAAAATGTGGTATATTTACACAACGGAATACTACTCAGCAGTAAGAAACAATGACATCCTAAAATTCAAAGGCAAATAGACAGAATTAGAATAAACCCTCCTAAGTGAGGTAACCCAAAACCAGAAATATAGTATTATTCACTCAAAAGTGGATATCAGACATAAAGCAAAAGGCACCCATCCTACAATCCATAACCCCAGAGAAGCTTGAACCCTCTTCCAGAAACAGATGGAAGCAGATGCAGAAATCCACAACTAACCATTGAGCCAAGCTCCTGGAGTACAACTGAAGTAGGGGAGGAGAGATAATATGAACAAAGGAGTCAAGACCATGATGGGGAAACCCACAGAATCAGCTAGTGAGAGATCACTGACTGAGGTCTGACAAATGGGAACCTGCATAAAACCAAACTAGACTCCCTTAATATAGGTGACAATAGTGTGACTGGGACAATGTATGAGGCCACTGGCAGTGGGTCCAAGATCTAATTCTAATGCACAAACTGACTTAGTGGAGTCCATTCTATACGGAGAGATACCTTGCTCAGCCTAGACACAAGGGTGTGGCGAGGTGGAGAGGTGTCTTGGTCCTGCCTCAATGAGATGATGGGGCAGACTTAGTAGACTTCCTAAGGGAGGCCTTGCCCTCTCTGAGGAGCAGATGGGAGGTGGGGGGAGTGGGAATAGAGGAGGGAGGAGGAACTGGGATTGGAATGTAAAAAATAAATTAATAAAGAAAGAATTGGTAAATCATCCATGTACACTTTAATTTGTAATTGAATTATTAATAATTAGAAAGTATACAAAAATTATTACATTGCTGATTTTCTTGTTAAAAATCAGCACAAATAGTGGTTCAGTGAAAAAGGAAAAAGGGAACACAGAAACTGAACCCATGATGCTCTCCCCCTAGATGTGTGGACATGTAGGGTTTGGGTACAAACCTTCCATACAACAATGCCATATGTTAAAAACTTGGTCCCCAGAAGACGAATTCGATCATCTAGAGGTGACTGAATCATGACAGTCTGGCCTTCATCAATGGAGTAATCGTTTTTTGCCTTATTGGGACATGATAGAAACTTCTGGAAGTGGAGCCTGGTTGAAGGAAGTGTGTCATGGTCTAGAGGGCTGTGTCTTGCCTTGGACCCTCTCTTGGTGTATTTCTGTCCCCTGGCTGCCATGATGTGATGACTCTGCTCCTCCAGGCCCCTTTACCATGATGCTCTGCATCACCACAGCCCAGGACTGACAGAGCAGGCCAACCACAGGTCAGGAGACTTCTGAAACAGTGAATTCAAACTAAACAGGCCTCCTAACATGGTATGCTTCTTCTATTATCTATGTTATTTTTTCCCCCTAAAGGATGACTTGGGGTTTAGTAGGAGAAATTATAAAAATTTCAGGCAGAATTTGAACTTGATTATCAGTGTTCTATGGAAATCCAGGTTCCGTGTTCTAAGGTCCAAGAAAACAACTCATCTCTTGAGGAAGTGAGCTAAAATATCAACTTAAATTATTGCTAATAATTGATTTACTTTTCCTACTAAGTATGACAGCTTTGTTCTCCCAGCTGTCTTCTCCTTGTGTGTGTTGGGGACCTGTGGAACCCCTAAACCACCTAACAGAAAGACAAGAACTCCCCGAACAATTGCAGCAAATCCCCCCTGTCCCTTTGAATGGATGTGGATTTCCTTTGGAACTCACCTTGAAAAGAGCATACAGTTCTTCCAGCTCATCCATGGTAAATGAGGTCTCGGTCACAATGGTTCGCACCTATAAAGGGGTGAGCACAGTGACTCCTAGATCCAAAACATGTCACACTGAGAGAGACACACCTCTAAGTTCTGCCAAGCTGGAACTGAGGAGCCAGCAAGTGTGGAGGGGAAAGTGAGGTGCCCCCATCCCAGCTGCCCTTCAAAGCCTTACCACATTGCGCTTGGTGGTGTCCTCCAGGGTCTGGATCACTTTCAGCCTCTGCTTGAATCTCATCTGCTCAATCAAATCTGCCCGGATAGTTCCGAATTTCTGGAAAGGAGCAACATTGGTGTTTCTGAAACAAATGTGCTGAAATACACAGGGACACCTGCAGACTGTTGGAGATGTTCATGACACAGAATGAATGGCTTTCTGCATGACAGTGACCTAGACTGGACTTTATGTTGGAAAGCCACTCAGGGGTTAGGAGTTACTAATCTAGAGATTCTCACATTTCTAGCAACAGAACTAAGTTTCAGTCACATGTGTTTGCCTTGAGTCAACAGCCTATCCAGAAGAAAGCTTGGTTGTGAGGCCGTGTGTGAAGGAATTCGTGTGCGATGGGCAAGGAGAGCATCTGCTCTAAGGCTGGGAGATGAAGAGGCCGGGAGGAATGTTGGTCAGTCTCCCAGCTCCTTTATCCACATCTGTTGGGATCAGAAACCCACACGGGCATTTTGTGACCTGGCCACTTTCAAACATGCTTGTCTGTTTTCCCAACTCAGACAAGGCAGGAAGACATACTATTTATTTCCACAAAACAGCCCAATTCAGGAGTAGGTAAGAATTGTCATTAATGATGAAATTATTCATTAACTGTGGCTGGGAAAGAGAAGCTCCCAGAGGGAAAGTCTTCAGATCCCAACAGCAGCTCAGTGGCATCTACAGTGACTGTGGGGCTGGGTGATGGCTCAGCCAGTAAAGCGCTTGCTGCTCAGGGTTGAGGACCCGAGTTCTAATCCCCACAAGCCTCACAGAAAAAGCCTATAATAACAGTACTGGGAAGACAGAAGCAGGGGGGATTTATGGGGCTTTCTGGAAAGGCAGCTAACCTGTGGGGCTCCATGTTCAGCAAGAAGATCCTGTCTCAGAAAACTAAAGTGCAAGCAATTAGTGAAGAAAACTGATGTCAACATCTAGCCACCGCATGCATGTACACACACACACACACACACACACACACACACACACACACACACACACACAGTAACCATCAAGGGACCAATTTAATGGCATAGGCCTTGCTAGATTTTTTTTAGGACTCAAGAGGCTGATCTAGGAGTGTTGACTTCACTTCTGGGACAAGGCAGGGTGCTGCTGAGGTCCCTCCTGTATTCTTTCTGAGGCCATTGCAGGTTTGACTAGAATTCGGGGTCTTTAATGGAGAACCCTACAGAAAATTACCCAGCTCTATTCTAGGAATCTGAGGTCAGGATGTCCTAACTGACTTATCTAACTTTAGCCTGCTTGTGTGAACCCCTATATCTGAGCGTCTGTTAAACTCTTTGTTTCTGTGAAGCTGCCAAGTGAGATACAAGGACATGGTTTATGCCTTTTAAAAACCCAGTGGTCTGAATACCTGGGTGTGGTCCCAGTTAGCTGGAATAAAGATTTTCAACTGGCTATAAAGTTTGTCTGAATGATTATCTCTAGTGAGATGCTGGTAACACTTCAAGGATAGCCCAAGATACATAACAAGACTTTTTCTCGGTAAAAAGAAAGAGAAATTAAAAATAAATATATAAATGAATAAATGTCACATCTACTTCAGGGGAGTTCTAACTACTTAGGGTGGGAATGGGGACTGAATCCCCTATGAAGGTCTCCCGTGATGACTCCTCAATCTACTGAGAGTTGAATCTGACATGCTTCTAGATCATGTACCAGAGGCCCAGGCTTGCCATACCATTTACAACAAGTTAAAGACCAAGAGAAATCTCAGGTTCCACTCAGTGTCAATCTCTGAGATCAAAACTGTTAGCTTCCAGGTAGTTGCCTGTCTCTGACACCAATCCTCACAATGTAAAAGGGACAAGATTTCTGTCTGTCCCCAAATTTAATTCCTGGTTGCTGCAGCAGTGACAGGAATGGAGTTTAGGCTAGAAAGGATGCTATGGAAAGGGCTTGCAGAAGCAGGATACTTCTGAATTTCTGCCTTGTGAGGACGTGGACCCCCCCTCCCCCACCTGCAGGACACAGACAGACAGATGGGGAACACTGGGACACTTATCTCTCGGCTGGCTGGGAAGCACACCTACCTCGTAGGATGTTCCTATGAGTCTGAAGATGTCCACCGCAGGGTAGGGCCCCACATCGTCACTGAGCAGGGAGTGGAGATGAGGGATGGGAGGCAGGGTGCTGTCTTTGTTGGTCACACTGTCTAAGTACCTTAGATAAGACATGAACCAGCTATCACTGGAAAGGAAATGGAACGCCTCGCTTACAGATCTCTAATTTACATATTAAAACAAAAGTCTAAGATCTTCTTGTTTCTTTTTGTTGTTTTTCTCTCTCTCTTTCAAGTACCAGGGATTGGACCTAGCATCTTCTGCATGCTAAGCAACTCTACAGCCCCAGCCCCCTTTCTAATTTTTATTTTGAGATTGGTTCTTACTAAGTTGGTCAGGCTGGCTTTGAATATATGATTCCCCTGCCTCAGTTCTCTGAACAGCTGGGATTACAGTGTGCAACACCACACCTTACTAGACTTTCTTAAAAACAGAAAGAAACTCCCTTTATCTTTAAAGAAAAAGAATATTGGGCCAAAGATATGGCGTTAAGGTCACTTGCTGTATCCTGAGGGCTGGAGTTTGGATCCCAGTACTCACATAACAACCCATGTATCCAGCACACTGTAACGCCAACTCTATGGGAGGCAAAGATAGAAGACAGGAGGATCCCTGGGGTTCACTGCCTTCCAGCTTAGCCAGGGAACATGAGTCTCAGGTTTAGGGAGTGGCCCTGCCGCAAAAGGATGGGTAGAGAATGATGGACAAAGATACCAACGCTGTCTGCATATGAGCACAGATGCATCTACCTTCATACGTATGCACATAAATATCATATACAACCAGATGATAAATAAATGTTAAAAGTGAAAAAGAATATGAAAATATGTCTTTGGCTACAGAGAATAATAAGCCGTTTGATCAATTAAGTCAAACTGAGAAGGTGGCCCCCAAACCAGACATAGTATAGTACCTTCCCAAAACAGTCATGGCCTCTCCGTCATCCTTGCAATTTAACAGTTTGTCCACATTGGCATCCAGTACAGCAAGGGCCAACTGGAATATCACTTTGATTCCTTCATAGAAGAAACAGTCCACAACCACCACTGCACTCTCAAATGGCATCACACTGAGAAACAGTGTAAGGAACCATGACAGGGAGATGGTAGAAATCACACCCAGGTCCTGCATGCAGTCATACAGCTGTGGGACATAGTCTCGTGCCAGCTCCTCGAAGACTCCCTGGTCCACCAGGGCACCTGAGTGGGTGACACAAAATGATCAGTTCTCCTGCGCCTTCCCGGAGAGCCGAATCAAACGGATGAACTGTGTTCTGCTTTCATTTCTGTGGCAATAACAAAATGCCTTGATGGAAGCAACTTAGGGGAGAAAGGGTTCAAATTAGCTCGTGGTTCCAGCATGTAGTCCATCACGGCAGTGAACTCAAGGCGGCAGCACGAGCCTACAGCTGTTCACACCACAGGCAAGAGCTGAGAGAAATGAGCAATGCATGGTTTGTGCTCAGCTAGCTTTCTCTATGCTTACACAAGCCAGGGTCCCCAAACAGGGAGTGGTACTGCCCACGCAGGCTGTCGGGACAGTCCTCTACAGACAGCCAATGCCTCATTGAGATTCTCTTCCCAGGTGATTGTGGGTTATGACCAACCAACAGTAGGAACTGACCATGACACTTGCTCAGTCCCAAGGCGTGGATTGCTTTTCAAGGCTCTTTTTCTTTGAGATTTTAGCTGTACACATCATACCCTGCTTGCTGACATTTTAAGCTGGTACCACACAGGCAGTGGTCTTTTTTATTGGATTTTGAATCACCCGGGAGGTACATATTTCAGCATTCCCGGGAAGGTGTTACCGGGGAAGTTTAACTAGGATTCGAGAGGCCACTCTGAATGTGGGCATCACTATCCCAAGAGCTGGGGTCCTGGACTAAATAAAAATATTCACTTCTGTTTCCTGACCCAATGTAGCAGCTGCCTTGTGTTCCCTCTGCTGTGACTTCCCTGTATGGTGGACAGTATGGGCAAACTCCAAGCCACAACAAACCCTTCCTCCCTTGAGCTGATTTTTGGCTAGGTATTTTGTCACAGCTCTGAGGAGGAGAACTAATATGATGTTACAATCCTTTCCCATGAGACAGACTAAGGTGTTTAACCGCAACCACACATACCTACAACTCTGGTGTTGTAGTAGTCGGGAAGCATCCTCTCACACAAGGCCACGAGCAGCCAGAACGCCTCCTCCTCTTTGGCATACAGAAGCAACACTGAAGTGACAATGTTCATGGCCTAATGGAAGGAGAGAGGACGCCATCACAGTCTGCATGCGTCAAGTGTATTCTACATAGAAGCCATCTGGACTGGAAGCCGGCAGGATCTCAGAGCATGCCATTTGGCAAGCAGCTTCTGACCCCATTTTGAGAATGAAAGGTGATTGTGCACCTTAGTGAACCCACAAAAAACACTATCTGTCTGGTGGCACCCCCACAGCACAGGCCAAAAATACAAAAACAAAACAAAACAAAACCCAAAACAAAACAAAAAAGATCTATTCCTGCAAGTATGTAAGTGCCACTCTATAATTTTATTGGGCTGAATCGAGACTGTAAGGGCATGCAAAGGTATCAGACTCAGGAAATTCAGGCCCAAGAACTGACTGGACATGCCAGGCTGAAGGAAAGTTGTAACATCCTCAGCTAGACCCCATAAAGAGAAGAACACCCCGGCTGCTATGGGGACAGCTGATACCTAGTGAGTGCATGCGGGACAGAGAGACAGAGAACTCCACATAGTCCCAGGGTTATCTAAGTGGCTGGGTTCCCACTGTTGACAAGGCCAACTTGTCAGGGCCTCTACCCACCCATCCATCTGTGGGTTTCTTGCTTTCTCTCATATAGGCCTGCCTGTTTGCTCCTGCAGCTGGGCTGAGCCCTATCACTCTGTCAGACCTGTGACCCTCGGCACCCAATGCTTTTGCAGCAGCTTCCTCCTGGCAGACTGGGTCCCTATCAATACAGGCTCTATTTACATTTATGTCAGCCTGTGGCTCAAACCCCACTCTTCCACAGCCTCTTTAACCCTCTGGATCCAGACAGACAGACAGACTGATAGACTGACAGACTGACAGACAGTAATCGAGATTGGAATTAAAAACTTGTATTAAGCTGGGCCAGAAGGTGGAAGTAGCTGACAAATTGCTACTGCTGAATCCCAAGACCTTGTGGATTTATTGTCATTCAGTAAATTTTGGCATTATGGAAAGACACGTGTGTGTTAGTCTATGTTTTTGATACAGTTCACTCACAACAAGATTGGCCAAAAAGAAAAAAAAAGAAAGGAAGGAAGGAAGGAAGAAAAAGAAAGAAAGAAAGAAAGAAATAAGAAAAATTAGTGATTCTTGCAGGTGCCAATAAACTTCCAAGAAAAGCCAGGATTCCCAGAGCACAGAGGCCTGGCGAGTTTCCTTCTTCTTGTGTTTGCTTATGGCCCTTCAGAATGGAAGCCAATAGTCCCCTCAGACCCCTGCAGGGTCTTTCCTCACCAGCACCATTGTCTGCCTGACTCAAGCATGCGCAGGCAAGCCCTTACTGTAGAGCCTCTGCCCCAAGCCGGTCTCACAGAGCTTTCAGCCTGCTAAATCCCTTCAGTATTCTTAATCCTTAGCTCTGTGGAGGTAAATATTTCCCTTTACTCTCCATAAATAGTTCCTATGAGCAAGGACATGGGGCTCCAGGTTGTCCACAGAGAACAAGGGACCCTTTTAGAGCTGGAGCCCTCCTCCCTTATTTCCACCTAGGAAAGGTTGTTCAAGATGAATAAAGGTGATTCAAACTCTAAAGTGCCCGGATTTTATTAAAAGATATTATCAGAAAGCGCATAACCACTAATCGGCTCAAAGGTAACTGTCCTTTAATTAAAAAATGGAGATCAAAAGATAAAAATGAATTCTATTCTGCCAGAAGCCAAGTAGCTCCTGAGTTTCTTTGATCTTTCAGAAACCAATCAGACTTGTGCAATACAAATCCCCTAAAAGGTGTCTGACTGAAAAGGTTCTTTCTTACAAGCCTTGGTATTCCAAGGGAAGTGGTTATTAAAATTCCACATGAGAATTAGCCTGACGGTTCCAGTCCATGGTCATGACCAAGGTCAGTTCCTCAGGCAAGACAGGGTTCCACGGCTGTTATTTCTCATGGGTTCCTATGAGACATGAGGGGGATTGAGTTGGGTGAGGGGCTCACCAGCCTTGAGTGCTGCTGCCACAGACAAAAAAACAACACTATAAAGTTAATGAATCAATTTGGAGATATATTTAAATTAAGTGCTACCAAAAAGATAAATAATGTGGCCTAGGAAAACGTGTGTGTGAGAGAGAGTGTGTGTGATAAGAAGTGTGTGTGTATACATGCACATGTAGGAGAAAGACGAATGTGTCTAAGAGTTAAAATCTTCTTCTGGTTTTCCATGGATAATGTGGTCTTTGTGTCTACGACCACATTATCTTAGAGCTTTCTAACAGCCACTTATATTCTAGGTATTAGTACAAGTCATTATCTTAATTTTATGTGGGCAATATTTTTTTTTTTGTTAGACTGCAATAAAACATTTACTTCATTCAACCTGTGTAAAAACATAGCCCTAGTGTGTGAAAAGGTTGGCGTCCAGTGGCTTAAGCAGTCATGGTGTAAGAAGACGCAGTAGGAGCAGAAGGGCAATCCTAACAAGAATGTGTGGGGCTGGGTACTCTGCACATAGGATGCTATGGGAGGTGGGCCAGTGAGTGATCCCAAGATGCTCACTAGTCACTCAGCTAGACAAGGACTGGACAGAAATGCCGTTATTGGTCCCTTCTCAGGGCAGTAGTTGTCTATCAAAGTAATGGTGCCCCTTTGATCTTCAGAGTGGGGTTTATACTGTTGCCTAGTGGATAGGAGTTGGAGATACTGCTGAACATGCAACATAGCACTGGGCAGCATGCAGGACAAAGAATTTTCTTGCTAGAGAACTAATACACTCCCAGTGAGAAATCATTCCACACACTTAGAGATGATGGAACGGCGCTTTACTAGAGTATGTGCATGGCGGACTGGAGTTAACACCCCAAAAGGATTTGGCCCTGGCTGGTGATTTTACTAATTTGTATGAACCTCAGGGTGAGGTCTTTCACGCATACTGTCATCCTCAAATCTCCTCAGGCCCCAGCTCCACTTACACTTCGAACAATTTAAACAGGGCTTAACCATTGGGCAGACGGAGACTCAGGAAAGATGGCATCACAGCTATGTTTTAAGTACACCAGTGCCGTTCTTTTTAAGTAGTTCTCACCTGGGGTCATCTGCACATCTGGCTTTTCTCAAGAAGAGAACGGGGGGGGGGGGGGCTTTATGGCATTCCAGGACTTAACACTGGCTGTCACCCTGTGCTGTCCCCTTAAGCTGCCTGTAGAGGCATATTCTTTGGGGAAGGGCCTGATGGCTGGTCAATCTTGGTGAACAGGTATTAACACCCTAGCATCAATTTTTCTTATCTCTAAAGATCTGGTTAGTATAGACTTATCTTTGGCATCCTTAGGGAACAGTGCCCCCTTAGCTAAATTCTACTTTGTGTGATTTGATGTCTCCTAAACAGATCTACCTACAAAACCTTTATAACACCAGTTCTATCATTTTGAGTTTCTGCTACATCACTCTGACTACCATGCCGCGTGATAGTGCCACGGTTGAGACACCCTGCTGCACTGACTCCCATTAGCCATAGAGAGAGCCTTTTTGTCCATTATCTGCTGGCAAACAAAACAGAACAATGTTTAGTTTGTCAGTATAAATGTTAGGCAGGAGGTTAGCTCTGCAGGGGACTGACCAACTAGACCCCAAAGACTGGACATGGTGAACAGTGGGTGGATCATCTCAGAGTCCTCCAAACAGATTTCAGGATCAACAGCCAATAGTGGAGCAGCCGGGCCAGCTCACTCCTCCAGGAGAGTGCAGTCATTCCCCAGGTGAACTTTTTCAACTTTGGGTTCTTAACCCCCCACATATGTAGTCTTGCTTCCTTTGTGTCTTCTCACAACAAACTGAAATCTATGTATAACAGTGTTTTGATAAAAACAAAACAAAACAAAACAAAACAAAACAAAACAAAACAAGACAAAACAAAAAACCAAAAACCAGCCCCTTTCCTATAAGTGATCACGCTGAGGGAGGCATGGCGTGGCAACCAGAAGGGGATTGCAAACCCGCTGCCTGCCGGGGTTGGGCATTGCTGCTAGGCTGGGCCAGCTCTGGCTTCCTTGCTTACTCTAATTAAACTCCTGGCTGGTTGATCTGGTGCAGAGTCTCATCCGAATGCCCCTCTTTCAGGATGGTAGGAACTGAGGTTGGATCAAGATTGGATGGCACTTAGAGCCCTCCCCAAACATAAACTCATGGCAGTTACCTGGCAATACCCTATGTTGGGATTGTGAAAAGCATAAGCCGTTAAAACTCTCCTCAGAGCTGCGATGCCCATTTCGTTCTGGAAAGCTGGGTGTTCGGGAAGGGAACGGTGTAAGTCTCTCTCAATCTCCTCGGTGGCAAGATTGTACTTTCCCATAGACTTCTCCACTAGGTCCTCATAGTACCCGGGGTGTGTGGCCTTCTCGTTGATGGCCCCTGGGAAGCACACAACAAATAGGACATCAAAAAAGCTGAAGTCCTGCTGTTCCAGCTATAGACAGTACAGACTGGCTGAACTCTGCTTTCCCATCGATCAAAGGAAATCGGGGTGTGGGGGGTGGGGGGGTGGGGTGGGTTAAAAGAAAATCACTTTAAAGGGTGTTTCCACTTACATCTAGACTAGTAATTTACCTGTGGCCTCTCCCCTCTCTCAGTCCCACAGCAACATGGACACTCCACCTTCCCATACGAGCTAAGGTACACAAAATTGCATTCTAAGCTTACACAGACCATGCTGAGAAATGCTTGGGGGCAGGTGCGGGGAGTCAGAATTAGTCAGGCTGAGTTCTCACTCTTAGTTGCTCTCTTTGCTCTTGATTTATGAGAAGTTTTGTTAAGATTTCACTTGAGAAGGAGGAATACCTCTCAGGAATGCCTTTAGGCCTGTTTCTTAAAGATCAACTGCAAAGAAGACAGCGACAGAGAGAAAAGGAAGCCTCCGAAGAGTCGAGGGATTTCTAAAGGGGCAGGCAGGGTGAGGCTGAGGGCCCTCCTAGTAAGGATGGGTCCCTGCTACTGATGGGGACCCTTGGGTTGTAGGGATGTGGTTGCAGAATGGGACAAAGAATTGCTGATTTGAGATATTTGTGTTAAGATTCTTAAAGACAGAAAGGCCCTGGGTATGCACATATGTAAAGCTCAATATCAGTGTGAATTTACACTGCCACCAGGAAAACCGAGTACCCGAATGCACAAGAAGAGACTGCACCCTCACCTCACACCACATCCGCAAATCAACACAGTACAACACATATCAAGGACTAGAGCATAAGTCAAAAAGCTACCAGAGGAAAACAGGGAGGACATCTCTTGTCAGAGCAATTAGGTTCTGGATATGACATCAAGCATATCCACAGTAGAACTAGAAATAGGTTAAGATCTCGTAAGTTCAAAAAACTTTGCTCATCAAAGAGAGCAATCAACAGAGTGCAAAGGGAACTGTCAGGACAGAAGGACACACAAACAAGCAATGTATCCAATAAAGTGTAATTACCCAGGCTACAAAGCTATACAAGGACTCTGGGTGTCTCAGTAAAAGCACTCCTCATGCAAGCCTGATCAACTGAGCTTGATCTCTGGAACCCAGAGAGAAAAGTGAGAATCAATAGTGGATACATTGTCCTCTGACTTCCACATGTATACACACACACACACACACACACACACACACACACACACACACACTACACATACTAATAATAAATAAAAAATTTAAAAAATAGGGACCAGAGAAATAGTTTAGCACCTGCTGCTCTCACAGAGGACCTGAGTTCAGTTCCTGGCACCTAAGTCAGGCAGCTCACAAGGTTTGTACCTCCTGCCCCAGAGGACTTAATGCCCTGTACTTGTCTCCAAGAATACCTACACTAATGGCATATACTCACAGAAACATGCTAAAACATAAAGAATACTAACACTTATCATTTTTTAAATGTACAGAAATTAATACAAAACAATAGCCAAAAAGCACAAAATACTAACAAATCAGCAAAAGCCCAATTAAAAATAGGCAAAGAAAAAGACATTATTCAAAAAGAGATACACCACTGTGCCCTCCCATTACTAATCATTAGAAAAATGTAAATAAAAATCAAAAATAGGGAAAACAAATATATTAAAGATTCAGGATAAATATACAAAAATAAACTCCATGTACAGATGCTAGCAATGAACAATTGTCAAATGAAAGAAAACAATTCTAATCATAATAGGATCAAAAATATAAATATTTAGAAGTATAATGAAATAACTGGCAGACTTGATATATTGCAAGCTACAAACAGCTCAAAGAAATGAACAAAGATCCAAATAAACAGAGGGAGATCCTCTGTCCATAGATTGGAGTTGCTAAGATAGAGAAAAACCCAGGCCAAACTCACCTACAGATTTAACACAACACCCATCAAAATCACAGGAGTCCTTTCTGTAGAGACTTGATTAGCTGACTCTAAATTCTTTGGAAATGTAAGTGACTCTAAGTGTCCAAAATGATCTTGAAAGAAAAAAAACAATTATTGGAGGACTCCTACGCCTTTGTCTCACAACTTACTACAATGTGTGATATTGGCATAGCAGATATAAATCAATGGATTAAAACTTGAAGTTTAGACTTAAATCATCCTATTTATGGTCTTTTTTCCCCCTTTCCCTTCTTGAGGTGTTAAGACAACTCAGTTCAGGGAATCATAATCAACAAAGAATGCCAGGACAACGTGACACTCATATAGACAGGAGTGAAGTTAGGTCGTTCCTTCTACCATGCAGAAAGTAACTCAAATGGCAGTAATCTAAGTCTCAAGTCTCACTAGAAAGCACAGATACAAGCCAGTGAGTCTCAGTTTTCCTAGTGCTGCAATCCCTCATGCTGTGGTGATCCTCAATCATAGAATCATCTTTGTTGCTACTACATAACTGTAATTTTGATAGTTATGAATTGTAATGTTTTCTGGTCTTAGGTGACCCTCATGAAAAGGCTAGTCAACCCCTGGGATTGAGAACCACTGGTCTAAGCTTTCATGCCTTAAAAGTACGGTGACAAAAGAAAAAGACTCCATCAGAATCTTAAAAATATTGCTCCAAAGGTCAGCATTCAGACAGTGAAAACACAGGCAACACAATGGAATAGTTTGAAAACTCTCATAGGAGATTTATGTCCAAAATCAATTACAAAAAAACTCTCTTAACTTATCAACTGAAATATTACATAATTAAAAATGGGCAATGGATCTTAGTAGATATTTCCACAAAACAATTAATTATATAAACAACCACTAGCTGATCGAGGAAATGAGTCAAAACCACAATTAGAGAACTGGTCAAACGGCAGAGAATAACCGAGTGTGGAACACTCATCTCTGAATGAAGTGTGTGAATAGTCGCTTCACCCCTCCCCAAAGCTCAGGGTCCAGCACAGAATAGGGGCTGGAGAGACAGGAAAAGATTGCCAAGGACTGCTGTCAAATGATGTCTACTGGACTCGATGGGACAGAAGCTCACGCAGCCACACCCTTAGCTGACTACTGACAATTGATGGCTGCTGAGGAAGGAAGAGTTAGTTTTCTTCAGGGTTGTGGCCTCTGGTAGGCTGACCACATGCAATGTATGACCATATACCCATATGCATGTGTGTAACATTAATTGGATCCAGTTGGGAAGGAAGACAGGCAGGCAGAGAGGAAGGGAGGGAGGAAAGAAGGACAAAGAACATATAAATTTGGGAGTTGTGGGAATGCAAGATTTGGACAGGGGTAGGGTGAAATAATGAAAATACATTATATACATGTATGAAATAATCAAAGAATGAATTAAAATATTATATCTAATTTTAAAAAATAACCAAACCAAACCAACAAAAACAACCTCCACAAGCTGGGTGGTAGTGCATGCCTTTAATCCCAGCACTCAGGAGGCAGCCTGGTCTACAGAGTGAGTTCTAGGATAGCCAGGACTACTAAGAGAAACCCTGTCCAAACAAACAAACAAACAAAAAGACAAACACATAAATGTCCAGCCTCCCTTAAACCCAAGCCCCAATCTGAAAGCACTTCACACCCACTAGGGGAGGGAAAACAGGAGGCAGTAAGTGACAGTGGAGATGTGATGTGGAGAAACTACTCCATGTGCACACGACAGTATCCAAAAGCCAGGTCCACACTCCCAGCAATAATACTCAGGAGAAGCAAGGAGCAGCCTAAACTTCAAGTGATAAATGCCTGAAGTCCAGCACTGGGCTCTGACAAGCAGTGGAATGCTGATATAGGCTGCACCATGCTTGAACACTTCAGACGCTTGTCTTAGGCAGAAGTTAGTCATGAAACATTGGACACTGATTTAATCCACAGGAGATGTCCAGAGTAGACAAACTACAGCAACAGAGAAGTAAGTCACCGCTTACATGGCTGAAGAAAATGATGACTGACAAAAGGTATGGAATATATAAATATATATATATATTTTTGAGAAAGATGACAATGTTCTAAAATTAACTGTGCTGACAATGACATGAATCTATGGATATAACAATGTTGTCTAGTCTTTGGTAAATCTTGAATTATAGCTCAAAAAAGGTTTAATTTAAAATAAGTAAAGTACAAAAAGAATAACAAAGTAAACACATTTCATTTTAGAAAAGTGTCACAGAACCAATGGTTGTCCCTGTCCTAGTCCTGACAATGACCAACTGGCTGATATTGCCTCTGCTCTGCTCTCCCTGGGGACAGACTGAACCTGACTTCAGTAGGTCTAGATCACAGACCTCATGTACCACTTTCAGGGGCATGCAAAGCAATAGATCTCAACATGGGCTTCCCAGCCAGAAGCCGGGTGACCTTTAAGGGCAAGCTGGTTTCCACGTGAAATCCACCCATGAGTGTGTGGACAAATACCCGACAAAGGGCACTATGTAGACATACCGCCTTTTGGCCACATATAGCATCCTTTGTTAAGGAAAACACTGACTAGAACCCTCTCCTTGTGTCTGTTTCAGTCAGTGGGCTAGGTGCTGCTGTACACTGGATTCATGGTGAATTCATTTGAATCTAAAATATAGCTAAAAATAAGTTCTGATTTGAGGGGAATGAGAGAAACGAACTTTTCCTGTGCTATGTCAGTGCTTTGAATCTGGTTGTCAAGGTGACCCATTCACCAAACACAGGAAGAGCAAGAAGGCTGGATAAGAGAACTCTATGTGATGATGATGTCGTGTATTCAGAGATGGCTTAGCTCAAATCTGACCTTCCTTTTGCCTTTTTCCAACAGTCCAGCTTGGCAATGGACTCACTATGTACCCCAGGCTGGCCTCAAACTTAAAGAGACTGTCCTGCCTCAGCCTCCCCAGTCTGAGGATTACAAATATCTACCACCATGCCCATGAGAGTCTGGGTCTGGTCTACTTAAGGAAATAGGGGGAAAGCCAAACAAATCAAGTTTACATAAAATGGATAAAGCAATATTTATTTATTTATTTATTTGAATTTGATCTTCTTATTTCTGAGATATGTCCTGTGATAGGCAATTTTACCATTTATATCTACTTTTGGAAAGATCCACAAGGCTTTCTGGTAAGTCCAGTCAATTTATTTTTAAGTTCCAGTATTATTTTTTTTTAAGTAAAAGGATTTAATAGTGGTACTTGGATGGGGATATCTCCAGTTTCAAATAAAAACATTTTCATGGATGCAATAAGACTGGTAATGTTTCCTAGTCGCATCAGCTGATTGACGTCTGATTGAAATGAAGGCTGGTAATGACCAAAGGTATGTTTTGGTGGTTGGGGTACAAAGATTCCTGGGGTGCACTGGATGTTTCCAGATGGCAGAAAACAGTGGTGGCTTATCTTATAAGACTAAGATAAATAAATAAAAAATAGTGGAACAAAATTACAGAAATCAGTTCAGCATTTTACATGACTTTTATTGTGGAATATTTTTCAATGGCTTTGTCTTATTATTGTTCATTAATAATTTACCTTGCTTGGTTAATAAGTTAGCCTTTATCATAAATATGCATGTGTATGTAAGGAAAATCTATAGTATATACAAGATCAAATACTGCTGTGTTTGCAGACATTGACTAAGGGGTCTTGGAAAGCATTCCCTGAGGACAAAGCATAATGTAAGTGGCAGCCAGTCATTCCTTGGAGACCTTTCTCAGTGGTTTAGATGCCAGTAAGTGGTTCATACTCCTGTAAGTACCCTCCCACTCACGCTCTGATAAATAAGCCTAATTAAGTACTAACTAGACCTCAGTAAATTCTTTCTTTAGTCAGTCATGGGCACCCTAGCTGGGGTGAGTAGATGAAAGTCCACATCTCTCCAGGAAAAGCCCACACAACAGGGCCCACTGAAATATTCCCAATAAAGTCAACAGTGCCAGGAGGAAGGGCCATTTCAATTCACAAAGTATTTATTAAACTCCTACTTCAGCTTCTGTTCCCTCCCCCTAAACAGCCTCACTGGAGAAACAGGAGAGATGACAGGATTGGAGAATAGGAACTGCTGGCCTTGGGTGCCCTGGGAAGGAAGAGTTACCATGACAGGCTTCAGCACCTCATGAAGAAACCAGGTCCAGCTTTGATTTGTTGACTCTTGCTGTGGAGCAATCTTTTTATGTAGTGTAAATATGTATTACTCTCATTGTTAATAAAAAGCTCACTGGCCAATGGTTTCTGGGGAGAAAGGGGGCAGAGAGACTCTGGAGTCGGGTGGAAACCCACAGAAGGAGAAGGATGTAGATGAGCCTTGGGGAAGCACACAGATTGATGGAAATTGATTGATTTAAGTTATAGGAGTGCTGGGCAATGGTAGTACACACCTGCCTTTAAGCCCAGCACTCAGGAGGCAGATCTCTGTGAGTTCAAGGCCAGCCTGGTCTACAGAGTGAGTTCCAGGACACAGAGAAACCCTGTCTTAAGAAACCAAATATACATACATACATACATACATACATACATACATACACATATATACATATACATACATACATATTAGCTAAAAACAAGCCTAAGCTATTGGCTGAGCATTTATAATTAATAATAAGTCTTTGTGTGGTCATTTGGGAGCTGTCTGGCAGGACAGAGCTGACCAGAGGTCTAGATGAAAAACTCTGCCTACAGTCTCTTGTCTCACAGGACTTTGATGCATGATGGAGGTGGGAGGAAGCCTCACAGTCACCATGCTACACTGCTCCTGGTCCCCCTACCTGAAAGCAGCAGCCAGAGCTCCCCGCGCATGCTCTCTGGGATCCCCTTCAGCACCAGCTCCCGCGTCTTCTCTGTACGGTACATGCAGATCCCCTGTCCATACTCAGCAAAGTGAATCTTCCAGGCTTGTTCTTTCAAAAACTCTTTGGCCTGAAAGACATAACGGAATAGGACTGAAGTCCCAGAGGGCTCTGAGGGGAAGAACTGAGGACTGTAATGACAGACAGGGATCATGATCCCTGTGGAATGACAGTGGACTCTGAGCAGAACTACATCTGATGTAGAACTCATATGTTTAGAGTTCTTTCCTAATTTTATCCATCAATCATAGCCTTTTCTGTTCTATAGGGTCCTACTTAACCGGCCAGTAGAATGCTAATCATACCTGTGCTTTTATGTGAATGTGAATTGCTGACTTGTAAATGTGGACTGAGAAAGCATGTACTAATTTGTTGTTTGGTTTACATAATAGTTAAAACAAGACCAAAGAAATAGAAAAATAGCCATGCAGGCACCGTAACTCCCAATACTTCAGTGAAACACTCTGCTACCTAGTGACATATTTAGATAAATACTGTTTTGTTTGTTAAAAACAGAGATTTTCCTACAGACATTTATGGCTGTTTTTTATAGATGTTAATTAGTTTAATTACTTTAAAAAATATCTACACGGGAACTGGAGAGATGGCTCAGTGGTCAAGAGTATACAATCAGAGTTCAGATCCCAGCATTCAAGTAAGTCAGCAGTCTTGAAATCGCCTGTAGCTCCAGCTCCAAGGGGTCTGCGCATGCGCATACGTGTGCGCACACGCATAACAACCTAAAACCAATCTTAAAATAACTTCTAATGGTTTTGTTCTAATACAGCAAAAGCAAGAGGTACCTACCAATTTCGGGTTGAATTCTTCTGGAGATCGCCGCCGGTACATGGTCATGAGGGTCTGTGTGGCTGTGGGGACACTGTTGCCGTTGAGGTTAAAGGGGCGCTCTCCTTCCGCATCGGAGCTAGTGCTTCTCTGGGGACTGGAGGAAACGAGGCTGCTGGGCCGAGAGTACACCTGCCAGTGGAGAGGGACACAGGTGGATGGGCCCTGAAGCACAATTAACTTCTTTTGTCTTCTGTACAGGTATGATTAGCTAGGTTATGTTTTCCTATTACAGTTCTTGCTATGTGAAGAAACAGGGGAAATGCCAATATGTCAACACTTTTTCAGGAGTTATACTGGGGCAAAAGTCATAAACAACAGCGTTTCAATGCTCAAAATAGACTTCCCAGGCCTGGGCACGTAGTTCAGCTGGTAGCGTGTTTGCCTACTATACACAATGATCTGGATTTGATGCCAGCAACACATGAACTTGGTGTGCTAGCACAGGGTATAATCCCAGCACTGAGGAGATAGAGTCAGGATCAAAAGTTCAAGGCCATCTTCAGCTACTCAGCAGGTTCCAGACCAGCCAGACCTACTGGAGATGTCTCAAAAAAAAAATGTACAAAGATTTATATTATCTGCCGAAAATCCAGAGTATTATTGTTAAATAATAAACTAATATAATAAAGAATTTCCCTTCTATTATTTCAATAAAAGTGGTTGGTTATCTGTTTCACTGATTGCCTCTTTGCAAAGCATGACACAGAACAGGCAAAAGCTTTGGAAACTGACAGTTTGCCTATTGTCTAGTTTCTGTCATCTCAAAAAATGCTCCATAAGCGGTCACGCAGCAGGGACAGGGATGGTAAATGCAACCTCACCAATCTATAAAATGGGTTTAGCTAACAGAAAGTCCCCTCATCACTCTAGCTGGTTCCCTGTCTTCCCAGGGTTCCAGATTCCCTGGATAGTGGTCTAATGCGTGTTTCATCACAGAAGCATCACCATAGTGATGCTATATTTCAAGTCTGATTTCACTTAATATTCTTCCCATTGATGTCACCAAATAGAAAAGAGTCACTTTCCATGTAATCTGGTCAAATCACTTAAAATATCTCCAATTTAAGGAGAACCAAATTGAGCCTGGAGGTGTAAATTTGTAATCCCAGCTGAGGCTGAGACTAAAGGATTGCAAGATCAAGGCCTGCATGGGCTAGGAAGTGAGTTCAAGGATAGCCTGGAGAACTCAGTGAATGAAGGCTGGGGTTATAGCTCTGTAGCTGAGTACTTGCCTAGTTATGTGTGAAGCCATAAATTCAATCTTCATTAACAAACAAACAAAAAGGGATGCTTGGATGCTGGACCATGTCATCTTGAAGGTTTTTTTTTTTTCTCTTTTTCTATGATCAAATACTAATTGCTTGTAATATGACAATCTTGCTCAGATTTTGCCCTGAGCCCTGGGGTGAGGGCGGGAGGGGGTTAGCACAGCTGTTAAATTTGACAGTCAAGATGGACATGGAGGTGCACATTCCAGACTTGAGCACAGGAGCACCTCACTGTGTCCAGTGTCCCCCACCACGTCCCCCACCACTGACCTCATCATCTGAACTATTGCAGCTTCCTGAGAACTCTCTGTCTGAGTAGATTCGAGAAGTCGTTTGCTGCAGGAAATCTGAGATCCTCTGCACCAGGAAGTCTCTGTCTTTCAAGTTGGCAAACAGGAAGGTCATTCTATTCCTAGTGCTGATGGACAAGGGGCTGGGGAGCACGCTGCAGCTGTCGGCCTTCTCCACAATGGTTACCTGAGGAAACAGGAATCAGGAGTACTGCATGGGAAGGACTGGAAAGGAGCAGGGTGAAGCAGCAAGGAGTCCTATTGTCCTGAACGATCCATTCTTGCCCCTGTTAGACAAATGGCAATCCTTCCAACCCCAATCCAGCGAAACACAACACCTTATACAAATCACACTGTAGCTGCTACCAGAAACTAGAACTGTCTTTCAGGGCTTTTCTGACATTTATCAGCAACCAGAGGCATATGGAGAAGTGACAGCTGCCTAGTCAGGGATGCTGCCAGACACCCTGTGGGGTGCAGGGCTACAGCAATAAGTGGCCCCGGATGCCAAGGGTGCCAAGATTGAGAACTAAAAAGGAATTCCCGTTTTTCATTAAAGTTTCATGGAGCCAAAGAGACAGGTCTCCTAGCTGCAGTATCATCAGTAAGAGAGGAAGCAATTCCAATGCTGGCTCCTTTTACTAAGGAAAGGTTAGGACAGCTTTCAAAATACTACCAGTCCATTGGATATGTCATATAGATGCTAACCCTTTCAATGACTTGTTCTAGAGCACACATGATATAAACAACTCAGCTGAAGCCCTGTGTACACCTGCAGATTCTGTGTGCATGCATGTGAGTGCATGTATGTGCGTGTGTGTTTACTCAAGTCTACTAAAGTGTGAAAGAAATATTTGTCTTTGAACAAAAGATTTATCTCTGATTTTTGCAAGTACTGTATTTACGAATATGTGTTTTTCTGTGTGTGCATGTGTGCATGTGTGTGCACAGGCATGGGAAAGTCAGAAGTAAATTCTGAGTTTCTTCCTCAATCACTTATCTACCTTACTTTTCAAGATAGGGCTGCTCACTTAACGGGGAGTTCACTTATTTGTGTAGGTTGGTTGGTCAGGGATCCTTCAGCCTTGGCTGCCAAACAGGAGCATACTGTCACGCTTAAATCTAAACCTGGGTCCTGAGGATACAAACTCACGTCTTGATGCCTAAGCATCAAGCACATTACTGACAGCCTTCTCCTAAGCCCAATGCTGATTTTTTAAAACAGTTTCATTGACCCAAAACAAACATAAATGTATTAAAACTGTTTTCTTTAGTACATTAGAAAAAAAAAACTTAAGGCAAACATGAAGTGGTGTGTCCATCATAGCTCCAACTTTCTGTCTAAAGTTAGCATTTCTTCTACTCTGCAGTCTACAGTCTGTTAAGTTGCACATGCACATTGGATATATGCCCATTCTTTTCCCCACAGTGCATTTCCCTTGCCACTCTGGGTAACTGCTACACTGTGTCCAGGCAGAATCCGATGAAGGAAATCATGCTAAGGGTCAGTGGCTAAAGGGCTTGCTGTGCAAGCCTGGAGATCTGAATTCCACCCCAGAACCAATTTAAACTTGGAAGAGAGTCACTGCCACTGCATCGTCCTCAGACCTCCATATATGGGTTGTAGCTTACACACTTACACACATACACACACACACACACACACACACACACACACGAAAAATTTGAAAATTATGCTTAGAACCAAGTGTTGGGGAATATTATTTTAAGGTGTGTGACTTTTGTTTATGGTGCATTTGTTTAACTCTATGAACCTGTGATTCTTTGTCTAAAACACCTAATTAGTTTAATACAGAGCTGAGGTGGCCATTAGCAAGGCAGGAGAAAGGATAGATGGGGCTGGCTGGCAGAGAGAATGAATAGAAGAAGAAATGAGGAAAAGGAGCCATAAGAGAACAAGGGGAGGAGGACATCAGGGCCAGCTACACAGCCACCCAGCCAGCCACCTAGCCACCCAGCCACACAACCAGCAGCCACCAAGCCACACAGCCACCCAGCCAGCCACCCAGCCAGCCACCCAGCCACACAACCACCCAGCTACCCAGCCACACAACCACCCAGCTACCCAGCCACACAACCACCCAGCCACCCAGCCAGCCACCCAGCCACACAACCACCAGCCACCCAGTCACCCAGCCACTCAGCCACCCAGCCACACAGCTACCCAGCCAGCCACCTAGCCACCCAGCCACACATCCACCAGCCACCCAGTCACCCAGCCACTCAGCCACACAGCCACACAGCCACCCAGCCAGCCACCTAGCCACCCAGCCACACAACCACCAGCCACCCAGTCACCCAGCCACTCAGCCACACAGCCACACAGCCATACAACTTGCCATGGCATAAGAGTAAAAGTAAGATATACAGAAGTAAGACAGGAAAAATCCCAGAGGCAAAAATTAGTTGGGATAATTTAAGAAAAGCTGGCAAGAAACAAGGCAAGCTAAGGCAGGGTGTTTATAACTAAAAATAAGCTTCCCTGTGTGATTTATTTGGGAGCTGGGTGTCAGGCCACCTCAAATTCATCCCTAGTAAATTATCCCAGCCTCAATACCAGCCCCATCTATCCTTTCTCCTGCCTTGCTATTGGCCATTCAGCTCTGTATTAAACCAATCAGGTGTTTTAGACAAAGAACCACAGGTTCATAGAGTTAAACAAATGCACCATAAACAAAAGTCACTCACCTTAAGTAATAATACCAATTACTTAACCCTATGACAAAGTGGAGTGGATCAGTCAACTGTTTGATAGTTTGTGTTCTTTTTTATTGACAAATTCAGCTTCAGGGGATTTATAATCTATAACTTAAGGAGATTTATACACGTAGACAGGGGAAAACAGCAGGAGTGGGAGGGCACAGCCATAGATAAACAGGTGAACACGTTATGCATATACATTTAATGGAGTAAAATATAGTCATTAAAATTGCATTATAGAAGGCTGTTTAATGACTTGGAGGGATAATCTTAGGTATACTCACTGTTAGATGAAATAAAACTCCCCTTCATTTATGTCTAAATTATATAACATAAACATAGTAATGTATAGAGAAAGTTCTTCCAGGAGCTCCTTATTATCTGTACTTTTGCAAATTAGCCACGACAACAATGCATTACTCTTAAAATACAGGAAAAAGGGGAAAATTTGGTCACTTGGGTAACACTTTAAAAAGAGAGAGGAGAGCAGCAGAGTGGAACCGAATCCTTACCACAGGTTCCTAATAGTGAGTCCAAAAGATCTGCTAACCTTAACTTCTGAAAAAGACCGAGCTCGGCTGACTGGAAAATACAGGGCTTCCAACTCCGAACTGCATATCACAGGCATCATCAGTACTCACTGATGGCAAAAACCTGAACACTGTCTTGTTAAAAACTAAGGAGGAGGAGGGAGGGAAAGAAAGAAAAGAGAAGAGCCCTGGAGCAATGGTGTGGGTGGATAAGAGCACTCAGTGTGTAAGGACCGGAGTGTGGATGCTCTGAACACACATAGACCGAGGCACGTCTGCAGCCTCCTAACACGAGTAAACTGAGGCATGCCTGCAGCCTCCTAACACAAGTAAACCGAGGCACGTCTGCAGCCTCCTAACACGAGTAAACCGAGGCATGCCTGCAGCCTCCAAACACATAAATCGAGGCATGCCTGCATCTGTTTAGCTGTAGCACTAGCAGTGGAGACAAGCGCATCATTGACCCGCAGCCATCTTAGCTGAACTGTGAGCTTCTGGCTCAGCGAGGGAGCTTTCTCCAAGTAGACAAAGATGATGGAGGAAGGCAACTGACAACGACTTCTGGCCTCCACCTGTGGGCATGGTGCACACTCTTTCGCATGAAACACACACACACACACACACACACACAGTAAATAAAGAAAACATAACCTTGATTTACATAGAAAAGCATTATAAGCAGATGTCCTAAAATATGGATTTCCACTTGACACTTACTTCCCGGAGTGGAATTATGAGGCTGCAGAGGTTTTCCTCCTTGCTGGTAAAGCAGATGTAATTTGTGGAGACAAACATCTGACCCAGAATGTGCATTTTGTTAAATGGAGTCCAGAGGGTGCAGTCTGTGTGGCCATCTAGCTTTTCATCTTTGGGCAACCGGAAAAGGGCACGGTATCGCTCACTCTTTGCCCTGGCATCCAGATCACTGCAAACCAACACGACAGTTCAGGTTACTCAGAAAGATGTACCAACACTTTTTAACTATGGCCATGTAGGGTCCCCAGCCCTTGCCTCTCTCTTCCTAGACTTGTTCCTCTCATCCTTAGCTGTAGTATTTTGGTGGGACTCCAACCTCACCATCTCCAAGTACAGCATCATTTTACTGTGTCTAGCCATTTTACAATTAACATCTGTAAATGGTTAAAAAAAAAAATCTTGGGTAAAGTAGGACTGAGAAAGGAAAGGGAGCTTATTCTCTTTCTAAATAACTCAAGAATTCCCAAAGTTGTCATTAGACTTTTTTTATCTAGAGTCATTTTTGGAGATTGACTGGTTTGTTTGTTTTGAGACATGTCTGTGTAGCCCTGGAAGACGTAACGACAGTGCAAACAGCTACGCGAGTCTGCTGGGTTTCACTCTCCACTACAGGACAGTGTGAGGAGACCTGGGATCAGTTCTAGCCACAAAGGGCCCAGATGCCACCTGAGGCCTCTGCTGAGTGCAGCACTGCTCTGCTGCTACCCTCTCCTCTGGTCAGAACTCTCCCCTCAGGTTTCCAGCCCACTGTGCTGGGGCTGCTTGGGGCTAGTTTGCCCTGGGATTGGCTTCCCATGGTGAAGAGGGTTTGTGCAGAGGGGTCCTCCACTCCCTCTGCAGTCTAAAATCACCTTGGTCCTCATCTGCTCCGGAGATGCACACATCAACACCCTCTCACTCCTACAGATCTCATCCGAAGGCTGTCTTCTTAGCTTTATCCTTAGGCTGCACTTGGTACCCGCCCTCACCAACAAATATTCCCAACAGATTATTGCATGAAGCCTGTTTTCTTGTGTAGCCACTTTCCCCTGAATGGCAACACCCCTTCCTGGAGGGAGACTCCTAAGACTTGCCCAGGAAGTGAATGAGACTTTCCAGGCCTAGCAATCTCTAGAGACACACCAGGGCCCTCCCAGGGTTTAAGGAGCAGTTAACAACTTCTGGGAGAAGGCTTTCCATCAGGCTGAGTGGCCTGCACCACAGTGCAGGTGATGCAAACATCTTCATGGATGTTCATGCTAGGGTGGAATTCTCAGTGACAAACTCGGGCTCCTGTGAGTAACCCCAATAAACTCACTGGTTCACTAAGCTAGGTTTGGGTGAATTATTTCTCTGGTCTGTCTTTGGTGTCTTATCTGGGAAGATTAGACATTTGGCCCTGTCTTGTAGAAAAAGTCACAGAGCATCAGTTTCCAAACTTAAAAAAAAAAAAAAAAAAAAAAAAAAAAAAAAGATCCCTTCTCTGTCAGTTGCCTTTGATGTTTCCTCTGTTAATTGTGACATTTTACCAGATATATAATTCATTAAGGTAATTAATAAATCTGTTGTTCACTAGGATGTGAAACTCCAAAGATATCCTAACTGCCTCCTTTCAGGGTCCCTTACAGCAACGACCTCCATCTTGATGTCCTGGAGGTCACTCTATGCAACAATAAAAACTGGCCTCTCATGCCCTGGACACACTTTCTCGACTCATTTTAAGGAACTCTAGTCAGCCCGAGCATGGCAACATGGCTCTGGCAGGCCTTGCCCTTCCCTCATTCCCTCTGCCTTGCTAAAAACTTAGATTGCATTCCTAAAGCAGCCACCAAGGTCTAGTTCTTTCTTTGGACATTTTCTTAAGCCAGACTCATTCCCGAGTCTGACCACCAAGGTCCAGCTATCAAGGTATTAAAGTCCAGCAATTAAAAGTCCCCTTATAGCTACCAATCAAATTTAAACACTTCATCCTAACACAGGATGTACCTTTAAAAACTGCCATTTTCCTATGTGCCACGATGTCTGTCTCCTCGCTATCCAGAGGCAGAACCTTTCTTCCCACTCTCACCCTGCCCCTGCCCCAGACAAATACCCCTTCTGTTTCTCCCTGGTTCCTTTCCTCTTCTCCTTCATCCTCTATCTTCTGCCTTTGTCCCTTATCCCTGAGCCAATCCTTTCAACTTCCACACCCAAATTCCAGGGCTCCCTGCAGCTTCTCACCCATTCCCTGGCCTCTGACCCACTGCTCTTGGTGTTTCTCTCTAGGGCTTCCTCCATGTGTTCATCCTTCTGCACAAAATGTGCACCTCTCTGTAACCCATGAGCCTGGCAAAGAACAGCTCCACTGTCACGCGAGGTCATTGTGGGCCTACTGCATTCTGGGATTAAGACTAGCCCACTACCTGGGGAGGAACCTGTCATGCCTGTGTCTCTCACTGACTGGGGATGGCTTAGGCAGTCTTTCCTCATTGTGCCTACACTCAGGAAAGAGCTCACAAGCTGCATGAATGGAAAGGTTTTCCATTCCTGAGTTCTACAGTTTCTCTCACCCACCGTTTCAGAGCAGACACTTTTTTGGGAGATTTCTTCTTGAGTTTCGGAAGAGACCTGTCTTGTTCAAATCCTTCATTGTCCAAGAGCTGCCTCATGGCTATGTTGGCAAGCTGTTCCATCAGCTTGAATGTCTCGTTGATGTTGAGGAAGACGGAGAAGAAATGCTCACTGGACCGTGTGCTCACTTTGATCACATCTGGCAGAAGCAACGTGGCGTTCTTCTCCAGTTGAGTGATGTCCACCCACCGGATCACCAGCTTGGCTGAGCAAGGCAACAAGGTTGGGTCAACGCTTACTTTAGTGTCTTTCCAGATGGGGAAACCTCACAGCTCTGCTCCCAGCCTGTCCAACTCTTTTAAGTTCCTGGCCCTATTTTTATTGCCTCATTTGTTAGTTAAAACTTTTATTACATAAACTCTGGGATCAGAATTATTACAAACTGAAGTCATGCCTATGAAATCAACTATATATTTAGTGAACCTCTAGAACTCAGTGAATAATTTGTTTGCAATTGTTGGAATGAAAATAACTGAATTCACTCATTAAAGAGTCAGAAAAAGATCTGGACTCACCTCTCCATACATGTTTTTGATATTCTGATCAGGGTTATGAGTTCCGGGAAAGCCTTGGTGGACTTTCCATTGAAAACTAGAGAACTCACTCACCTTCCCTCCCCATCAGGAAGGAGGAAAAGCACAGGTGGTTAATGCTGAGGTACATCCAGCCCTGCCGGGGGACCTTCCCCTTCCAGTAGCTGCAAGAGTAATAGTTGACAAGTTTCTCTTCTTCGGGCATCCCAAACAGCCTGTGGAACTTCACAATGGCCTCTTTAAACTTCTCTGTGTCGTCATCTTCTTTCACATTGTTGATTTTGTTATATTCTGCAATGATGCCCTAATAGGGGGTAAAATATACAGATGGAATTATGTCTGCAGCTGAATAGATTAGAAGGAAACACTTTCTAAGACCAGACTTGCTTTGTTTTAATGATTAATTCCCTTTGAGGCAACCCATCAATCTCTGAGCTTCCAGTTAGCTCCAGGTTGGCTTCGGACTCACTATGCAGCCCAGCCTGGCCTCAGATTGACTGTGATCCTTCTGTGTCAGCCTCTCAAGAGCCTTTGTGCTTAGCCAATTAACATGCAGCATTTGTACACTAAAAGATTGTCCGAGGATTTTACTACATATCCATTGGTGTTTGTTAGTTTCTTATGTTCACTAGAAACAAAACTGTTTTATCTGAAAACAAGGAAATGTAAGTTGCCTTGATGGAATAATATTTTCTAAGTGCATCAAGAAAGAGTTACCATAAAGGCCAGCTTCTGCCTTTCAAAAAAAAACAAAAAAACAAAAAAACAAAAAACACTATAGAAGGTCAATGGAGGAAGGACTGACTGGACGTCACTAATGGACATCCATCTAAAGATGCCACACCTCAGGAGTCATCTAAGTTGAAAACAAATGAATACAAGAAGGGAAGTCAAATAGATACATAATTCTTTGAAAGCTGGACAGGAGATAAAATATTTGCACAGCGAGTGACTGTTCTACTCTAACTCTGCTATTGAATCATTCTGGTAACCCGAGAAGGCATTAGTTGCTAGCCGAATCCTCTGCAGCTTTCTGAAGACTGTTTTTGTGCATCTCTTTAGAGAAGAAGCTGGAGAGATGGCTCAGTGGATAAAGGCACTTGCTGCCAAGACTGATGACTTGAGTTCAATCCCCAGGCAGGACCCACATGGTGGAAGGAGACACAGACTCCTGCAAGTTGTCCTCTTAACTGTCATATGGGCACCATGGCACACATGGCAACACACATATGTATGTAAGCATGCATACACACACACACACACACACACACACACACACACACACACACACACAGCTGATTTTGGAAACTGGAGCAATGGCTCAGCAGTTATTACAGGGACTGCGGTTCAATTCCCAGGACCCCCATGGTGGTTACAACTGTCCATAACTCAAGTTCCAGGGGATCCAGCTCCCCGTTCTGGCCTCCACAGGCACCAGGCACATATGTAATACACAGGACATACTTGAATATGTAAAACTCCCATATGCAAAAAAAAATAAGTAAGACTAATTAAAATTTTTTTTTGACTACATCAAAAGTATTTCACCACTTTTGTTACACCAAAATTACTAGGTCATGTTCATTTTGAATCCAATTAACACTGAATTTTTTCCTTCATTGTATAGTATCTGAATAGTTTCCCGGGAGAACTCTGCCCTAGCCAGCCAAACATACCCTCTGGGCCTACAGCGTCATCTATAACTCTCACTTTCTTGTTTCTGGTCCAGTCATTCTGAGAGTTCCTCTGTAACTGTTTTAGTAACATCATCCACCCTCAAACCCTGGTTTGGTTAATTCCCCCCTCCCTGTGAACCTTCTAGCCATGATTACTTCCCCTCACACAAAGCACTGGCGGTTCTCTGCATCATATTTTGAAATTGTTTCTTGAATTTTATGTCTTCTTTGTGGCCTGCAGTGGCGGCGATGAGAAATCGTGGCAGAAGGGATGGCCTCAGTCTTCCAAAAATCCTCATCACCATTCACATGCCTGAAAATCTTGGACACATAGCTAAGAGCAAACAGTAGAATCCCTTTTTGAACTCAAACCCATAGTTCATCTTCAGCCTATTCCACCTTCACAGGCACCTCTAGACCCTCAGCACAAGCCAAAATTATCACAGTGGCTTCCCTGGCAAGATTTTCACATCATGTAGTTGTGTTCTGAAACAGACTTGCCAACAACATTTCCACCAAAGCCTGTGCTGAATCCACCATAAGATTGTTCCCTGACCATTCCCTCACCCCATTGTTACCCTCTACTCTTTCAATTTATGTTGGATTCTGTTTTATATTTTCCTCAACCATTAAATGAATTCCGACACTAACAACAGTGACTTGAACATTTACAGTACCTAACATCTGAAAGGTGTCCACTGCATTATTCCTAGAAGAGAATATGTTGTGTTCCCAAATGAGAATATTTCTTAAGGAGATATATTTTGTTTTTTTGTTGTATGGTCTCGATTTGTGGACCTTGGAATCTATGTTGTTTCTTAGTGAGCTATGTTTAGGAAATTAAGTTTTCAGTTGTGGACTCCATCCATCATCACCCAGGGTAGCAGTATGGCTGGCATCAGAAACAGCGACACTCTTTCCTGGAAGAATATCTAAGATAAGATTGTTTTCCTCTAATTCATCCTGCTACAAACCCCCAGAGAGAACAGAAATGTTGAGGTCCATGGAGGCCAAAGAGTTAGACCTAGGTTATTCTAGGCATGAGCAGGCTTGAGTAAGAGATACATGAGGAACTTCAGACAGCCAGAGGTGGTGTGAGGGCACTGGACCACTGCGTGGGAAGAGTTCAGAAGGATCTTGATGAGGCCAGCCTGGGCTACATAGTAACTTCTGGGTCAACCTGAGCAACTGAGTGAGACTGTTTCCAACAACAACAACAACACACACACACACACACACACACACACACAGAGAGAGAGAGAGAGAGAGAGAGAGAGAGAGAGAGAGAGAGAGAGAGAGAGAGAGAACAAATGAATGAGAAAGTACATGCAATTATGAGGAGAACCCAGTAATAGGATACAGCATCAGTGTTTCTTAGGTAATGCCAGAGGCCTAGAGTCAGCCTGGAAACCTTAGGTGGGCTTATGTCTGTTGTTCTGGACCACTGTGGCAGATCTATTACCAAAGTCAGAATATGGAGAACATTAAAATAGTGATATTATACAACAGACCACATGTAAGGCTGATGGGAGATGTCATTCTGTAAATATGTTTCTCTTATTGGTTAATGCATAAAGCACTGTTGGCCAATAGGAAAGGATGATAGGAGGGACTGGGAGAAAGAAGGAAAGAGGAAGTAGTAAGGAGGAGTCAACATAGAGAGATGGGAGAGAGCAGAACGCCGGCCCCACTCTCCGGTAAGATGAGATCACGTGGAAACACTTAGATTAATAGAAATGGGTTAATATTTAAGATAGAGCTAGCCGACAAGAAGCTAGTAACTGTCCAACAGAATTATATCAAATACAGAGTCTCTGTGTGTTAATTGGGGCTGGCACAGCTCTGGGCCCAGGTCTGCAGGAAAAAACTTTACTCCTAACATAAGGCCCTGTATATTTTGGTACAAAAACACTATGCTAAATACCAAGTTCTAGAATGTTCATTTAAACTTCAAAATGTTTTTTAAGTATGAATGGATTTATGGAAGTATGAAACTAAGAACAGATAGTTGGAGACATTCTGAGGCATAATGTACATTAGTCAATAGACTAGTCAATATTTTCCCTTTCCAACTTTCTCACCTTTAAGAAAAGACAGAGTCCGGAATGCCCAAGCTTTCCTTATCTTTTCTGTGAATGTTCAGGTGAAGGCCAGGTGGACTGAACACAGGGTTGGAGTGTTTCTTTCTTCTAAGTTCTATGGGTTCTACTTATTCTAAAACAAATCACTCTGGTTCTAGGCAACAGCGCTTCGTAGCATCAGAAATTCAATATATCTAACACATTGGATTCCTAATGTAAATTTAAATATGTAAAGGTGTACTAAAAGAGTAAAATTAACTTAGTAAACCAGAGGCTGGCCATCGTGGTGTATGCTTTAATCTCAGCACTTGGGAGGCAGAGGCAGAGAGATCTTGGTGAGTTCAAAACCAGCCTAGTCTACATAATACATTTCAGACATGCCAGGACTGCATAGTGAGACCCTGTCCCAAAACAAAACAAAACAAATATACATTAAAAAACAAAACAAAGCAAAAAAACAAAAACAAAAAAAAAAAAAAAAAAAAAAAAAAAAAAACAACCAACCAAACTTGGTAAACACAAGGAAATGTTAGCTTTATTATTGAGGACAGAAAATTAAAGCATAAAGATATTAAACTTGAAAGCCATTTTAAAAATAGGATGGAGAGATGGCTAAGAGAAAGTGCTGCTTGCTCTTCTAGAGGACACAAGTTCAGTTCCCAGCACACACATCTTGTGGCTCACAAGCACTGTAACTCCAGCTCTGCAGACACCTGCACTATTGTGCATATATCCCCCACACACAGACACACATGCATACATCTAGTTAAAATAATAAACCAAGCCTTTAAAATTTGCAAGAGTAAAAGCAAGTATAGGGGGTTATGGTATAAAAAGCTATATTTAAGGTCTATTAAAATATGCTGGTTCATTAAAATGTTTTAATCACTTCATCTATTAGTCTCTATCCTAAAAGAGATTGGCAAAATGTAATTTGTGGCAAACTAAAGTGTTAATTCTATTTTTATTTGTGTCTGCCTATCCCCTGCTAATTTAGGAACAAAGGTGACTTCTAGAAAGACAAGAAAGTAAATTATTGAGAGTTATATTGTTATTAAAACAACTATAATTAGCCTGGCAACTGTGGCACACACCTTTAATCCCAGCACTTGGGAGGCAGAGGCAGGTGGATCTCTGTGAGTCTGAGGCCAGCTTGGTTTACACAGCGAATTACAAAACAGCCAAGCATACACAGAGAAACTCTGTCTCAAAAAACAACACAAAATATTTCAAAACCCAACAATTATAATTATATAAATACAGTAATTATTAGTCAGGCAACACAAGAGCACAAAATATGACCATTATGATCAACATGCTGAAACTTCAAGAAGTAAGTATACAAAAATCTAGGCATGACACTTGAATCCTGTTGCCTGTATAGGTAATTATTACATTTATAATTAACAAAAGTTAGTTAGATTTCATAACAAATAAGCCTGTTAGTTCACTTAATTATTAGACAGCCTGTGAACCAACAAGCCATTCATTTACACATGAATGACATTCTTTCACACATTATTGTATTAATGGGAATTCCCTCCTCATAAATGGTTTCAGGGGAAATAAACCTGATGTACTTAATGTAGTGAGAAGAAAAACTATTTGACATAATTTGTTCTTCCCTGGGAAGCTTTGATTTTTCCTCTATATCAGAGGCAGGACTGCGAGGTGGCCTCTGGTTACCTATGTAGTCACATGTCTGTGTGTCTTTTCCACTCCAGCTGGCTGCCCTCTTTCCTCCAGCCCCTCATACATGAAATAACAAGAAGCTCTCCTGATCTTCATATTCTCATGCATGCATCATACATAGTCTGAGTTTCACCATACAACCCTCAATTCCTACACACACACACACACACACACACACACACACACACACACACACACACACAGAGTGTTCGAGTTCCAGCCTGGATGCTCTCCCAGGGTCCAGACGAGGGGCTAGACAGCAAGCGGGGAAGGTTTTTCTAAAAGGAGTTCGAGGGTAAGAGGGAAAGTTTTTATACCCACAGGCACATTTAACAGCTCTCTGACAATAGGGCATGCCTATCTCTCAGAGCCAGGAAGGTGGTAGGAACCAGAGGAAAGCAGGTGCCTCACATCTCCCCCTTGGACGTGACTTACAACTGTTAACTGATTAAAGGGGACTTCCTAGTGCTATATCAAAGGGGAACTAAGGCTATGTAATGTGAGATCTCGGGGTTGCAGCTCTTACTGCCGATGCCCCAGTGAGAAGGAATTTCCTTTCCCTATTTGAGAATACAACTCAGTATATACTCTATATACAGTCAAATCCATATAACAAATATTCTGGAGTTGATATCTAGAATATTAATTGCTACTTCTGTAATAAATGATAAAGGCTCCCAACACACACACACACACACACACACACACACACACACACACACACACACAGAGGAAAGTTGTCTGTATCTGGCCCTCTCCAATGTATTACTCCCCCTCCCCATTTCTTAGTCTCTAATAGGGCATCCTAAACGGAGAATGTGCATTCCTTCTGAAGGAAAGCTGGGCATGAGAATCAGGCTGGGGTTACTGGATGGACTTTTTCTACAGTTTATATAGAGTTGCATACGGCCTGCTTCAAATTCAGCTCCATACTTCAAACACATCAGACTTTGATTTGTTATCAACTTTACTCATCTAGTTATTATGTGCTTGAGGAAGAAAGAGGAAAGAGAACACTGGCTGCTCTATGGGATTTTACAACAGCATTGCACCAGACCATTACATTAGAGTCCCTTATTTTGGATCTAAAGAAGGTTTTGTAACCATGTCTAAAATCCCAGTTGCTAAAACAGAAAGAATTGGTCCTTTTGAGCACCCCCCCCATACAGTCACTTCACAACTTTGTGTGGCAAAAATTGTCATGAGCAAAGTCTGATGACACACAGGAGAAATAGCTACAACACATCTGAATCACCAACAAAAGGCAGATGGTATTTCTAGACAAATATTTTTTTTGAAATTAAAGAAAAAAGGGGCTGGAAGCATCATAGCTCAGCCCACAAAGTGCTTGGCTTGTAGGAAGGAGGGCCTAAATTCAATCCTTAGAACCCACTAAACCAAAGCTGGGCATGGTGGAGCATCCCAGCACTGTGGGGACAGAGACAGACAGGTGGATCCCTAGGGCTCAGGCCAGACAGTTTAGTGTCCTTGCAAGTCCGGGTCCAGAGAGGGATTCTGTCTTTAATGAACAAAAGAAGAGGCAGACCACATTGAGGAATGGCACCATAGATTGTCCTCTGGTCTTCACACACATACACAAAGCATGCAAGAAAAATAAGAACACCCCCCAATCCTATAAAAGATAAACAAAAGCTATGCACAGCAGTATATAAATAGACACAGGAAATGCCGCTCAGGTCTCAGACAAATACAAGTCAAGCACCAGTGAAGTGGTCTCCCTCGCCATAAAGCTGGCAGAAGTTGGAAAGCTAAAGATTCTATGTTACTGGAGAAGCTGCAGGGAAGGAGGTGTTTGTACACATGCCAGTGGGAATATAAAATGGCACAGCATCCTGGGGGGAACTGAGAATAGTTAGCAAAACAGCACATGCATTTAGCCTTCAATCTGGCAATCGTGCGTCACCCTAAAGCCATGGCCTCAATCATGTGCAAGCATGGATGTGTGAAATTCCAAATGTAGCAGCATTTATAGTTGCAAAATGTTGAATGGCACATAAATATCAAAGCACAGGTAGTGGGTGAACTAATTACAGCACACACCAAACACAGAGATGTAAAAAGAACGAGGGGATGAAGGAAGTCTGATTCTGGATTAGACTGTGAAATGAAAAAAAAAAAGATGTGGAATTTTCAAAATGACAATATTGAAATAAAGTCTGCAGTTAAATTAGCAGAGTCTCTCTGTGAATTCACATCTAATAAAACCATCATTTGCGAACTTTCACACTGAAGAGCTATTCAGATTTTTAAAATCATTAATGGATACTATAGCAACAGGGAAACTTGGACTAAAAAATGGGGCATTGGTGATTTAAAATGTTTTCCTATAGAAATACAGTTATTTACAAACATGAAAATATGAATTCTACAGTGGAAAAATGGACAATACTTTGAATGGGTTCAGGACACCAGTGGGTGCCAGATGAATTTCATGTGCCTCAGGACACAATAGCCTGAGGAGGACACAAGATAGCTCATGTAGCACTCCATTCCAGGAAGGCAAAACTTGAATTCAATCACAGAGAGACATCTGACAGAACCTCAAATGAAACATCCTTTTATAAAAACCAGAAGGACATAATTTAACAACATCAATGTTGTAAGGCATAAGGAATGGTGGTGGAAATGTTCCAGAAGGAAGGAGACTTAAGACGTGCAAACTAAATTCAGTTCCATCATAGGCTGAAAAAACACAGCCATCAAAGGTACTATCAACCCCGTTTAGATCAGACTATGTGTGACTGGGGAAATGTCTCAGAGGTTAAGAGCACTGACTGATCTTGCAGGAGAACAGGGTTTGATTCTTAGCATCCTCACAGGAGCTCCCAGATATCCATAAATCTAGTTCCAGGGGCCCTGATGCCCTTTTCTGACCTTGAACAGCACCAGTCACATACATGGTGCATATACACACATGTACACAGAACACTTACACACATAAATAACTCTAAATTTTTTAAAAGTTAGAATTCATGTTAAGTATTAAAGTGCTGTAATAACGATACAATTATACACATTGATAATGTTTATTTTTTCATCAAATATCACTATTGGAACACACACTTGAAGGAGTGTTAGCCTTAAGAATTCTAAGTAAGTGGGGTAGAATGTTCTGACAGCTAAGTTCAAGTGAAGGGCACACTTGAGTTATATATATTCCTTATTTTTGCAATATTTCTGCACATTTTAGATTTTTTCCATTTAAAGGCATTGGTATGTTTAAATTTTTTTTATTCTTTGAGAATTTTACACATGCATATTGCGTATTTCAATAAATTCAGCCAAAACGAAATGAAAAGGCAACTACCTGTATTTTTCCTCTTACAAATGTGGTGATGTCATTCTCATTCTCAAAGATGGAGAGTGTCTGCAATAGATTCTGTTCGAGCCATTCCCAGTGCTCAGTAACCTCCTTCCTGGAGCCACCTGCAGAGAAGCAGAGGGGGCAGCAAGGGACATCAACTTTCACACTGAAGCCATATTAAGAACCAAGCTTACTTCACCAGCATTCAACACCAGCAAAGGAGGCTGCTTGCCATTCCCAGAGTTCTGACTTCAGTTCCTCAGAGAAGAGACATGCAAGGCAATGAATATAGGGACACCCAAGAGCAAGCACTGTGCTCTAGATTATTCTGACAAGGTCATTCCAGGAACTGAGACTATTTTAGTTGATGTAGCCACATACACTGCAAAGATTTATCAGCTGGGAATTTAGCTCTTTTCTTCTCCCTTCCAAAATGTGTAATTTACAGGGTGACATAGATCTTGTCATGATGTGAGTTTTCCATGGTTAAGCTGAAACACTGGGTGAGCTATGGTGTGCCCATGGAGATATTATGGAACCATTTCATATAAGGGCAATGAATGAGCCTTGTTGAATTATGAATGAGATATGAAAATAGACTATCGCTACAGGATGGCAGCCACCCTCCCCAGTGCAGCTGCCTTGAAACACAGAGAGGAATTCATCCTTGCAGCTTCCAACCAAGTCTACACTTCTACCAGTTGCTAAGAAACACATGTCACCTCGCTTGGAAACCTCTGAATTAAACCATCCTAGCCTTGGAATATATGTAGCTACCCTGCAGGGCATAACAGGGTGACAGTCAGGATGAAGTTAGGCAATGCTAGAATAGATTTCCTTTATCGTTATCTTAGGGGGGGGGAGCTTTAGGGATAAACTATCAGCAACTACACACTTCAACTGCATATGCTTCCTATCTCCACACCAAGGAGTGAGCTTCTGGGCCACTGGTTCTTTGGGTGATGGCTAAGATTCCCAAGTTATCTTTCAATGGAGATCTCAAGAATGCCCAATTTTTACATTCTTCATCACTGGAAATTCAAGATATCACAAGCTGATTCCCAACACAGGGAAGGAAGGTGAGAGGCATGCGTGTTGTTTGCAATTACACTCAGATCTCTGGTCTGTGATCTAAAATATCTTTAAGACTGACAGGCATGCTCTAGGAACCCCAGGACCACTGTTGGAGAGAAGACAAAAAGAAAAAGGAAATCCATGCTCGTGTTCTTTCACTTTAGGACTAGATACCAAAATGTCTGATAATGAATACTTATGTGAGACTAGTGTGGTGCTCAGCTAATATGTGCAAGGCCCAAGTCCCAAGGACTTCAATAAAAATATAAAATTGTAAAAAAAAAAAAAAAAACCTATGCTCTCATAAAGGGTAATGAGAAGGTTTCTCAGGAGAGCAGCAGTGTGAGACTCTAAAGATGAGAGCTTCTGTCTGCATCATCGATGCTTTCCACGGCTCTGGGCCAAGAGCAAGAACCTGAGAGAGCAATATGCTGCCAGCACCACACAATGTTGTGGCAATACTTGAAGCTCAGGTTAACCTGGCCCTTCCATCTGGCTGCCATGAGTTAACTGGCTATCTTTAGACAGTTTTTAATAACCATCTCAAATTCTCTACAGGAGAAATGAACGTGAACAATGGCCCCTCCTCCCCCTCAAACCAGCCTTGTAGACTGTCTATAGACACAGCTTAGAAAGCAGGGAATTCTTTCAAATGCAAAATGCAATTGTTATTTGGAATATTTAGGAAACTATCAATTTGAGGAGTTTGACAGAAAAAATTTTAACCCTTTAGAATAAGAATTTAGATAATAATTGGAAAAAAAATTAAATCAAAACAAAACCATGGGCCTCTAATACTCTGGTTATCTCTTCAAACTATGAATTTGTCACCCAAAACCCAAACCCTTCTTTGTCCATGTCACTGACCCCATGAGCTGTGAGATGCTACTGACATGAAGGGCATCTCGAAGGGTGAGTATTGGCCATCTGCAGTTCTGTCTGTGCTTGTTGGCATGGCCAGATGCACTGCACCTTAGAAAAGAGGTCCATGGAGAGGCGCACAGGTTTGCAGAGCCTCTGAATGTCCCCTCCACACAGCTCCTAGCCTCTGCTTTCACCTCTTATGTGCTTTCTCTTACTCCATCATGACTGCCTGAAGCTGGGTGAGGTCTGGCAACAGAGGTCTGCTTCTTGAGTGGATCTTAGCACACTCCGCCCATTACAAGAAATCACACTAGAGTCTGTGGTGTGTGTGTGTGTGTGTGTGTGTGTGTGTGTGTGTGAGAGAGAGAGAGAGAGAGAGAGAGAGAGAGAGAGAAATTGGCCTTGGGCATCATTCCTCTGATGTCATTTACATTATTTTTGAGATAGGGTTTCCTGGGAACTGATATTTGGTAGTTAGCTTATGTGTTGGGGTCCTGAGACCAGAGCACTGCCCTGAAATTTTCTCACTGTTGGGGTGGAGGGGAGAAGACTGAGAGAGAATAAGTTTGTCTGCAAATTAAACAAACTGTTAACTGTGGAAAGAAAGCCCACTGAGTCTTCTAAGGGTTAAAAGCAGCCGTGTGGTATTTTCAGATGAGAAACAGGCTGAGTGGATCTCTGACATGTTTCAGTGTTTAAACATACAATTTCAGAATTAATCAACTAGAAGGCAAACAACAAAGACACCTGGGGTGGTTTGAATCGGATAGCCCCCAAGGACTTGTGTTTGAGTGCTTGGCCCATAGGGAGTGGCACTATTAGGAGGTGTGGCCTTGTTGGAGTAGGTGTGGCCTTGTTGGAGGGAGGTGGGCTTTGAGGTTATACATAAATGCTCCAACTAGGCCCAGTGTCACAGTCTCCCTCTGCTGCCTTCAGATCAAGGAGAACTTAGTTCCTTCTCCAGCACCATGTCTGCTTGCATGCAGCCATGTTTGCCATCATGATGATAATGAACTAAACCTCTAAAACTGTAAGCTAGCCTCAATTAAATGTTTTCCTTTACAAGAGTTGCCACAGTCTGTAGCATGCTTTCTTGTGGGTCACCAACCAGCTTCCAAATAATGACATGGAGACTCATTATTAGTTGTGAATGCTCAGCCTTATTTTATGCTTGTTGCAACAGCTCTTACAACTTATTTGAACTTCATCTACATTTTGTCTTGGGGCTTTTTTTTCTTTCCTTCTTTTGTGTCTACCTGTTTGGCAGCTGCCTGGCGGGCTGGCCCTGGTCATCTCCATTTTTTCCTCTCTCATTCGCTCTGTTTTCTCCTCCTACTTATTCTCTCTTCCTACCAGCCCCTCTTACCGTTCTCCTGCCTAGCTATTACTGGTTAAGCTTTTTATTAGACCAGTCAGGTGCCTTAGGCAGGGAAGGTGAAACAGCCACACATCTTTACATAATTAGACAAATGCAGCATAAACGAGTATAACACAGGCTTGCATAGTTAAATATTCCACAACAACAACTTGTATTGTCTTCTAGTCCTCATGTCCATGCCTACATATGTGTACACACTATCACACACATGCACCTGCACACATATGAAAATTCACATACATATGCATATGTACACATACAGGAATAGTCTTTGAACTACACAGACTAGAACTTTGATGCTAAAATTGCCTATCAATTCCCACATTGTCATTTATGTGGAAGGAAAATTAAGCTGACTTTATTTATTTATTTATTTATTTATTTATTTATTTATTTTTGTCTACTGTAGCAATAGCAGGAGCAGAACCATTAGCAATGCTAAATTATTCTCTGGGTCTTACAACTACTCACTAAAAGAATGTTTAACATTGAAGCTAGCATGGTGCCCCTTACAAGGTGCCAGAACAGAACACAGGAATATGAGGATGAGTGCTGAGCTCCAGACAACCAGCTATACCTGGAAATGAGAACCCTGGCCCTCCTAACCCTTCTAAAATGATGGTTGATAAAGTGATGGTTGATGGACCTGTCAGTTCTGAAACAAAATGCTGAAAAGACCCTGATGAGATCCTAGGTTGGCAAATAGGTTAGACTGAATCAATGGGCAGCCAACCCAAGGCTCTGCTCAGGGCTGTGTGGTATGTGAGCTGTCCATCAAACAATGCAGCCAGCACTGCTGCTCTAGCAGAAAGTTGTGCTTACCCACAGTCCAGAAAAGTCCTCTGCCTAGTTTTCTGTGTCTCCAATCTAAGGTAAATCCAGAGTCTAAGGTATGGTCCAGAGTCTTGCTGATCTACAGAGAGCGGTCCATGTCAAGATAAGAGTGGCAGACATGGCCATGTCAACACTCTCATGGATAACTTACAACATGATGTATGCCAAGGGTTTGCTATCTTACGACTTTCCAAGTAAGTGAATCCACTTTTCTCTTGAAGCTTCTTTTACAAAAGTTCATGAAATACATGTAAATTTAAAAGCCTTTGACATATTTTCTACCAACTACCAACTCTGCAGTTTAACGTTAAAATCACAGGCAGAAAGATCAGAATATTGAAGAAATGCTTGTGCAGTAGGAGTTTCTAATTTTAAAAATAGTAAGTTTGGTTTCAAACTCAAATCAGAACAAATGGAAAACTGTTAAGAAAGAATAATTAATGGGCAATGGCTATCACTTCCTTGGAGTCTTCTGTGAGGAAATTCTAAGCTGTCTCTATGGGTAATCTGTTATGATAAAGCATGAAGAACCTTTGGCAGATTCCATGGCAGGTGAGGGTGACCAAGGTGGGGAACAAACATGCCAGGCAGACAGAGCTTAGTGAGAAGTTTTATTAGAAAGGGAAGGGGTGGGTAGGAAAGAGAAAAGAGATAAAGAGACAGAGTCAGAGAGACAGAAGAGAAGAGGGAGACAGGAAAAGTCCTGTTTGCTCCAAGGGAACAACAGGAAAGAGAATTGAAAGAGAGAGTAGAAAGTGTGTGTGTGTGTGGGGGGGTCTTTGTTTTTAAAGGGGTCCTTTGTGCCTGCGTGCAGACTACGCAACCATGGAACCCTGGGCTGACCAGGGTATCGCCTGAATGCATTCTGCCAGGTGATAGGGGCAGGCCAGCATAATGCCTGAATCCTTACATAATCAATATACATAAAAGATGAAGCCATCCTGGGTTTACTACAATGAGGTCATACAGGTGTGACAGGCACTAGTTAATAGAAAAGTGAAGGTGCACCTTTTAGGGGTATAAATTATGCCACCAGCAATTACAGCCTGCTGTTTCTTCACCTTGGTTCAGCGGGTAATTAACAAACAACTGAACTTCGTGGCTGGGTTCCACCCCATGTGCATGTTCATGGAGGAGGTGAATTGTGGGATGGCCGTACCCCAGAAGCCAGCTGAACAGTGCTGGTGTCAGAATGTGCGGGAAAGGGGACAACTGAAAAAGCGGAAGAAAGTCAGAGGCACCAGACAGCTCTCACATTCCCGAAACCTGACCAGGGGCCTGAAGGCTGCAAAGAGACCTGAGAGCTGTGAGGATTCCTGACGCTACAGGATCCCTCAGGCATCAGGACCCACGAAATGAAGAACTGCAGGTGAGTGAGGAGGGTCATGTCCTCATAAAGCCAAGGGTTATAAGGGCTCTCTATGATCTTTCATATCCTTTGTGGGTTTGTGTGTGCACGTGTGCGTACGTGCGTGTGTGTGCGTGCACGCACATGAGCAACTCAGGTATATGGAAGTGCACATACATGTACAAGTATGTGTGCATGCTTGGGAAAGCCATAGGACAACCTCGAGTGTTGTCACTCAGGGTCCTCACTGGTCTTGAACAGCCAAGAAGGAAGTGTACCTCAGGGATCTGCCTGCCTCTCTGTCTCCAGTACTGGTATTACAGATGTGCACATCACACCAGTTTTTTTTTTTAATGTGGATTCTGGGGGCCAATATCAGGCCCAATAAGCACTTAACCTATTGAGTCATCTCCTCCGCCCTGCCATTTGTTTCTAAGTGTACGCTTCAGGCCTCGATGTCAGTTGTAACATCATTCTAGTTTTCTGACTTTCCCAGCCAGCTACCAGCACAACCCAGAAGACACTTCCCCTAGCTTCCTGTTATAGCATGTATGTGTTGGTGTGAAATCCTGGCTTCAGTCCTCAGTAGCAAATAGATAAAGAAATAAATGGTACAATAGAGGAGCAATCCCACAATGCAGCATTACCCTATCCTTCACAACTCTCAAGGGCATCCAAGCCAGGTATCCGGGGAAACTTCCACATCAAGGCAAGGCTACGACAAGATAATATGGTTTACTGGTGGTATCTCAGAACAGGAAAAAATAAAAACAAAGCAAAGCAGGACACTGAGAAGATTTAGGGGATCCTGAACAAGCAGTGGCCTTTTATTAGTCTGTCAAGACTGGCTCACTGACTGTAGGGAGGCGTTAATAATAGTGGGCCTGTGGGTGTGAGGTCTTGGAGCTACCTGTTCAATTTCCTATAAGCTTGAAACTGTTCTAAAAGTAGAGCCTATTAATGTAAAAAAAAAAAAAGTTAAAAGGGACAAAATAAAATAATAGAACAAACAGTAAACTGGCCACTCTGCCTATTCCTTGCCACAAGTAAACAGTGCGTGCACATGTCTTGGCCATTCTGTGAGTGCCTGGCTTCTTGCTGCTGTTGTAAGCACAGGACGTGGCAGATTTATCAGCTGCTGTATGGTAGTTTTCCCTGCAAACGTGCATCACGGAACCCTGCCACTTACCACAGGCGATGGTCCAATAGATGAGAGAGTCTGGAGTCTGGTACAAGATTCGGTACGGTGCGACGCGGGCGCTGGAGTCCAATACGACATCAAGGGTACCCACTAGCAGGCCTGAAGTAGAGAAGTGGGAAACAGGTCAGGATTTCCATGCCAGAATCCCATCACCAGTGTGAGCTCGGCTCTCCAGCTGGATCTCCTGATGGCCACCCCCCCCCCTTGCGGGGCACCTTGACAAAGTGTTCATGGCACAGGATGTCAGCCCCTGTTACTTGTTTCAGTGGTCTCCAAGAGGAGCTGAAGCTGAAAAAACAGAAGGCTTTACAACCACATAGAGCTCATGTTCCAGCAGAGTCCCTGGCATATGGTGCTTTTCATAGATGCTGTTAATAATAGGAAAACCATAAATACCCACACACTGGCATCTTCTCCCTTTGGGCTTTGAAAGACACCTCTGACTGAGTAACTGGACAAAACAATGAGAACCATGGTATCTGATTTGGTGTCAGGATGTTCTGCCTGTATTTTAATCTGCCGAACTTTTCTGTTGCATTGAAAAATTCAGTACAACACAAACTAACAACGTTCTACTTCATTCAAAGTTACAAGAGTCCCCAGGGCACCTGCAAAGGAAGACAGGAAGTCACACAGACAGAAGGTCTAGTCACTGTTTCACAAGGTCTAGCTCTTGGCCATCTGTGGCCCTCACTATAGCTAGAGGTCATGGCAGCCAGCTCAGAACTCTGAAATTATCCATCAATAAGGCTGAGGGCCAGATCATGCATTGCTGGTGGCACAAAGCTAACTTCTGGGCGTAGATCTTCAATGTCCCACTGACACGGTGTAGACGGCAAGTCTTTCAGCTTGCCAGCACACAAAAAAATGATGTGGAGACAGTATTAATTATGAAAGCTTGGCTTTAGCTTAGACTTGTTTAAGTGCAGCTAGCTCTTATAACGTAAACAAACCAATATTTACTAGACTGTGTTCTTTTACATTACCTTTGATCTGCACTGCCCATCCGGCTTCCCCTGTGTCTGCCTGGTGACTCCGCCTTTCTTCTTCCCAGAGTGCTCTCTGTCCAGAAATCCCTTCTATACCTCCTGCCTAGCTATTGGCCATTTAGGTTTTTATTAAACCAATCACAATGACGTATCTTATAATCAAATATCTCTCGACAGCCCAAAGTCCCTGGACCTCAGGGAATCCTGCTCACTTGGCCCAAGTCTAGAGAAGTGTAGCCATGCAATAAGGGGGCTTAACTATCTACTGGCACAAAGTGACATGTCTTCAAGATGCTCCTTAAGAAGAAGCTGGGAGGTGTCTGTAAGGAGTCACTGTCCCCATCATCTGGTTTGAGACCAGACAGTCCTGGGAAGACATGACCTTTTCTTGGCCCAGGTCACACTTCTCAAAACTCTACACCCATCTGTCAAGTGTGGGGATGACTGCTTTGAAGTGAGAGCCTGTCATCAGCACATGTTCCTTACAACCACTTTCCATCCAGTGTCCCCTTTATCCACCCTGGGCCAGCATTGCACACCAGTGTAGACATCTCCTACATTATTCCGAAGTAACAAAAATGAGTGGATGGAGAGTCACATCCACAAATTATGTGAGGTTTCATAAATCAGATGCTATACTTGATTGAACAAATTTGAAACATTCCTGCTATCATTGGGGCAAGTGTCCTCCATGGATCCACTAAAGGCTAGCAACACGGCCAGCCAGTCTATTTTCTGAGAATGGGTAATTTAGTCAATAGCAGAGGTTGTAGGGTTTGGATGAATGTCTCCCAAGATCTGTATGTAAAAAGCTTGGTACGCAGGGCAACACCCTGGGAAGGTCCTGGAACCGTTAGATGGTGGAACCTGGTGGGAGGTCCTAGACCACTGGGATCTTTAAACGACTGTGGGCCCCTTGTCCCTTTCCTCCATGACTGTGAGGTAGCAGTTTTCTCTGAGGTGTGCTCTTGGAACTGTCAGTCTATCCATCTGCCAAAATAGAAATGGACAGGGGGCTAAGTAAGCCTTTTGTTTTATAACTTTAATCACCTCAGGTATTTCATTACAGCAATTCAAGTTGACTCAAGCAGTTCCCACCATTTAAATGTCTCTAATTAGCCCAAAGTTACATAGGACCCAATGTACAGTAGGGCTTGGACTCAGAAGGGGCAATTAAGGTCTCCGAGCAGCTAAATAACCTTAGGACATGACACTTCCTTTTTTTCTATTATTTTATTTTATTTTAATATATTTTAATATTCTTACATATGGATCCCAGTTCCCTCTCCCTCCCTCTCTCCCATCCCCCTGAGCCCCTTCCCATCCCATTCTGTTGTGTGTGGAAAGGTGGTATTTCAACAAGGTCTCCAGATGCATTCCCCACTGGCCTTAAACCCACACTAAAAACAAGACTGGCTTGCACTTGAGGTGACCCTCTTGTGTCTGCCTGTCATGTTGTGCAGTTGTGGGTCTGTATGGCAGAATTTTAAAACTGTTTCCTCAGTTATGGAAAGGGGGCAATCAAATCACTAGAGCTTCTGAGGACTGGGGGAGTAGGGCATAGGTAGAGGCGACAGGTTGTTTAGAGCAAGCAAGAACCTTCCCAATGTTCAACGGGAACTTGACTAAAACATTCCAAGACTCCATTTGCTTTCTGCTTTTTTTTTTTTTTAAGATTTATTTATTATGAATACATTGTTCTGTCTGCATGCATGTCTGCACGCCAGAAGAGGGCACCAGATCTTGTTATAGATAGTTGTGCGCCACCATGTGGTTGCTTGGAATTGAACCCAGGACCTCTGGAAGAGTAGCCAATGCTCTTAACCTTCCTGCCATCTCTTCAGCCCCTGTAGCCTACCTTTATGTAAAGGTGTAGGCTTACTGGGAATGACACTGGGGGACATGATGGTGGTTGATGCTGGAAGAGGAGACTAAGGTCTAGTATGGTTTGCTTCAACAGTGAGCAGCCTCCTGTAAAGGTTCAAGCGTAGGGCCAGCCACAGTAAGCCTCCCATGAAGTTCTGTTGAGTCAGGGCTTATGTGTTCAGCAGAAAACACCACCACTAGGCTCTCCCGATAGGACACTTTCCCACAATGCCCTGGGTTTTGTTTCTAACCATACCAAGCAGCACCTTGGCACACACAATCCTCCACAGACCACCTCACTTAGCTCTGGCAGCCTGAGTGCCAGAAGGAGATACGGATTAGTCAGCTCGTGACGAAAAGCTTAGTGCCAGGCCTGAACGAGTTCAGCGGAGCTGGGCAAGCCATTTAGCTTCACATGGCTGATTTCCTCAGTTGTAAAAGAACCACTGTAACGCTTGTCTTCCTGAACTAGAGTTCAGGAAGCCTACGTGAGGTAGACCACAGGGAAGTCCTACGCCTGTCCTTGGTCACTGTCCAAGGGCAAAGCATCCATTTAGACTCCTTGCAAAGCACACTGTCATCAGCTGACTGGAGCATGTCAGAGAACAACAACAACAAAAAATTCTAGAATTTCTAAAGTAGAAATAGTTTTCTGTGAACTAGATAAAATATTGTAAAACTCTTTAAAAATAAAAGTAAAATTCATTGACCCTGCAGAGTTTGGGTTAGGTTTCCACACAACATCATTGACAAATGCATTTTTGTCCGCTTTGTTGTGACCTACATTTTCTGAAAATCTCTAGTTATCTTCATTACCCAACGAGGGGAAAGTGTAGCAACAGGAGAGACAGACAGCAAGGCTGGCTGAGAAAAGCAGTTTCCCTCCATTGCTAGGGAGAAGTCATACAGGGTCAGGAGACACCCACTGGGAGTCCAGCTGCATCGCTAACAATCCTGTTGCTAACATGGCTTTCTTCTTGAGTTCAGAGAAGAGATAATGCCCAGCATCCTGTAACTCATGCATGTCTGTTCTCGGGCATGTAGACTTCAGGCTGAGGTTAGAGAGCTGGAGGCAAGGATCAGCCACTGTGTCTAATGCCTACTGAGCACCCTCATAGGTGGACACTCTCCCATGAGCAGGCCAAGCGCAGTGCACACTGGCAGCCCAGGGTCTAGTGTACTTCATTCCCGGCCTCTAAGAACCTGCCTCCCAGACTCAGTTTTGCCATCCTTGTTGGGTCACTAAATTTTTGTACTATGTACCACACACACACACACACACACACACACACACACACACACACACACACACACAGCTTCTGGAAAAGCCCAGTCAATCCACATATCTTGATCACTCATCCCCAATATCACAAGTTTAATTACAGTGCCAGGTGCCAATCAGAGATCCAGAGAATGGAGCTGCTTACAGTGGAGCCCCCAGTGAGGATTCGAGACTAGAATTGCCAGCTCATCTACTCTGAATCTTCCTTCACACCAGTACCACCAACGCCACTAAGAATTAGACAAAAACTAATGCATGGATACGAATGTTTACCACAGGCTGAAACATTTTATAGAAGCAGTGTAATACTGCATTAGAAATTTACATACGTTTTTTCTGTATGAAAATTCAAAGCAGTTGATATTCAAACAGAATATTGCAAACTGAGCTGTGCTGTTGGCCACTCCAGCCAATACATGATTACTTTCAGTGTTAACCAGAATCCTAAGCCTATTCATACTTGGTCACAGTGACCAGATTATTTTTTAAATTATATTTACTATATGTCTATGTATACATGAGTGTGCAGGTATCTCCAGGCCAGAAGAAAGTGTCAGCTTTCCAGGAGTGGAGTTATAGGAGGTTGTGAGCGACCTGATGTGGGTGCTGGAAACTGAACTCAGATCCTCTGCAAGGGCAGTGTGTGATGTTAACCACTGAGCCATCTCTCCAGCTCCAACACTGATCAGACTTTCATCCCATTTGGAACATTGCTGTCTGCTCTTGACTCTCAGTACATGGAATGGCAGGCTCCTAATTACTAAATGATACTTCTCTCTAACCTGACTGCATTTATTGAAAATATCTCTCCATCTTGCCTTGCACCTCTCCCGCTCTCCTCACAGGGAGTTCCCTGACAGCCGGGAAAAAGTTGATTCTGCAAAGCCCACAGGTTCTGCACTTTGATGGGGAGCCAGCCAGTCCAGGATGTGTGTTTGACAGAGAAATGAGGTAGGTATTTTTTAAAAGTCCAGATGAATTATTCCAGTGCTGCTCAAGCTTGATTGACACAAGTCAAGACTCTTGGATGCACCCTCTGTTTATTTAGAATAGTAAAAGATGGATGATATGGTCTAAAAAAGACAGGGAATGGGAAAAAAGAAGAAGAGAGATAGAGGAGAAGAAAGAAGGAGAGGAGAGAGAGGGAGGGGGAGAGAGGGAGAGAGAAAAGAAGCAACAATCAGGATTTTCTTAGAAGGCCTCTTATGGAGCTCTGGAGTAGCTGTCACAACCCTGCACTGTCATCATCTCCTACACAAAGCACTGTTTGAACAGCTGCCCCAGTCAGCTATTTCTGGTGTTAAACAATCTTTGATCGCCTGAGATAATGAAACCAAATTATGGCCCTCAAAATAACTATTGTCTGATCTTCCCTCTGCTTCAGCTTGGGGGCTTCTTACTAAACAGAGCTCTGCTTTCAAGCAATGTACCCAAGCTTTCCCCTCGGTAGAGGTGACTAGAGGGTGTGTAGTACATGGTCACCTTCCATATCTGCGGCACTGGCTGGGACCAGCACATGGTGGCTGGTCTGTAGTGTGTAGAAGACACCCCCACGAAGGAGCAGGCAGGGATGTTTCAGGAAAGTGTGCATGTCATAGGACAGTGCTCATGACATCCATCATCTGTGAATGATCTCAGACAACCTCACACAGAGCTGGGAAGGATCACCCAATACCCCATCTCATCCTTCCGAGATAAGGCTGTGACAGCGGCTCAGCCTTGGCTCGTGTCCTGGCCTTGAATTTCCTTCATGTGCCTACTTCCAGGTACAGAATGGAAAATAGCACCTACGGTAGAGAGTGGCTGAAGGTGTGAAAAACTGTTGTTTAATGAAATATGAGGAGACATAGAAAAGTAAAGAACTTGGAAACTCAATGGACCATTCCAGGTGCTTGCAACATCCTTTCTCATCAGAAGCAGTTTGTTTGGTCAAAGGAAGACGATGGTGTGCACACAGAAAGGTGCTGTCCTAGCTCTTTCTCTAGACTCTTAATAACTTTGGTTGTCCCATGTGTATGTACATGTATTAACACAGATTGGCCCCTGTGTATATACACGTGTTAACACAGATTGCTTTGTAATTTATATCCATGATTAAAAAAAGAAAAAAGCAGATACCCGGGGGCTGCCATGCAGGGGGTCCTGGGTTCACTCCCCATAACTGCATAACCCAGGATGGTGTCACACATCTGAATCCCAGGCCTCAGGAGGCGGAAGCAAGAGGATGGGAAATTCAAGGTCATTCTTGGTTACATAGTGAGTTTCAGGCCAAAGCACCAACAACAAGGAAGGTAGATAATGCTAACAACTTACTTGTACAATAATTTGTAAATCTGCTAATAAAGTTGATTGATTTACTTTAAACATGCAATATTTCATTATATAACCATTATATAACATTCATTTCCTTAGTAAATGGCCTTTGAATTTACCCCCCTCCCCTCCCCCTTTTTTTAAAACAATAACAGCCATGCAATTATACTCTGCATAATAAATCCTTAGGCACATGAGCACATCTCTTTAGAATGGATTTGTTGGATACTAGAGTAAGTATATCCATAAACCTTATTAGATATTACAGAACTACTCTAAAAGGTGCTGTGCAGCCTATCCAAGAAGCTGATAGTGTCTGTCTCGCCATGACAACTTCAACATTCAGTTCTACAGGACTTACTTATTTTTAGCCAGTCCAAAAGGTAAATTAAAAAAAAAATTGGTATCTACATGTTATGTGTTTCAGTTGGCATTTCTCTGGTTGTTCAGCAGCCAAGTAGGTTAGCCTGTTCCTTCACAGTGAGTAATCTATCATTCCTCTTCTGCTGCTGTTTGTTGAAGAGGTCAGGTTGGACATTCTGGAACTACTCACTTTTAGAGGCCTTAACTGGCACAACCAGTCAATTTCTATTCATGTCAACAAACATTCATTGATCACTCTAAAGCTAGGGAAGCAGTGTGCTCAGGCTTGTTTCTTCAGGAATCTTCCATATAAATCCAACATTTTGGATTGGTGTAGGTAGCCCCAAGAATCATGTCGTGTCTGTCTTCTTATCTGGGGCAATGGAAGGGTTCTGGAGGTTGTGAGCTTGCACCTTATTCTTGCTGTTCCTCCCTAGATGTAAAGGATCACTCCCAGGACTTCTTAGCACTTGTGTAAGCCACATGATACGGCACAGAAAGACATCAAACCAAGATGGAAAGCCCATTCCTGTCAGGTGTCTCATGCCTTTCAGCATGGCTCCTGAAGAGTCCTTTCTTTTATTTGTTTTCCCCTTCCTGGTACACTTCTACACCTTTCACTATCTGCAGGATTTACCCAGCTTGTGGGTTCTACTTTATTGCAGTACTCTTCCTGGGTTAACGCTCAGTATGACCCACCTCCAAGTCTCCTGGTAACTAATTAATCCCTTTTCTGGGCTTTGCCAGCTACCGTTCATTTTACACTACTACAGGAATTAGCACATTATTTGCCAATTAAAAAAAAAAAAAACTTCAAATATTGTTTCTTTCCATGATGCCTTGAGTTCTTTAAGGGAAAGCACTCAGCTTTAAGGGAAAGCATTCCCCAATCATGTTCCGAACACGGTGCTGGCTATTAGACTACTGTCCAAAACAAAAGAACTACCAAGCTTTCTGATGGCAGAAGCCAAGAGTTGCTTCCAAACTTCTTCATCTTCCTGCCAGTTCTCAGCAAAATGGACTATAACAAGTCTGCCTTAAATAATTAAAAACCAAAGATCACACTGTCAAGGAAGACTGGGACATAGGAAGGTCAGAAACTCCATTTTGAAGAGGGGGTAGTCAAATGTATCTGAAGACATCAATTTCTCTAATTTTATCTACGATTAATTGGATCAAAAGCAGAGACTCCTGGGAAGAAGACACGTCTTTCTTGTCTGATTTTATAGCTTAGCCTGGTAGTAAGCAATTGGTGGCCAGAGTAAAATGACAGCAAAAGCCTTCAGACTTTAACTAGCTGGTTGACATGCTTGTCCTGGACATACAGACACGGCTTGCACAGCTTCCTGGCCATGGGTGCGATCAGGGCAAATGTGAAGCGTTCAGCACCAGGAACACTGGACTTGCCAAGTGGTCGTAGACAGACCCCTAACAATGTGTGCACCTGGGTTCCTGGAGTCACCACGAATGACATGAAATCACTGTGCACCACAGAAAAGGAACGCAGGCAATGGCTGTCCTCTGTGTGGAGGTGATGGATTCAGAGGAAGACTTGCCACAGGGGCGGCAAGGCAAGAAATGGGGGCACTGTGTTTTTCTCTGTTTCATAGCCTACAAGCATATCAGTTATTCTCAAGTTTAGGTATTACTTACTATAAAGGAAAGAATTAAAAGGTTATAGGAAAGTGTGAAACCAGCCTCAAGACTAGGATTCTGCCTTCCACATACAAAAGTCTCAGGAGTTTTATGGTCATTTAGAGTCCCATTCCTCCAGTATCTCCTGAGAAAAGCAACATGTCAGTGTACACAAACCCTCTTCAACAGCTGCTTCCCATGACATCACCCTAGCTATGGCTATAACATAGGAAAAGAGGTGCTTGTACCACACATGCACACAGGAACTAATCTGTTCTTGGTGGAGAGAGTGCTCCAAAGTTTAGCGGCATCATAAATATACCAGTGACTCTGTTAGCTATACCAATGCTCCCCAAACTGACTGACTGTGGTTAAAAATCTGTGTGTGTGTGTGTGTGTGTGTGTGTGTGTGTGTGTGTGATTTTTAGTGGTGGTCTAAATGAAGAAGGTCCCATAGTCCCATATGTTTGAATATGTGATCCCCAGTTGATTGAACTCTTTGGGAAGGATTAGGAGATGTGGCCTTGTTGGAGTAGGTGTGTCACTGGGGGTGGGCTTTGAGGTTTCAAAAGCCCATGCCACTTCCAGCTAGCTCTCTCTGCCTTGTGGTTGTGTCTCAACATATGAGATCCACTGCTGCAGCACCAGGCCTGCCTGCCTGATGGCTGTCATGTTCCTTGCTATGATGGTCACTAACTCAGTCTCTGAATTATAAGCCCAAAATAAACTCTTTCTTCTGTAAGACCTTGGTCATGGTGTTTTCTCACAGCAATAGAAAAGTAACTAAGACAGTTTCCAGTCTACTGTAGACTTTTACAAAATGCAACAGTAAAAAATATGACATAAAGACAAGCAACCATGATTTATTGTTAAATTCAACAGATAAATTGCTCTAAATTTCTAGATGCTTACTCTCAAGTTTTTATTCGTAACTGGAAGCAGAACAGTAAGAAACAGTTCAAAGCCCTGTCTTTTAAATGATACTGCCCTGGCCAAGTGTGGTGATGCATACCTGCATTCAGAAGGATCCTGAAAGAGGATGCTCAGTTTGAGATAAGCCTGGACCACATAGTGACATGCTGTCTCAAAAGTAATAATAACAATAAGCAAACCAGGTAACACTAAATGAAGGGGGAGGGGGACTCTAGGGTAGGCATTTCCTCTGGAGTTTGCTTAATAGAATCATATGTGCAGATTTTAGAAATAGCCTTCAGTTCTGTAACAGCTTTCAGCATGAGAAAATATACACAGTGCTAATGAAAATAAGAACCAACATAATTTCTCAGTTGAAAGCTAGATTTCATGAATGGAGGAGAAAGGAGGTTTTTTTTTTTTCCACTGGGCATTGATTCCCATGGGACACCGTCTTCAAAGTGGTGAGAACCTGATCTAGTGTATCCAGTAATCCCCAGGGACCCTTACCTCATCTAGCAAAGAGGGAAGCAGGCTTAAAGAGGCAGAAGACAGAGCCCAGGCAGGTGGAAGGCCTGCTCTGTGTGGCTGTATCTCAGGGTCTGTGGCACCCACGCTTTTGGAAGAACACAGCATATGAACACTCAGTAGGAGAAAAAGCAGCTGGAGCTTTTCTGTTTCCCACCTCAAAAGAGAAAGCACAGGCTGGCTTCTAACTAAACAAACAGGGCAGGAGGCTGCCATCAGAGAGCATTTTATCTGTGGAGCCTTTGGGAGACAGCCAATTAGTGTGTGCTGCTCCAGGCTCCCAGGAACATTGAAGGCCAAGTCTTCTAAGAGCTGTTCCAGTTTGCCCAGAAGGACATCCTTTTACAGTCATCACACTTGCCTCACTCTCTTGCATAAAGGGAGAGCAGCTGCCATGGATGATTTTGCTTCCCCTTTGGGGCAGTGGCTTAAAGGGATCACTGAACTACCTCTCAGTCAGTGCAAAACCTTACTTTACATCCCACTCAGGATTAGTGAGGCCTGCCCAGCCCTCATCCCGAATGCAGCTGAGGATAGCTATGGGAGTGGCTCAACATCAAATCATAAGCTCACTGAAGATATTATTCGACTTTTCCTTTTTCTTTGTTGTAACACACCTGTACTCTTCATGAACTTCACAGATGACAATGCCGTCACATTTCCAAATGGTTGGATATGCAGGGCCTAGCATATGAACAAAAGTGCCGGTGCTAGCCAGAGAGATGGCTCAGTCAATAAGGGATCTGGTGCTGGCATGAGGCCCTGAGTCCACATCTGAAGCACCTGTGTGAAAGGTCAGCAAGTACCTGTGATGCCGAAACTGGGGAAGCAGAGACGGAAAGCTCCTGGGGGCTTGCTGGCCGGCCAGTCTAGCCAAATTCAGAAAGAGAACTTGCCTCAAAAACTAGAGGGGAGAGCCATGGAGGATGATGCTGGGCAGACACTCTTGGCAACACACACACACACACACACACACACACACACACACACACACACACACACAGAGAGAGAGAGAGAGGGGGGGGGGTTAGGGGAAGAATATGGATCTCTTTTGTTAGAAAAAAAATTTCAAGATGGCACCATCAGGACATTAAAACGGCAGGTGCCTCTTCCGGACGGTTTACCCGGAAGCAGCCTGGCCCCAGCTGGTGCTCTCATCCCACACACTAGCCTGCTGTCTTCTGCCTTTCATCTGCAGTCAATTCTGCTCCAACACAGACCAATGGGATGAGGGACTGCAGTAGGATAAAAGGCACCACTGGCACAAGCTGGCAGCAGTGAGCGACAGCTGCTGGTCAGTTGGTTTTACAGCTGCCTCCACTTGCACAGCAGGAAGGTATACTGATTTTAATCTTGTTTACAGGTAGGTCTGAAAGCACGAAAGGCTAGCTGGGCCAGCCAAGGTCAGCTCTGAAACAGGGAGGAGGGGGTGGGCAGAGAGCTTCTGGTGCTGAGGTTGCTCTCCTTTTACAGGGTGAGACCAACTCTTCCTGGGTGCTTGTGGGCCTGATGCTCCTCAGACCCCCACTCTCACAGGGGTGACATTTACAAGAGCCACTGTTCCAGATCTTCACCTGACTCAATAGAGTTTTCATCTCTGAATAAGTGACAGTATATATCAGCTAGAAAACGCAACCTCCGTGATGAAGTGTTGCTATTATTACTATTATGATTATTGTTATCGGTGTTTTGAGATAGGGTTTCTCTGTGTAGCCTTGACTGTGCTAGAACTCTCTCTGTAGACCAGGCTGGCCTTAAACTCAAAGATCTGCCTGTCTCTGCCTCCCGAGTCCTGGAATTAAATGTGTGCACCATCACACCAGACATAATAAAATGTTATGAAGCAAAGTAGTGCTGAATTAGAAATTACACTTCTATGATAACTTAAAGTGTCTACATAAATCATAATATATCTGTATAACAATACTGAGACATTTAAAATTGTATTTCCAAACAATTGTTTAATGGCATGGTGAAACGCACCTTCTATATATTATATGGAAAAAAGAAAAAAACCCTAAAACTAATATTTGTTTTGTATGACCTAATTTGTCAAAAATATCACTTATGTTGAAAAACAGTTAAAGATTACAAAAACCAGACATAAATATTAACATTAGGGAGTGAGCTAAAACATTTTTAAGTTTTCTTGAATCTCAATTTTTAAAGATTTCTTGGGGGGCGGAGAGATGGCAGAGGATGCAAGTTCTGTCCCCAGCACCCACAGTGAACAGCTCAGAGCTGCCTGTAACTCAAACTCTGGGGCATCGGATTTCTTCCTCTGCCCTCCACAGGGAACTGCACGTGGTACTGGGGATCTGAACTCAGGTCCTCACTTTACTAACTGATTAATCTCCTCACCCCAAAAGCACATCCTTTCTTGAGCTTGGGGCAGTGTATGGTTTTATTCATATGTGTGTGAATATTTGTTTGGGGTGTACATGCATATATGTGTATGCCTGTTTTTGAAAGGCGGAAGACAACCTCAGGTGTCATTCTCAAGAACATCATCCCTCTCTTTTGAGACAGGGTCTCTCCCTGGCCTGGGGTTTACCAATGAGACAAGGCTGGCTGTGCAGTGAGGCCCAGGGTTCTGCTGTCTGCCCCCCCCCAACCAGGAGCTGGGTGCATGTGCATGCTTCCCCACCCAGCACTCTTATGTGGGGATTAACTTGGTCCTCATGTTTATTTGTGAGGGAAGCACATTGCCCATTAACTTACCTCTTCTGCTATATTTTAAAGATTGTTACACTGTTAGAACTGTCATAAGTATTCTTACTCATGGTTATAAAGTGTGTACATTATAACAATGTAATAGAGAAATAATCTAGACTATCAAAACACTGTAATGAAGAACCCACTGTAGGAGTTTATCAGTAATGACACTGAAATTGGCTCCTATTTTCTATGTGGGCCACTGGCTACCCTAAGAACTAGCAACCCCTAGAATAATGTAAGGGAACAGACATGAGGAGGCCATGTGCCATATTGTATAGAATAGGCTATCTTAGTCTGCCATAGCCCAGGACACAACTGGAACAGACACAGGACTAGTCTGTAGCCCAGAGTGAAAAGATAAGGCACCCATCACATACCCCTCATGGCTGTGAGTTGAGAAACCAGAAGAAAAAAAGCCACACAGCTGCTGATGCTGAAGACAAAAAGCTGCTCTAAGGAAGCCAGCCATCAGTAAGAAGGGAGCAGAGGTGAGGAAAGATGCCAGCCATCAGGGGATCATATGGCACCCTGGAGAACCAGAAAGCAAGGATAGCCACTTCTGCCCAGCGCCCAGCTGTCTCCCTCAGTTACTTTGGTGTTCCAGGTCTGGCTTCCAGGCCAGGTATCCTAGCAACCAAAACCAGGTAATTGGATTCAACATAACTTGAATGAGTCTCTGTTTAGTGCTACTCAGAGCCCAAATAAACCCCAAGTGACCCCTGTGGTTCCATGGGCCTTTGAGTACATGCCCGTTTTACACTACCACAAGCCAAGTGTTGCTCAAGGTGCCCAGCATTAACCACAATTTAATAATATGCTTTCCAGCTTTGCATCTGAGTATTTGAAAAGAGACAAAAAGTACGGCTGCAGAAGTGTGATTAAACTAACCTTGCTGTTTACAGGGCAGACACAGCAGCCACTTGCCTTGATGTTGAGGAGTCTTGTATGACCTCAGCACGCTGCACCTGTATTCCCTCCTAGGAAAAATTCCAGCTCTGGGTCACTTCAAGTGAGGGATGCTTCATGGAGAAACCTCAGTTTGTGACAGTTACATGAGAGCAATCTCTAATGTAGCACGGAAAATAAAAGACCCAGAGGCTGCTATTGAGGTTCAAGCTTTAAGTGAAAGATAAAAGCAAAACAGCCGGCCACTTGCTCTTACTTCCAGCTCAGGCTGAAAGGTGATCCTGGCTCCACCAAGCCTCAGACTGAAATCCCAGACTGCTACTGCTATGCTCTCTTCATTGTGGCTGGAGACTTCAATGCCTTCCCATCTTCAATGTGGCTGGAGAATGAATGTCAGTTCTGAGACCCTGTTCTTGTCTTAAATACCTCTCAAGAGTCCTGGGACTAAAAGCATGTGATCCCAAGTGCTGAGATCATCTTTGTGTGAGCGGTTTCTCTTTAGGACTGGAAATATTTTGTGCAGCTCAGTGTGGCCTTGAACTAACAGAGGTCCATCTACCTCTACCCCCCCCCCAAGTGGTAGAATTAAAGGTGTGTACCACCACTGCCTGATCTCTATAGCTTGGGGCTGACATTGCTTTCTGAATCCTCAGGCAACCTTTAATAAATCATAAATAATACATCAGCATACTCTAAGGTCCACATACAGTTTCAACACAGAAAGTGGAGCTGACTTTGGACTCTCCCAGCTCCTGCCTCCACAGTCTCAGTACAGGGATTCCAGGCTGTGCCGTCTCAGTACAGGGATTCCAGGCTGTGCCGCCCGTCACACATTGCTTTTTGTTTTTGTTTGAATTCAAGGTGTTTCTTCAAACTGTGTGGACCTGCTTGTTGGTGAGCCTTCAGCTGAGTATGGGCAGGGACTTTAGGCGTCATACCCCAGCACATGCTCGCTGCCAAACTCCTGCCCTCGGCCTGGTGAGGGACGAAGCATCTGAAGTCTAGAGGGCAGACCAGGAAGCCAGGTTCTCTTCATAGCTCATGGTGGCCTGAAGACGATGTGAGGGGAAGAGAGGTGTCTGTCCTCTTGGGGATTCCCCTGGCTACAGCAAAATGTGGTTGTGACGGGCCAGATAGGCCAGCCATTGTACTTCATGCTCACCCACCCTTCCTCTTCCCTTTGCCACGGCAGTCCAGTGCTGCTCTGGGAGACACTGACAAGCACGCCTGTCCCCTCCACCTGTGGCAGTTTCAGGGAGCCTTGGGGTGTGCTGTATGTGAAGCAGGTGTCAGGGCTCTGTTGAGGACTCTACTGCCTACGAAAGCTGTTCACTCACTACTGTCACTACTGCTTTAGATGGTATTTCTATACCTTTAACTTCAGTGCGTGTGACGTATTCTAGGGAATTAACAGACTATTTCCCAACATTAGTCTGTATAGATGCTTTGCTTGTATATGCATGAGAACAATGTGATTTGTTTTCCCCATTAGCATGAGCAGCAAGCAGTGACTCAAAGACATCTGCCTGGTCTTTGCTTTTCATGGTGCAAGTTCCCGGAAAGTTTGCATAAGGGCAGACAGTTCCCTTTTTGTAAGTCTTAGGCTGTCTGCTCTTTGCTCACCCCTTTGAATGAAACCAAGTGAACTGGGTCAGAGTCCCATGTCCATGCAGTCCTTCCCAGGGTCTCAAGCCTCCTTCAGCGTGGTTCAGAGAATAAGTGCCAACTTTCACAATGAGCCAGTCAAACAATTAGAAAATTACCAAAAGATAATTTGAAATAATTGCCAAGAAGATCACTAGGGAAACCCCTCAAATAATTAACTTATTTATTTCTAAATTTGGAAGAGTACCCAGCAATCTATAGATGTTTAGATGGTGTACCGTTGTATTTCCTTGTGGGAAATCATATACATTGTGACTGTGAGGGGCCCGAGGGGCAGAGAAATGGGAGGGTGTTAAGTCTCACTTCTCTGTTCACTAGTGGTCATTGTCCGGAAAGTCATGTAGCCTGTTGCTAGACTGGGGAAATCCATCTTCCTACCCATCTTCCCAAGTGGGAAGATAAGCTAACATTCTACAGGGAAGGGTTTCGAAAACTGTAGACCAGTGGTTCTCAACTTTCCTAGCGCTTTAATTTTGTGACCCTTAACTATAAAATTATTATCGCTGCTATTTCAGAACTGTAATTTTGCTATTGTTATCAATCACAATGTAAATGTCTATGTTTCCCACTGGTCTTAGGTGACTCCTGTGAAAGAGTCATTTGACCCCCATGGGTCATGACTCACAGGTTGAGAACTACTGCTGTAGATGCCCTTTCTTGGGTCGTGATACTAGGGCAGATTTTTTTAAAATAGCATTTAACTTTAAAGTAAGGAGAAAGACAGATTCTTGTTACTTTTCTGTTGCTGTGATAAACTCCAGGAGTAAAAGAAACTCTAGATTTCGCTTACAGATTAGAGTCTACCATCAAGGGAAACTGAGGCAGGAACTTGGAGGCAAAAATTGAAGCAGAGGCCATGGAAGAGCTGCTTGCAGGCTGGCTTCCAGTACCCCAAGTACCCCAACTGCCACCCACACCTCCCCACTCCCATTCAGCTACCTCTCTAAAACAATCCCAGGCCCCCTGCAGGGATGGTACCACCAACAGTGGGCCGGCCCCTCCTACCTTAATGAGCGTTGGAACACTGTCAAAAGAATGATGCCTGGTGAGCAGCGCCTTGGGGAACAGTGAGAGAGGCTCCGTGGAAAAGGGCAGAGGGCCTTTTATCTCAGGGGCATTTTGTTCTTTAGCCCTGTTATGATAAACCAGTAAGAAGGCCTCCAAATGGGAGAGTCAAGCTCTTCCACCTCCCAGCTCCCAGAACCACATTCTGAGTAATAATAAACCTCTGCGTTAGCTTTCCGTGACCACCTTGAAATGGATGAGATATTGGCTCATACATGAAAAGGCTTATCCTGAATCATAGAGATTGCAGTTCAATCCTGGGCAAACCCACAGCTTTGGTCCTCTGGGTGGAGTACCAGGTGGCATTGGCAGGAGGCACATGGCAGAGCAAATTGCTCATCTCATTTCCAGGGAATAAAAGTTCTCAGGATTCCTTGCAGGAGCACATCCCACTGACCCAAGAGCACCTGCCAAGCTTGGTGCAGGATCCACCATCGATCAAGAGTGCTACCCTGGGTCAAACCTTCAACAGATGGGCTTTCAGAGACATTTGCCCAAACAGTGGGCCTTGTTATAAATCCCCTATTGTCATGCAATGGAAAGCACACTGAGCTAGCTACCCGGGGTTTTGGTTAGGCTGCCTTGAGCCCTGGTTTGGCTGCTCAGGCTATAAGGAATGGTCTAAGAGATGCCATCTCCTCCCAAGGCCCACAGTATAACATCTGGCATGTGACAGTGGGCTTACTATTATGAGGGAATTTCTGAGGAGTGCTCATGTTTTGTGGTCTTACAGCAGGATTGTCTGGCTCCATGGTGCCTAGAACTATTCCAGTGTATGAATGCCTATTCTGGAATCTACTCAATAGCCCATGACTCCTGACTCAGAGCCCATCTCCACCTAGATCTTTACCAACCCTGGAGACCCAATGGCTCCATCTAGGTATAACCTCCAGGGCCCATTCTCCTAGTCCCTGCCCAGAACTTACTACCTCCCAAATTCTAGAATTCCTACAAGGCCCAGAGTCTGCTTTTCTGTCTTTGGAAGTAATGACTGATGTTTAAGGCAGCCTCTGGGAAATGACATGGAGAAGCTAGGAAGGAGCATTCTGAGAAGTCCAAAGGCCACTGCCCCTTTCCCAGTTGACTTACATTTGACTTACATTCTCGAACACTGGAGGGGAAAACCTGAAAGCTAAGAAACAGAAGGAGCAGAGGTACCCTCATCCCAGAGTCGAGTTTGAAATCTTTTCCCTTGCCCTTTTCTTTTGATCCTGAGGACACAGCCAGTGACCAGAGCAAAGCTGGGACCTCAGGTATGATTATTCCATAGGAGCTCTTTGTATGCCCCGGATAGCTCATCTACTATCCGATCTTTTGCTCACCAGCAAACATTGACTGGAGTGACCTGCTTGTACTGCTGGATGGGTCTGGGTTATGGCAGTGGCCGGCTGGTCCTCAGGGCCCTGTGGTTAGTGAGGAGCAGCTCATCAGGAAATCAATACAACATTCCACCTTAACAAAGCCTTGGAAGTGCTTCCTTCCTAGGCCTTCCTTCCACTCTCCAGCAGCTACTAAAGCATCCTTACTGCTCTACAGCAGCAGTCTTCTTCTACTCTGAAAAGATTCCCCATTTTCTCTGAACTGTCACTCTTTCCCCTCATGAACATGCCTCACTGTCCTCCTGTCCTCTTCAGGACACTGGATCCTACCCACAATCCCCCATGCTCATTGAGTAATATCTCATTACTCTCAGAGTTTATAACCCAATATAATAGTTTATAAACTATATAGAATATACGCTATAAACTATAATAATGCAATGGGTTATATACTCCTTATTTTTCTCACTCATCTCTCCCTTGTATGACTTTCAATTTTCTTGTTAGAGGTTGAACCTTTCTCAGGCTATGCGATTATACCGTATTTTGTGTGTCATCATAGGGCTTCCTGATGACAAATGCCTCACTGTGTCTGCAGGTTATGACATCTAAACTCCAATAATTCCCAGTAATTACCCCTGTGTGCTGTGCACAGTTTCATCAATAAAAGCAATATCTCTCCCCCACAGCTCCTCATCACACTGGCCTCACCTTGGATTACTGACTGCCGTTGTCACTGAGAGTTTTAAAGGAGACAACATGCCCAACCGAACTGACATATTTTCTTTTATTGTTTTCCTATCTTGGTCACAGCTTCTAGTCAAACTGGGTAGACTCTTAGAATTACCTTACTGAGAAAACTGAGTGTAAGAGTGCCAGAAAGAACAGTTGAAGAAGCAAAGCGCCATTTCTCTGTTATCAAGATGCTGACACTTTCTGGGTAAGTTTAAAATATTAAAAATCACAAACCCAAAACAATCCCTTTGTGAAATGGAATCAACCAGGCTGCATTAATTCAAGGTCTGTAGTTTCTACCCTCTTTCTCTCATAACATGCAGACCTCAGAACCATCAAGAAAAGGGAACTGGCTACGGCTGAGTATAGAGTTGGTCTGTTAATAGTTTAGGAACTGACTGAAAGATCTTGTCTGCTGTTAGCCCCCTAGAGCTGTGCTGTGGAAACAAAGACAGCATGCCCCAGCCTCAGTGCTGAGATTCAGAGTAGGCTGTTGCCTCTTCTAGTGGTGGTCTCATCAGCCACCAGCAGGAAATGTCAGAACATTTTTTTCCAAAACCAGAAGGAATGGTGTGGTGGCAAGTGCTGGAGGCAGCTAGTCACATTACATCATCATTCAGGAGGGGGAGGGAATACTGGTGTTCAATTTGTTTTCTTTATTCTTTTCAGTCTAGAGCTTCAGCCCAGGGAGTGGTATTACCACTTCAGTTAACCAAACCTAGAAATCACTGAGACACACCCAGAGGCTTTCCTCCTAGTTGTTGCTAGACCAGTGGTCCTCAACCTTCCTGATGCTGCGACCTGTTAACTCCAGCCATAGAATTATTTTATTGCTACTTCACAACTGTAATTTTGATATTATTATAAACCATAGTGTTAATGTCTGGTATGTGACCTCTGTGGAGGGTCGAGACCCCCAAGTTTAGAGCCACTGTTCTAGTCTGTCTTGTTGACAACATTACTTATCACCTGGAGTAGGTAATAATGAGGTGGTTATTCTGATGATCTAGAATAAGCCTGTATTAAGGTTACTTTATTATTAATAACATCACAATAAAAGTAAATATATCAAATTAAAAAAAACTATAGAGAGAGCTGCAGACACAGCTCAGTAGGTTCAAAACCTTAGCTTCACATAAAAGCTGGGCATGGTAGCATACATGTGAACCCAGAGCTGGAGATGTGGCTGTCCTGCAAGCGTACTGACCAGCCAGTCCAGCCAGAATGACAAGCTCAAAGTTCAGCGAGTGACCCTGTCTCACATACTAAGGTAGATGGCTTAGAAAGTGACCCAGTGGATAAGAATACTTGCTGCAAAGGGTTAGGGGCCTGAGTTTGAATCCCAAGCCAAACTAAGCATGGCTGCAATGTCTGTAACTCTAGGACAGTGGTTCTCAACCTTCCTAATGCCACAACTCTTACAGCCATGCTGTGCTGACCCCAAACCATAACATTATTTCATTGCTACTTCATAATTGTAACTTTGCTACTCTTATGAAATCTAATGTAAATATCTGATATGTGACCTCCCCAGAGGGTTTGTGATCCACAGGTTGAGAACCGCTGCTGTCTTAGGGCAACAGGGGTAGAGACAGGAGAGTTGGGGGGGGTGCAGCCACGATCTAACATCACTGAGAGACAATGCAATAAGACAGAGTGACAGAGTGGAACAATGTTCTCCTCCTTTTGACTCTGTGTGCACATATGACTACACACACACACACATACACACACACACCTATCTATATATACAGATATATAGATAAATGGTGTAGAACCATAAAGGAAGACACTGATGTCAGTCTCCGAACTCCACATGTGTACATACAGGAACAAACACCCACATACAAGTATGTACACACCACACACACATATAACACAAACTTCCTGAAGAAACAAATGTTGGGAGATCTTGAGACTTATCTCTGTGTAAACCACTAGTGATGAAGGACCTGTGAAACTGGCTCTTAGTGCTGGTTATAACTGTTTTCAGGGATGAGAGTGCCTCCATTCACTGCCCCAAAGGAGGCTTTTTACCGCCGACCTGATTTTTGAGTCCCTGAGAGCTCAGACACTTGGGGCCCTGAGTTGACCTTCACCTGCACACTGCCCGTAGCTGGAGGTGGGGTGGGCCAGGAAGTATTCCTATGTCTGCGCCTCACTCAAATCCCTGCTGGGGACAATCTCAAACTACCTATGATGGGAGGACCTGTAGACAGTCTGTGATGACATCATCCCAATTTGGAACAAGTAACTGTCTCTCCACAGCCACATATATTCAATGTGTGCTTCAAAGCCTTTCTCATTAAGCCTTAACAAAACCCAAGAACCTGATTCCAGAATCTAACATCTGCAGTCTTGTTGAATCAAGTCTTTCTAGCATAGAAGAAGCATATAATTTTGGATCCTCAGTGAATACATGTGATAAGCATCTAACATCTGTCTGTCTATGGATGAATGAGTAGAGGAATGGTTGAGTGAGTGGATGAATGCATGAATGACGAATTGGTAAGAATGCAGAATTAGCACCCATTGAAATCATTGTTGTGGCAGTTCTAACTGAGGTCTTGGCCTGTTTATCTCCAGTGCCACTCCTTAAATGCAGTGAAGCAAGATTACTTTTCCTAATTGAAATCATTCTGCAAAGAAAATGATTTTTAAAAACCCCTCATCTAAGCTAGGCATGGTGGTACACACCTATAATCCCAGCACTTGGGGAGGTTACAAAACAGCCTAGGACATAATACCAGACCTTGTCACAATAAAAATTTAAATTAAATTATAAACAACTTTAAGGGGGGGGGCAGGCTCAGCATTTGCATCAGTAACAAAGCCCTCACTTAGTCTACGTAAGCCCCTGGGTCTCAATCATCAGCAAAAGAAAAAAAGATAAAAAAGATAAAAGCAACAACAAAACACTAGTCTACAGGAAAATAAGAATTTAGTTTCCAGACTGAGTGATAGATTAGTGGCTAAAAGCATGTACTGCTCATGCAGAGGATCCGAGTTCAGTTCCCAGCACCCACATCAGATGGCTCAACGCCATGTGTTAATGCTAAGTCCAGGAAACTGATGCCTCTGGCCTCCTTGGGCACCTGCCCTATATCCATACAAGATATATAAATAAAAATACAGTAAATTTTTCTGAAGTTTGGTTTCCATGGACAGTTATTTTAAAGCTAAAATTGTAGAGCGCTTGGATGTATAACACAGAGAGTTATTCTGATTATCTGGCCGATTGCCAAGGCCAAAGCTAAAGCAAGGTGTTCTCACTAGCCTGAAGTTAATGGAATGCAACACTGTAAACACTGTTCTATGTACAGTCGAGGTCACTGGCTGCAGACTTCTCAGGCAGTCTTTTGAGATTGTGCTCAACACCAGACAGGAATGTTTGTCACACCACAACAGAAAGAAGAAACACCCTTCTCCCTAGGTCAAGCAATGATCCAGTTGTATTTGATTTAAACTTTAAATGGCAGTGGCGACAACGAATAAATTAATTTTCAAAAGACATTTGAGAAAAATATAGGGATGTACTTCCTGCTATGGAAATTACATGGAATTTAAAAAAAATGGCATGTCTGAGGCACAGGGGAGATAATTCAGTTCCTTTTCTATCCCTAATTCTTCCTGGTTGGGGATATTATCTACTGTGTATACTTCATCACCATGGCTACATAATTGCCATCAATTGGTTAATGTCTCTCATAGTTGACATTTAAAATTTCACCTAACAACAGAATAAAGCCAGCCTACTGGACTTCAGAACAGGAAGTTCTCAGGGAAGAGGTGTGCTAGCTAACGTGGATTGAGAGGTGATCTCCCTGAACAGGCTGCAAACTCCAAATAATGTCTCCCTCTGCAGAATTCCCCCTGAGCTCTGATTTCACTTGGGTCTAAGCAAGCACTCTGCTTTGGGGGGAATATCATGGCCAGTTTGCCAGATATTTTGCTATGGTCTCCATGGACCTAAGACTAAAAGTATGAGGAAATGGTACTAGCATCTGGATTATAGCTACTTCGGCAGAAAAAGCTTAACCCACGTGTAAGTCCATTTCCTAACTCTATGACAAAATACCTGAAAATTCAGCTCATATGGAGGAAAGGTTCACTTGGGGTCACGGTTGTAGATACCTCAGTCTATGTTTGCTCAGGCTGGCTGCCTTTAGACTTGAGCTGATAGCCCATCTAAGTAGAGAGCATGGGGAGATGGAAACTACTCCATTCACAGAGGTTCACAAGGAGAGAAGGGAAGGAGTGTGTGTGTGTGTGTGTGTGTGTGTGTGTGTGTGTGTGTGTGTGTGAGAGAGAGAGAGAGAGAGAGAGAGAGAGAGAGAGAGAGAGAGAACATGAGTAACTGTACCAAGTCCCAGGATGCCCTTTCAAGGGCATACCTCCATGGCCTAACTTCTTTCCACAGGCCATACTTCTTTATTAGCACATTAATTATGCATGCATGTAATGTACTTTGATCATAGTTACTCCCCCATTTGTTCACGTGTCTTGCCTTCACCTGCTGGCCCTGTTCCCAAATAACCCTCCTACTTTTATGTCTGTTGGGGTTTTTGTTTTGTTTTTTGTTTTCGTTTTTGTTTTTTTTTTTTTTTTTTTTTTTTTTTTTTTTTTTGGCTGTTTTTTGTTTTGTTTCATTTTTTAGTCCCTCTGTGTACAAATCCAGAAATGTCTGAATTTTTTACTACAAAAATAAAAGAGTTCTGAAACCACCAAAATGACTGACTCACAAGGGGCAAATGTTTTGCAAGCTGCTGTCTCTCCTGTTGAATGAACACTTGGGCTTAAATCCTGTGTGACTGCATAGTAATGAGAGCGCATGTGCCCAGAAGCACAAAATCCCTCTGGAGTCCTCTGAGTAGTCTGACTCATGACTTGGGGGTCTTCATGAAAAGCCCAAGGAACAGAGAATTACCTTTTTCACCCTCTACCTACAGCAAGCAGCTAGGGCTAAAGGAGTCTGGTCTCAAACCAGATTTTCCGAAATCCTCTTTTCCCTGTAGCACCCAGGGCAAATGTTCCTTACAGGGCCCTCCTGGGGAGGACTTCAAGCTTCCACTTCCAAGGAGCAAGAGGCACAACAAAAGGGATGTTTGAGAGCTGATGGGGCTGAGGGGGGACACTTTGCTTGACTCACTGATGTTCTCTCTAGCTCACAGTGGGGATACTTACTGCTCAGAGCACTCTGTGTATGAGAATGTAAATAGCTACAATGTATAGGCCCTACTTAATTGTCATTTTACAGATGAGATGGAGCTGGGAAACAATTTATCTCAGATCATACCAGTTTGGGAGTGAGAAGTGGGTTTCTTCCCCAGCACTGAGCAACTCCACACCTCTGAGCACTGTGTGCATTCATAATGCTAGCTGGGCTAGAGGCAGGTGGCAGCAAAATCTACCTCCAGAGCCTCTTGGGAGCCTGTTCTTCCTGGTGGTACAATTCAGTAAGGGTGCCTTTCTCTAAGCTCAGGGCCAGACTTGCTCAGGTTGTGACTCCAAAGCCATAATCACCAGACTGCTGTCCCTTGAGGCAATGCCAGCAGAAACTATAACCACAGCAGAGCACTGAGAGGTGCATGAATAATGTATATGATATAATGGGCTTTGAGTTCTTAGAGGGACATGTGCTTAGGATGGGTAGATCAGACCTTAATATTAGAGGCTGACTTCCAGGACACGAGTCTCCACAGGCGGAGGCCCGTCCTTGTCAAAGACCTGACACAGGCTTTCTTTGGAGAGAAAGTCAAATGCTAACAGCTATCTTCCTACTGTTGCAGACATGCTTATGTTGGAAGATACACTGTCCCTGAATAGTTAGACACTGAGGTATCTCTGCCTACAGTAAGACTTCTGAGAAATTGGGACACCTTCCCAATTAGGACACTTTCTGTCAAGTCAACCCTGATCCTCCAATCCTAAATAAAGCCTGCTCTGTTCTCATTAAGTCCTTACTTAATTAGCTGAAATGAAAACCAGGATTCGGTGCGGTACCATCCATTATGCTATACTAGCTAAACCCCATCCAACCAGCAGCACTCTGTAGATTACCATCGGATGCATCATGGGGGCATTGTGGCTTTGCTAGTGCAAATGGCAGCCACGCCCATGGGGCCCTGGTCATTAAACGCCCAGTGATGGAGGTCAGCATCAGTATCCACTCATCACTTCTTAGAAAGACTAAAGCAGTGCTCATCATGGAGAAACATAGTAATCAAACCTATACAATTACCTAAGGTGGGATAATCAAAACTCACATGGCTGTCGAAAATATCTGGGACGAGAAATTTCTCTGCACAATAAAAAGTATTTCTAAGCATTTAACATTTTAGGAAGCTGACATTTACAATGCACCCCTCCCCCCCCACTTGTTCTCCTTCAAACAATGATTTGATTTTTAAATGCCTGGAGTTAATAATACCCAGATACTAATCCTCCCTTTACTTCTCTGCTATCAAGACCAGACTTGCCCAGGAAAAAACAAGTCTTTCCAAAAAAATCTTTGTGGGAGATATTTTCTGGGGAAGACTGAACTAAATTGATGCCTATTAATTTCAGAAACTACCTTAGAGCATGAAATTAAGCAACATTAAATTCTTACTCCCTGTGTTTACACACTCATTTCCCTGAAGCTATATCTTCCTGCCTGCATCTATGCAGGCTAGACAAAGGGCCTCCGGGTAGCAGCTAATGGCTGTCTCCACACTTCCTGCCTTGACAGGGTACCCAGAACCTACAGGAGCATGGTATGTTCAGGGGCATGGAGCTGCCGGTGTCTTTTGTCTCTCTACGAAGATAGACACAATTGTCATTTTGCTTCGTGGAGATTAAGGCCAAAGGCCAGGCTATTTACCATCCTAGATGGGTTCCCATAACCAGTGCTTTTCCTCCCCCCTGGCCTCTCCCTTCCTTCTGATCCTAATGAGGATCTGGCATTTGCACACTGATCACACTGGCTCCATGCTGCCAGAGTGGATGGCTGCTCTGTCCTGTGTGTGGAATATGGACGAGAGAAGATGGAAGGTTGCAGACTGTGGGAACAGAAGACCCTACCGCAAGAAAGGAGCTTGTGTGAGGACACGGGATTCTGATATATTTCCACCATGACTGTGCTTTTGCTCCAAAGACATTCCCAGGGTCCTTTCAAAGATGAGCATCCTCTAAGAGACTGTCTACTTTCCTAAGCTGTTTTCTGTGAGTGTGTGTGTGTGTGTGTGTGTGTGTGTGTGTGAATATATGTGCTTATGGGGGAAGATGTATGTGCAGGTGTGTATGTGGATATATGTGCCTGTGTGTGGGGAGGGTTGCTGTATTGAGCAGGCATGTATGTGGATGCATGTACCTGCGTGCATCTAGGGGCCAGAGGTAAATATTCTCTCGCACTCCATGCACATGTGGGGACTCTAAAACAAAGATCTAGTCCATAAGAGTAAGTAGTTAACAAGACACCCCCCAAGAACTTTATAAAAGTCAGTCCTCAAAACACTATAATGAAAGTGGATCCTGACAAATCACAGAGCAGTAGATCCTGGCAAGCGGCCTTCATAAGCTCACATGTGCGAGAGGACTACAGCGGAAACATGCATCCAGCCCTGCCTGCGGCAAACTGGAACGAGCGAGCACAAATGAAGGTGTTTAACTTGTTTTAAAGTGTGTGTGTGTGTGTGTGTGTGTGCGTGTGTGTGCACTGCTCTTGGAGGCTAGAAGAGGCTGTTGGATCCCTTGGAGGTGGAGTTAGAGGAGGTTTCGAGCCACCTGATGTGGGGGAGCTAGGAGCTGAACTTGAGTCTACAAAGTACAGCAAGCGTTTTTAGCTGCTGAGCCGTTTCTGCAGAACTTTCAACAAGTTTTTCCTGACGCTAAGAAAGGGGACTGGGTCACAAGCCGTTATAAATATGTGTCCACGAAGCATGCAAGCCAGGGTCCTGAAACTGTGTCAGTGTCATGGAGAAGTCGTGTGTGCAAACAGCCTCTCTGCAAGAGGGATGACAATGACGGGACCACGGGGCTCTGAAAGGAATGGTCCTTAGATTCACTAGTTTATAAAAACAGCAGGACACCCAATGAGATGCCACAGGGTTTGCTGTCAAGTAGGTTGAAGAAAGAGGGGACACTGGGGAAGCTGGAGACAGAGGGGGCAGAGATCAGGTGACCAGATAAGGGCCCCTGGAAAGACAAGGGCAGGTGGCATGTCTTTCGAAGGTGATGGATTGTATCCCAGCCTACTTGAGAAGAACTGACCTCTGAAAAGTGGCAGATGTGGGCTGCCCCATCCAGCCACAGAAGTCACAGGCATGTAACTTCTGACAGCTGGCTAAGGACAGCAACAACGGGAGCCTCACCTCACTTTCCATTCTCCTGATTTGCATACTGAGGCCTGAGGTTGGCCCTTGCTTTCTTCCTCCCCCAGCTCCTCATTTTCTCCCTGCTTAGTCTCTTCCTTCTAGTCTCAGTCAAAACTAAGCACAAATGCCTGCTTCTAGCAGGGTCTCCACAGGAAAGAGATGCACTTTCCCTGAGCACTTAGCCTCCTTACTGGTCACGATTGTTACAAAGACGAATTAGGCCAGGCAGTGGTGGCACAAGCCTTTGATCCCAGCACTCAGGAGGCAGAGGCAGGCTGATCTCTGTGAGTTCGAGGCCAGCCTGGTCAACAGAGTGAGTTGCAAGACAGCCAGGGCTACATAGAAAAACCCTGCCTTGAATCAAAACAAACAGACAAACAAAATGAGTGGATCTAAGGGAGGCCTCTGAGGGCCTGGACCACAGCACCATTGCATGACACCTGTTAACTTCATGTAGTAAGGGGAAAAAAAAACCCAACCAGCTACAGCAACTGTGTGTTAAAATTCAGTTTAGACAACTTATATTTGAAGATTTATTACAAAGATGCTTCTAGAAATAATGTGTTCTACACTTTTCATTATAACAACTGACAGGTCAATGTGTTAAAAAGCAGAGAGTGAATGAGCAGTGAACTCATGATTTTTGAATTCATGATTTTTCCCCTTTATTTTAGTCACAGAGCCTACATATAACTCTGCCCCCTTGATTTTTTTTAAAAATAAAGATCACCCTAGTTAATATATTACTCTGATTATTGAAATGTGTGCAGCTTCTTTTACTAGGAAATGTTAAGGCCAGGCATGGCAATGCCTCCCTGCAATTTTAGGTCTCAGAAGGCTGAGACAGGAAGATCAGGAGACCAGGTGGGGCTCAGTGGTAAAGGCACCGGCCTCAAGCCTGCCAGCCAGAGTTCAATCCCAGGTTCTACATGGTAGAAGGAGAGAACAGACTTCTCTCAAGTTGTCTCTGATTGCCACATGTGCATGTGCACTCATGTACACACTGGTACACGCACACACACGTGCACACACACATCCAATACATATATAAAATGTTAAGAAAATAATTAAAAACAAGCCTGGGCTTTATTTAGTTTGGTTGCCACTAATCATCACATAATCTGGGGCAAGGGTGGAGAAAAAGAACCAGATAAGCGGGGTTCACCTCTCTTGGCTGAAGTGTAAACAGAGATCACATCCTTAATGCTGTATTTGACCTTCAGTCAAGCAAATACTTGCCCAGCAAGTCTCAGGTAATGAGACCGGGGGAGCAAACGTGTTCCGGTTTCCGTTTCCCAGGCTGGCATCACTCCAAGGACTATTCACCAGACTTTGTGCTCCTTGCTCCCACATCAATAGAGTCAATTTCACCCCAATGGAAGTTTCTCATCACAGTCTGCAGTGGGGATTTAGGGGAGCCTTGTGGCTCTAAGAATTATTGCAGCTTCAGACAAACTGGGTCACAAAGGACAGAGGCAAGGAAACAAAACATCTCAAAGCTGTCTTTAAAAGCTCTTTGTCCACCAAGTCCACCAGGAAAGGACACAGAGATGCAAAGAAAAAGGGGAAAAACCACGTCATGGCCCCAGCACAGGACTAAAGTAACCATGGCTTTGAAGCCAGAGCTTCTCTGCACATCTACTATGACATTACATTAACTCAGCTTGCTGTAGAACAGAGTTATCCCTTCCCCCCACAGTGAGAAGTATGCGTACACACAGACTGTCCCTAAAGTACACAAACACATAGACTGTCCCTAAGACATACTGGACTAGCACTGTCCCACTGTAATAGTAAGGATCACAACCACAGGTAGGGGATGTACCATCACAAGGAGGCACGCTATGCATGAAGAACTATGACAGACGGGGGACAAGGCTCCCTGACTGGAACTCCATATCCACACGTAATGACATTGGAAAACCAGGCCCCGATCTACCTGGGAAACTGTTTTCCATGTTTCTCTTGTTTGAGTCAGCCTGAGAGTCTCTCTGCCCACATGCTGGCACCTTTGTTCTCTAGTGAGATAGGAGTCTTGCTCCTGTGAACTGTGCCTCTGACTCAACTCATCAAAATGGATCTGCTGAATGTATCCCACTGCTCAGAAACCCAGCGATCTAGTGCTCAATGAAAAGATGTGCAAATAACCTAAGGCAAACTGAAATGCCATCTAAAGCGAGCTAGAGGTTGGGGCAATGGCAGGTCCCTGTAGAAAGTGACCGGCTGTCCTCAGAGCAGAACACACACCAGAAGGGCAGGGGCGGGGCCGGGGAGAATGCCAGGAAAGCAGGCTAACGACTTCCAGAGTACCTGTGCCAGCACGGGGGAGGGCTGAAAGTCTCAGGTGTCATGTGTGTGAGTGTGTGCATGGATGAGTGTGTATTTAGTATGTGAGTGTGTGCATGTGTGTATGAGAGTGTGTGAGTATATGTTAAGTGTGTGCTTGTGTGTGTGAGATTGTGTGAATATGTGTGAGCTGTGTGCATGTGTGTGAGAGTGTGTGAGTATGTGTGAGAGAAAGTGTGTGTGTTTGTGAGAGTGTTGTGTGAATGTGTGCATGTGAGTTTGTGCGTGTGTGAGTGTATGTATGTGTGTGAGTGTGTGTGTATGTGTGAAAGTGTGTGTGTGTGTGAGAGAGTGTTGTGTGAGTGTGTGCATGTGTGTGAGATTGATTTGAAATCATGTCTCCCACCCAGTCCTTTCCCTGGTCATTGGTGTCAGAGGGACTCTGGTGTGAAAAGGAGAGAGGCCTGAAAAGCAGTGAGAGATGGAGAGAGAGAAAGAATGGCTGAGCACTGTTTACTGGCAGAGCTGTTGAACCGTTGCACGGGAGGACGATGGGGAGATTAGAGAAGGAAGGAAAGGAAGGGAGACAGAGGAGTGAGTTGTGTAGAAACAATGAAGTTGTTGGTTCCAAATTACTTCCCTGCAAAGCCTACACCTGACATAATTGTGGAGCTGCCTACATCACACAGAGACATTTACCTTAATGTCACACAGAAAGCCATTTACTTTAACAGGAGGCTTAGAACCCAGGCCAGGGGAGGAGGGCAATGAGTGGCAGCCTTACAGGTTCTTCTTACAAATTTATTGCTACAGTAATTCACATCAGTTGTGCATATTAGTGGGTTTGGCTGAAGCATGCCCATACATGTACAGGCTGCACTTTGGTTGGACCCATCTTCCCACCACCCTTCCCACCCTTCGATCTGCCTGGTCCCCTTACAGTCCCTAGTTGTCTCTCTATTACTTTCAGGTCATCTTTTTTTGTCATTAATTACTATTCTTATTTCCACACATGATGGGTGAGAGAAAACCTGCACTACTTGTCTTTCTGTATCTGAGTTATTAGGTTTAACACAATGACCTATGTCTTGATTAATTTTTCTGCAATTAACAAGACTTCATTCATCTGTGTACTAAATCATATTCCATTGTGTCTATGAACCATGCTTTCTTTCTCCATTCTCCTGCGGACTCTCTCTGTGATTTTGAGCAGGTCCACAATAAGCATAGGTGGGTGAGTCTTGGCTGCACCCTGACGTCATCGCTTGCAAACACACCCAGCACATACAGCTAGGTCACATGACCAGGGATGCTTTTATGCTTCCTTATAATGTCTGGGAGACTGTTCAAAGCAGGTGCTAAAGGGCCAGCTAGATGCATGGTAGACAAACAAAATCTAAACTCCTAAGGAAGAGAAACTTTGCAAAGCATATTGGCTTCAGCAGAGGCAGCAGGCTGCCTGCTTCGTAAAGTGTGGCGGAAAAACAGAGTAGGGAAAGCCATGCCAAGATGAACATCAGAAGAAAGGCAGTGGAAAGAAAGACTGGAAGGCTTTGGGAAACAAATGGCATGTGCTCAGGCCAGCCTGCAGAGAAAGACTGTAAGCCCTTCCCTCTGTGGGCTTCATGTTACAGACATAGCTTACACCAGAAAAGCCTGCTAAAGGAATATGGGAGCATGTACTACAAAGGACTAGGCACCTCCTGGCCCATTATTTTGGGGTTCTCTCAGCTCAATGGTCCATCCTCATTCCTGGTAGCACTTTCCTTTTATTTATTTTTATGTGCATTGGTGTTTTGCCTGCACATGTTTGTGTGAGGGTGTCAGATCTTGGAGTTACAGATAGTTGTGAGCTGCCATGTGGGTGCTGGAAATTGAACCTTGATCCTCAGAAGAAGCAGTCATATCTCCAACCCCTGCTTTCTTTTAATAATAACCTGTTTCTATTTCTGATCGTGTGTCAGTGGTCCAGATCTTTGCCTAGGATATAAGAACTTAACTACTTCAGCAGGGCCTCTGCTGCTCATATAGCAAATATACTGAAGACAGGCAGAGCCCAGGATGCAGAGAACACAAGAAGCTGATGAACTGCCTGGGACTTTTCTGCTTTGCCTCCAGCTCGCTCTGCTGTGGCCTCCAAGCTGGCCTAAGCCTCCAGCTCAGGGTGGTACCCACCCCAGCTGGGAGGATAAACTACCCAAATCTCTGATGTGTATATAGCTTCCAACAGATGTCATGGGCCCTGATCTCTTTGGAGTGCCTCCTGTCTATACAACTGGCCTGGACAAAGCACTCAGGGCCCTGAGGCTGGAAATCTGCCAGCCTCTCAGATTCTTCACACACCCGAGAAGAAGCTTCCAGCTTGTTTGTCTCTTGACTAATTTCTTAGGTGAGTTGGCAAGCACCTAAGCAATGTCAAAAATCCTTTCAAAGCCTCTGCAAAGTGTACATGTTTGTTCATGATGACTCTGAAAGCAAAGTCTCAAGGTAGATTAATGGGTGACCAAGCTGAGAACAAGCAGAGGGAAGAGAGAGCAGACTAAGCAAAGGAGATTTGATTGGGGCAAAGAAAGTTCCTTGCTGGTAGCACTTACTCATTATGAAAGTTTTATGAGCCAAGTGTCACATTGCCCTGCACTACTACATACAGAAGTTATGAAATCATTAAATTCCTTTAGGAGACAGAACAAAATTTAGCCAATATATGTAAGTATAAATGTATGCATATGAGTGTATATAATGTATAATATTGCTTTTTATGTAACAATATGTATATAATATGTGTACATGTGTGTATAGTATATATATATTATGTAAATATCTGTATATTAAAAAAACAATGAATTGCTGTGTTCCTTAAAGTGGCAACCTTGATAACACTTATGTTGCAAGATGAAGTACTTACTTAGGCATCTAAGAACCAATTGAGGCTTTAAGAATGCAGCTGCTGCTTCTCTCCCAGCCCGGGGACATCTTTGATTGACAGTTTATCAAATGAAGACTTGCCCTTCATTCGGTGCAAATAGAGGCATTTCCCAGGTGGCTGGGATGAAGCCATCTGATGCAGCCTCAATTTTCTGCAGCCAAGTGGCCTCTACTGTTTTCCTCTCTTCTTGGGTTCTTCACCTGGGCTGTGACACTTGGCAGAAGAGGCCACCCTTGTCCTCTGTGATGTTTCTACTCAGCCCACCTGACCCTCAAGCTCATTTCTTACAGAGGGGGGGACCACAACCTGATTTGGGGCAACCTGCCTCTCTCTCTGCTGATATCCACCAGGCTGAAGTTCCTGAGCCCTAACTCACCTGCCATCCAAGATGCTCCTAAAGCTACAGGTGGAGTTTCAGAATCCTCTTGTCTCTGCTAGAAAAGCCCATGGCTGGTTTTAGATTACCTAACATGGTGGTTGTAACATGGAAATTAGGTTAACATATACCATTGCATTAGTCTTGTACTGACTGTAAAATCAATATAAACTCAAATAGACTCAACTACTAGGTGTGGGACCAAGAACCAGTCCTTAAGACTCTGGACCTTAGTTTCCTTTTCTATAAAGGATCTGGTGCATATGTGACATAAGGGGATGTGTACCAGTGTCCAGGCCTGAGAATAAGTACAAACTGGACAAAATGTACCTTAAAATAGCAAGAGCTTCAGAGACAAATTACCTCACCTAAGAAAAAGAAAGTCTGACAGGGAAGAGCTAGACACTGGGGGAACAAACAAACAAACAAACACTTTGTGAGGCTTCTGCCATGTCCACATGTTACTGTTGACCACCTGAGATTCCACAGAACTGTGATAGGATGGATAGCACAGGAGTCGCTACTAAAATTGGATGATGCCTGCTCCCTCGGGGATGACTGAAGTGTTAAAGGTGCACAACCTAATGACAGCATCAGTGAGCAAAACCACCCAGATTGGAGCTCAGCTTATTGGTGTCTAAATTTAAAGCAACTTTAATTTGTAACAACAACAAAAAAATTATTTTGGAGACAATAAAACTACCTTCTCCTGGGACTGGAGAGAGATCTCAGAGGTTAAGCTCACTGGCTGTTTTTGCAAAGGACCAGCATTCAGTTTCCAGCACCCAGAACCCATGTAGACTCAGAACCACCTGTAATTCCAGTTTCATGGGATCTGACGCCCTCTCCTGGCCTCTGTGAGCACTGCATGCATAGGGTGCATGTAAAAACAGGCAAAAACTCATACACACATAATAAATTACACATTTTAAACTACCTTCTCCTAAAGTTACCTTCTGCATAATAGAAGTATAATTGCCAAAATAATGAAATAGCACAAAAGCATGGATGAAAACTAAGAGAAACAGCAGAAGGCTGGACATGGTGGGCCTCAAGGAGCAGAAGTCAAAAGGAACTCTCAGAAGAGCAACACGTACTCAAAAATATTATAAACCAAGAGTAAGAACTATGACACATGGGAATTATAAAAACAAACCAAGTGGAATTTTGAGAATTGGAAAAATAATTATATGCTTAGGTTAATCTCCTTAAGAAGAGATTAAATACGACAAGAGAAACCATGAACTGAAACAGATCAGAAGAAAATAAATAAAAAAATATAAAAATCAGTCTGTGGTGTAAGATGGAGAAAATGGGAGACACACACACACAAATACATGCATGTGTGTGCATGTGCATGCATACACATATATACGAGAACACACATGCACACACATACACATACTTGAACACACATACACATAAACGCATGCACACACATACACACACTCGAGCACACATACACATAGACACATGCACACACATACACACACTGGAACACACATACACATAAACACATGCACACGCATACACACTCGAGCACGCACACACACAGTGGTGGCAGCGGGGGTGAGGCAGTATATAGAGAATTTATAAAACCCAGTAACGATTAAAGAAACTATATTATCCCCAGATGGGAATCTCTCTTTTTAAAGCAAAACAAAACAAACAAACAAACAAACAACCCACCAAAGTCAAAGTCAAAGAAAAAAACCTTAAAAGTAGAGAAAACATGGCACAGGCACAACAAAGTGACAAATGCTGAGGGACAGTCTGCTTTCCAAGAGAAACAATCAGTTCAGAAGACAATGGACAGTGTCTAGCCACGTTTAACGTAAAAAATCTGCAGGCGTGAAAACTAAGACTGTCTCACTAGCATGTTTCTAGGGAGGAAAGGATACGCTTGGGCAACAGAAGATGATTCTAGAATAAAGACCAAGAAAATAACGGTAAAGTGTGGTAAATACACCGAATACTCTGAAAGAAGCAGTGACGGCTGCCAAGGTGTTTCAGCTCTAAGAGCCCTGGCTGCTCTTACAGAGGACCTGGTGCTCAGATCCCAACACCCACATGGTGCCTCGTAAACATCCTTAACTCAGGTGCAGGGGACCCAATGCCCTCTCTGACCTTGTAGGCACATGTGTGGTGCACATACACACCTGCAGAAAAAACACCCATACACATAAAATAAATCTTAAAAAAATATTTTAAGTAGCAATAACTGTGTACCCTTGGGTTGAAAATATACTAAGAAATTAAAATGTCTTATAAAATTTGAGGGCTCTGGAAAAGGAGTTAAAGTATTTTAGGATGTTTATCATATTTTAAAAGATTAAAAGAAGAAACGATCAGAGTGCCTATTAAGCCAACCGCAGTGGTCCAGACTCATCACCCAAACAATCAGGGCTGAGTAGGAGGCTCTCCAGTTCAAAAACCCCAAGAAAAAGTTACAAACGGGGCCATTGGGACGGCTTGGTGGAGAAAAGCACTCCCCTTACAGGCCTGCAGCCAGGTTCAATCTCCAGATGCCATACTGTGGAAGGATTGTCTCCCTTGGCTGTCCTCTAACCTCCACATGAGTCCCATGGCCTGTGTTCTCCACCCCAACCCCATACCACACACACACACACACACACACACACGCACGCACGCACGCACGCACGCACGCACACATGTATGTGCACACACACACAAATACACAATGATGATGATGATAGTAATAAAATTTGGAAAAAAATTATAAAAGTTAAAAAACAAAGCTGGGCCAGCACTAGGGAGGCAGAGGCAGATGGATCTCTATGAGTTCGAGGCCAGCCTGGTCTGCAGAGTGAGTTCTGGGACATCCAGGACTACTCAGAGAAATCAGAGAAACCCTATCTCAAAAAAACCAAACACACACACACACACACACACACACACACACCTGACAATATACATTGCTAAGTCAAAACTTCTTTTGTGATTTCCCTTTGAGTCTCCACTAAAAAAATACTGGAGTACATCAAAAGCTTTTACCTAAAAGAGCCTTCAGCAAACATTACATTAAAAAAGGATAGCTCTCACATCTCACTTCAAGGCAGGGAAGATAAAGAACACAGAGTAGGTAGAACAATCCAGAAAGCAAGCTTAACATATAATGGTGTGCGTGAACTGAGTCACTTGTGCAGGGACTAAACAAGCCTACTGGGGGCCAGGGCTTCAGAATGGACTGGGAAAAGGAACAGCGTATGCTACTGATGAGAGAATCAGTAATGAGCTCAACATACAAGCTGGTAAGAGTCAAAGCAAAAGTTCAGAGTTTGCTGTTGACTCCTGTAAGCCCAGGAGTCCAGAGACTGACAGAGAAGGAGCGCCACGCGTTCAAGGTCATCCTGGGTTACATACTGAATACCACACCAGGCCAGCCAGAGTTACATAGAAAAATCTCAAAATAGTAATTAAAAATTTAACAGTGGCTCAGAGAGGATGGAGAGACGGCACAGTGGTTATGAGAACTGCCCCTCTTCTAAAGGACCCTGGTTCAGTTCCCAGCACCTACATGGCAGCTCACAACTATCTGTAACTCCAAGATCTGACACGCTTACACAGACATACCTGTAGACAAAACACCAATGCATACAAAATAAAAACAAATATATTATTTTTTAAAAATGGCTCAGGGGGTTATGCATTTGAAGCAACTAACTGCCCAAGCCCAAGTGAAAGGAATCTGTCACTACAACACTCCACACACTTATGCACACACGCATTTATTCTCTATATACACAATATTAATTTTAGGAAAGTAAATTTTCAAAAGAGAACATATCATCACTGACCAAAGAAACCTTTGTTACTATAATAATGGAAAGTTGAGTAGGTCAGGAGACATAGGTGTGTTCTTCAGAATGAATAAGGAATGAACTTGCTGCAGTTATGACTATATAAATTAATCTGCTAAGACCGCCTCATGATGCAAACATAAAAAGGTTGATGAAGAAAAGGAATAGTCAAAATTGTAACTACAATGGGCACTCAAACAAACTCTCTGTAATTACAGAATTCAGTTATGTTATATTTATTTTTATTGTGGTTTTTTGAGACAGGCTTTCTCTGTGTAGCCCTATCTGTCTGGAACTCACTCTGTAGACCAGGCTGGCCTCGAACTCCCAGAGATCTGCCTGCCTTTGCCTTCCAAGTGCTGGAATTAAAGGTGTGCACCACCATTCTGGGCCAGAATTCAATTTTGAACCGAGTTAAGTTGCAAAGTCCTTGACCACTGAAGATACCAGACGTGACCAAGTGAGAACAAGGGACTGAGGCAACGTGATCTTCTCAATCGTAGCATGCCACGGTCTCACCAGCAGCAGGAGGGCATCGTGTGGGCCCAGCGCCCGCTAAGCCCTGGGATCACGTTACATATGACTACCTCCTTAAAATACCTGCGTCATTAAAACAAAGCCCGGGATGTCTGAAAACTAGGAACTACACTTCTAAGAAACTTGAGATTTTACAAGATGAGAATGGGAAATAAAAACTATTTTGGATGAACTACCAAAATGCTGCCAATAAAAATAAGGCCATGAAATGCAGGTGTGTACAGTCACCTCACCATTCATAGCTACATGAAAATTACAAAAATTGAAAAAAATGAAACTTTCAGTGTTATCAGATGCTGTGATTGTGTGTATAAGAACCACAATCAGATTGTTCAGATAAATTGCCATTCATTCAAGCTGACTGCTTTTGGATACAAAGTCACAGAGCTACTGAGTATTTCTAGGTCCCAGTCCAAAACAAATTACAAAATTATTTTAAACAAAACAAAACAAACAAACAACAACAATAACAAAAAAAACATGAAATCCAACAGAAGTAATACATTGCCCACATAGGGATAAATCTAATAAGGTATTAAAACTTCTACACAGAAAACTGTTTTATTCAAAGAAAAATGTGTGATCCAGGCCCAGGGGTCAATCTCAGGTGTGTTTCAACCTTGCTTTCCTAATGCAGTTTTTTGAGGCAGGGTCTCTCACTGAAGCCCAAGCTCAGTCTCTGGGACCCTCCTGGGATTAAAGGAGAGCAGTACTTCTCAAGATCTTTTCACAGCTGCTGGGGGTCCAAACTAGGTCCTTGCACTTGCACAGCAAGTGATTACCCACTGAGCCCTCTCCAAGGTACTCAGAAATGTTACTGAACCTAAAAAAATAGAGAATACCAATTTCATGGTTTGGAAGACTTGAAATGTAGATGCAAAAGAAACTTTTTCAAAAGTTTTAGTCTTTGCTGCTGCTATTGTTTTCTTGGGTAAAGCTTAAGGATTTGATTCTAAAATATTATAAGTGTGAAAGCCAATGGTATTCCTAAAGATCGAAGAACAAGCTATAAAATGTGTTCTACTTGACCTGCTGAACATAAGCTCTTATGGAAGTACCGTGTGGTTGGTAGAAAATTAACTAGCAGGGAACCAGCAAGGCCCCAGAGAGAACACACACATTTGGGCTCTTGCCTTATAATAAAAACAGACCCATGGGACAGTAAGGACACACTGTAGTTTCTGCTAAATTATGCCAGATGAAATATGTCCATACTCCTTACCCCCCCCCAAAAAAAATCTTAAGTAAAACTTGGCTTCCACATTACATGATAAGCGAAACTCAAATTCCGGTGAGTATTAGACATAAACTTGGAAGTTAAAACTGAAGTTTCTGGAAGATGATAGATATGATTACCTTTATATCTTCTAGAAGGAAAAGACAACTAACACTAAAGCCCCCACAAAGGGGGAAAAGAAATCTGTAAAAGATTTGGAAAATGAAGATTCTCCCACACTTTAAACAATGAACTCATTCTAGAAGATCTGAAAAGCCTCACAAGTCAGAAAGGAAAGGACAAAACAACTCAGTTGAAAAAGGGTGAAAACTGTGCAACCCTATCACAGAGTGCCTTGAAATGGCCAGTGAGTATGTGAAGACATAATCAACGCCATGAGTTGGAAATATGGTAACTCCAGCACTCAGCATTACTACAAACCCAGGGAAATCATGTGGGCCATGGGTACCATGGAACAGTGACAAGCAGTAGAGTCAGCATCCATAAAACCAATGAGCCACCAAGGTTTCACCAGCCATGCAACAGATAAGCAAATCAATTATAGTAATCCATAAATGGTTTTTACGCAGTACCAAAAGTAAACAGCTGGCGCCACAAGCAACCATACATATGAATATCACCAAGGAACACAGAAAAAAAAGCAAACACAAAAACATCAGAACCAAATACCATGGTTTAGGGGTATGTTCCTTGTTGGAAAACAGAAGAAAAGCAAAAAAGCATGAGATAGATTTTAGTGTTTTAGGAGGGGGAGAGCAGAGTGTGGCTCCACCAGGCATTGGTGATAGACTCCTTTGTCCTGGTGTTGTTAGCAAAGAGTTCACGTTTCGTACTCTGCCCCTCATTTTGTTTAACTTTCTTTATACTTAACTTTTTTTTTTTTTCAGTTAAAAGTGCTTAACTAGCCAGGCAGTGGTAGTGAATTCTTTTAGTCCCAGCACTGGGGAGGCAGAGACAGATGGGTCTCTGTGAGTTCAAGGCTGGTCTGGTCTACAAAGAAAACACAGAAACCCTGTCTTGAAAACACAAAAGGCAAAAAAAAAAAAAAAAAAAAAAAAAAAAAAAAAAAAGCTAAAATGAATAATTTCAATTCATGTACAACAGAAATCTTCATCAATACATCAATAACTATCCAGAGTATCTGCAATGGAGAATGGAGAATACCTTGCTTTTTTCTTTAAAATTGGCAAATGTCCTCACTTAAAGCCCATTGTTTTTTAAAAGACGTATTTATTTATACTCGTTAATGCTCTGTCTTCCTGTACATGAGCGGGACAAAAGAGAGCATCAGACCCTATCATAGATGGCTGTGAGGCAGCATGTGATTGGTGGGAATCGAATTCAGGACCTTTGGAAGAACATCCAGTGCTCTTAACCACTGATCCATCTCTCCAGCCCACTCCATTTTTTTTTTTTTTGCATCTTTCTGTGTTTTTTGTTTTGTTTTCTGTTTTTAAGAGTCTGTGCAGCCTAGGCTGAATCTACGTAACTAAGGATGACTTCTGAACTATGTTTTAAAGACTTTACTTTTTAGTTTTGTTCAAGTGTGTCTATGTTGAGCATATGTCACACATGTTTGGGTGCTAGGAGGCCAGATCCATCAGATCTCCCAGACCTGGAGTGACAGGCAGTGGTAAGGTGTATAATGTGGATGCTGGGATGTGAACTCAGGTCTGCAGGAAAAGCAGTTCTGGCTAGGCCCATTCCGTGTGTGTGTGTGTGTGTGTGTGTGTGTGTGTGTGTGTGTGTGTTTGTGTGGAAGTCAGAGGACAACTTTCAGGAGACAGTGATCTTCTTCCCCCATGTGGGTCCTAAGAATCTAAGCCAGGCTCCAGATTGGGCAGCTTGTCCACTGAGCCATCTCACAGCCTGACTCAGAACTCTTCATCTCTCTGTCTGTACTTCGGAAGTGCCAGATTATAGAGTCCACCACCATAGGTAGTTTATGTGGTGCCGGGGATCAAAGCCAGGGCTTTGTGCTTGTTAGACAAGCACCTACCAACTGAACCACATCCCCAGCCACAATTTCTTACCAGTTACCATGAGGACCACTGGTCCTGGCCAGCTCAAATTGGACAGGTTTCCCTACTGTCTCAATGCTCATTATATAAAGTCCTAAGATCTTCCCACAGCTGGCAACACAGGCTCTCTTCCCGTCTTCACACACCCATCCTTTGCTTTCCTCAGGTCTCTCAGGGCTACTCACTTGGAATTTTCCCCTTTTCCTGCATCCTAGCCCTGATGTAGCACTTTCTTTCCTTATGGAGCCTGTGTTGGCCATTTTCAGTCATCACCCCCTTCTCTGTTGCATCCCTGGACTGCCAATGTCAAGGGACCACATCACTAGGGCTCCATTGGGTTTTAAAATGATAGAAGCTGGATGGCAGGGAGAAAGGAGCCAGGATTTCTGGCAGGAGGAGGCTTCCTCCGGGAGGGACTGCTTGCTCCCTGGCTCCAGCATTAATTTCCCTGGCCAAATCATTGCTTTGTGTCTTTCAGGCCTCCCTTGCTATGCTTTCCCTGACTCAGATAACCAACCCAGCCTCTGTCTCCATAACTGCTCAATAAACCCTCCTCCTTTGATCAAAGTTGGAGTCTGCTTTTTGGCTGGGGCCTTGCACACTGGTAACTCTAAATGGATTTATATGACTGTCTTATCATCTGTCATCCACTAAGCTGCAAGCATCATGACATTGGGGCTTCTGAAGTTGCCAATAAACACTTGTTAACGATTTAGCAATTTAATGATTGAACTCACATTATTACATAGCTCGAGAAACATAGTTCGAGAAACATAGTTCGAGAGAGTGCCATTTTTTTCAGACCAAACCATTCTACCACCACTGGTTAAAAATGGCTTTTGTTGGCAAGAATATCTGTACTCGCCAAGATAAATTTCAACTGTTCTGGAAACAGCATCTGCAAAAGCACTGAGTTCTCTACTTAAAAAGATAGAATTCTGTCTTCCTAGACTGAGGCATCAATGGCAGATTTTAAGTGACAAGATGAGACAACCAGTGAACTCCCAACTGGAATTCTAAATATTAGAATACAACAGAGTTCAAGTAGAAAAAGAAGACAGACAACCCCCACCACCTAATTTTTCACACCCTAGTGCAAAATGACTGGGGAAGGTGAATACTTCCCCAGTGCATGCTGATACAGAAAGTCAAGTTCAAGAGGAAGTACTTTGTCAGCAGGGAGCTTGTTCACATTTTGTTTTCCTAGGTTTAAAGGAAGGTGACCTAGGTATATACTAAATTACACATTAAAATGTATAGTCCAAGACCTTCTACAGGATGACCTGGAATATTCTGGGTCCAGTTCACTAGTCAGACTTTCTGTAACAAGGTCTGAAACTCTACAGATTTTCTTTGACACTTTTTTTTTAATGCTTGCACTAGCCCAACATATCAAACATAGGTAGGTGTTCTAGCATATGCTCTACCAGAAGACATCTGGATTTGAATGTCTAGAGAACCAGTTTATACACATCACAGCTGTGCGCATACTTCCACAAGAATCATCATGTCACAGCAGGCCATTGTAAGAGCAGTTTACCTGACACTCAGGCTCTGGGAATGTATAGTCTCAACGCCAAAGATGTCAGCAGTCCATCCCATTTCTGCCGCTTCCTTCCTAGACAGCCATCTATTTCTTTCAATAACTTTTTAGTGATAGTAAAATATTTACTAATATTGTAGTAACAAGAAGGGAAGGTCTGGTATCTCTAGCACAGTAGGAATCTGGTATTATCTGTAACCTCCCATTGTGCAAGCCTACTAGTTAATAAAGCAAGATCTTTTGAATATGGAAATATCCAGGTTATGAGTGATTGTTAATTATCTTGATAACACCTTGTTGAAGGAGTTTAAGAAGTAACTGACTCGCTAAAATGTAGTTGCATGGCCAGAACCAGACAACTTGCTTTGTTTTCTGTCTAATCATATGCAACAAAAGAATTCCATTTTCCTTATTCATGCTCATAAGTCATATGAATATAGGAAATGACCACATCAGCCTCTTAACAGATTGCTTCCCTGGTAACAAAAAGGGTATTTGACACTTGATTGTTGTGATTGTCCTTAAAGACAGCTGAGTCCAAACTAACATCTTCCATCTCCTCAATACACTCAGCAATATATTAAAGGGGGGGGGTAATAAGACATTCGATTCTTCAATGATAACGCTACATTCTCTCATTGCTATTCTCATCTTAACCCATTTATGAGTCACCCACGCAAAGACCCCATCACTTGACAGGGTCAGGAAACAGATATTTTTCTCCTAGTCAGGGGGAAAAAAAATCACAACTCTAATGCCTACCAGGCACCCATGCTGGGCAGGCGGGCGGCCCAGCCCCGGGGACCGGGCGGCGACCGGGGTGTCTGCAGCCAGGGCCCGGGCGTAGCCTCCCCACAGTGCCTGGTCCTTACCCGCCAATCCGCCGCCGCCGCCCCCGTCGCCCCCATGGCCCTTCCTCCGTTGCAGAATGAAGTAGGGGTTGGCCCGCTCGGTGATCCACAGCGCGTTGGCCAGCAGCACCTCCTCCGGATTCACCCACATGGTCCCTGTGGCCGTGGGCAGTCGCACAAAGGGGCCCGCACACTGGTGCGCACTCCCGGGACAAGCGCGCCCGCCTGGCCGTGGGTGCGGCGGCCGCGATGGCTTTCAGCAGGCGGCGGCCCGTGGCGCCCGGCCGGCGACAAAGACCCAGCGGGCCGGGAACGATGACGGTGATCGGGATCGAGCAAGTAGCATCCTCCTCGAGGCGCCGTACTCGCCGGGCGCGCAGCCTCGAAGCTGGGCCAGGCCCACGGCGGCGCGAAGAAGCGGCTGGACTCGGTCGCGGTCGCTGGGGGTGGGGGGGTGGGGGGGGCGGCGGCGTTCAAGGGCGAGCTGGTGCGGAGACCTGATCGCCCAGGTCTCCGTGGTCTCCAGCTGCGGAGCCCTAGATCACTGCTTGTGGATACCTGGCGTCGGGGCAGCGAGCTGGAAGGACGCTCCGGACACTGCGAATGAATGACGACAGCGCGGCTAACTCGCCGCGAACCCGGGTGACCGCAGGTGTCTTCGTGCGGACCCTGTGCCGACCGTGTGCGGAGCGCTGGGCCCCACGCCCATCCCAGCCGGGAGGACGCTGTCCGCCCGCGAGAGCCTGCGTGTAGCGTGTGTGCTCAAGGCTGACGCTCAGCGGGACAGCGCCACCCCTGCCCCGGAAACGTGCGCTCCCAGGTTCCAGACCTGGCGCTACAGACCGGAGTCTGAGATGGACGCAGCCAATGGTTGGTAATGTTTTTGTTTCCTGCATCCCTGGACCAAGTCACGCGCTAAACTTGTCACCGCCGGTGGCCCCTCCCCTTCCATTCCATTGTAATTAAAGTGGCCCAGCTCAATGCATTACATCACTTCTTTCCTTGACCTAAGGGTGTGAGCTATAGAGAAGTTGGAAGCTGCCCAAAAGCTTAGACAAACTAATTCTCCCCACAGCTGTTCCTATATCGGGCATTAGGAGCTTTTTTTTTGGGGGGGGGTGACTAGCATGACAGAATTCAGATGTCTATCCAAATTTAATGGACAGATACTATTTTTTTTTAAACAAAATTAAATCAGAGAGGTGCCTTCATCCTTAACGGTTTCTCTTTCCCTGCATGCATGGAATGGATTCCTTGTGGTCTCAGCCCATCTACCTGCCATATCAAACGCGACTGCCCAGAAAATCAGAGAAATATTTTTAGCAGGAGTCTCCCCTTCTCAGATGGTGGGAATTTACTAGACTCTGCAATGTCCCAAACGTTGGCCAATCACAGAACTTCCCTCTTTCCAAATAACTAAACCATTCAAACACATTTTGTGCAGCATGGTTTAAATGTGTCTCTCCACAATTTAGCCACTGTGACAGCATTAATCTGTGGGCCATTAGAGGCAATCCGGCCAAGAGGACTCATCTCCCCTCAGGGATGGGGTTAAGATGTGAAGAAAGCAGCACACAGGGGCTTGTGTTAGTTCATGCATCAACTCGAACCTCTAGGAAGCAGCCACTGAACCTGCAGCAGGTGTGACATGTGTGCTATAGACGTACTTGCCTTGACAACTGTGAGAAGTGAATGTCCATCCTTTAAAACTACCCAGGCTCAAGTACTTCATTATGGCAGCACAGGTGGACTAAGATAGGCTTTGGTGTTTCTGACTTTGTGTTGAGGACTCTTTCAGGTAGCCCAGTGAGCACAATGCCCACCATCCCAGCAAGTCTTTGTTCCCAGCCCTGGGGGCTCCAAAGTTTTGCAGGACTCACTTCCCATGACACACTGCTCTCTTCTCCCTGACTCGTTTGTTCATTTAATTACATATCTAGGCATGGGTCCCACTTGTAGCTCAGTAATGTCTTTAAACTCATGATCCTCCTCACTCAACCTCCCAGGAAGCACAGATGGGTTTGCTGGTTGGTCTGCACTGCAGTCTGCCTGGTTCCTCATCTCCAGTCTCTGTAGGAAGCCCTAGACCTTCAGACCTTCAAAGATGTAACATAGTTAACACAGACTCAGATATGTCGCTTTGTAGACGTCCAATTTCTAAACATATAATAACCCTCCATGCTGAGGCTGGAGACTGTTGTAATTTAAGTAAAGCAGTGCTGGAGAGAGACAGGACAGAAGAGAGAGGACAGAGAGAGAGAGAGAGAGAGAGAGAGAGAGAGAGAGAGAGAGAGAGAGAGAGAGAGATGGGAGTTGGGCAGGGACCATAGTGAATGTGCATAGGTGGTGCTCTTAGTGGCTGCAGCTAAGTACATATCCTGTCAGAACCCCAAGGACAGGCCAGTACAAATGCCTGAATACTAACAGAGAGAGTGGAAGCAACCTAGGGTCAAGTCTCCCTACCCTGAGAAAAAGATGCATTAAGCTGTCTCACAGTTAAATCTACCGACTTTTCTTGTCCTCTATTTCTTGGTTTCCTATAAACGTAGGCATTTCTGTGGGCACAGGGAAGGAAATTCAGCTTGATCTTTCTGGTTTAGCTAAGCCACAATATAGATATTTTCCATTATCAATTTCTGCTTCCTACAGAGAAACTAAGGTGTTGGGTTATGGACTTGAATATTAAATAATAATTTAGCATTTTCATTAATAAAATCAGCAAACAAAATTACATGTGTGTAAAACATTTTTATGTGACTTGCTTCTTTTAACTAGAGTGTTCTTTCTTTTTTACTTTTTTTTTTTTTGTTGTTGTTTTGTTCTTTGAAACAGGGTTTCTTTGTGAGCCCTGGATGTCCTGGAGCTTACTCTGTAGACCAGGCTGGCCTCCAACTCAGAGGATCTGCCTGCCTCTGTATCCTGAGTGTTTTGGATTAAAGGTGTGTGCCACCACTACCTAACTATCATTTTCAAAGACTCTACAAAGTCCCTTAATAGCATCATTTGTAGCATTCTTATCCTGATCAAACAAATGGCTTGACACCAAAACCTCTACATGCCCTAAAATGCAAATTTAGTTTAGTTTTTCTCTAGTCTCTTGGCACCAAAATATTCTTTTCTTGTGCAATACATGCATTCAGTCACCCCCTCATTCATTTAACAGCATGCATTCAGTCACCCCCTCATTCATTTAACAGAGTGTCTACTATACCTGTGGCCTAGGGACAGAAATTGAACAAAACATAGAAAAATGTCTGATTGTGAAGATTAAAATGTAAAATTATTGTTAATACTAATAAGACAAATTCACAAAAGAGAAATGCTTAGAAAACAAAATTGTTCCTTAAGCAGAATGAACACGCGCGCGGGCGTGCGGGCGCGCGCGCGCGCGCGCACACACACACACACACACACACACACACACACACACTTACTTTAGTTATTTTCTAGTTTAGTTTCTTGGAAGAAATAAGGCATGTTTTACAGACTAACAAATAACATACAGTAGAAGGGATTTACCCAAAAGGAGAAATTGCAGAGAGTTTGTAGTGATCTGTCGGCACCAGGATTTTATGTTGATTTGCTAGCACCAGGCTTTTAACAGATTTGTTAGCATCAGAGCCTGTGCCCTGGTGGCTCTAACAAGCTAAACCTGACACCAAATTTAACAGACAAGAGGCAATGAAGAGAAGAGAAAGGGGATTCCTCAGTATGGCCACACTGGGAACCAGAACAAAGATGTTTGTCAGCTTGTCCTCCTATGCCCCAGTCCATCTTCAGGGTCCTGATTGGCTATGAGAGTTAGGTTTAGATGAAGGACAGGAGGTATGCACAGATGAGCATCTCTAGTCAGGGCATGGTCCTACCAGTTATCACTGCCTTTGCTTCAGTCTGTCCTGGATGTGGTCTGATAAGTAATAAACTGCATAAAATCTATTCCTGGGGCACAAGTGCCTTTTCTGGCTGGCACTAGACTGAGTTTAGCTTGTTCCTTAAAGCAGGAGATTTTGGGGGGGAATTCTGATTTCTTGGGAGCCGCTATTTCAAAAGTATGACATTTAAAGGGGGGCACAAATGTCTCCTTAGACTATCTTCAAGCTGACTCAAATGGTTATAATTTTGCTATCTGTACCTTTATTAAAATGTGGCTCTATAATAAACAAATAATCAACTATATCTCAATTAGGAACTATCCATATAAGCTCTAACTGTTTTAACAGTTCTGAGAAATAAATGAATATCTTTAGTTTCCTATTCATTCTGTTTTTAAGTCCAAATATGTCTTCATTTCATATGCAGTGAAAAATAGCCAACAGATGTTTAAATTAGGGGGTCAATGATGTAACTGTCTATACTGCCCTGAGATTTCCTACTTCTCCCCAGATGGAAAGAACCAACATACAGAGATCTGGGCCCATGAATAATCAAGTACTTTACTGATTGGTACCAGGATTGGCCCAGATGACCTTGTGGGGGACCAGAACTTTTCTTTGACAGTTCTTACCCCACCCTGCAATCCATGTAGTATATTTTTCTCCTGATCCTCTCTTTCCCCAATAGGTTCTCTGCATCATCTCCTTGGGGTGTTCCCTCACTTGGGAACATCATGGACACATAGGTATTCTTATTTGTGCTTGCACATTCCCACATAGACTCACACTTCATGACCTAGGGTCTCTCAAGGGCAAAGGGAATGTGGATGTAGGAAACTAGTCTTACTAGCTCTTCATCCCTAACCAGTTCCTGGTGTGCTTGATCAGTAGAGAATTCAGTTCCAGTTACATCCGAGGAATTCACCAGGCAGAGTGGTAAAGGGTTACCACTTCCCAGAAGAAGCCCACTGCTCCTTATTGAAGATAACATCTTCATAAGGACCACATGATTTGAATGACCCCATCTTCCTTGCAAGTCTGGAAGGATAGAAGCTCTAGTCACCTCCTTGTTACTTCTCCTGTCTAGAGAGAGAAGTGTGACCACTTGACTTTTGACTCCTCCAACTGCGCTCTACTTCCTCCCAGGATTCTCAGTTTCGCTCTCCTACCTAACCTTATCCCGTTCAGCTATTGGGCAGTGTCTTTATTAAACCAATCACAGTGACATATATTCACACAGTGTAAAGGGATCTTCCACACAGAGATACACTTTCTAGTTAATTGTCACTAAAGAGAACAAGCATTAATGGTTGGAAAAGAGTGAGAAGATGATGTCTTTATGTCACAGGAGAATAAGGGAATAGTCTACTTCAAAATTATTTACTACGGTATTCTAAAAGCAGAGAGCAAATGTTGTTCCCAGACTTAGCATTTGCAAGTCTGTGGGTAGCCAACAAAGATGTATTTTACATAACTACTGGGTTTCTAAACTTCAACTAGTTTTCTGGATTTAGAGAGAAGACCCCAGGAAGCTCTGGTTACTGTTACAACATGTGTCCCAATTAGCTTTTACCATCAGCCAGAACATACAGAAGGGACCTCAGTGAAGAATTGCCCAGATGGGCCTGTGGTCATGCCTGTAAGATTATCTCTATTGATGACTGATACAAGCCTAGCCCACTGTGGGTAGGAACATTCCTGGGCAGGCGGGTCTGTGCCAGGTAAGAAAACTACCTGAGCATGAGCAGAGAGAAAGCCAGAAAGCGGCTCTCCTCTATGGTTTGTGCTTGAGTTCTGACTTGGCTTCCTTCACTGGCTGGCTGTTGCCTACAAGCACAAGCTGAAATAAGCCCTTTTCTCCCCAAGTTGCCTTTGGTCATCATATTTATCACAGCAACAGGACAGAAACTAGAACATGGAATCCCTCATTTTATATGCAAGGGAATTAAGGCCCAGAAAAGCAGGGAGACTTAACTGGGGACACTTGACTTACTACTGGTTACTTTTTTCTTACTGTGACAAAATACCAGACACAAACAACTTAGAAGAGAAACAATCTATTTTGGCCTGATGTTTCAGTCCATGATCGCTTGGCTCCATGTACTTGGATACATCTTGGCAGCAGAAGCCTGTGGTGTAATCATGGCTGATTAGGAAGCATAAGCAACTAAATAGGACATGGCCAAGGATATGTTCCCAAAGACTTGTGACATATGTCCCAGTGACATACTTCCTGTAATTGGTCCCTGCTTCCCTAGTTTCCAGAATCTCCCAAAAATAACACCACCAGCTTGAGTTATTAATAGCCTAAAACTTTTCCTTCACTGCACCCTACTTACCATATTTTTGTTAAAAACCAAGTATGTACATCCTATTTACATACTTTCATGGCCTTGACCCATCACTGTGATTTAGGTGTTAAAATCCATCTACTGATTAATCACATTCCTGCACAGGTGAGGATGGTGGCAGAGGACTGGGAACAATTGCTAATCCCAAAGATGGGAGGAGAAAGACCATTGAGCCACATATCATGGCCAAATTAATTAAAGCAAGCAATTAATTAAAGCAAGCTGTTTTATTCATGTATAAGGAATGTCTCCCCCTAAAGGTAGGTTCGAGAGATCAGTGTTGGATATGAGGAAGACAAGGTTTTTATAGCTCAGCTGTGGGGAGTTTCCAAATGGGGAATGTAGTGGGAAAAATGGGTGGGGTTACAGAAGCCGAACATAAGCATGACAAGTTAGTTCCTCCCGAAACAAAGACACGGTTGCAAGGCAGTCTTAACAAGGCAGTCACAACAAGGTAGTCACAACAAGCCTTTGAAGCAAAGATGGGATTGCAAGATGGCTACAATAACCTTTCAAAGCAAAGACCAAGTTGCCATTTCCTGGAACAAGAATTTGTAGTTAAGCCCAAATCATTGAGAAACAGAAGTTTAATCATAAACAGGAATGGGCCTAGTCTGTCTTTATTATAAGGTGGCTTTTAAGCCTAAGATGGAGGCGGGCTGGTCCATCATAATCCCCCAAGGTAAATCAGAATTAATGTAAGGATAGGTGTTTACAGACTGCACATAAGGAGTCTCTATATAACCTGTGCTGACAATTGTCTCTGAAGTACTTTCTCCTCTTGAATGCACTTTGGTGCTGGAAAAAAAATGTGTTTTTATTTTGTTTCCTTCTAATATTCAGTGGGTTGACTTTTTGATAATTAGAGTCAATCATTATTTAAATTATTTATACCTACAAAAAGAAGAGGGAGAGGGAGAAAAAGAAGCCACCATCAGGCCTAGTGACACATACCTATAGTCACACCTCTTTATGGGAGGCTGAGGCAGAAGATCTCTGAGTCAATGCCAGCCTGGCAAGTTGGAAACATAGTGACACCTTGTTTCAGAGAGAGGAAAAAATATCTAGTGACCTCCAAATTAACTTTTTAAAAAAGAGTAATGTCTTGATTGATCTTTTTGACATAAAATACTTTTATTCACACACACACACACACACACACACACATATATATGCCAAGTTTTATGTAGGCATCTCCATCCTAATCAAGTTTGCAATGGGAGAAGTTAGTTTAACTTTCTTTGTGGAATTAGAAAACTTGGTGATGTTGTTATTAAAAAAAAAAAAAAAAAAAAAAAAAAAAAAAACACTGAGAACATTCTCAATAGGGAAATCCTGGATTTCTTGAATTTCCACTCTTCCAAACATTTTTATGGTATGTTTGACTGAAAAAAAATGAGGTTTAAAAAAGCCAACACACAAACTAGAAACATGCTCTAAACAATAAACAACAAAACCAGGTGTGGTGGCACACACCCTTAATCCCAGCACTCAGGAAGAGGAGGCATTCTGATTCCAGTGAGCCAGCCTGATCTAACATACTGTTTTAGGATAGCCAGGGCTAAATAGCGAGACCCTATTTTAACAAAGCAACAACAACAACAACAACAATCAAACCAAAACTAAAACCCAGAAAATTTAAAACATGACACTTCTGGAAGAATCCTCTAATTTGCCAGCTAGCTCATTTGTAAAAGAAAGGAACAAAACTCTCGATTTCCAGCTTTTCAGAGTTTTCAAACAAGATTACAAATCCTAGCATGGTCTGTGATCAGAGGTACTGAGGTCCTTGAATAAAATTTAGATTAAAGACTCAGTCTGTTTCCGAGCCCTATGTGTGACTGGGCTGTTGGGCGATCTTTATCAGTGCTATGGCAAAGAAATAGACAAACTAGGACTCAGCTTTGTTTGTCCTGAGGTCCACAGCTGGCTCTAAGCCCTCCCCACTGAGTTTCCTTTTGCGGATGTCCAGCCTCCAAGATGGCTTTTGTTTCTGTAAAATATGGACCTAAAGAGATATTTTCATCATAAAATCGGGCTGTGAGGATGTCTTTTCTTTTGCTCTTGACCTCTTTACAGCCTGTAATATGTAATCTTCCACAAAATGGGGACGTGAACAATCACAATGATTCCTCCTTCAATGAAAATTACAGTTCACATTTAATGCCAGGGACATAGTCAGGGTGACACTCCATGTATGGAGCAAACCTCTTTAGACATATTTTCCTCTTTCTCTCATACAGAGGCAAACTTCACTCATCTATGAAAGGTCCCTCCAAATTTCATTTTTCCAAAGTTGGGCATTTAGACAAAAGCCAACATTCCCTCCAGGGCTTGAAGAAAGTTCCTACTTGCTAAAGGGAGTCATTGTTACATCTGGCAAAAAGGGACACATAACTCTTCCATTACCATATACCTGTCGTGCTATTAGGATGTCTCCAGCTCCTCAGTCCCTATTCACAGCCCCCCACCCTAGCTCACAGGCTGCCTTTCTCCCAAATACCCATTCCCACATAATCCAGGAGATTTTATTGGACCCTAATTCTGGGGTCCTGATGGGTCGATGGGAGAGCCCCACAACACAAACACCAAAACCAGAATATGCAACAAGCAAGAGGTGTTTATTGAATGAGTGCACTCGGGTGACAGCAATCTCGGGGAAAGCTGCACACCCCCAAAGGGTTTAGGCTCTTTTTATAGAGAAAGACTGCAATCAGCATACATGCATGGGGCACAAGGTGATTGATTACAAAGTATAATCTCATGTTTGAGTGATCACCCAGGTATGACCTGTTCTTATTCAAAGGATAAACCATAGAATGACTTGGAAAGTCCCCAGACTGTCCATTGGCCAGGAGTGACCCAGACAGGGCTGTTCATCTGGAACCATTTGTTCCAGGGGCTTATTTCCTTGTGGGCCAAGACCTGTGAGAAACTTTTTTCATACTCTGGCTTTCTCTTGGCTGTAACTAGCCCTATTTAACAAGCTCAGTCTAGCATATAACCACTAGCCCCATCACCACAGTAACCTTTCTTGTTCTCATAATTTCTGTCTTTTCCTCCCATGTCAACGTCCATTCTTTATGATTTTCTATATTCTGCTTGCAAGAATTATTTTCTTGCTCCTTTCCCACATCCTTGCTCTGCAAACTAAAATCTTTCAATTTTCCCCTCTGGATTCTCTCTGACAGCCTTGGCAGTTTGGAATAAACTTTCCCTTTTCACCTGCGGAGCAGTTACTTTTGTTTCTTTACTATACCCATCTTTCATTCAATCTTGAGAAAACTGAGGAAGAAGCCACATCAGAGCCTGGGAATAAATAACCACTGACTGAAGTGTCACCACAAACTGTGGCCCTTGGCTTTTTCACCTGAGTCTCAATGAAGAGGCAAACTGAAGGAAACCAGGAAATCAGATGCTCTGATGGATCACAGAGTTCTAGATGGTGGTGGTGGAGTCAGATAGGGCTGCACTCTTCTAGAAATGACATTTTATTAAATAATACACAATTATTGGGGGGTGTTCTTGTTTTTGTTTTCAAGACGGTGTTTCTCTGTGTAGCCCAGCCTGCCTGGAAGTTACTCTGTGAAACAGGTTGGCCTTGAACTCTTCCTCTCCAGTGCATACTCCTCTATGCCCAACTGTGCTGGAACCACTTAAGACTGTGTCAGCTCATATGTAGATTATACTGATACCTGAAGCAATCAATCCCCAGCATTATAAGAAGTATGTGTGTGAATGTATGTATATATCATATGAACTATATATTATGCACCTCTAATAGATATTTTCATTTATGTTAAATTTTAAATTATACAAGTCATGTTAATTCTATGAAGTTCAAGAATACAAATAAACCAAAAGAAAAGATTTTCAAGATATATGTGAATATCTTTCTTTTCAAACAGAAATGAGTCCAAAGCAGGAAACTGCCACAAGTTCAAGGTCAACTTGGGCTATAGTGCCATGCCCCCTCCCCCAAAATTAAATATTTCACATAGAATTCTGTAACTCCTCTTTATTCCATAGCACTCTTGTGAACACATTCCAAGACTTTAAAGTATAAATGCTTGCATATACACACATCATTGTTCATATTAATTCCATATTATTTAATTATAGGATGTTGCTGTACTTTTGTAGCAGGCTATTGAAGTGTAGTTATTGTTTGGTAGCCCAAATCCAAACCCCACCCTCAAGGTGCCAAGGGAAGGCCCCTCTCCTGGAGTCACCTCAGTTCAGACTCCGCCCCTAAAAAGCCTGCCACTGACAGCTCTACTACTGAGGGATTAAAAGCCCCACCTCTGGATTCACCTGTGGTTCCTGGTTTTCTGTTCCTCTGCAGCCACACAGGAATGATTTACTCTGATTAAACCTGGGTTTATTAATTCCATCTGATTGGCTTATTGTATCACTGGTGTGGGTTTCCAGCAATCTTTCCATTAACCGGGACTGTTAAACATAACATTTGGGACCAGCCCAAAAGACACAATGTAACCTTGAGTTAAAGGTTAACTGCCTGATCATTTAACTGTTATCCCTGTTACTATTTAGGCACCTGTACTGGCCTGTCCTTGGGGTTCTGACAGGATAGGCCCTCAACTGCAGCCACTAAGAGCACCTCCTGTGCACATTCACTATGTTCCCTGCCCACCTCCCATCCTTCTCTCTCTCCCTCTCTCTCTCTCTCCCCCTCTTTCCTCTCTCCTGCTGCTCTTGTCTCTGGAGGCTCCTCTCCCTTTCCCCTTCCCCTTTTTATGATCCCTTTCCCTAATAAACGCCTCTTCTTGAACTCATGTCACCTTTCTCTCTTGAATGCTGCTTTTCTTAAATTACAGCAATCTCCCTACTTCTGTGAATAGTGATTGGAGCCCTGCAGAGCTGCGTTTCTGTGTGTGTCACAATTGAGGGTTTTTCTAGTCCTTAAAAATTCTAACTAACTGGAGGTCCAGGCTGCTTCCCACTAATCTGCTTGGGACAGTCCCGCCAGTAGTTAATAAAGACCCTGTTCTACTTATTTGAGCCTCTTGGGAGTTTTTTCTTTTCAGATACTCCATGACACTTTCTTTTATTTACCTCTTCTTTTGTAATTACTTACAACTTTACAATATTATAGACAAAAATAAGATAAATACGTTAAAACTAAATCTTTGCACTTTTACTTCTTTTCTTTGTATACACTGCAAAAAGCCAAACTTCTAGGGCATTTATTGTGGACCTTTTCAACGTTCCTGATACATACTGACAAATGACTTTCCAGAAAGATGGCATGCTGTCATCTCCAGGCAGAAGCCCTGGGCGCCTATCCCTCTGCATTCCAGCTGCTCTGTCTCCTGTGCTGAGCTTTGTAATGTGACTCAGCATTTTTATTACATTTCTAACTTTTGATGGACATCATGTTTTCTTCTAAGATTGGTGTTATTTTTCAGATTATAAAAATATGTTTACATTGGTGAATAGTTAAAAAAAATGGGAAAAACAATGTCCCAAAATATCATGGAAAATATTGACACAGATATCACTTGCCTCTTTGAAGGATAACCTCCCAAATAGCAGCCTGTGTGTTTACAGGGAGATAGATAAAGAGAGATATTTGATTCCTGTGCCAAGTGTCTTTCTGAGGTCACACAGCTTTGCATCTACTTATTCTAGAGAGTTAAACTAAAGATCAAGACTGCAATTCTGGACATGGATAAGTCTATGGATTCTGGAGAAGGGAGACTCATTTATGCTCTACTCTTATGTTTGTATAGATAAGAACCTGAGGAGATTCATGATAACAAACGAAAATGCCAGGCAACCTCTCCGGTAAACTTGCTGCAACTGGAAAGGGCATAGGGGACAATGCAAAAGACTTCATATTTCCTCCTCTATGTAAGTTGTCCTCTTCAGAGAGCTGAAAGATGGAAACCAAATGAGAAAATAAAAAAAAGGAAGGGCATGACTAGTCCTAGGTTTGGTTTATTGTAGATAAAAGGGAGAGCATAGACAGAAGCAGGGGCATCTGGGAAAGTCCAGAGTGGACGTGCCCTAAGCAGGGCCATGTGAGGACAGGGAGGGAGGGCCAGACCAAGAGGCCAGAAGGGAAACGGTAGCCAAAGGGACCAGATAACCAAAATAGCTGGATTATCCCCAGAAGGGCAGCCTAGCCCCTGGGTGGAGTGTTCACGATATGGAGGTTCGATATAGCAGTGGTGTTTTGTAACCAGTAGGGACTGAGGGATACTGGGAGAACCTGGGGGCCAGGTCTACTTTGATATGTTAAATTAGCTGTTTCAGGGTTGAGACCTAACAGAAACATATCCGCTTAAAGATATTTTATATGATATTTATCTCAAGTGTTAGTTTAAGAGCAAATTGAAAAGATAGTTTTAGCAAGAGTAGAAATGACTCAGTACATTACCAAAACCCCAGGAAGGTCCGTGAATTGCTGGGAAGACTAGGCCATATGTCACTTGAATCCTTTATGCCTTTATCCTCTGGATTCCCAAAATGAATTGCTAAAAGCTTCAGATGTCATGTATCATCACTAAAAACTGACCCAGGCTGTTGATATTTTATCCAGTGACTCCTCTTTTGTTAGAAAAACAAACAAACAAACCGCAGACAATCCTTACATGCTAATGTCATTAGTGTTCACCAGTCGAAAGACTTTGTTATATACCTTCAGCATTGAAGGCGTAAGAAAAATTGAATATTTATATAATGGACAAGTCTGATAGCATTCTATGAGGTGGCCCTTCCTGGCTCAAGTGTAGATGAAGACAATGGCTTTTCCTTAAATATGAGGTGTCCTCTGAGGTTTCCTCAAAGGCATCTAAGCACGTTTGCTGGCAGGCTGCTAGAAAACATAGTCATTGTTCCCTTTGACCAAGAAGTATCTGGAGAGTTGAATCAAAATTCCCATGGCAGCAGAGCAGGAGCAAAGGACTCAAAGCCCCATGTAAGAACAGAGGGAAGGCATATGGTCCCAGTGTGAGGTGACCTGGCTGTGGAATATCTTTCCTCTGTCAGGTGAGCATGACTCTTTGGGTGTGTGGCATGAGGTGTATGCAGGTTGTTTGAAAGAAAACTTTGATAATGACATCATAGAGAGGTGTGGTCACTCAATCAACTAAATACTTCCTGGTGTCTCTGAGTGGTGGAGGATGTTGGATTTGATGGTACGTACACAATAGCTGAACATGAAAGTATCTTGCTTCTAAGATTTGTGCTGAAAATGAGTGTATATACATTACACTGTTGAACCAGTCAGACTGGAGCACTAATACCCTTTCAAGATAAAGTGGGCTATAGAAAGTGTGCTATAGCCTTAGAGTTGACATAAGCCACAACTTTTAAAACATGAGGCTGCAGTCTCCTGTGATCATGTTGGTGCTGGCCCAGTTGGAGAGGTGTCATCCAGCAAATGACGGAAGCAGATACAGAGACCCACAGCCAAACGTTAGGCAGAGTTTGGGAATCCTGTGGAAAAGGAGGAGGAAGGAGTGTAAAAGCCAGAGGGGTCAAGGACACCATGGGGAGGCTCATAGGAACTCACAGAGACTGAACTGACAACCAGGGAGTCTGTGTGAGACTGACCTACATACTCTGTATATATGTTACAGTTGTGTAGCTTATGAGACTCCTAGCGGCAGGAACAGGGTCTATCTCTGACTCTTTTAATGGCTTTTGAGGTCCTTCTCATGCTGGGTCCCCTTATCCAACCTTAATACATGGGAGGTGCTTGGTCTTACTGCAGCTTGGTATGCCATGTTTTGTAGGTTTTGTAGGGGACTGTGACAGCAGGATGTGAGGTTTAAGAAGGATCAGGAGAAACAGATAGGCCGAATAGATGTTTATTCAGTGAGAAATAACTTACAACATAGACAGACGAACACCAGCAGGTTCCTGGTCCCAAGGATGCCTCTGGATGTTCTCCTGTCTCCATGCTGCAAGAAAGAGAGCTCCTGAGCCCCTTCCTCAGACTTAGTTCCCCCAGGTAACATCTGCCCCTGTCCCCACCCCCAATGGGCGTGGTCTGTGCCACAGGTGCAGACAAAGTGAATATCTCACTACAGGGTAGTCTGAGGCTGGGTTGTAAGATAAATAGATGAATAAAAATGAAAGCCACGAGGCTGCACTTCATGAACATCTACTATGAATCAAGCTTATTTATAAAACTGACAAATAAAAAGACAAGGTTAATACTAATATAGAGTTTCTCATTCACAAAAACAGTGTGTTGTCTCACCTTGTTCTCTGAGTATGTCTCTGGTCCATCTCATCAATTGTGATGTCTTCCATCTGAGACTATCAGTGCACTAGCTACACATGATACTATTGTTCACTAGGAGTTAGGTGTACCAGAGCCTGCCAGCTTAACTGTTAGCTGCTTTCTGGAAATAAAAGTAGAGGCAGACATCTTAATATGAGCTTTAGAGAACAGGCAGGAAGAAAAACCAAGCATTATTACCCCAGGATTTGAGTAAACACATTTGTTTGTCCATCTGTCTGTCCATCCATCCACCCATCCATAATCCATCCATCCATCCATCCAGTCAGCTACCCACTCATTTACTCATTCATATATCCAATTATTCATTCATCCATTCACTACTTATTTACCAGCACATTCATTCATTCATTCACCTATACATCCATATATCCACTCACTTACTTCATTCATTCATTTATCCATCATCCATCCATTCACTTGCTCACCATTTATTCATTTATTTATTCATTCGTCCATTCATTCATCCATTACTTTATCTAGAAGCAGGCCTTGGTTAGGTATGGGAACAGAAACCCATCCTGGAACTGCTGGGTATGCAATGGAATCCAGATGATGCTTCTGTAGAGAAGTTGAAGTTTGCTGCTGAAGGTCTGCTGAAGACCTTGACAGAGAGTGACTAACTATGAGAATTGACTCCAAGCTGGTAAGTGAGCTTGAGCAACAATCCAACGTTTAGTTAATTGGCTTTACTTTCTTTAATCTTCTTCTCAAAGTGCAGATTTCAGAAACTTTTAATCTGTTTCTGGGAGGAGCAAATTAAAATTTTACCACATTGTATTTTGTAAGTAAAATGTGTGTCACAGTAATTTTGAAGGATTTGGACATGTGGAAAGATTTACAACATGACCCTGAAATTACTGGGTACTCTAGTTTGTGTGTGTGTTTAAATGTAGATGTTATTTGTCAGTTGAGAATTTAATACATCTACACGATGTATTTTGATTATGTCTAACTTGCATCCTGGCCTCCAACTCCTCCCAGACTGCTCCAGTTTTCTCTCAATTTCATGCTCTCTTTTGAACTCACCCAGTCTAATTAGTGCTACTTGTATGTGCTTGGGCACAGACTGCCCACAGTAGCATGGGCAGCCAACCAGGGGCCACATTCCTGAAGAACCGACTCTCTCTCTCTCTCTACAGCCAGTGACTGCCAAACCTACTCAGCTGGGGTATGGCAGTACAATGCTTTAATAGCTTAAAGTAGATCCCAGGAAAGGCTGACTGGAAGAAGAGGCTCTGGGAACAGAGAAAAGCCCTTATTTTTTACATACAAAGTGCCTCCTGCTTTGAACCAAAGTTCAAACTCCTAACAAGACTTAAAAATAAAAGTTCTGGAAATCTCATCTATTTCTCCTTCCCTGGGCAATCCATGGGTCCCTAGGGTCCTCCTTGTTACCTAGCTTCTCTGGACTGTGAGTTGTGGTCTGGTTATCTTTTGCTTTGCATCTAATATCCAGTTATGAGTGAATACATACCGTGTTTGTCTTTCTGGATCTGGGTTACCTCACTCAGAATGATTACTTCTAGTTTCATCCATTTGCTTGCAAATTTCAGGATGTATTTTATTTTTATTTATTTATTTATTTATTTATTTTACAGCGGACTAATACCCCATTGTGTAAATGGACCATTTTTCTTTATCTATTCTTCAGTTGAGGGGCATTGAGGCTGTTTCCAGGTTCTGGCTGTTATGAATAGTGCTGCTATGAACATAGTTGAGCAAGTGTCCTTGTGGTATAATTGAGCATCCTTTGGGAGGAGGGATTATATGAGCAAGGGGGTCATGATCATGACCAGGAAACCCACAGAGACAGTTGCCTAGACCTTGTGGAAGCTCACAGACTCTAGACCAGCAACCACAGACCAAACCAGGCTCTCTGCATGCAGGTGACAGTTTTGTAGCCTGGTCTGTTTGTGAGAACCCTGACAGTGGGGCTGGGAATCTATCCTTAGTGCATGTGGCTCTTTGAAGTCCATTCCATATTGTGGGATGCCTTGCTCAGTCTTCATGCAGCAGGGAGGGGCTTGGTCCTGCCTCAACTTAATGTGCCAGGCTTTGTTGACTACCCATGTGAGGCTTTACCCTTTTGAGGAGTAGATGAGGACGAGTTTGGAAGAGGTGAGGGGAGGGGGGAAAAGGAGGGAGGGGGAACTGTGGTTGGTATGTAAAACTAATTTTAAAAATTAAAAAATATATATATAAATTTTGGCTTCAATTGGAAACTCCTACCCTTAAAAGTGTGCTTTGAGCTAAAATCTGCGGTCCTCTTTTCCCCTGAAACATGTTTTTGAGTCTAGAGAATAGACAAGAGTAACCCAGCCTGAATATTCTAGCAGGCCTCAGCCTCTGGAAACCTGGTCCTCCTCAAGAAGAACATGGGTTAGGTGACAGTCAGACGGACAGGGTGGTCCTATGGAGACACCTGGCTCAAGGCCGCGGGCCAGCCCTCCCTTCAGGCTGACTCTGCATGGCAGCAGCCTCTGCTTCAGGGGCATTGCCTCGCTGTAAGAGTGGCAGCTGTTGAGTAAATAAAGCTGAGAACAGCGCTTTCCACGGCCAAGTCTGTGTTCTGACCGACTGCTTGAGAGAAACTTAACAAACATATGAAGCCTTTCACAGAGAGCTAGTGAATGCAAAGCACAGATTAGTGTTGATCATGTAGAAATAGCACATTCACTGCTGAACTGGAGTTGTGCAAATTTGGCAAGTCTTACACAGGTTGTGTGAGTAAGATTTCCTTCACTTGATGAACGTGATTTGCAGGTGGTGAGAATTTTTCATGGCCCATAAGCTTTTGAGAATGTGGGAATGGGCACCCTGGCACACTTGATTGTAGAATAAATGTGACATTCTGGCACATTTTCTCTAAATACATCAGTTGCATCTAGTTTTGTTCTAGAATATCCCACAAACTCAAATAGTATAGAGGTCATACACCCATGACCTTTGTGTATATAAAAAAACAAAACAACAAGAAAGCTTCAATAGTGATTGAACTCAACAAAGTTCAAGGGTCAGGGTGGCCAAATAGAAGGAAGCCTGGGTAGTCAGAGGCCAGAAATAATTGAAATGGTAAGCCTGGCTTCTTTTTTATTTACTGATTTAAACTTAAATTTATTTTTATTTTTCATTCATTATTCTTTCACCCAATACATCCTGACCACAGCCTCCCCTATCTCCAGCCTGACTTCTTTTGAACAAGCTAACAGTTGACAAAACAAAAGTTTGTTCTGTAATAAGGTGAAGTCAATGTCATGCCGTTTAATAAAGCTACATGCTGGCTAGTGACCCTATTGTCCCCTCAAAATATGTCCAGGCTAGTGACCCCATAGTCCCTCAAAATATGCTAACAGCTTCTCTTTTAATGAGGTTGTCTCTTTGAAACACTGTGTGCAGGTGTGTGTGTGTGCGTGTGCGTGCACGCACACGCGTGCATGCGCACGCACACGTGTGCAGGGAGAGGGCATACATACTTACTTACACATGTTCCTTACTTACACATCATGCATGTGTGCACATGTGGAAGACATCTGTCTTGCTCAGTTGTTCTCTTTTTTCCCTTTTTGGGACAAGGACTCACCCTGAACCCGGAGCTTGGGTTTGTCTGGACTGGCTGACTAACAAGTCCAAGGGATCCTATCTCCTCAGTCTGGGGCTACAGGCACGTGGCATGTCCCCAGGATTTTACTTGCCTGCCAGGGATCAGAACTTGGGCCTTCATGTTTGCCTGGCAAGTACTTTACCCAGTAAGCCATCTCCCTAACTCTCAAATACTTTAGAAGTTTATTGTGGATGAGCGATTTTAACTGATGAACTGATTTTTTGCCAATCTACTAACAAATTGTCCCCAATAAGTAACTGCCAACTGATACTTTTTGTTGAGCTGACAGATAGCTTAATGCATTTGGAAAAGTTGACTCCTACTGACTTTCAGTAGGTTTCCTTAAAAAAAAGAAAGATTTATTTATTTATTCATTTATTTATTATGTACACAGTGTTCTGCATGTATGTCTGCATATCAGAAAAGGGCACCAGATTTCACTACAGATGGTTGTGAGCCACCATGTGGTTACTGGGAATTGAACTCAGGACCTCTGGAAGAGCAAGCAGTGCTCTTAAGCTCTGAGCCATCTCTGCAGCCCCCCTTTCAGTAGGTTTCTAACCATAGAGTCGGTTCTTATCAGTTGTTTCAGATGATTTAACTAATAACTTCTTAACATTTTGAAGGCCTATTCATCTGATTTCCCCATTTTCTCCCACTGGTACAGAAAATAGTTAATGTTACTGGGTTGTATTGGCTACTTTTTTGCTGTTGCAATAAAACACCATTGCCAAGGCATCCTAAGGAAGGAAGGAAGGGTATATTTGGATTTATAGTTCCAGGGGGATCAGAGTCCTTTGTAGTGGTGAGGATGGCATCAGGAACCCCAGGCTGAGAGCTCATACCTGTGAGCTTAAGCATGCAGCAAAGAGGGCAAACTGGATGGGACAAAGGCTATATACTCTCAAACCCCACTACCTCTACTTCTTCCAGCAATGCCACATCTCCTAATCCTCACCACACAGCACCATCAATGGGTGTTCAACTATCTGAATGGTGGACATTCTTATTCAAATCGCTCCATATGGTCTCTCCCATTTCCAACACTGTAATTCTATTTCAAAGAGATGATAATTCATGTTGGAATGAATGAAACAAGAAAAAAGTACCCACCCGGTGTTCAGGTGGGTAGATAGAGTGTGCCACAGCACAAAAATATGAAGGGGTAACTCCAGCTAAGAATTCAAGAAATATTTATTGATCATTGAGCATAACAGACACAAAGAAGGCACAGTCTGTGACTTTAGTTGCTAGGGGCCGAGGAGGCATCGCCATTACAAGATGGCGCCCACTTCCGTAGGGCAAGTGGTAAACAACTCCATTTAAGGCTTGGAGCCATCTGGGTTCAAGCCTGCAAGAGTGCGCATGCGCGTGAACGCCCTCCGTCTCAGGCCAATCCCGAGGCTTGGTGCCTCTGCAGACCGGCCTGGACCTATCAGGACCTTACCGGTGTCCCTGGTCCCTTTATAAGCAGCTCGCTTGGCTTGCTCGGGGCCCTTCAGCTCCTGCTCTCCCTCAACCAATGTGCTCCAATAAAGTGTGACTCAAGAAGGATCCTAGAGTGGGTGGTAGTTCTTCCTCGCTGGCCAAAGGGCTCACTGCATTTAGTTTCCATTCACCAGAGAGGCTTAAAACCAAGTCATCAATGAGTGGAAACCAGAGAGCCGTAATCTAGAATGGACGTTTGCATCAAGACTATGATTTTGAGAGTGTTATCTTAAATCAGATTTTGTTACTTTGTTTCTGCAATTGGACAATAATACCAAACTTATGTTGTAAATAAAAAAAGCATATTTTTTGCATGTTGGAAATGAAATCCAGGGCCTCAGGCATGCTAGACAAGTGCTCTACCAATGAGCTACATTCTAGCCCTATATGAGAAAACTCAATATGCAATAGAGACCTATCAAAAGTTTGTATCATAATACTACATGTAATAGGCATCAAGCATACATACATGTCTCTGCATAAACACAAATACAGCATTTAGTCTATGCATATGCCATGTATACATACTATATGACATATAAGTATCAACTTCAAGAAGTAGAATATGATGGGTTTTAAAGGAGACATAATACGTGATTTTGGTAATGTGGCAGGTGTCTGGTATGTTATGAGATGGAACTTGGAAATCAGACCTCTAACGATGAAGGTGAAGGGCCAAGGAGCAAGGAGATGCTTGAACTAGGAGGAAAGGCAGGTCTGTGTGGGAAGTGTATGTGCTTCCCAGGTGTCTGATGCTTATAACCACAGTATACTGACAAAGTACAGTTAGTTTATGTCTCACCATCCTACTGAAATGGACAAAGGGGAATGACAGGAAGGGATGACCATCAAGGATGACCAAGGATCCAACATACATGACTTTATATGCCGTTATAGATCAGATTTGAGACAGAATGATAGGACATGCCTATCTTTAACTAATACCAGGGCCAAAGATTATTTTTAGAGTCTTAGGGTATTCTAACCCCTTGTCCCAACCCAGTTGTAAGACACATCTAATGTGAACATGATCCAAGTTAAGGAATACTCCGAGTGGAATGTACAAGTAGGGGCAATGGTAAGGATGGACCATTTACCCTAGGACAAAATAAGCTTTTTCTTATGTGGGATTTGATGGTAAGCTTTCTATTATTGCAACAAATATCAGAAAATCAACTTATAAGGAAAAGTGATATAGTTTTGGCCCACAGTTTTGAAAGTTGTAGACCATAGTTTGTTAGCCTTGATACTTTGGGGCCTTCCTCAAGACAGAATATCATTGTGTAGAACTTAGGGAATAAGAAAGCTGCTAATGTCTGTGGCTAAAAAACGAGAAAGCAGCTTGTGTCCCCAAATCTCCTTCAAGGAGGACACAATGACCAAAAGACCTTCTACTGGTCCCCACACGTGGAAGATCTCACCATCTCCTAATAGTGCCATGTTCTAGGTCTTTGAGGGGGACACACGTTCCAGCAATCTACCTGTCTCTACCCCCCACCCCAAGTGTGCTGGGATTACAAGCATGCACCTCCATGGCTGGCTTTCTTTGTCTCTTCTCTTCTCTTCTCTTTTCTCTTCTCTTCTCTTCTTTCCTCCCCTTCCCTTCTTTCTCCTCTCCTTCTCTCCTTCCTTCCTTTCTTTTCTTTTCTTTCTTTCTTTGACATATGGTTTCTCTGTAGTTCTGACTGACCTGGAACTCACTCTGTAGACCAGGCTGGCCCAAAACTCAAAGATTTGCCTGCTGAGTGCTGGGCACTACAGCTGCCCAGCTGGCCTATGGTTTGCTTTCTAATGAATGTACTGGAAATTGAAATCAGGACCTAAGTAAGCATGTTAGTAATAAACTAAATCATGCTTTTAAAACATGGAAGAAGGCACATTCATAGTTGCTTGGAAGGCTGGCTACCAGAAAATTCATTGGGCACCAGACAAGCTTTCTGACCCACTGGGAAGACAGTGAAGGAAAAGGTAGAAAGATAAGAAGTATTGAGGAAGTGAGTCATGTCTGCTTCCTACTGGAAAGACTGAGCTATTGCAATTTTTCTGTGAGTAAGTTATTGCTTGATTTATGTTCCAAACTAAGGCCAGAGGGATTTTTTTTATGGTTGTAAAGATAGTTCCAAGAGCAGAGGACAAAGTGCTTTCATGATGTGTACACTAAAAGGAGAATTTTCAAAGAGAAAGCTAAAAACAGCATGTCTCAAGAAAGCAGGGAACTGCCAACTTCCTTCAGAACTGAAACTAGAAAACCAGAAGCAGGCAACTCTGCTTCCAGCAAATGTTGACTTTGCACAACAAAATATGGCATGAGCCCAGTGTGTCTGGCTATATGTGAATAAAGAAACCCAGTGTTTGACACAAGGCAGATGATGTGTTGTGACTGACTAGGGTCCCCGTCCATCCTAAGCACTTTAGAATGGAGCAAGCGGTCATTGTGGAAGGAAGAGGAAAACAATGACATGAAGTTATATTAAAAAATATGACTTGGATTTCATGTACTTTACATTTTATCCCATGTGTAGGATTGGGAAAGAAGAATGGGGTAGAGATGAGTCGTGCCTCTCTTTCCCAAGATGGACACTACATTATAGAGGTAGGTGTTTCTTTTTATTATCATTAATTTATATATATATATTTTTTACATTCCAAACCCAGTTCACCCTCCCTTCTCTCCTCCTGCTCTCCCCTCCCATCTGCCCCTCGGAGAGGGTAAGGCTTCCCCTAGGAAGTCTACCAAGTCTGTCCCATCAACTCTTTGAGGTGGGACCACGGCAAAAATAGGTATTTCTGTACTTGGATTTGTCCCTTACTAATGGAGAGGACTGAAAGTTAATTCTGGCTTCAAACTTGGTGTGTAGCTGAAGATGACCTTGAACTTCTGATTCTCTGCTTCCACCTCCTGAGTGTTGGGATTACACTAGAGACAAGACTCTGCCAAACATTTTATTGCTTCTTTTACTCACCACAATATCCTTATAAATAGAGTACTATTATTACTTCTATTTTAAAAGAACAGAGACAAAGAGAAATTAAGGCAGAAAGAACTGTACAAAAATTAAGACATTTTGTTCTTGAGGGATGTTATGTCCAATCTCAGCTGTGTGTGCGAACTTCTCTTGGGCACTTAACTGCACTCCAGCTCTCAGCACACAAGGAAGATATTGATGGATAGCAGCTATTAGTGTAAGGCAAGAAAATGGCAGGTGTCTTGTCTGTGAAGGATGCCAACTGCTCACTGTCAAATGACCAAGGCAGGAACAGAGACTGGGGCTCAGGACACTGAGGTGAGGCTGGTGTGTGCAACACACAGTGGTGTCTGGAGGTGATGTTTATGACTATGCGTGCTCACTGGCCACCTCTGTCCCACTGAAGTCTTGTGTTTCTCTTTTGGTTCCCCTTGGGGGTAAGGTGAGACTGAATTCGAAACAGGGATCCATGCCTTTCTGATCTCTGAAAGTAGATTAAGGCTGCCAGCAGTGGTGTCCTAGAGGGCTGGAATATACTCACATCAAAAGACCACCAGCATGGTGATGAGGGAGCTGTGTAGAAATGTATTGCAGACTTAGACTGTTTGGAGAGTCTGTGTGCTAGAATGCTGAATCCTAGTGGTTAAACCAAGTTCTGTCATAACACTTTGTGGATTTTGAAATCAAGTTGTATTAACACAGCAAAACCCCAAATAGGACAACAAGACTCCCTCCCTCCCTCCCTCCCTCCCTTCTTTCTTTCTTTCTTTCTTTCTTTCTTTCTTTCTTTCTTTCCATACTATCATGCATCCTTAGCTGGCTTCACACTTGGTATGTAGCTAAGAATAACCTTGAATTTCTGAGCCTTCTGTCTCTACCTCCTGAATGCTGAGATTATAGGGGACCACCTTTTGTATCATGCTGGAGATTGAACCCAACACTTCATGTGCCCCAGATCAGAACTCTACCAACTGAGCTACATTCCTGGCTCAGCTATGATGGTTCAAAGGTTCTTTATTTTTTAAGGGCTGTGTAAACATTGTCACGCACACAGGGCCCTGGATACTAGAGACTTCTCCCAGAACCAACCCTTAGGATCCCCTAAGGGTGGTGGAGAAATTTTACCAACTCAACAATCTGAGAAATAACGTCTTTGGCTTTGGCAGCCCCAAATGCTGATAAACTGCATGAGAGGGAGAGAGGGAGAGAGAGAGAGAGAGAGAGAGAGAGAGAGAGAGAGAGAGAGAGAGAGAGAGAGATATCTGTGACCGGGAAAGGGACCCCACTTCCCTTTCAACGGTTGCTCCTCCCCCTCCCGTCTCACCTATTTTCTGATCTTCCACCCATTATTCATTTGACTTGGTCATAGTAAGTGATCTTCAAGAGTTCTAGTGATCTTGGGACAAAAACAACGTTACCTGGCAGGTTTTCATGGATTTTCCTCAGGGAGATCTGATCTGAGTATCTCCTAAGTAACCTGAGCAGTTTGAGATGTAGCATCAGATGCTTCAGATCTGACTACAGCTAGGTCTTAATTGAGATCGCCATGGTAATTGGCTTTGAAATCTTGAAAGGCCTCTGTTTAAGGTCCAGTAGTTCAGTGCACAGCCTAAGAGATGGAGAATCTGCTGGTGTCTGTTCCTTCGTAAAGATAGCTCTTTCTGTTTTCAGTGTAAAAATAAGCGAGCCCAAATCATAAAGGAGCTGATAAGGACAAGTCAAATAAGACATAAAAAAAAGTTAAAGAATGACTGTTACTCAATAAATTAAACCATAAATAACACATTCATTAATGCTTTCCAAAAAAGCATCCTGAACATTGTACAAATACAAAACATAATACAACAAAATTTATAAAATAAGTTCAGATTATCCCCTAATGATAAGAACTGAGATAGCCACTCTCTCTGTAGATGTATGCTTAATAGATAGATGATTATAGATTTATGGATGGATGGATAGATAGGTAAGTAAATAGATAGGCAGATAGATAGAGATAGACAAGCAGGCAGATAGATAAAGAGATAGACAATTAAATGAGTTGATTTCTGGGTACTGCTGCCAAAATCTAGTTTGTTTTTAGTATGTAGACATGAGTATCCTGGGAAAGGTTGGAATCCCTGTCTCAAAATGCCACCACCAGACCTCCTTATTACTCTCTCTGACACAGGTAGAAAGGACTGGAGACTTGAGAGGAAGTGATGGAGCAGGAGGGCATCTTCCCCCACCCCAGGATCATGGTTTGCTATGTGTATGTATTGTTCTCCCATGAAGCTCTGCTCCTTCTCATACCCTACCCTGTGTGTTCAACTAGTTGGCAGGCAGGACCAGATGGAGTCAAATTCTGCATGAGGGGCTCAGCATTTGCAGAAACTCTGTGACCTTTGGCATCAAGCAACTACATCCAGGTCTAGGAAACATAGACTATCACAAATATCTCAGCAAGAAAACAAAATTGGAGTGTGTCCTAAGTCACTTCCCAGGCTGTCTAGTCTCCTGAAGGCTTGGCATTCAGAGGGCCAAAAGGATCCATTTACATATAAAAGGCAGGAATGAAGTAGGAAGGAAAGAAAGAAAAGTAATTTCATGGAAGTCGAGAGTAGAATGGTGACAATCTACCTGGTGTGAAGAAAGACCAGGTAGGCACCAAGGACAGGGACAGGTGGGCCAGTGGGTACCAGTTAGATTGGAGTAAATTCTGAACACTGTTTCACAGTAGAATGACCACAGATAATGATAAAGTGCTGTGCGCTTAAAAAAAAAAATCTAGGAGAGTCTTGAGATATTTCTAGCAGAAAGGAGTAGTACACATAGTAGGAGACATACATTTAATCTGACTTAACCATTGCACAATGTATATGTATCTCCAAGCATCACATGGTACCACACCAATGGGCATTGTTATCACGCACAAACTAAATAAAGAAATTTAATTTATAAAAGGCACAGAAGAAAAATTCAAGAAAGAAGAGCCATCTGGAGGAAACAAGGAAAAGACAAAGAGGAATCTGATACTTCAGAGGGTCTCTTTATGCACCCTGATACGATCTCCAGCTTTATCTCCAGGCCATGTCCTTATTTTCTTTCATAACAATGTGATCTGCTAGTCACTGGCATTTTATTTTCTTGAACTTTCTCTTCTGTACTAAGAGTTACTATATCACGTACTGGGCTTCAGCTATGTTGGATGAACACCAGACAAAAAGCAAGTTAAGAAGAAAATGTTTGATTTGGCTCATAGATTCAGAAGGAGGCAGTTTGTCATGGTGGAGAGGGCATAGTGACAGAAGCAGATTGGTCTGAGGGACTAAGAAGCCGAGGGGCAGAGATGGTGTGTTAGCTTGGCAATCTTCGGCCCACAGAATGGAGCTTCCAAATTAGAATGAGCCTTCTCTCTTTAGTTAAATCTCTCTGGAAAAGTCCTCAGAGGCATGCTTGGAGGCATACATTCCAGCTGAATTCAAATCCAGATATTCCTCCCTCCCCCCCTTGGCTTTTTGAGATAAGGTTTCTCTGTCCTAAAGCTCTCTCTGGACCAGACTGGCCTCAAACTCAGAGACTCACCTGTCTCTGCCTCCCAAGCACTGGGATTAAAGGCATGTGCCATTATGCCTGGCTAAAATCCAGTTATCTTGACAACTGGTAATAACTATCATAATTAGCAAATTTTTAGGTTTCATACTTGAATGCCTGAGTCACTGTGGTGGTGATGTGTGAACAAGTCAGACAAACGCATGCTCAAGGCCAGTGTGTAAGACTAAGCCAATGAGGGTCAGTCACCTTTCTTTTATGAGGATGGAAAATGCCCAAAGTGGTCCAGCTTGCTGGAGCTGCAAGGTGTGGCATTGGTTTGGGACTGGGAAATGGGAACTGGCTCTTCTGTCAGTGGTACAGTTCCGTTAGCTCAAAGGCCAATGCAGAGCATAGCAGGCAGGTTTCTGCTCATTTTCATCGACCATCAGAAAGAGGAAGTGAAAATTCAGTTCCCAACCCCCATGTCCTCCAGGCTTCCACTTCCTTTCTGTCTAGTAGAAAAAGAGATGTCTGTGGTTTGGTTTTGTTGTCCTTCCAGAAAGGTGTTTTATGTCAGGAGCCAAAATGCCACTTTGGGAACATGTCCTTCCTAAGTGTTTAGAAGACTTCCAGCTCCATCCTTTGTGATATTGGGCAGGTAACATCATGTTCCCCTTTCGGTAAAAGTAAGCTCCTATCCATGTGCGCTCAGTTGCACTTGTAATTGTGGTGCTTGGGAAACTGAAGTAGGATGACTACAGGTTTGGGGTAGCCTGAGCTACATAGTAAGACCCCTCCCCATCTCAACAGACCAACAAAAGAATAGATTCCTTTTCTGTGATGGGTATATTATTCTGTTCTGTTGGTGTGATGCTTAAATAGTAAACTAGGTGGCAATAGTAATTTAAGGACTTTAGATGCATAAAATCTTCATTTATATTGTAATAAAAGTATAACATATGTTTAAAAATAGCCTTACTTTAGATTTAATTTTGAAGCACAAGAAAATGCCCTGTTTTGGTTTTCTTTGTGTTTTTTTTAGTTTTATTGACATATAAATTATAAATAAAAACATATCTTCAAGGAACATTATATTGTATGTTGATACAGCTGTTCATTCACACTGTAAAATGATTACCACAATTAAGTTAACCAACATATTCGTCACACAACAGTGTTTTTAATTTCACTTCACAACAGTTTTTTTATGTATGTTCTGATTCTCTCTCCTATCTAAGCTGGACATGCTTAACTTCAAGATTCAAGGAGACTCAGCTCAGGGTGCTTCACTTCTGAGATTCGAGGAAACCCAACATGCTCAGTGTGCTGCAAGGAGACCCAGCATCCTCAGTGTGCATAACTTCTAAGATTCTGGGAGATCCAGCATGCTCAGGTTGCATGCCTGTAGCATCACTCAGGTAAGCAGTGCCTCCTGGTTGGCTGCAGTCACCATACTGCACATTCGGTCATAGAGCCTAGGGATTGAGACTTGGATATTTTGGGGGGGGTGGTTATTATTCAGCCTGCCCTAGCAAGTGACCCCCTTGGTGGATGTGGAAGCCTAGAGCTCATGCTAAATACTTATAGTGGCAATAATTATATACATATGCACAGTATATCTGACACCAGACACTGTTTTCAGCTTGGTTGTATATGTTATGGCTTTTGTCTGAAATATCTCCCATTAGCTCCTACGCTTAAGCACTTGGTCCCTCAGCTGGAAAGCACTGCCTCAGGATACTGTGGAACCAACTGGACACAGGAGCAGAAATGTGTCACCATGAGTCGGCCTTGAACATTATATCTACCTTCGGTTCCTGCATGAGCTCTCAGCTTCCAAACCCACCAAGATGTGAGGAGTCCTCATATTCCCCTACTGCAGTCAAGACCACTCCAGCAGGCCTTACTTGCCATGATGGATCCCTCAAACTCTGATCCAAAGAAACTTGTCCTCCTCTATTTCTCTGTTAGGCATCTAGTCTAGAGACATAGAAAGCAACTAGTACAGTGTTTGTGTATGAGTGGGTGTGTGCATTCATGCATGCATGTGGACGTGTGAGTGTGTGTATATGTGTTGTTTCAGTTTCTTTCTTGTGAGAGAATTTGGTTGTTTTATTGACTTCTCTGAAGAATTATCACAAAAGCAATTGCAAGAGAAGGAAGGCTATTGATTTTGTTGTCAAAGTCACTGAAATTTCACCTGAAGCCCACAGTTATGTTTAATTCTCAGGAAGCCGTGGCATTCTGAATTATTGTTGATGTGATTATTGAGTAATTTGTGATTCAACCAAACCAGTATTTATCAAATAAATTAGATAGATACAGCCATGATGAAGCATGGATGATAACTAAGAATGCAAAGAGCAAGACTAGAAAACATATGGCAATTTAGGATTACAGTGTGGGAAGAGGGGCTTCTGGGAAGTGGGAGGACTCAAGCCTTGCTTGGGCAGTGGGGACTTCGATGCATTAGCATAACAGTCTCTTACCTGGTGTTCTGAACACAGTGCTGCTATATTCCTTAGGACATCCTTGAGTCTCACTACAAACGCTAGAACACTTCATTCCTAGAGACTTACTGTCATCAGTGTCTGGACAAGTGATGAGGATGAAAAGTTGCACTTCTGAGTGTTTACTGTCAAGACTATTATTCTAAATACTTAAGTCATCGCTTTCATAGTCGTCACAGGAGTAAGAGTTATGATCGGAAACAAACTTTTTAATTGAACATTTTGAATTTGAATGAAGAACGAGTTGAACACCCTTTCTTCAACACTTTCACATCAGAGCTGGCTGCTGTATTTTACTTCTCTGCTGATTTCAACCTTTATTCTTTAGTAAATATCTAACAACATCAGCCACATACCAGCCTCAGACATCAGGACCTGCTGGTGATAGCCCGACTCACAGTGGTCCTGGCTTCACGGGGTTCAAAGTTGGGGAGTACAAGGGATGAAGGATCCAAAAAGATGCTATGTCGATATAAAGACTGTACATGACAATGACTGCACACAGCCGATGGGCTAATCCTAGATTCAGGCCAGGAGGGCCTGAGGGGAAGCATGTACTTTGAAAGATGCTTGATGTTAAGGCAGGGGATGGGGAAGGCATACAGGGATGTGTGAGAGACTGACATCAGGTTGAGAGGTACAGTGAGAAAGCAGGACAAAGCACTCGAATGTTCTTGGGATACACCGAGTAAGCCTACAGGACAGGAATGAGAAAAGCCAGGCATCAGGCTTGAGAACTGAGCCTGAGCGGGAGCCATCTCTAGAAGGGCCCTGCTGGTGTTATTAGGAGTATGCACTTTAATCTGGTCTCAGGGAACCACTGAGGCATTTTAGGGAAAACTGGTATCTTGCAAGGATTTGCAGGCTGGATAATTTTAGGCATCAAAGTGCTCAGAGTTTTCTGTAGGAGCTAAAAAAAAAAAAAAGAAGGTTCAGGGTGTGGTGATTGCCCTGGTGACTATGTAGTGGAGATTAGGGATTTAGGGATTTAGGAACAAGTTCCCAGAAAGCCTATTTCCTCGTGGGATTCTGGAATTACTTTTTCTTCAGCTGCATCATATTGGTGATCTCTGAGAGGGAAACGTACGTGGTTTAGCTATCCTTTCAACTCTAGGCTGTTCCACAGCTTAGAAACATAGGTGCAGGGCTGGGGTGGGGGGTGGAGTGCTTGCCTAGCAGGTTTGAAGCTTGGGTGAGATCCTCATCACAGTGCAAACTGTCTGTGTGTCCTGTAACCTCAGTACCTGGGAGGCAGCTGTAAAAGGATCCAAAGTTCAAGGTTGTCATCCTTGTCTACATAGTAAGTTATAGGTCAGGTGGATGCATGAGATCCTGTTTTATAATATACATATAATATTTATTTATATTTATATATAACATATTATTATATATATTTTAAAGAGGACAGAGCCTTCTTCACAGTGAGGATGGGATGGACAGCCATGTTTAAATGTCAACCACAGTGATGGCAAGGTGTGAATGAGAGGCCAGGGGCTGGCACTCTCTAACCTTTCCCAGTGTGGAGCATCCGGCTCTGTATAATACTCTTGTGACATCATTGTTACCACCATTTTAGAGATGGAAAAAAATTGGCTCAGCTTACAAAATTTGGTAGAACCAAAGCATAGGCTTGAGGTGTGATTAAAAAGACAGGGAAAATAGAGAGAACATGAGAAGGTATTCTAAGGTTTGCTTTTCTGTTGGGAAAAACACCAGAACCAAAAACAAGTCGGGAAAGAAAGGGGTTAGTTCATCTCACAGCTTATTTATTGTCATGAAGGGAAACCAAGGCAGGACCTCAAGACTAGAGCTTAAAAGCAGAATTGTGGAAATGCTGCTTGCCTGCTTGCACTCAGCCACATGTTCAGCCACCTTTTGATGGGAGATGTCATTCTGTAAATATGTTTCTCTTATTGGATAATGAATAAAGCACTGTTGGCCAATAGGAAAGAAAAATAGGTGGGACTAGGAGACTAGGAGGAGAGAGGAAGTAGTAGGGAGGAGTCAACTTGTAGAGACTTGAGAGAACAGAGGTCCGGGCCCTCTCTCTGGTAAGACGAGACCACGTGGAAATACTTAGACAGAGCTAGCCAATATGAAATGCTAGTAACAGGCTAAAAGCATTATATCTAATACGGCGTCTCTGTATGTTATTTGGGGCTGGTGTGGCTCTGGGTCCAGGCCCGCTGGAAAACATGTTCATAACAACCTTTTGTGTACAGCCCAAATCTATCTGCCTAAGAATGACACTGCCTGTAATGGGCTGGGCTTTCCTACATCTGTTATGAATCAAGGAAATGCCCCCACCGGCATGCCTACAAGTCAGTATGAAGGAAGTCATTCTTCATTTGTGTCTTTCTTCCCACGTGTGTCACCCTGACAACAGAGATTAGCCATGGCAGAAGAGAAGGCCCTTTGCCTTGGGTTCTCATTGATCTTTCCTGCTGCTGGAGTGTCCATGGCACTGCTAAAGCCACAGCTGCCCCCAGAGACAAAAACATGCTTTCTTGGACACCCCAAGCAAGAGTATTCAAAACACCAATGGACTTGTGCTTACGTAAGGCCAGGACATTTATAACCCTGAGTTTTATACTAGTACCTCCTCCCATCTCTAAATCTAGTAGACTGCCTTACAAATTCCTTTACAAAAGTAAGTACACCAGCTCATAGACTTCCACTTCATTTTGAAAACATACTGAAGTTGTAAACTTCACTTAATCTTTATGGTTTTCTGAAAAGTTCAGTCCTTTGAGCAATGTAATTTAGAAGGCCAAGTGACTGTGTATGTATGTGCGTGTATACGCCCGCCTGCCCGCCCGCACGCATGCACTGTAGGACAGCTAGTGTGATTGATTCTCTGGAGGAGGCTAGATCCTTGTCTTGGGAGTCTGTACTGTTTTTTCCTTGTAAGTCCCTCTCTGTCTGAGTACTTAATAAACTCACCACCTTCACTTCCTCTGCCCTTCGGTCTCTCCATCCCTCCCTCCCCCTCTTTTTCCCTTCTTCCCTACCTTGAATTGTAGTACACTATACATAATAAAATTATTTGGGGGTGTGCATGGGTACTTTGAGACAGGGTTTCATCTTCATAGTGATTGTTTTCATATTCATGATATCATGTGTTCTGTCCAAAAGTTTTTGCCTAGTTCACTTTCTATTCTAACTTGCATTACCAAAACTATCTTTGTGCAGCCTTGGTTGTCCTGGAACTCACTCTGTAGACTTGGCTGCCCTCAAACTGCCTCATAAGTGCTGGGATTAAAGGTGTACACCACTACCACCTGGCCCAAAATATAATAATAATAACAATGTGCCCTCTTGGTCCTGTTTATGGTACAGTTCTGGGGTATTCAGTAGAATTTCATCATTTTGTGACCATTACTATCATCCACCTACAGAACTTTTCCATTGCTCCAGACTGAAGGGATGTGCCATTTAGAGTTAATGTTCTTGGAAACAGAGTGAGAGCCAGAGGCAGTGACTGACTATAAGGAAACAGTGTTTTCGGATACAACTGGGCAGTTGCACATGTGAACTCACAGGGGTTGTGACAGTGTGCACACCTGTGCCAGCCCAAGCTAGACTAAATCTCAGTGGCATGAAGTCCCGTGCCTGTCCAAGGAGCTCCCTGTAATTGGTAGGTGCTGGGAGGAGGTGAGTTAGTTGTCTTTAAGGTACAGCCTCTGATTGGCTAACACACTCCAGCAGGTGGCCTCGAGCCTAAGAGACTATAGGCAGCACTAATGTTATTTACTTATCTGCTGATGAATACTGGCAGCTTCCACCTCTTGGCCATTGTGAATACTACTGCTTTGGGCATATTTAAGCCCCAGTTAAAGTCCCCAAATCTTTACCCACTCCACAAATCATCAATCACAGTGCTGAGACAGAAGGCAAGAGCCTGGCTGCTTCCTGTGTAACACAGTTCCAGGAACACTGCCTTTTGTGTCCACAGAGCATCTGCTGCAGGATTCTTTCCAGTTCAAGGGTTAATCTTTGTTCTCTTCAGGCCTTCACCTGATTGGACGAATCCCCCGCATTATAGAGGCCTATTCACTTCCCTCAAAGTTACCTGTTAATTACATTTCAGACCCACTGCGGGAACACTCAGAAAAAAAGTTTAAGGGAGTATCAGGGCTTTTTGGCTCAGCCAAATGGATGCTAAGATCAGCTACAGCTGGAGATAGAGGAAACAGGTGATGTCACTTTATCTTTATATGAGGAAGCTTCAGCATAGGCTAGATTAACAAAAGAGCTTTCTGTTGACTGGTTCTTAGGAATGACTTTTCTAGTGGCAAAAGTCAATATTGAGAGGCACCATGGGGGCCCAGCTGTGGGTGTTTACAGGAGTCCACAGATGGGAGCCTCAGCTGAGGGGATGGGGCTTCTTAGGGTCTCCAGACCCAGCTGGTGGTCCCCAGCAGGCCTTCCTCCAACAGGCCCCAGGCCAGAAAAGCAGACTGGGCAGCACTGAATCCCAGTACTGTGCCCCTCTGAGAGACTGCCTGGGGAGTCTCCTCCCCATCCCTGTTGGCATCTCCTTTGCTCTTTGCCATCTTCTAGTTGTGCAGTGTATGACTTGTGATGGAACAAGTCTAAATGCTAAATTTTGAAAATAGCTACAAGTGGATTTTCTGTGTTCTTTTCACAAACATGCTAGCCATTTCAAGAAAACATGTTAATTATCAGCAAACCACTGTGCAAGGCATATGGATTTTCAAAATATGTTGTATATAACAAATACAATTTTTGCTTATCAGTTACAAAGTAAGACCTTGCAAATCTTTTCACATGGAATTGTTTTGAACGAAACATGAATTATTAATGATAAAGAGCATTGGATTTTATGTGGAGGTTTAGGATTCATGGGGGACAAGCTTTTGCTTGGGGGCAAATTTCTTACTGGGTTTGTCTATCTGTTGTTATTTATTTTTGAGGTTGGGTTTCACTACTAACCCTGGATGGCCTAGAACTCACTGTGTGGATCAGCGTGGTCTGGAATGGTACAGATTCACCTGCCTCCGTCTCCTGTACACTGGGCATCACTTTAGGCCTCCCATGTTCTTCTTTTGGGCCATCTGGGTGTGTGTATGTGTCTATGTCTGTGTGTGCACCATGAGCGCATATCCATATGTGCTTGCATGCACGTGGAGGTTAGAAGACAGCTTTGTGGAACCAATTTGCTCCAACTTTTACATGGGATCCAGGGACTGACCCCATGTCATCACCTGTCTGATAAATGCCTTACACACTGAGCCAACTTAGCCCCTTTATTGGACTTTATAATGATTTTTTTTGATTCAGCATTTTATCTTACCATAACTTTCATAAGTGTCTGTCACTAAGTTTTAAGACCTTGGTCCTCACCTCTGACTACCAGTGTCTGGTTCCTTTGGTCCTTCTTTAAGTCTTATTTATAATCTAAAAGCTTTTCTTTCATACAGTATATCCTGGTCACACTTCCCCCTCCCCCCGCTCCTCTAGATCGTCCCCACCTCCCCATCCACCCAACTCCACACCTTTGTTTTCTTTCTCTCTATATATTTTTTAATTGATTCTTTGGAAATTTCACATCATGCTCAAATCCTGCTCATTTCCCAGTCCCCCATATCCACCCCTCAACCCCACAGCATTCCCCCAAAGAAAGCTGAAAAATGTTAAAGACAAAACCAAACCATTTTGCTCCTCCATCTTTCCCGCCTCTCCAACACCTCTTCATTCCTCTTAGTGACATTAGGAGCTGTGGTGTGTCATGTTCACTCTGCTTTATTTGCAAATGTTCATTGTAATGAGTTGTTGGTCCTGGATATCCTGCTGATGCCCAGAGTCAGGGAAATACTGTACTGGTCAGAGATGGGGAAGATGCTGGGGTGGGCCAACTCAAAGCCCTGGATGTGGGTCTGGGTGGTAGCTGATTAGTCAGTCCTGGCCACTGGAGCCTGTGGGATGACTGCCTCAGGTGAGGGGCAGAGCCAGCTCTGTATCCCATTTGGAGGCAGGGCCAACTCTCCCAGTCACAGCATAGGCAGTGCTGGCTCAGCAAGGCCCTTGAATTTCAGCATATATGGCTCCTGTGGTCCCCTGTGGTATCTTAGGTTATGGAGATCAGCACAGACTTCATCTACAGTAGGAGCACAGACTCAGACATGGCCCTTGGCAGCAGTTTGGGCCAAGACATCACATGGGCCAGCCCAATGGAAGGGCAGGCTACCCAGATAAGGGTGGCCCTAGTGCTAGCTTGACTCTAGGATAGCAATATGGTCTCAGGTGGCTTGACCAGAGCCCAGGTATCCTCATAGCCCTTGATGGTAACATGAGCCATGGACATCAAATCAGAACCTGATTGACGCAGGGCCACAAACCCAGACATAGTCCTTGGGACCAGATTAGGCCTAGATGTCACCATGGCACCAAGTAGCAGCACAGGCCGCTCAGATAGACATGGCTCTTGGACACCAACATGGCTTCAGGTGATGGTTCAGACCCAGAGCATCCATGTAGCCTTTGGTGGCAACATAGGCCATGGACATCAACTGCAGTGGGACCATGAACCCAGACATGGTTCTTGGCAGTAGCCTGGGCCAAGATAGCACCATGGCCCCAGTGGCAGTGTGGTCCCTGGACACCAAAATGAACCCAGGTCAGCCCAGACTCCTGGCATCTGCACAGGTATCAGGAGCTAGAGACATAAACACAGACTCTGATTGCAGTAGGGGCATGGACTCCAGCCATGACCCTCAGCTATGGCTTGGGCCCAGATGTCACCATGGCATGGGGTGGCAGTGCAGGCCACTTAGATAAGCATGGCCCCTGTGGCAGCACAGCCCTCAGACAATAACATGGCCTTAGGTGGCAACGAAGATCCAGATCCTGGGGTATCTGTGTGGACTTTGGTAGGAACACGGGCCACGGATATCAACACAGAGTCCAGCAATGGTAGGACCACAGATCCAGATTTGGCCTTCAGCAGCAGCCTGGGCCTGGTTATCACCATTGTCCCAGGTGGTAAGCAGGCCACCCACATCAGCCTGCCCTTCATCACCTTTCCTCTTGCAATTCTGCCTCTCTTCACAGCCCATGAACTGTCCTGCCTCTCTCTTCTATTTCTCCACCGTGCATGTGCTTATTGTAAAGGTGTCTGTCCACCCAGGCCTGTGGTACCTTCCCTGGGCTGGTGGTCCTGGGTTCCACAAGAAAGCAGGTTGGTCAAGCCATGAGAAGCAAGCCAGTAAGGAGCACTCCTCCATGGCCTCTGCATAGTCCCCACCTCCAGGTTCCTGCCGTGCTTGAGTTCCTGCCCTAACTTGTTTAAATGATGAATGGTGATTTGGAAATGTAAGCCAAATAAATCCTTTCCTCCCCAACTTGCTTTTTAGTCATGGTGTTTCATCCCAGCAATAGAAACCCTAACTAAGACACCAAGGGACCAGCCTCCAGGAAGACTGATTCCCTGTAAGCCATGCTAAGTAGATGGGAGGAATAATTATCCTATTAATGAGATAACGTGCTTTTCTTTCCCGGATCCCTGCTCTCTGTGCATTTACTTATGGGGCTGTGTGAGGGTGTAATATTAGGATCCACAATGTCTGCAGTAGTCCTTCTCTTTCAGATACCAACAGGCACCCTACTGAGACACTGTCTGTTACTCTAGTTAACAAACTTTCCGGTGTCAGGATCTCCCACCTAGGAATGAAGGGGGCATTTACTTCAACAGGGATATTGGTGGCAACAATCCTGTCTCCACCTTGTTCCCTGCCTCCTGTCAGGCATCAGACAGCCTAGGTGCGGTCTTGTGCTGTGAAACCATCTCTGTCTCAGGAAGAACCCACTCCTGCCACATGGGCCCTGCTATGCTGTCTTTGGCACGAGGACCTGATTCTCCCCTGAGTCTCTGCCATATCTGTCTGTTATATATCTGTCTGTTCATATAGTAATAACTTTTTAAAAAAATTTAATTAATTTATTTTCGTATTTTACATATCGATCCCAGTTCCCTCTCCCTCTTTTCCTCCCTCTCTTCCGCCCTCCCATGCCCCCTGACCACCCTCCCATCCCATCCCCTGACACTCCACAAGTAAGGTAATGCCTTCCTGGAGGGGTCATCTAAATCTGTCAGGTCATTTGGAGTAGGGACAAGGCCCTCCCTCCTGCTTCTAGGTTAAGGGAGTATCCCTCCATGGGGAACATGCTCCCAAAGTCCAGTATTTTATTGACTATTTTTTGCATCAGTGTTCATGAAGGATATTTATTGGTCTGTAGCTCTCTTTCTTAGTTGTGTCTTTTGTGGCTTGGGTACCAAGGAAATCGTGGTCTGGTGCTTCTATTGTGTGGACCAGTTTGAGGAGAATTGGTATTAGCTGTTCTTTGAATTTCTGGGAGAATTCTGCACTGAAGCCATCTGGCCCTGGGCCTTTTTTTGGTTGGGAGGCTTTTGATGACTGCTTCTATTTCATTAGGGGTTACAGGTCTATTTAAGTTGCTTATCTGTTCTTGATTTGGGTAAGTGATAGTTATCCAGAGATTTGTCCATTCCCTTTGAATTTTCAAATTTTGTGGAGTAGAGGTTTTCAAAGTATGACCTGAAAATTGTCTGGATTTCCTCTGTGTCCGTTGTTATGTCTCCCTTTTTGTTTCTGATTTTGTTAATTTGCATGTTTTCTCTCTTCTTTTTTCATTAGTTTGGATAAAGGTTTGTCTATCTTGATTTTTCTCAAAAAACCAATTCTTTGTTGCATTGATTTTTTTGTATTGTTTTCCTGATTTCTATTTTGTTGATTTTAGCCCTCTAATTGGTTATTTCCTGGCATCTACTCCTCCAGAGTGAGTTTGCTTCTCTCTGTTCTAAGGCTTTCAGTTGTGCTGTTAACTCTCTAATGTGACTATCCTCCATTTTCTTCATATGGGCACTTAGTGCAATAAACTTCCCTCGTAGCACTGCTTTCAAGGTGTCCCATAAGTTCGGGTATGTTGTGTCCTCATTCTCGTTGAATTCTAGGAAGTCCTTAATTTCTTTCTTTATTTCTTCTTTGACCCAGGTATGGTGCAATTGCACATTGTTCCGTTTTCATGAGTTTGTAGGGTTTCTGCAACTTGTGTTGTTGCTGAATTCTAACTTTAAAGCATGGTGGTCTGATAAGATACAGGGGATTATTCCAATTTTTTTGTATCTGTTGAGGTTTGTTATGTTGCCAAATATGTGGCGGATTTTAGAGAAGGTTCCATGTGGAGCAGAGAAGAAGGCATATTATTTTGTGTTTGGTTGGAATGTTCTATAGATGTCTGTTAAACCCAAGTAAGTAAGCATGTATGTAAGTATACCATGTACCTGAAGTGGCCAGAAGAGGGTGATGGATTCCCTGGAACTGGAACTACAGATGGTTGTTAGCCACAGTGTGGGTGCTGGGAACTGAACCAGGGTCCTCTGGAAGAGCAGCAAGCACTGTTAGCTGATGAGCCACCTCCCCCAACCACAAGTTTAGCTTAACTCTTGAAGGAGGGAACAATGCCTTTGTTTTCTACCAGAAAAAAAAATGCCAGCTAGATAGTGACCAATTGAATTTCTAGGCAGCATACAATGCTCTCTACCCAGGACCTGATACACAACTCAGATCTTATTTGGACCAGTAATCAGAGTTTTATAGTTTCAATTCCTGCTTTTATTAGCTGCTGATTATGAGAAAGGAGTCTATCCCCAATGAACTTTAAGCCTGCTAATATCTGTCAGGAACAACAAAAACCCAGGACAAATGGCTAACTGTGGTGCTTATTAGCATATCAAAGTACATGCTGGCCTCCAGGCTCCTCAGCATCACAGGTACCTGCTACAGAGTCCATGCTGGCATCCTAGCTCCTCTCAGCTCTTCTCACCCTATCATGAACTTCTCCCAGCGAGCATCTAATTCCCATGTAACTCTCTTGTTTCAGCCATGCTCTCTTGTCCACTTGCCCCATCTGTCTGTCCCTCTGTCCCCATTCTCTCATGGCCCAGTTCATTCTGATGGTCATGTTTAGTCTACTACTTTCTTTCCCTGCCCGGAACTCTTTCAGATGCTTCTGTTTGTACTCTCCCTCATATCTGCAATTAAAAATCTCCCCCTCAGCCACACCTTGGAACAGTCAGGTCGTTATTTTATACATAACTAGTTAGCCAACACCTACATGATCAACATTCTAGATATCCTGGCCAAGCAGTCTGCAGGATATTTAACATAATTCCCAGGGTAAGATCAGATCAGTTTCTTAGTGTGGGTAGGGCTTCCATTCTCCCTCACCCTTCAATGAGTAGCTAGAACCTTAGTCATCTAAGATTGAAATTGAAACATGCATTCAACAGCATTTGCTGTTTCAGTGATGCGGTTTTCCGGTAGGCAAGTGAATAGCCTCCTACTGGCTTTTAGTGAGATGTTAATTTGTGTGCCACACTCCTTGTTTTCCTGCTTAACTGTGACCTGATATTTTGAGCTGCTGACTGGTCCCTCTGTATTCCCAACCTTAGTGGCATCCGCATGACTCTAAGACACAGTTCTTAGAAGAATAACCATTTTTTCATTCTCATCTTTGAAAAAGCTGATCTAAAGAGATATTATCTACTCCAGGTGTGGTGGTTTGAAAGAAAATGGCCCCCAAAGGGAGTGGCATTAATAAGAGGTGTGGCCTTGTTGGAGGAAGTGTGTCACTCTGGGGGCGGGCTTTTGAGGTCTCTTTTGCTCAAGCTTCCTTCAGTGTGACTTTCACTTGACTTCCTGCTGTCTTCTGGTCAACTCTCAACTCCAGCACCCTGTCTGCCAGCATGCTGCCATGCTCCCTGTCATGATGCTAATGAACTGAACCTCTGAAACTAGAAGCAAGTCACCCCAATTAAATGTTTTCTTTATAAGAGTTGCCATGGCCATGGTATCTCTTCACAGCAACAGTAACCCTAAGACAAAAATTGGTACCGGGGATGGGTATTGCTGTGATAGGCCTGACCATGTGTTTGTTTGGAAGAAACTGGACTTTGGTACTTTGGGTTTGGAAAGCAGTGGAATGTTTTAAGCCCTACTTTATGGGTCATATTAGTAGAAACATGGAAAACAGCAGTGCTAAGAGTTATTTGAACTGTGGGGGACTCAAGAGGTTTCAGAGATGAAGAATTTTAATATGTTGCTTAGAGATTGTTCTGACCTTGTCTAGAGAGTCTGCCTGAGGCAGATTAATTCCATTGGCAGAGGAAATCTCAAAACAACCTAGTGTAGATTCTGTTGTGTGGTTATTAGTGATAAATATAATGAAGATTTATAATAAAAAGGAGCAAGCTGAACAGGATAAATGACAAAATGTAAATTTTGAGGAGAAAAAGAGTACCAGGAAGTAGAATGGAGCTAAATCCTGTGTTGAAGAAGATAAATGGATTAAGAAATGGGATAAATGGAGTGGTGACCTCAGGGTAATATCCCACCCAGCTAAGTTTGCAACCTGTGGAAAGAAACTAAAGAACAGTTTAGAGCCGGGTGTGGTGGTGCACACCTTTAATCCCAGCATTGGAAAGGCAGAGGCTGGCAGGATCTCTGGGTTTGAGGCCAGCCTGGTCTACAGAGTAAGTTTCAGCACGGCCAAGCTTAAGCAGCGAAGGACAGAAAGCTGGTGAAGATGTAATTGAATGAGAGGGCCATGTTCCAGCCCCAGCAAGAGCAGGACTTGGCAGCTTTGGCCATAAGGTTCTGCCTTTAGAGTTAAGGATAGAAGAAAGGAGTTATGGAATAAAGCCACTGAGGCCAGGTCTGTGTCAGGGATACCCCTAAATGGAGGCCTAGCAGAGAGGCCATTGTGTGAAGCTGTGAAGTTGAAGTCTGAATCGCCTTGGAGAACTCAATTTGTTAGAGATGAAAGAGTCATAGGATATCTGCCTAGGAGAACTGCTAATAGGAAGTGGAACAGCCCAAGAGAAAGAAGTCTGTTACAATGAACAAAGCTGAATGGGGTTGGAGATATGGAGACATCCAACATGCAGATGCAGAGTTTGGAGTTTGCCCAGCTGGTTTTTAGTCTTGCTTTGGTCCAGTATTTCCCTGCTATGTTTCTATCCCTGCATTTTGTATTGTATATCCTGTACTATTATATGTTGGAAGTATGTGATCTGTTTTTTTTCTTTTTATTTTTTATAGGGGATTACAGTTAAGAGATTGCCATGTGTCTTAGAAGAGACTGGACTTTGAAACAACTTTGAGGCTGTTATAGACTATGGGGACTTTTGAAGTTGGACTGAATGCATTATTTTGCATTATGATATGGCTATAAGCCTTTGGGGGCCAGGGAGTGAAATGTGGTGGTTTGAAAGAAAAAAGCCCACAAATGGAATAAGAGATGTGGCCTTGTTGGAGGAAGTATGTCACTGTGGGAGCAGGCATTGAGGTCACTTTTGCTCAAGCTTTCCTCAGTGTGACAGTCAGTCAATTTTCTGCTGCTTCTGATCAAGATGTGACACTCTCAGATCCAGCACATGTCTGCCTGCATGCTCCCTGTCATGATGATAATGGACCAAACCTTTGAAACTGTAATCGAGCCACCTCATTTAAATGTTTTCTTTAGAAGAGTTGCCATGGTCATGGTGTCTCTTCACAGTAACAGTAACCCTAACTAAGATACTACGTGTCCTAGAAGGAGTGAAGAGAGAGGCAGGATGGGGTGGGAAGTTCACAGCAATTGGAGAGAACAGTAAGTCATCCAGATTAGGAGAAGGGAGGAGATTGGTGGCCTCATAAGCATCCAAGACAGAACTCATCAGATGATTGCTTATGTGACCTATGCATTGGAACTCAGACCTTTTTGGCAGATCCTAGTGTCCAAACTTGTCATTGTAGATGTGTTTTATAGTGAGGGCATTAGTGAGAATGCTGAGTTGGAGAATAAATGGCCTTTATTCCAAAGCTAACAGAAAGATATTCTGGATTTTTGTATTCCCTTAGGGAAGGAAACAGTACTTCCAAGGCCAAGAGAGTTCAGAAAACGGGCTTCCTTACACCTCTGCAGGCAGAGGCTGAACTTTAAGAAAGAACAGCTGTGTAACATTTAATACACAGCTCAGCTAACAGACTATTCATACTCAATGATGCTGATACAGATGATTATAAGGACCAAGAGTCAACAAATGATGTCTAGAGAAGGAAAAAATAGATAGGAAATGACCAGTCATTGTCTATTGTCTAGAGTTGGGAGTGACATTCCTTACAAATAAGCTCATGGAAATTCAGGGAGATGATGGATGGATATATTCTATACTGGATTGTGATGATAGTTACACAGTGGTATAGATGTGAGTGGATGCCACTGAATTGTGCATGCACAATAGGTAAATCTTATGACACATAGTATTTAGTCTATACTCTTGAGGCAAAAGGATCTTTGGAACAAATAGTGTATTGAGGTCAAGTTGGACTTAAGTCACTTTTATAGTTTAATGATCATCATCGTTACTTCTTACAGGTGCTAGCCAGAAAGAGAAGCAGATCCCAAGACAGTTCCTCACAACTACCAGCTGCTAGGCTACAATAGCAGGTAGGAAAATGTCTGCTGGACTTAGAGCTAAGAATATTTTCATAGCAGAAAATAATTGGCTATGTGTTTGTATCTGGAGAGATGGCATAGTAGGTAAGAGCACTCAAACAAGTGAAGCCCTGAGTTTGAATCCACAGCATCAGTGACCTCATCCATGCCTGTAATCCTGGGGCTATGGAGGGGCAGAGACAAGAGTTTATCTAGCTGTCAGCCTAACTTCAGTTTTAGCAAAAGGCCCTGTCTCAGAGAAATATGGCGAAGAGCGAAAGAGCAGGGTACTGGATGTCCTCCTTGGCCTTCATTCACATACACACGGGTGTGTATACCTGAACACACACACACACACACACACACACACACACACACACACACACACTGCATACACCATATATACACATACAAAAGAAAAGGAAAGAAAAAAATTTGAGGAAGACATATGTTGTTTACATGGAACCTATGTTGGTTAAATCTACATTGGCTAAAGAGAGGGCACAATAAGGAAAAGCTTTTGGTGTTTCTGGATTGTTTGGTTTTAGAACCAGGATCGATTGTTAGTCTGGGACTTTGAGATAAGTTTTGATAATGTGTGATTGTTTGTTTGTTTTAATGGAATATTTTATTAATTATTTGAGAATTTCATATACATGGTCAATGTATTTTAGTCATTTTCATCCCTATTCCTTCCTCTAACTCCTCCCAGATCCACCCACCCCCACCTCCCAACCCGTGTCCTCTTTCTTGTTTTGTTGTTTGTTTTTTGAGGCAGAATTTTTCTGTATAACGGCCATGGTTGTCCTGGAACTAGCTTTGTAGACTAGGCTGGCCTTGAACTCACAGAGATCCACTTGCCTCTGTCTACTGAGTGCTGGGATTAAAGACATGTACCACCACACCAGGCTGTATCCTCTTTTTAAAATAAATGTTTATAATTTATCAGGTCTACCTTTTGCTGTCCATAAATGGATGGATGTGGAGCCTTCTACTAGAGTGTGTTCCACCTACCGGGGGATATACCCTCAAAGAGGACAGTCTCCCTCTCAAAGTAGCCATCAGCTGTCAATAGCTCCTCAGCTAGGATTGGGTCCTACCTAGTAAATCTAGCTTTTGTTTGCTTATTTGCTTGTGGTTTTTGGAGACAGGATTTCTCTGTGGCTTTGGAGCCTGTCCTGGAACGCGCTCTTTAGACCAGGCTGGTCTGGAACTCACAGAGATCCACTTCTGCTTTGCCTACCGAGTGTGTGTGCCACCATGTTTGCTTTTGTTTGTTTGTTTTTTAGCAAATAGGATTTCACTCTTGTACTCCAGGCTGGCCTAAACTCACCTACACTGGCCTCAAACTCATGATCCTCCTGTGTCAGCTGCCTAAGTGCTGGGATTACAAGTGTGCTGCCATGGCTCTCTCGTAATGAGCTATTGTATACTTGCTCCACAGATACTCACTAACTCGCCCTATACATCTCCACTGTTATCCCCTGGCCTGTGTAATTAAATTTAGGACACTGAAAATTTTTCTCTTATAGCAAACACTTCTATAAAGCTGCACAAAGAACATTAGAAGACGCAGTAGAGACTGACACTGTGGCACCCACCTGCAGTGCTAGCTAACCAGGGTGCTGGAGTGGAGGATTATTGAGTCCAGGAGTTCAAGGATGGGCTGGGCAACATATCACAAACAAAAGCACACTAGAGATGGAAGTAGTAAGAATCAAGGCACTCTAGTATGGTGGTACATGCCTATAATCCCAGCGTTTGAGAAGTGGAATTACAAACCTGAAGACAGTCTATACTATACAGAGACCCTCAAACAAACAAACAGAGAATGGATGGGAGAAGGGCTTCCCCTTGTGTTGGGCCATCCTGTGACAAGCATTAGTTACCTACTGTGCAGTTGGACAAGGTCTGTCTTTTACCCTGCCTTGCCATTGGGTCCAAATATTCAGAGGATGGGTTCTCCTGAACCTTAAATAGAGTTAGCATATGGCCCAGCAATTCTGTTTCCAGGTACATCTAAAGAAATTAAAAACAGGGACCTAACAAGTGTCTATGTATACACCTCTGGTTGTAGGTTTCCCTGGAAACCTTACATGGTGGTAATCATCTCTGAGAAGTGAGGGGCATAGCTTCAGCTCCAAATCAGGGTCCAACCTGTAGCTTAGGCAAAAATACCAAGACCCAAGAGAAAAAGCTGTGCTTCCTAAAAAGCCAAATCCCAGTAGGATTTTACCTTTTGGATGATGGATTGATTTTCTGTTAATATTAATATCAGAGTGTTGTGGTTTGATGTATCACACATACCAGTTTGAACACTTAGACCCCAGCTAGTGGTGCTGTGTAATGGGGTTCTAGGACCCTTGGGACACAGGGTCTAGCTGGGGGCTGTAGACCATTAGGAGTAGGCCTTTGAGGGTTAGGACCTACCCCTGATCTCTGCTTTCTGATCTACTAAGATATGAGAATCTTCTCCATGTGTTTCTGCTAATAGACCTATTCAACCTTGAGAAACCGAAATCCCTCTGAACCATGAGCCAAAATAAATCCTTCTTGCCATAAGTTGCTTCTGTTTAATACTGATCCACAGTGACAAGGAATATAATTAGGATATACAGTAAGATGACCATTTAGTAAGAACTGTCCACTCCTTTCCCATTATGTGTAAAAGCCATGTAGTTCTTGTTCTTTTTCTCACCAGATCAAAGAGAAGCATAGATAAAATGTTGAATCCTTACATCTTTATTTTGTTTGTGCTATTGAACCATTGAGATCCTGGACCAAAACTTTCTTTTAAAGTATTATCTTTGTTACTTTCTCATTACTGTGATCAAATACCCCGACAAAGCAACTTAAGAGAGAAAGTCTTTATTTGGGGTTATTGTTCCTGGGGGTACAGTCCACCATGGAGAGGAAGGAGACATGGTAGCCAGATGGGAAGTCATGATATCAGGATGAGGGAAGCTGGACTCACACTCAGGAAGCAGAGGGTGAGCAGGGAGTCAGGCTGGGCTATAAAGCCTAAAGGTTGGTTCCTAGTGATTCACATCCTCCCTCCAGTGGACTCCACATCCTAAGGGGTCCACAACCTTCCCCAACAGTGACCCCAGCTGGGGACCAAGTATTCACATTTGTGGTAGTTTGAATGAGGAAAGCACCCATACAATTGAATGTTTTGTTCCAGGTGGACTGACTGCTTAGGAAGAATTAGAAGGTGTGGTCTTGTTAGAGGTGGTGTGTCAGTGTCACTGGGGGTGGGCTTTAGGCCCCCTGGACTCATTGTGGGTCAGAGGTGAGCTCAGTTACTGCTCTAGGTCACACCTACCTGCTGCTGCCATGCCATCCCACCATGATGGTCATGGACTCACCCTCAGAAACTGCAAGGCAGCCCCCATTAAATGTTTTCTTTTATAAGCTGGCTTGGTCATGATGTCTCTTCACAGAAGTAGACCAGTAACTAAGACAACATTCAACCCAAACCAAGTGTTAATTATCCAGAGCTGGTGACTTGGTAAAATAATCACTATAACATCCCACAATTCTTTGTCATTGTCTAAAAATTACTGATGTTATCTTCTGTGTGTGCCTGAGAAATCACCTGGGTATCTAACTTAATATACTGCTTTAGCTTCTTGCTCCAAATTTGAGAAATTAAAATATGTGTGCTTTTTATCCTTTTCTCTACCTCACTTATTTTGTCCAAAAGGACAGTTCACTCTTCACTCTTCTGCAGGAGTGGATGGTGCTGTCATCCTCCGTACCCCCTGGAAGGTTTCAAGTTTGGGGTTTGTCCTTTGGAGTAAAAGATTTATTAGAAGTTAGTGACATCAAAGATGACAGACAGACAGACAGATGGTGAGTACTCTGTGGAGAGTTCATCCCTTTCTGCAGATCTCAGAGGCGTTCAGGCTGTTCCTGATTCCTAGGCACCAAGGGGACAGGAGGGAATCCAGCAGTAGGAATGTGTTAGGCTGGGGCAGGAAGGTTGTGACTTAGTTTGAGGCCAGGCACATCTAATTAAGGTGCACTCATATGGGTGGGTTACATTGCTGCTGGTGTCCAGTTGAAGTCAGGTATCTGAGAACCGGAGTTCTGTAAATCTTCCTGGGGGACATGAGACTGGCACTCATGTCCAGGCACTCAGGGAGGCCCTTAGGGGGACTGAGATTTATAGCCAGGCTCTGTGGTAGGATTTGCCATTTTCTTTGTAGAGGAAAGAGGCTGCTGCAGATGGGTGTGGCCTGAAAGGCATTGTGTCAGGGTTAGTGGGGGAGGGGCTTGGAGACTAGGGGGAGGGATGGGGGAATTCCCATACTCCCCTCTGCTTCCTGGTCTTTCTGATCTCCAGCAAATGGTTTCAGAAGCTACACTCAGAGCACATTGAAGAAGACAGGCAGAGTTTTATACAGGGCAGAGTCTTGTCCTTCCTTCTCAAGGGCTAAGAGAGGACCCTGTGCTGGCTGGCCTACATGGTAGCCAGGCTTCAGACTATTACTGAAGTCTTTGGGTCAAGCAGTTCTTCTGGGGGATTTTGTCCTGTCCAGGTGGTCCATTACCCTGTTTGGTTTGATTCTTACTTGAGGGGGAATGTTGTTTTTGTCCTTTATGAGAATGCTATCTGTATACAGTGTTCATGCAAAGTTTAGGGGTCTTTAAGCTATACTGGGACAGCTATGCATTAATAACCTATTAGGACATTTAGGGTGTTATGTCCAGAAAGCTAACTCAGGTTCCATTCTTCTGACTAGTAATTAGAGTGCTATTGTTTCACTCCTTGGTTTTATAGGCTATTGACTATGACAGAAGGGCCCAGGCTCAATGTCTTCCAAGTTTGCTTATATCTAAGTAGTTCTATAACAGTACGGCCAGTCCTGGTGGTGGCTCTGGTGGTAATTACCAGAGGCCAGGGCAGGAAGATTTTAAGGCTAGTATAGAATGCATAGTGAGACCCTGCCTCAAGAGAGAAGGAAGGAAGAAGGAAGAAAGGGATGTGATATTGAGGGATTAGGTGCCAGCCTACCTAAGCTCCTATGAACCCAGGAAGAAGAGATGACCTTGGGCCTTGGCCCCTTCAACACTGATGTCTCCTTAGGTCTTCAGGACTAGAAGGGTGTTTCCTTTTTCCAAGTCCTAGTGTGGCATGGTGCATAGTTCACCTCTGCCTGATCATTAAAGTTTTCAGTCAAATTCTATGGAGTGTTAGGCCAAAGGCCTCCAGCCAGGCTTGCCTACCATCCCAAGATACCAATTAAAGAGATGCCTGGAGCTAGAGAGGAGGCTCAGTGTATAAAGTGCTTGCTCTGCAAGCATGGGGACCTGGGTTTGATTCTTCAGACCACATGGAAAGTGCACATCTGCAATCCTAGTGCTCCTGTAATGACATGGGAGGTGGAGACAGGAGAATCTCTAGAATGGCTCAGGCCAGTTAACATGATAGACATACAGGGTGAAGAACACAGTTTGAGGCAAGGACCAACACCCGAGGTTGCACTCTGATCTCTCTCTCTCTCTCTCTCTCTCTCTCTCTCTCTCATTCTCTCTCACTCACTCACACACACACACACACACACACACACACACACACACACACAGATGATTAACTGTGAGAGGACATTTAATGGGCACATTAGGAAGAGGAATAAAGAACAGTAGTATCATAGTATCCAATGACTTCAACATCATCTTTGGGATTCTGACATGAGTTTCAGGTTTAAATAGAGGAGGCAGGGGACAAGAGATGTGTGTAGCTAAGCAGTCCTGATCAGGTGTGTTCTGATGATATTTGTCTCCATTCTGGTTCTGCGAGGTGGCCTGATGATTTTGTTTGTTTGTTTGGTTTTTTGAGACAAAGTTTCTCTGTGTAGCCCTCACTGTCGTGGAACTAGCTCTGTAGACCACATTGGCCTCGAACTCAAAGAGATCTGCTTGCCTCTGCCTCCTAAGTGCTGGGATTAAAGGTATGCACTACCACCAGGCTATGAAGATGTTCTTATTGCTTGAGCGACCAAGGGGATGTTTCTAAGGTGAATGCTTATACTCCAAAGGGCAGCTGCAGCAGAATGGATGATTGCCCTCATCTGGGGGTGCTCCAGCCTGTGGGGTGCTTTCATGCTGGTCCTGAAATCCACAGTGGCTGCAGGTGTAGGACAGAAGTTTATCTTCATGCCTTCAGCTTGAGAAGAAGATGAGATGGGTCAGGCTGACACTATCTCATTTTTACATTTTTAAAATTAGGTTTATTTATTTTGTTTTGTGTGTGTGTTTTACCTGCATGCATGCACAGCATTCATGTTTGGTGCCTGGGAAGGTCAAAAGAGGGTGGATTTCTTGGAACTGTAGTTCCAGATGTTTGAGAACCACCATGTGGGTGCTGGGAATTGAACCTGGGCCTTCTACAAGAGCAACAAGTGCTCTTAACCACTGAGCTACCTCTCCAACCCCAGCAGGTACTTCTTGAGTGTTGACCATGCCTATGCAGAGTCAAGAGTCTGAAATGAAGAAAGAGGAGACAACACACTGAAATTTATAATAGCAAATCAATGCCCAGAAACTTTTCATAGCTCATTCATCATACATTAAAAAATAAGGCAACATTTTAGAAATAGAGTTGAAAAGTAAGTGTCTACATGCTACTTCAGAGACAGAATGATTCCGGTTGAATTGAGCCAACTAGTGCTATAAACATAAGAAAGGGGTATTAGAAGACAACACTGTTAAAAGTCCAGTGAAGGCCGTACCAACTTCAATTAACATGTTTCCATGTCAGGTGAATTGTATGACAAGCAGGCCTTTGTCTTGAAAGGATGTAATGTGAAGGCAGAGGGGCCAGGCTTTCCTCATGTGTTTATTTATCTTATTGGCTCATATTAGCAGTTGACAGTTTAACAAAAGCAACTTCTCTCCGTCCACTAGACTAATCCAACCCTTGCTCTCTATTCTTTCTTCCCTGCTCCTGTCTTCCCCCATTTTCCACAATCAATCTTTCCTCTCCTCTCACCTTCCTTACTAGAAGATCAGACATAGATAGCATTGATATCTTGGGAGTGCCCTCAGCTTAGGAGGCCATCTTTTGTGAGAGCCAAAGTTATGTTTTAAGTTTTAATTACTGTGCCACAGACATCCACATGAACCTCTAGCTTCAACATTGCCTAGGACAGCAGCACAGACCATGGATACCAACATGGCCTCTGGGGGCTGCATGGACCATGAAGGTCTTTGGAGGAGGTTCTGTTCCAAAAATAAACTGTGTTCTTCATCTCTGACATCCTGTCATTGCTCAGAGCCAGGGCAACCTGTGGCTCGCAGTATTGTTCATGGGCCGAGTTTGCGAAAGTTCCAGGCTGGCTGCTGCTCATCACCTTGCCAACCCTACTCAGCAAAGACATGTTTCCCCACCCACTGCAGCCTTTTCTCACACCTTTCACAGTCACTGCATCTCTCTGTTACACCTCTAGTCCCACCTGTCTCCACTGAGCACATGCCACTCCATTCCTCCATGGAATATTTGTTTGTTGTAATGACATTGGAAACTCCAGTGTGTCTATATATATATATTTTTTTTTTTCCCAAATAGCTTTACATACAAGTACTCAATTGCAGCCAGTCATTGGTCTGGTTCAAGGTTTCTGATTTTTGACGTGCCATAAATACTTAAATACTGGGCCATCTCCAAGACTTGTTTTGGATACCCTGCTGCAGTGCAGAGTCAGGGTGAAAGGCATCTGAACTCCAGGCTGCAGCACACATCCTTGTCTGATGCTGATGTTGGCTGCCCCAAGGCTTGCAGGCTTGTAGCCTGTGGGTTGTGCCACTGTGCCACACTCTTGTCTCCCAGAAGGGCAGGCAGCATGGGCTGTAGCCGCTGTGGTAGGGGATGGCTGGCAGGCCTAGGGCTGGCCCTGTTTAGTAGTAACATCTGGTTTTTGCAGGACTGGCTCTTCCACTCATTCCGGTAGCTCACGGATGGAGTAGATGTTAGTGTGGGTTGACTCAAAGCACTGGATCTGGGGCCTGATGGCAGCCAAGTTGGCCTTAATGGACTTTCTGGGCAGTGTCTGTCCAGGCCTCCTTTATACTTTTTAAGAGTTGCATTTCATCTCTATAGAACTGGAATCATTCTGTCTCTGAAGAAGCATGTAAACACTTTCTATCATTTTCAATACGACTTCTAAAATTTTGAGTCATATTTTGAATTTAAGTGGGGTAGCCCTTTGCTAGGATTTGACTGAGGTTGCCACATCAAGTTGTGCGGTCAGAACCACATAAGAATATATAGTCAAGAAGGTGGATGCAGGATGAAGCAAGCATTGCTAAGTCACATCCTTTGGTGCAAGCTGCATCTTCCCAGGGAATAGCTCCCTTTCTTTAAAATCTCACGAAAGCTCTCTGTGAAATAGTAAGGTTTTGGGTGAGTTGGTTGAGAGAGTACTGAGATTACAGGAATGGGCTAACAGGTCCAGCATGAATTTGATTATTATATAGGACTCCTCTGCCTATGATTCTATCATGAAAAGGGGGGGGCAGCCATATAAACCTTCCCCACAGCCTCCTGCTGTGAGTGTTGCCAAAAGGTCCAGAAGAACACATATCTTCAGGCTCCAGTTGTATGATAGACTTCCCATGGGGCTTTCAAATATGGCTCCTCTACTCTCTGAAGCTCCCTCCTGGTTCCCCACAGACCACAGAGCACATTTCCTGCTCTAACATATCATTGTCTGTTGATAAGGAGGGGAACCTCGCCTGCCTTGGGTCTCCTATTCCACTCCCCACTACCTCCTGACCTAGCTCTTTTGTACCTTGGTTTTATCCTTTCTGATGTCCAGGGCCCAATTCTTACTGTGCTGATGCTAGGGATTAGATTGGAAATGTTTCCCAAGAGGTCAAGTACAGAAAGCTTGGACCCCTGTTGTTGGTTTACTTTTGTTTTTTACTCTCTGCTCTTTACTCTTTTGGGGGCCTTCCACCCAGCTCCCAAATAAATAAATAAAGATGCATTTTTACTTATGAATGCCAGGTCTTAACTTGTTTCTAGCCAGCTTTTCTTAACTTGAATAATCCCACCTACTTTTTGCCTCTGGGCTTTTAGTTTTCTCTATTCTGTATATCCTTTCTTTACTTCTTACTCCATAGCCTTCTGGTGTCCCCTCCTTCTTTTCCCATTCTCTTTTGCCTTCTGTTTATTCTCTCTGCCTGGCAGCCCTGCTTGCTTCTCTCTCCTGCCATGCTATTGGCCATTCAGCATTTTGTTAGACCACTTAGGTGTTTTAGATAGACAAAGTAACAGCTTCACAGAGTTAAAAGCAACATCGAAGAATGCAACACATCTTTGCATGATTAAACTACTATTCCACAGCATAAATAAATTTAACACATCTTCAACTAATATTCTACAACAGACCCCTGATGTTGTAGTGTTTCAGAGTGGGCATTTGGGTGGTCATTGGATCCCAAAGGCCTTGAAATAATTCTGAGCTCACTTTCTATTCCTGGTCTGCTGTGCTTGGGTAACTTTCCTGTACTGTGAGTTTCCACCATAGCGTACTTATCCTGCTTCACTACTGGCCTAATGTTTAAGGACAGAGAAACCAAAGCCTCTGAGATTGTGAGCCTATAGAGATCCAAGGAGAGCTTGTGGACATCAATTTTCTCCTTTTTCCATGTGGGTTCTGGAGATGGGAGTTGGCTCTCAGATTGGTGATAAGTGCCCTTACTTGTTAGATCACTTCACTAGTCCCTGCAACCGTATTTTCTAATGTATTTTCTTTCTGTTAAAAATGTTCTTTCTTCATTTAAAAAGTGTGTGTGTGTGTGTGTGCAAAGGTGTGCATATGGTGTGTGTTTGTATGAGTGAGTGTGCAAGTCCATATGTGCAGAGGCCAGCAGTCAAGCTTAGATGTCATTCTTCAGTAGCTGTACATCTCATTTTCCCAAACAGGGCCCTCATTGGGAAATAGGGTTCACTAACTAGGATAGGTTGGATGTCAGGTGAGTTCCAGGGTTCTCTTTCTCCCAGTCACTGAGATTATAAGCACACATCACAGAGCCCATTGTTTGTTTGTTTGTTTGAGACAGGGTTTCTCTGTGTAGCCAGGCTGGCCTCAGACTCAGAGATCTGCCTGCCTCTGCCCCCTGAGTACCGGGATTAAAGGTGTGTGCCACCATGCCTGGCTGAGACCAGCTTTTTCACAGGTACTAGAGGTCAAACTTAGGTCTGAACTATCTCCTCAGCCTCTAATTTACTTTCTTTCCATCCAGACTTCTGAAATTAATATTTGACCCTCTGAACTTCAAATGTTTTGTGGGCTAGCCATAGGTTTTCTACACGAAGGCTCAAACAACCTTGTTTGGCAAAATTGGGGTTTCTTTCCTTTAGAGGCCTTTAATATGTCAATGTGCATATTAAATGAGGTTCCAAGAAGGAGGCACAGGACCCAGTGCCTACCAGCAGTCATGGTGCTGGAGAAGGATTGGCAGGAAGAGCAAGTGAGCAAGAGCTGGCTTGAGCTTCTGAAACCTTAAAACCCGCCCCCCGGTGACACACTTCCTCCAACAAGGCAAGGCCACACCTCCTAATGCTACTCCCTAATCATTCAAATATATGAGTCTATCACAAATATGGATGCTCAACACACCCTCTTGGTTGTTTAATCAGAGTACTTGAAGATAATAGTTCTTTCCTCTCTCTTTGGTTCCCGAACAAATGGGAAATAAGGAAAAAGACAGAAAACGTAAGAGAAAGTCGAATGGGAAGCGAAGCATTTCTGTTACAGCTGATAAAGATGCAGCTCATAGTGTGGTGTGTCTAGGGGACATTGGGACATTGGCCTGCTCGTGATAGGAACTAGTTTTTTTTTTTTTGTTTTTTTTTAAATAAGTTTAGAGATATCTTTGACCCAAGATGAGTTAGCCATCAAGCCTGCTCCTTTCATACCTTATCTTACCTCCTAAAGAGCCCTTCTGCTTCTAACAGTGGTATGTTTTGGGGAACTGTCAAAAAAAAAAAAAAAAAAAAAAAAAAAGAAATCACCATAAGTTGGGTGGTTTAAACTACACACACGTATTGCTTCACAGTTCTGGGGTCTAAGTGTGATTGATGACTTCACTTGATCAAGAGACTGCCTAGGGTCTATGAAGATGTTCCCAGTAACAATTAAGTCAGAGTCTCTCATCTATTGATGGGTTAAAACAATTGAATAGACGAGGTGCATCGGTGGAAAGCAGGGCCCAGTTAGAGGAAGAGGAAGCCGGCCACTGGAGTCTGTGCTCCCCCAGTCCTGTGCTGACCCAATTCCTCTCTGCTTCCTTCCTGGCAAGAAGTGAGCAGCCTCCTCCCCCTCTTGCTTCTGCCTGGATGTTTTCTGCTCATGAGGGGCTCCGAAACCTAAAGCAAGTTACTGCGGGCTGAAACCAGGAGCAAAATCAATCCTCTTTTAAGTTGTTAATGTCAGTGTTCTGTTACAGGGTTCATAATGCTGCCTGGCTTATTAGCTCTCTGATGTCAAGGTGCTGGCAGGGCAAGCCTTCTGAAGGCCGAGAGGGAGAGGGAAAATGTGTTCTGTGGCTGCTGATTTCTTGCTGCCAACCTTCGGAGTTCATTTCTTATGCAAGAACTGTGTTTGCACACCAGGCTCCCAGGGCATGTGCTACTGTGTCCAAATTTCTCAGTTCATGAGGATACCTACCCATCAGTACATTAGGAGCTCACCTTAACAAACTGTGAATTGTGGGGGAGAACAACTTAGAAGAAGTGCAGGGGACTAGGGGTGCAGACTCTCCAAACTCCACAGAACTGGTTTGGAATGGAATGGATGTTACTGGCAGGCAGTGTATGGTGAATCCTTGGAGGTTGCCTCCCTCCCTCCCATCCTGCTTCCCTCTCTCCCTCCCTCCCTCCCTCCCTTCCTCCCTCCCTTCCTTTCTTTCCTCCCTCCTTCCTTTCTTCACTCCTTCCTTCCTTTTGTTTCTTTATGAACAGGAATTTACTATGTAGTCCGTATTGCCTTGAATTCAAGACCCCCCCCCACCTCATCCAAGTACAGGCTACACAGTGAGTTTGAGGGTAGCCTGGCCTATATGTCTGTGTTTAACAAAACCCAATGTCCACCCCCCCCCAGAACCTCTGCTGGTCATTTGACTATCTTCAAACTCAGTGAACCTCAAACTTTTCCCTATTTGGCTAAAGGTTAATGAGCTAATTCATTCTCCATAGTTCCACCTGCTTCCCCCATAGTACCTTTCCATATGCCATAAGATAATCTGCCCCCTCTCTCCCTCCTTCTCTCTCTCTCTCTCTCTCTCTCTCTCTCTCTCTCTCTCTCCCCCCCCCCCCCCCCCCCCCCCCCCCCCTCTCTCTCCCTGATGTGGTATCATATAGGCCAGGCTACCCTCAAACTCACTGTGTAGCCTAGGAAGACTTTGAATTTCAGATCCTCCTTCTCTGCCTCCCAAGGACTGTGATTGTAGGTTTGCACCATCACAGACTGTTTATGAGGGGCTGGGGATCAAACCCAAGGCTTTCTGCATTCTAGCAGGAGCCTAGTCTATATGTGGCACACTGTGTGTGTATGTGTAAGAAATGTTACTTCTAGTAACATTTGGCTATTATGCAAAAACTCATATTTTCAATGGTCAAAAAGTTCTTTAGTAAATCTAATGTAATGCACAGCAGTATTTCTCAGCTTAGAGCAATGCATTAGTCAGTGTTCTCTAGAATAGCAGAATTTATAGGATGACTCTGTCTATATAGAAAGGGATTTACTAGAATTGCTTACAGGCTGTGGTCCAGCTAATCCAACAATGGCTGCCTATAAATGGAAGGTTCAAGAATCCAGTAGTTGCTCAGTCCACAAGGCTGAATATCTCAGCTTCCTTCTTCCATGGCCTTATATAGGCCTCCCGCAGAAGGTGTGGTTCAGATTAGAGGTTTGTCTTCCCACCTCAAGATTTGGATTAAAGGCATGTGTCTTCTTACCTCAAAGATCCATATCAGTAGTAGGTCTCCAAATTAAGCAAAATCCCGAATAGGTGTGCCCTACATTTTTGGATTTTAGTTAATTTCAGATGTAGTCAAGTTGACAACCAAGAATAACCATCACAAGTATGACTATAGAACTTCTTGCCCAGACAGATGCCCTGGAATGTTCTCCTAGAGACAATGATTCCATTGTATCCTGATGCAATTTGGATCTGTGAACCAATGAGATGGATTAGACAGCAAAGTCTATTCTAAGTGGAGAATAGGCCAGGACAGCCATGCTCCCAGTTTCCAGAGAGCGAGCTGATGAAGGGTCCAGCAAGTGCAAGTCAGACACTTACACCACCCAGAACCGACTGGAGAGCCCCAGAACCAAATAGACTGCCATACTGTCTGACAGAGGCAGACATTTGGGTGAGACTCCCAGCTGGCCATTCCCATCACAGGCATTTTATATCACGAGATAAACTGTAGCTGAGTCTTTTGCTGAATTCAGGAAAGCCCCTAGGAATGACTTACCTCCTCATCATGTTCAGGGACATCGTGTTTTTCCTCTAACGATTTGTTTGTTCTCAAGGACATAATATTTCTGCTCTTAGGCTGTTTTGCTGTTCTCCTGTCCATTTCTCACAGGGCCGGGGGTGGGGACAGTCTTTTCCCGGACTAAGATCTTGGAGGGTACCCTAAGACAGATAGATATGCTTGGGTCTGAAGTTGGGGACAATTCCACTTCCAGAGTTAGTTTCTTAGTGAGCTTAAAGGACACATGATGCTTTACTAATATAATGCACAGTACACATGTATTAGTCAGGGTTCTCCTGAAAAATGAGACCAGTAGGGGAAAGAGAGGAGGGAGGGAAGGAGGGAAGGAAGGAGAGAGAGAGAGAGAGAGAGAGAGAGAGAGAGAGAGAGAGAGAGAGAGAGAGAGAGAGAGAATGCAATGAAGGTCAACAGGCAGGGACGTAGGGATGTCTGAGGTGTATATGATATCAGCAGTCTGGAACTTCAGTCTGAAATCCAAATTCCACAGGCGGGAAACTGAGGCAGTGTTTCTCTGATACCATCTAGATGACAAGAAGTTCCTCCTATCTTGGGAAACTGCAGTCTTTACCCTTAAGGCTTTCAAAGGGCCAGCCCACACTACGGAGAGTGACAGGCTTCACTCAGAACATCAACCACCCAGAACATGCCTTCCTGAGAGCTTCTTTGTGGTGTTTGACCGAGTTAATGCACACCTTCCTAGGGTTCCTGGACCCTAGGAAGGGCTGTTAAGGGCCAGTATTTAAAAGTTACTGAGGGCTTGAGAGGCTGAGGCAGGACGATCAAGTCTGAGGTTGACCTGGGTTACATGGCAAGACCTTGGTCTCTACAATTTCTTTTTTGTTCAGTTTAAAGACATTTTAAAAATTTGAGAAGGCATTTGGAGCAGCTGGTGCTTCTCCAACCTCAGCCTGTTTTCTCAGAGGATGTGTAAGCAAGGCCACACCCTCCCCTGCCTCCCCTGCCTCCCTCCCACAGTGCTGTCACTAAGTTTTGATTCTGTTTTTTTTTCTTGTTAGGATTCCCTATCTGGTTCTTCACAAGTACCATACATCAGACGCAGGCAGACATTCCTATTCAGAATTTTCTGTATTTGTGTTGAGCAGGGCTTCAAACTCTCTACTTACCTGCCCCAGCTACGAGAGGGCTGGGGTTACTTAAGGAAGCTCTCTCTCCATGAAGACCTGACCTTAACTGTTAGCCATTGCATGTCTGATTACAATAAAATTGTATTTCATCATCATTCATAACTTCTGCTCTCTTGGAGCCCAGCTGCCACAGCATGAAAAAGCCTGTTTAGCTTGTGGAGGACAGAGGTCATGATGGGAAAACCCAGAGGCCCAAGCAAAGGCTAGCACCAGCTGTTTTCTGAGGAGTCTCCATGGGTGTTCTGAGTAGAGTTCTGCAGCATTTGTGACCACGATCCAGAAGAAATAGTGAGATAAAGCCAATTAACCCAGAGAATGATAGGAAGTGATGAGACAGGGCTGTGCATGTGGCTCAGTTGGTAGAGTGCTTGCCCTGTATGCATGAGGTCCTGGGTTTAATCCTCAGCACTGTATAAGCCTGATGGCACCTGCATGTAACCCCAGTATGGGAGGTGGAGGGGGAAGGATCAGGAATTCAGGCTTACCCTCAGCTGCATATTGTCTGTTTCATCATCTCCCACGTTCCATATCAATCATGCCATTCAAAAGTCAGAAGACCAAAAGAAACACATCTTACAGCCCCGACTGTGCCTGGGACCTATTCTGGATGCTGTTATGATGGCAAGATGTGGCTTCTGCTCTATGTTGCCAGCTGACTTGACCGAGGCTGTAAAGAGAAGGTGTTTTGTGAAATTCAGAAGAGATGGGAAGAGGTAACTTGGAGACATGCACAGGAAGTTGCAGATTTGCCATAAAGCCATGCCAGCCAGCCCTGTTGCAGCAGGAAACAGTTTGCTCACTTTAGTTCCAGGCACTCAATGCCTGTTCCAGGAGTTTCAGTTCTGATTTGCTCAGACTGCCTATGTCCAGCAGATGGCGCCAAATGACTGGCTGCGGCCAAGTGTCATTCCTCTCTAGAAAAACCCAGGAAGCACTTAATGCAAGGTCAGCATTTTAAGGAAAGCACTCTTATTGTCAGTTTAAGATATTTTAATTTGCTCCATTTTAATAGGAAATATATATCGAGATAAAAATAAAACAGACAAGGGAATGTCCTCCCTCCCAGGGATGTGGTGATACTGTGGAATCATGGGAACAGAGGTCAGAACATACTTCAGTGAAACAGTACCCCAATACAGACGGGCACAGGGAATTTCCCATGAATGTATGTGTATATATGATTCATGTGTTTTGAGTCTACACATGTATATATGTGTGAGTGTGCACATGTGAGTGTGCATATATATATTTAAGTGTATGTTTTTATGTGGATATATGTGAATGTATGTTGGTAGGTGTGCATATGTATGGGTTAATATACAGTGTCTGTATGTGTGTATGTGAGTAGGTTCATGTAGTTACATACATGAGTGTACTTATGTTGCATGTGTGAGTGTATGGACATGTGTGTGTATGAATGTGTATATCCATGTGTGGGAGTATGCATGTCTGTCTTTACTCTGGAGACAAATTAAATGGGGAGGGATGAAAGTGATGATATATTTTTAAAGGGCAAAAGTACAATTGTTTACCACTTTTAGGTGATGGGACATGGGCAAATGGAGCCCCAAAGTGAGAAGGACTAAAGTCTCATGCAAGAGCCAACTTTATTCAGAGCATCAGACAGTTTATACTCTGGGGGTTAAGAAGAATCATGTAAGTAAAGTGTACAGTCACAAGGACAAGATGCACATGGCAGAAACATGTTTTTCCATAGATACAAATAAACGAATAACAACAGTCAGTTGTAATGAATAACCTGAAGTGAACTCCCTCCTATCCAATATGCCCGGGAGAGGCATGAAAACACATTCCAGGAACAACTCTGGGTTTGGAAGAAACTGTCACAAGACTCTTGTTTTCTTGCATTTCTCACAAGCACTCAGAATTCTCCTCACAGGACTCCATGCTTGGACGGTGTTCTGACATACAAGAATGTAGTAGAACTTATGAATAAAATGTGTGCGCGCACATGTGTGTGTTCAAGTGAGTGTGAGATCCAGGCCTTGATATAAAGGCATTAATTAGAGGTCTCAAAGAAATGATTCAAACTATTTTTTTCCCAAGCATTTCAAATGAATATTGTGTGATGGAAGATTAGGGCAGGGGACCCAGCTCATCCAGGGATCATTCCGTGGAATTATTCATTTCAAGAGACTCAGATCTAAAGTTCCCAGAGCCTGGGACTGGCCAGACTGCACAGGGCGCCTGCTAGAGAAGGTGGGCTGGGAAAAAGGGAACTCATTGGCCAACATGTGAGCTCACATTCTCTCTGTCAAGCTTTTAGACACTGTCATTTATTATAAAATAAAGTCTGTGAGTCAGGCATTGTCCTGCATTCAGAAGGGAGGCAAGGGCAGTCTAGCTTGTATAGTGAGATTTTGCCTCAGAAGAGAAAAAAGTTGCAGTCTGATAAAGTGGAGAATAGGATGCCACAGTGCCATCTGCTGTGGCTGAGGAACCCAAGGGCTGGTGAAGCCACTTCTGGGGGCCTGGGGTGAGGTATAGCTCAGTGGTAGATTAGTGGTAGAGTGATGCCTATCCTTCATGGACCTCTGGGGGTCCCATCCTCAGCATGCACACACACACACACACACACACACACACACACACACACACACACACCACACCCATACACTCCAATGTACTATGTCACCTACTCTGAGACATTTCAGAAAGATGATAAAAGAGCCTCCAGGAGGCAGTGCCTTTAGAGCATTGGTGTAAAAAAAAATACCATGGCTTTCACACTTGCCTAAGTTCTAATTCCACCACCCCAGTCGTCCCCAAATTGAAAGTGCCTTTCTGCCGGGAGAGCCGATTTCTTACACAGAGAGCATCACCCATTGTTATCAGGGAAGGTGTAGTTATGAATTCTGTAAGAGGGAAACAGTGTTTACCCAGTTTCTTCTAATCAATAATTAAGAAAAGAAACAAAACAAAACCAAAAAACCCAGACCTAGCAAATCAGTGACTCAAATTTGTGTTCTAGAGACTCACCTGTGCTGCTTATGAAGAGGCAGATTACAAGTTGAGCATTGTGGCACATGCCTGGAATCCTGACACTCTGAGGCTGAGACAGGAGGATAGCTTGAGCAGTTCAGGAACAGCCTAGGTAATGTTGTGAGACATCCATCTCAGAAAAGAAATAAAAGGACCGAATTCTAGACATTGTGATTAGAGTTGACACTTTAAGCAGCAACTTCAGGGAACTAAGCCAGAGAGACCTGTTTGGCCTTTGTTTGTCCAGCGTGGTCTAGGGCTCTTGGTCTCCCTGTCTCAGCCTCCCCAGTGCTGGGATCATAGTGTGCACTATGCCAGCCAGAGGCCTCACAGAGGTATATTACCTTATGCAAAGGCAGAGTTGGTCCAGTGGAGAGGCCTTCAAACTCAGTGTTCATTAATTCATTCATTCATTCTTGAACTCATTAATTCAACACTCATTTGTATGCCTTATTGTTGTATTCATTGATACCAGACATAGTAGATATAAGGAAGACTCAATTCTTGCCTGGCAGGACACCCCCTCCACACTATGGCATGTTATTGACCACATATATGTACATAGATTGTATATGGATTACATAATATGAGTAATTGTGTATATAATGACAAAGTCAGATAGGAAGTACTTAATATATATAATGCACATATACATACATATACATACTTATACACATACATATATGGAGCCATATGTACACACACACACACACACACACACACACACACACACACACACACTGCCAAAGAGAGTACTGCAGGGATATGTTTGCTCATTTTGGTAAATGTGTGTAATTTTTTTCTTTTAGAGGGGTCTCATGTAGTATAAGCAAGCCTTGAGACTTGCTCTGAGGTAGACAGGATGACTTTGAACTCTTGAGCCTCCTACTTCCACTTCTCAAGTACTGGGTTGAAGAATGTGCCACTGTGCCCACATGCTGCAGAGACTGGAAGGAGGTAATGTGAACACAGGGCAGAGTGATTGAGGAGCAGTAGACGGTCTGCGGCTGCAGGGGGATGCTGTTCAGGCTGACTGATGAGTAGTGAGCAGTAAGTTATTGGAGACCACGGAGAAGAATTAGCTTTATGTTTTACCTCTGAAGCAGGAGTCTGGTTAAGATCCCTGAGCCTACACTAAAGATAGCTGAGCTGCAAAGCCTGGCTAGGGATTACAGCTCTAATCTTATAAAGCACCTTCAGAGGAGAAATGAAGGATGAGAAGCCTGACTCAGCAAAATCAACTTTGCCTTAAAAAAAAGTTCTTTTTACATGTAAAAGTATTTTGCCTGCATGTATGTACAATATATGTGTGTTATGCCCATTGAGGTCAAAAGAGCATAGGATTCCTCAGAACTAAAGTCATAGATGGTTGCAAGGCGCCATGTGGGTTCTGGGAACTGAGCCCGATTTGTCTGCAACTCAGTAAGTGCTCTGAATTGCTATCCCTTCAGCCCCATGCTTTTAAGTTAAAAGAATCCATTTGGTGTCAGTACTGAAAAGCAAATTTGTGGAGCTCAGTAGACCGTTCTGTGGTTAATTCTCAGTCCCCACGTGGTGGCTCACAACCATCTGTATTCAAGCTTGAGAGACTCTGACACTCCCTTCTTATCTCCATGCTCACCAGGCACCCAGGTGGTACACAGATATAAATGCAGAAGAAACATCTACATACACAAGATAAAACATAATTAGGAGGGGACTTTGATAGTGTGACTTATATGTTTGTCTACCTAATTTATCATAGAATCACGTTTTGTCCATTGGTTTCTAGTAGTTAAAATATCGACAGGAAGACACACAAAGAGTTTAAACAGATAAAAGCATAGATGATAATTAGGACTGCTTGAATCAAGGGAGGTGGATTAGTGTAGTTAAAAATCATTTCCTATTTTAACAGATTTATGTTTATAAATATGTTTACAGTCTTCTGCTTAGACACGATATTTTTCTTACCTATATTTTGCTGACTTTACTAGATGTATATTAGTTATCTTTCTAGTTCCCATGACCACAAACCTGGAAGAAACAACTCAAAAGGGAGCGGATCAATTTTGATTGATCAGTTTTAGAGCTGTCATTCTACCAAGGCAGGGAAGACATGGCAGAGTCACAGGATAGCATCAGGAAGCAGAGAAAAGGGGACCCAAGCAGAAGTGACTAGGGTAAAGTCAGCCCCCAAGGATGATGTGCTAATGAATCTACCTGTTGATGAATCTGGATATATTTTGTTTTAACAGGCACCTTTTCTGGCATGCCAATAGACACTGTAGGTATCTATTTTGTCCCCTATGCCAAGGAATTTCCTTTTGATTTAACATTCCAGCCTTTTGGGGGACAAAGGCTAATGTACTCTCTTCTGTAACTACTTCCTGTAGAAACTAGGACATTGTTGTCAGGACCCAGAGGGCTGGAATGCTAATCAAACGCAAGGAGGGAATTCAGGCAATGGGGCATTTATCAGAAGCATCTGGTTAGCTGACCCAGCTAAAGAAACAGTAAGCAATCACATTGACTGGGCTGGTCCACATTAGCTTTCAGCAACACCGGGCTCACAGTCATTTGGAACAGTTTGTAGTCAGCATCTGATGCTTGCATGTGTTAGGGGTCTATGTCTTGCTGGGTCTTTTCTGCAGCCTATGATGGCTCCCAAAGCAGGGTCTTGAGTGAGGGAGGGTCTGGGCCCTTCAAATACCAAACATTTTATAAACTTACAATGTCCCATAGCCTTATGGTTTTACATATTTTAAAAGTTGCTCCTTCAAAAAATATCCAGCTTTTTACATTTAAATTCTGTAAGACTCCAAGATTTCCTCTTTAAAAAGTTTAAGATCTCTCAATTGTCTGCTCCTGAAGTATCAAAAATAAAGTACCTTATTTTACTTTAAACGGGAAGTTGCAGGGCACAACCACAATCCACATAAGGCAAAACAAAGCTTCAATAATTCAAACAATTCAAAGCTCAATGTCTCGGATTCATTCACAAGCCTTTAGGCTTCCCTGGAGGGCTTGGATCACCTCTTTGGCCTCATCCTTAGCAGCATAGCTATAGCCTGCCTTCTAGATCCCAGCCTGCTCCATTTCATTCTGGCCGGTGTTTCTGGTGATCATTACATGGCACTGGCATTTCCAAAACTGCTAAGTGAAAAGTTTCTGCACCCCATAAGCCTCTCCACCAATGCAGCAATTCAAATCAGACCAAATCAAAGTGAATTATAAAAATCCCACATTTAATGGATACAACACTCTGGAATGGCCTTTCAGTCCTCCAGAGAGGAGACAGGGTAGGGGTGGGTTGGGGGACCAGGAAACCATGAATCTATTTTCTGAGGGGCAGTTAAATAACTTTTGGGAGTGGTCCTGAGCATCTCTTGGGGAGAGTCATCATTTGGCCAACTTTCTGAGATGCAGCAAGGTTTGGAGAGAGATAAAGGAGGGGGCTTGGGTAAAACTTCCACCATAACACTAAGGTCCACCATTGCAACTGGGCCCTGTCACATATTGGCAAGATTCAGCTGTTCCCCATGACCCCTTCATGTCTTTAGAACAAATACCACTCCCATGTTACAACGTTTAGCCACCAGCTCAAGGTACATCTTACATATGAATGCATGGAGGTGCAACTTTAACACTTTATTAAATAAGCATTGTTTTTAAATCCTATCTTTCATAAACCTTGTTTTCAGGACAGATCAGGAATTATCCTACAATAATCCACCCTAATCCAAAATATCTTGGAAACCTGTGGTTGCCTCCTTGGTAGACCCACCTTTATAACCTTTATAACCAAGATAGTGGTAAAGTCGCATGGCATCCCTCTTCTCCAACCCTAGCAAAGATAGCTGCCAGCCATGTGGCTGCCTAAAGATGGCAGAGTCACATGATATCCACCCTCTCCAATCCTAGCAAAGATGGTGACCAGCCCTATGGCTGCCTAAAGATGGCGGCATGCCACATGTTGCTTTTATCCCCAAATGGAATCATATCACGTGGGTTCTTTAAGATATCTATGCATAGATTTTCAACTATCAACTCCCAGTGTTACTAGTTTTAAGTTAACTTTTTTCATAGATATTATAGATTTTTAACCATATCCAACAAAATAACTTATAATTCTTGAGGTACAGAATATTCACATAAACCTTGTTTAATTTTTTGGCTGTTCTGCTTGGCTTTCTTTTCCTGTCATTGTGTCAGCATTTACAGACACAGGATATAGAGGAAACTTTTAAATGTGCCTGGGTCTAGAGAAGGGAGAGCCGTAAACCAGCTCTAGAGTCAGTTTTCCAATAAAATAAAACAGCACTAAAAAGCTTTAATGTTATCTATACCAAAAAGACATCTGAACTCCTGTTAACCAGATCCAGTGACCAGAGAGCTCAGAGATAATTTTTGAGCACTGGTCATGAAAGCAGCTATGTGGTGACTGACACCTAGGGCATAGAGAAAGCAACATTATCCAATCCATTTCTGTCTCTGTGCAATGTTTACAGACATACTAGAAAACACAGACAGACAAACCTTTCCAATAAGACAAGCAAAACTTTCCAACCAGAACTAGAAACAGGTGGGTGGGTGATATCTTGCTATATACCCTGGATGAGAGAATATTAGGATCCCATCAAGCCCCATATACATATCCCTGGTAGGGATCCCACAAGACAGAACCAGACTGACTCCACAGGAGACCTCCATAGATGCTTGCTGCATTTCTCAGCATAGCAGTTCACTCCAAGGCAGCCGTAGAGTCTTGGAACACCTCAAGGCACACGCCTCCTGAAGCCACCCCCCAGCCCTGGACTTCCAGGATGAAGGTCCAGCTTTAGAATTTGGGTGGGTGGTCTGGATCTCACTGGAGACTCCAGAAAATATAATAGTCTTATTCAGATTTGAAGGACTTAGCCAAGAAATAATTCATTTCTCATCTGTATAATAGCACAAGGTAGTGTTAATCCCTCAGGTAGAGAATAAGATCATTACCAATATTTAAAGGTAAATTTGAGACAAGTTTCAATTAAATACTGGCCAGGTGGATGTGTTCTGGCCTGGTCCATACCCAGTCCTAGAAGCAAAGCCCCAAATCAGGTTTTGTAAGAACTTAAGAAGGAAAACCCATAATGCTCTGCATTTCTCATCAGGTACAATCAGGGGCAAGCATACATCCTGACATATTTCCTGCCTGTGCAGGGGAATTAAAAACATGTGGCTTGTTATCTCTTATAAATGTTAGCCTCCATCATTTCAGAAACTGTCCTTAGGCAAGGGACTTGCAGATCAGAGACATTTTTGTTTCATGGATCTCCTAGGTACAGTAATTAAACCTTAGAATGTAACTTTGGCTTTCACAGTAGCTTTTCTGAGGCAGGAGGTAGGGGGTAAATTGGGGTACAGATCCATTTCAAAAGTCAAAAGTTGGGTTAGTGAGATGGCTCAGTGGATAAAAGACACTTGCCACCAAGCCAGGCAATTTGAGTTTGATCCCAGTGCCCACATGATGGAAGGAAGGAATCTACTTCTACAAGTTGGCTTGTGTGTATGTAAACATATACACACACACACACACACACACACACAATCAAATTTACATTAAAAAAGATTTATTTATTATGGATACAGTGTTCTGCCAGCAAGTAGCTCTGCATGCCAGAAGGGGCACCAGATCTCATTATAGATGGTTGTGAGCCAGCATGTGATTGCTGCGAATTGAACTCAGAATCTCTCGAAGAGCAGAGTCATCTGAGACATCTCTCCAGCCTGTGTTTACATTTTTTTTTTAAGTCAAAGATCAACACTGAAGAAGGCCCTGTCACCTTCAATGTTTGACTTCCAAAACTATCTTGATGTCAACACCCAGATGCAAGAGAAATGAGCAGAGGAGAAAATAGAGAAGGGCTCAGCAAGGGTTATTATCACCACACAACTAGGAAATGTTAAGTTCTGGCAGCATGCCTGCACATTGGGACCAGAGCATAGCACCCGACTTTGATGGTCAGTTACTTGCCTGACATACTTTCCCTTCTCCACTTCCAATTGTTCTACTATTGGTCTTTCCCATGTCTCACTCAGCTCTCTGTCCTGTAATGTGGGGTAACTGTATGTAGTACTCTTCAGGGAGGGGAGGATGTGAAAATTGATGTCTTTGTTTGGGGAGCTGTAACAAAGTACCATAGGCTGGATGGCTAATAAATGACAGTAATTTATCTCTCTCAGTTCTGGAGGCTGAGGAGTCCAGGATGAAGGCATAGGTGGGCTTGGTGAACTGATGGTGTCTTCTTACTGTACCTCCACGTGGTGAAGAGTAAAGAGCTCCTCGAAGCCTCTCTTATTGAGACATGAATCCCATTCAGGAGGGTTCCACACTTACCACCTTATCATAAGGCAGAGGCTATATCTCCTAATAGTGTCACAATGGTGAATTTTTTGGTGGGAGTACAAATGTTTAGAACATATGGATTGATATAATTCATATACAGCAATTAGCATTTTCTTGACTCACAGCTGATATTCAATAGTTGACTAACTATTGACTATGATTTATTATAGGACTTTATCAGCTATGCCAGAAACTCTCTCCCTTCATCATTAAATTGCAATTAGTAAGCAAGTCCTATCTCTTTAATCTATGAGTGCATGAATATTCTGAATCTTTTAAGTGGCAGATGTTTTCGATATGGAAATCCTAACACAGGGATTTGGATTAAAAAAATGCAAACCAAATAAAATCAACAAAACACATTACCAGAGGGGTCCAGTAAGTTCATTTGGCTTCAACTGTCATCTTAAAATGTATTATATATAGTTTGTTTACAACCCAGCTGGGAAAATCTGGAAAAGTCATCCTGTTCCCTCACCCTAAAGCTGAAGTGAACTAGGACTAGATCTAGATCTTTCCATCCTAGTCAAACATTCCACTATGTAATGGAATAATGTAGCTGTGTTCCTGATTCTCATTCTTGGGTTTGTTTTCTAGTTTAATGTCACAGAAAGATAAGCAAAAATGGAACAACTCCTGTCTGATACCCTCATGGCATTTTTTTTTGTTTTTTTTTGTTTTTTCAAGACAGGGTTTCTCTGTGTAACATCTCTGGCTGTCCTGGAACTCATTCTGTAGACCAGGCTGGCCTCAAACTCACAGAGATTTGCCTACCTCTGCCTCCCTAGCACTGGGACTAAAGGTGTGCACCACCACCGTCTGGCCCCTCATGTTATTTTGTTGGGATCTTAGTTAGGGTTTCTATTTCTATGATAAAACACCATAGCCCAGTGCAACTTGGAGAAGAAAGCATTTATTCTACCTCATGCATCCAGGGAACAGTCCATCATTGAGGGAAATCAGGACAGGAAGTCTGGTGTGTTGAAACTAAAGCAGAAGCCATGGAGGGGTGCTGCTAATTGGCTTGCTCCCTCTGACTTGTTCAGCCTTCTTTCTTTTGCTATCCATGGTCACCTGCCAGAGATGTCACACTTCTGTCACCTGTCCATATCAATCAATTCATCAAGAAAATTCCCCCACAGACTAAGTCTACAGGCATCTGATGGAGGCATTTTCTCCATAGAGGTTCCTCTTTCTAAATAACTCTGACTGTGTCAGGTTGGTAAGAACTAACCAGAATAGCTGGTGTCTGTTACAAGGAAAACAAAACAAACAAACAAACAAACAAACAAAAAACAGCAGTATGCATGTCTGTGTTTATTAAACCAGTTAAGATTTGAGAGGCCCAGTGCAACCAAATGCCTGTTCCTTCTCTTGAGCAGCAGATGGCGGTGTGCACAAGCCTAAATGGCTTAAGTCACCTACACCCTCACCATGTTCTTCCCAGGGCAAGTGTTCTGAAGACCCTGAGCAGTGTGCAACAGACAACAGACACAGTGTGCAATATATGCTGGTGCAGGCCATTAGATCATCATGGAACTGGCTTCCTCTTTTCCTAGGTCCACAGATGGAACATATGTCAGGGTTTTCGGCATTAGACTTGGTCACATGAACAACCTGTGGCTATTAAATGCAAAAAGACATGACATATGTAATGTTAAGACTTGGCCTTAAAACAGCAGCTGCCCCCCCCTGCGAACACACTCTCATTTTATAGATCCTTTATAAGTTTTGGAGGTCAAAGACTAAAGAGGGAGGAGACGCCACTACCTTGATTCCTAGAAGGCCACCTGGAGCCTAGAGCCCTCACTGACTTGGACATATGCTTGGCTATCAGAGGTGTAAGAATTAAAAACCAACACTTAGGCTGGAAATTTCAGGTTTGTTACAGTAACTACTCAACCCTAATGGATACAAACCATTTTTTAGGTGATAAAACCCCCATAGCTTCACCTAGGGCAAGCCTGTTGGAGACATTCATAGGAAATACCCAAGTTTTGTGCAATTGGGATTCTTCTGCATTAGACTCTGCCAGGAAGAGACCATCCCATTAAGGAATTTCAAATGGTTTTTGTTTGTTTGTTTTTTTTTTCCAAGACAGTAGTTTTCTGTGTAGTCCAGAATGCTGGTTTTTTTTTTTTTTTTTTTTTTTTTTGTTAAAGAGGTCTGGGTAGCTCAGAATGGCCTTGAACTTGTTACCTAGGGCTTCATGTAGGCTAGACAAGTGCCTACCAATTGAGCTATATACTATAAGCCACTTCCTTTTAAAAAGAAGTTTTATTTTTATGTATATTTTGTAGGAACCCAGGCCTTGTGCATGCTGGGAAAGTGTTCCTCTGCTTAGCTGCCCACACCTCTACCCTCAGCTCTCTGACAGTGCAGATTTTAAAGATGGTATCTCCCCAGTTGCCTAGCAGGCAAAGGACTGGATCTACATACCCATCTGAAGACTAGAAGGCTGGCAGGCAGGGAGAATGCAAATTAGCTTAGGATGAACACACACACACACACACACACATACACACACACACAGAGAGAGAGAGAGAGAGAGAGAGAGGATATCAAGTTTATTAGGAAGGCCAATAAGTTGGCAAGAGTTTTGGAATAGAGTGAATCCTTCAACAAAAACAAGAACACTGTAACTATCACAATGGGAAATTAACTTTTTGTCTGTTTGTTTGATCTCATGCTGGCTGGCACCCATGTTGGCCTCTAACTCACCATAGAGTTCAAGTTGGTCTCAAACTTTGTCATTCCTCATGCCGCAGTCTCCCAGTGCTGGGATCATGGGTATAAGTGCTGTGCACGTTTCTCTGCTGACAGGTGGGTTCCATTTCTGTCCTTTGGAGCTGGGGTGTCTTCACGACTTGCATTGGTCAACAGAATGGGGTAGAGAATTATTACCAGAATCCCATACAACTTCTGCTCTCTTGGAGCCCAGCTGCCACAGCATGAAAAAGCCTGTTTAGCTTGTGGAGGACAGAGGTCATGATGGGAAGACCCAGAGGCCCAAGCAAAGGCTAGCACCAGCTGTTTGTTTTCTGAGGAGTCTCCATGGGTGTTCTGCCCAGCTGAGCTCCCAGTAGAGTTCTGCAGCATTTGTGACCACGATCCAGAAGAAATAGTGAGATAAAGCCAATTAACCCAGAGAATGATAGGAAGTGATGAGACAGGGCTGTGCATGTGGCTCAGTTGGTAGAGTGCTTGCCCTGTATGCATGAGGTCCTGGGTTTAATCCTCAGCACTGTATAAGCCTGATGGCACCTGCATGTAACCCCAGTATGGGAGGTGGAGGGGGAAGGATCAGGAATTCAGGATTACCCTTAGTTGCATATTAAATTCAAAGCCAGCCTGGGCTACGCAAAGACCCTGTCTCAAAAAAGCCACTGAATGTTTTTGTGGTTATCCTGTAATAAAAGATAACTGAAACAGGATAGCTGGTAAGTCCTTTTAAACAAGATGTGAATGCCCCAAGGGTGAGGCAGGGGATGAGACATCAGATAGCAGGACACAGGAGAGACTCATCCAATAGATTACCGAATTCCCTCCTGGCTGAGTCAGTTAGGCCAGAAAGACTCAAAGACCATGAAGGTAAGTAAATTCCTGCCTTCATGGAGGTCAAAGCAAGGTTGTGTAAGATGGAAAGGCAAAGGGCTTCTTGCTCTTCCCAAGGACCTGAATTCAGTTCCCAGAACCCACAGCAGGTGATTTACAACCTCCTATAACTCCAGCTCCAGGGGACCTAACACCCTCTTCCAGTCTCTGCAGGTACCTGTCCTCATATGCATATAGCACCTCCACAGATACAGACACATGCACATAATTAAAAATAAAACATATCTTAAAAGGGAAGGAAAACAACTAGCTAGTTACTGGAATTGTTACCCAGTGGCAGACACAAAGGACAGAAGAGTTTCTGAGTGGGGGGGGGGGGGCTGGGGAGATGGCTCAGTGAGTAAAAATACAGACCCCAGTGGAAAGCTGGGCATGATGTGCACACCTTCAGTTCTCTTCAGTTCTACTCTGAGAAGGTGGTGGTTAGTGACTGAAGAAGATACCAGATGTTGAACTCTGCCCTCTACAAGCATGTGCACACATATGCATGTTACACAACACACACAAGATGAGTATTGCTAGAGGGACTGCAGAGAAGAAACGAACAGGAAGGCAGGCAGGAGAGTAGGAAGGTGGTGAGTGGACCGCCCCAAGCAGTGTGCAATGGCTGGGCTGAGAGTAGCCTGTCTCACCTGCAAGTGCTCTGTACAACATGATGCAGAGTAACACTGCATATTGTGTGATCTTCATGCTTGCCCATGATGAACCTGGACCAAGAGAGGCAGCTCTCTTTAGGCTTAGTGGAGTACGGAGTATGAAGGGATCCTTCGTCAGATTTACATTTGCAAGTGACAACTGAATCCCAATTGTCCTTCAGGCTAATCAGCATCTCTCACTCAGAGAAGTGGCAGTCATCACATTTTTATAACTTCTGACTTTTGCCAAAAGCTTTCATTTGAATTATTCATCCATTCCATAAATCCATGATTGTCAACAGTTTCCATTTCCCAACTTTAACTCTCTTGCCCATAGTTTCCATTTCCCAACTTTAACTCTCTTGCCCATATAGCCATCAACTCCTCTCTATTGAGCAGATACTAGGGAAGGCCAACAAGAACATTTAAGCAAGATGACTGATCTCTCTTTGAGGGTATGATCATGTCCCTTGTTAATGAAGTATTCAGTGACAGAAGAAAACAAGAGCGCCTTAATTACTTTTCTCCTGCTGTGACAAAACACCACGACCAAAGCAACTTATAAAAGAAAGTATTTAGTTGGACTTACAGTTTCAGAGGCTTAGAGTCCATGATGGTGGAGCATAGGCATGGCAGCAGGAACATGGCAGAGGGAGCGGGGTGCACAGAGGGGATGGTAAGAGTCTTTTGAAACCTCAAAATTCACACCCAGTGACACACCTCCTCCAATAAGGCCACACCTCTTAATCTTTCCCAAATAATTCTGTCAAGTAGGGCCAAGTATTCAAACATATGAGCCTATGGGGGCCGTTCACATTCAAGCCACCACAGGGAGTGGGTTTTATATTCTCTAAATACAGAGGAGAGTTGGCTGGGATTTTGAAAATGCACACACAGTACACGTGGGGTAGTGCACAGTGGGAACTGGCAACGCTCATGGAGAAGGGAAACACTTGCTAATCAGCCAGCACCAGCCAACAAGCACTCACCCTGGTCCTAGCAATGCTAGCCAATGACACAGTGACTGTCGGAGTTGTAATTGTATTACACGAATGCTAACAATTTATTTCTGGCTCCTTGGGTAACTTAGCCCTTAATCATATGTGATTTTGTTTTCTTTTTTTTTTTTTTTCAGGACAGGGGAAGGAGTACAGCTGTAAGCCATTTGAATACATGAAATGTTATTTTTGTAGCAAATTGTAAAATAGAAATTTCTGTAAGATTCCTAAGATTATGATTATTTTGATAACATTATTTACTCATTTAAAAGATGTGGTTATCCCAGAAACTACTGCATAAACTAACTAGCTTGAGATAAGTATTTTGCATCAGTTAAAAAAAAAAAAAACAACAAAACTGTGACTAGATTTTTACTTGTTTTCTGATGTGTCATGTTACAGAAAGGGGATGTGTTGATTGCCTCCTAATCTCCCCTCCCCAACATGCACAGTGGTAATTGAACTCAGGGCCTCCAGCTTGCTAGGCAAGTACTGTATCATGAACCTGGATATGCAGCCCTGAGTTTTATTATCCCTTTGAGGTCTGAGGAAAAAGCTTTTTCTCTAGACCCATAGCTTATTTAAGAAATCTGGATGGACTACCTGAACTTGAGGATAAAAGGGAAAAAATTCAACTTCCACTTGTGTATTTTTCATTTGCTTTCTATAAGAACTCACAACTATTCCTTATCCTTCCCTCCCTTCTTCCTCCCTTCTTCTCTCCCTCTCTCCTACCCTTCTCCTCTCCCTCTTTTCCTCTTTCCCTCTTTCTCTCTTCCTTCCTTCCTTCTTTCCTTCCTTTCTTTTTCTTTCTTGAGGCAGTGTCTCACTGGCCTCAAATTTCTAATCCTCCTGTTTCAGCATCCCAAGTGCTGAGATTCTTGGCATGGCCAACCATAACCAGCAAATTCTCAAAAAGTTTCTAAGTGCAGAAAGCAGTGTTAGCTCTAGGCACAATGCCATACACAAGATCTCCTTGTGATTTTAAATCCAAGCTGCACTTAGCATATTATCAGTACCTATGAATCATAAATACACACACACACACACACACACACACACACACACACACACACACACACTCAGTGCTAAGGATGTAGCTTAGCGGTACAGGGCATACCTAGGGCCACCACCGGAACAAAGAATGGATACACAGAAAGGCACAATCTAATCAGGAAAGCAATTGGTAAAACTCGAGGACTATCTCTCTAGTGGTCTGCATCTTCAGGCTCTCTCTGGGGTCTCCTCAGAGAGGGGACCCTCGTGCTTAGGTAAACAGCTCCATGTACTTGTTCTGCAGGAGGCATCCAGAGACACGAGTCCCACCCCATTCCTTGCTATGCATCACAGATTATTTATTCTGGAGCATTTTACTTTAACTTGTCCAGGCAAAACTGTTTAGCCCTGAGATCAGCTCCCTTTCCCATTGAGAACTGACCCTCTCAGATTCAGGGCTGATCTTCTGCTGTCCTTGCCTTGCCCCTTCACATCTAAGTCTGGGGCACTGACTACATACCTTCTGCCTGCTTACTCTGTCCAGCAGTCTCCATCTCATCATTATCTCAGCCCCACCCCACAAAGGAGCTTCAGGACCAGTGTCCACACCCCCAAGATGACTGTTATCCTGTTGAAGGAAAAACAACACAGTGATAGCTGCAATGGAGATATTAGGTGCCCTGTACACTAGAGGCGCTAAGTGATCTCGTAAGGTGAGTGTACGATTTTAGAGACAAGATAATTGAGACTGAGGGTTGACGTTCCGTATCTGACCTGGGAACTGTGCACAAGGGCCTACCAAGCACTAGTGCTTGGATCTGGCTGCTCCCCTGATTGCTTTTTGTATGTTTTGAGGCAGGACCTCATGTAACCTAGGCTGACCTTGAACTTACTATGTAGACTAGGGTGAGCTTAAATTATTGATTCTCCTACATTTATGTTCCCAGGGCTGGCATGACAGGCATGTACCATCCTGGTTGGTCTGTGTGACGCTGGGGATCAAACTCAGGGCTTCATATATGCTAGGCAAACATTCTACCGGCTACATCTTTGACCACGGCTCCAGTCACTATTAACACCACACAGGGCCCAAGGGTATATCGATGTCTAATCATCCCTGAAAAGCCCTTGCTGGGTGAGACGTGATCCTTCTTCTCTGCAGCGAGTCAGCTAAGGCATGAGGTGTGGCCAGAATAAACAGAGAAGAAAATAAGAGTCAGAAAGACTTGGATCTCATTTAGGGCAGAATCAGGATAATAACTAGAAGACACCTAGCATCTTGTAGTACTGTCTAACCTTTTCACATTGCAGTATAATATTGTTATCTACAAATGTGCTGGACCAAATACATAGATAGCATCTGGGTCAAGTGTGGCCCATGGACCACAGACTGGGCATGTCTGGATTTGATTCTAGTGTGTTGTCAGATCTGCTGGTTACTGTGGTCACTGTTCTTAAAGCTCAGTCATGACCTCTGAACTCAGTCCTTCCACTATGTTGCACATTTAAGTGACAGGCGGTGGTGGCACAGGCCTTTAATCTCAGTACTCGGGAGGCAGAGGCAGGCAGATCTCTGTGAGTTCGAGGCCAGCCTGGTCTACAAGAGCTAGTTCTAGGACAGCTTCCAAAGCTACAGAGAAACCCTGTCTCGAAAAACCAAAAAACAAATAAATAAAAAAACAATAAAACAAAACAAACAAACAAAACATTTAAGCACCAGTGTCTTTCCTCTCTACAGCAGCGGTTCTCAACCTGTGGGTTGGGACAATTTGAAAATGTATTTCCAATGGTGTTAGTTGTGGGACACGGTGCCGTAGCAAAATTACAGCTATGAAGTAGCAATGATAATAATAGCTTATGGTCCGGGTTGCTAAGACTATCGGAAATATGTGTTTTCTGATGGTCGCAACCCTGAGGTTGAGAGCCACTGCCCTACTGCTTGAGTTGCTGCAGCCTGATAGTGTCACAGACTAACAGTGGAAAAGGGTTCCTTCCCTCTGCTGTGCGTCCATAAAGCCATCCGCAGACACACATTCACAGGCTGGAGAATATAAATTTGCAAATCTGCACCTACGGCCACGACAAAGGAGACGCCCAGCACCTCCAACCCGGGTGAACACCAGGCATTTCCGTAGCTCTGGGTTGCCCCAGGATAGATTTATGCAACCCTATGTGTTTGGATCAGAAATAGCACTCTTCCCTTGCCTGCTTTTTCTCCTAACTCCCACTTCCTCCTTAGAGAGCGAGGAGGGAAAAGCCTGGCATCTTTCTCCCAGGGAATCAATCAGCAGAGGCATGCTGGGAAGTCAGCTGCAGCTAGCTGCTCTTCACACCTGGGATCGCTTTTAATCACTGCGGTAATGCATCTGCCCTCCCAACAGATATCTGTGGGATAGATTTCAGGCTGCTTTCTCCATGACCTGGGGTGCTAAGGGCTTGGCCCAGTCACATCTCAGCGGCTAAATTTCCTCTTCAACTGTAAGGATAGCATTGCATCCCTTTCCTCTGTTTTTGTTTCCCCTGAAAAAACGGTTTACAAAACATTCTTCAAGACATCCCAACTGCTTTTTTAAAAGCTAGATTTGATTCTTTATCTTACTTCTTTCAACTGTTCTCCTTTGCCTGCCTTAGCTGGGGTTGGCTTATAAATATTCATTAGTTACTTCCTAACTTCACAGGTGAGGACAGATGTTTCCACAGAGAGGCATTTGGCTTTGTCAGTTCTATAGCTCTGAGTAAGTGAAAAGACAGGCAGCTGGCAGCAAGGCTTCAAGCTTCCTGTAAGCAAAGAAAGAAAGAAAGAAAGAAAGAAAGAAAGAAAGAAAGAAAAAAAAAAAAAAAAAAAAAAAAAAAAGCCCCTGCAGACTCTCTCCCCAACCTTACCAACTGTTTTGTGTGAATCTTAAGTACCAGCCATGGACAGAGAGTCTAATTTTGTTTCTTTGCTAAACAGAGTGTACATGAAGAATGCATGGACATTGGCTGAGTTCTAACTTACGGTCTTGCTGATGAGTAAAGGAAACAGAGAATAGAAGTGTGTGTGTGTATGTGTGTGTGTGAATGTGAATGTATGTACATTGACACGTGTGCGTGTGTGATATGTGTTGCATGTATTTGTGAATATGGATGTGGAGGCTATAGGTTAACCTTAGGTGTTTTCTTTGGATGTTTTTCACCTTGTTTTCTTGAGAAAACACTCCACTGACCTGGAGCTTGCCCAGTAGGCTATTCCTTCTGGCCAATAAGCCCCTAGGACTCTCCACTGGGATCACAGGTGTTAACACCCCACAATGACCAGGTTTTTAAATGTGAGATTTGATGATCCAACTAAGGTCCACACACTTGTACAGCAAGCACACCACCTACTGAATTATTTCTCTAGCTTGCAGGGACTTATTTTTGCGTATCCTCTGAGGATTGGAGAAATCACAGGATGCCTAAGATATCCATGATCGAATACCAGCACAGGAGACCTGACCCTCATTCCCATGCAGTAAACAATGTAGGAGGCCTTGTTCCCCAACTATGGCATTTGAAATGTGAACATTCATCTTCATTATTATGCGGCCAACTCTTTGAGTTTTGCAATGAAAAATGGAAAATTCAAACCAGATGATTAAAAAAACTCATGCAGCTCTGGGTCTAATGAAAGACAGGCATATACTCTTAGATGCAATCTCTCTTCCTCTCCCTCTCTCTTATACACACACACACACACACACACACACACACCCCTCTACATATGTGCACTCCGCTCAAATGTATTTCAACTTGAATTTTATCCTCTTGGTTCCATACTGGAAAATGGCAAGGAAACTTTCAAGGATAGCCAGGGAAATACCATGTTGACCTTGCACTTTTAATAGAAACACTTAGGAGGCATCTTTATGTTCATGGTTATTCAGGGACTCCCCTTAGCTATTAGCATTTCCAACAAAGCATGGCTAGTGTTAGCAGGAAAGCAAGAGCAGAAAGGAGTGGTCTTTGGGAATGTAACAGTCCATGGAAGGAAGACCAAGGGACAAACTCAATTAGGTCCCAGTCCCTCTGGGAACAGAGAGACAGCCACACTTGTCATGAATAGGTCTATATGCAAAGCACAAGAGATGCAGCTTGGAGCTTCACAGCACATTGCCTATGTCCTTCTAAGTGGAACTAGGTATTCTTCATGGAAAATGGACAGAGGGATTGAGGTAATTTGACAGTTGGATTAAACAAAACTAAGCTGGTATGTTTAGCTTTAAACATGCAGATTTATTATGAATTTCTAAAAGAAAGGAAAATAATAGGATGTACTACCGAATCCCTTGGCTTTGAGAATTCCTAGTACTAGGACTCTCTGACATTTGGGTGCTGTGATGGCCATGGCCTGACCTGGAGAAGCCCTTTGGAGATGTCAGAGGAGCTCCAGCTGTCCAGCCATTGGGTCTGTAGAGACTCAGCCCCTAGCATAGATTCCAAGGCAAGGACCTTCCAGATTGGGTACCTGGATCCTTGGGGATGTGTGATGACCTTCTAAGGCACCCAGGTTCAGGGATTTGGTTTTTTAAATTTTACTCTTTCCTAAAATAGTTCTTTGGAGCATTGGGAAGTAGGGAGCTGTTAGGCTGAACTCAGGGTTCTCTTTCTGATCTCTTCTGTTAATAATCATATCATAGACACAACATTTTAGACATAGATATCGTTTACCATCCCTCATCACATGAGCCAGCACTGCCTCAGGGAACTATTCCCTGGGAAGCCAGACCAAAGCCATTTTTAAAAATAAAGATAATGAATGATCTATTGATGGAGTAATAAATCTTTTTGTAACCCAAGAGATTTCTGATCCTTCACTTTCATGAAAATTGAGAAAAGGCCTAATTAATTGAGTTGCTAGAGAATTCGATCATAAAGTAGTTTTGATGATTGATCACCTAATCATAAGTAGTTTGAGTAATTAGTATTTTGTCACTGGGATCCTTGCCATTATACTTTGCTTATTTCTATGAAGAGGGTCTCATAGTACTTGTAACAGCGATGACAACAATAATTGTAAAGTAGGGATAAGGTCACGAAGGAGCTGTCTATTTTGGGAAGAGGTCTTAGGGAGAGTGTTTTTCTCCAGTAAGACTTTATATTTTATGTTTAATGATTACTTATAAAATTATGTATTTATGTTGTCTCAAGAAATTACTTATTAATAATAACTCATAACAATTCAGCCCAGAATTATTTCTTTGCCACCTTCAACCCCAAAGGCCATAGGAAATTAAAAATTAATGCTATTTATAATCATATTTTTCATTTGCCACTTATGGGAGGCCAGTAAAAGAATTTTAGGGTGGTGAACGACTTTAATCCCAGCACCTAGAGGCAGTCAGATCTCTGTGTTTGAGGCCAACCTCATCTACACAATGAGTTCCAGGACAGCAAGCAGCAAGGGCTACATATAGAAACCCTGCTTCAAAACAAAACAACACATAACAAAAAAAAAAAAAATCAAGTTATCAGAACAATTTGTGGCCTATTAAAGATGAGCTTGTGTTTGCATATATGACTTATGCTTAACATCAAATTGGTATGGCATTTGATGTCAACAGGAGATGTTTATTTACTGACTTAAGTGAGACAATGTAACATGATAAAGTCTAGGCTGCCTGAGAACCACATAATTGAGGGTGACCTTGAACTCCTGAGCCTCCTGCCTCTATCTCCCACTCATGCACCATGGCATCTGACTTTTACAGGAAACAAGCGGGAAGGGACAAGTCCCCCAGAGCACAGGGGACGTGGGGGGGCAGTGAATGGAGAGAGAAGTAGGAGAAAGAGAGGGGGAGGAGAGGAAAACTCGTGAGACTAGGGAGATTGAGTCAGGGTAGGAACTAACAATTTGAGCTTCTGTGGAAGCCCTTCCCGATAGTGAGATCAACAACTAACTGATCCATGGAGCCCTCATCTAATACCTGTTGGAAACAGAAGCAAACACCCATACATAAATACTGAGTGGAACTAGAACCCAGATGCAGATGGAGAGGACAAGACCAGGCTGCAGAAACACATAGAGACAGCTTACCTGAACAAGGAGGAGCTAATGGGCCCCCAGACTGATAGCTGGGAATCTAGCATGGGACTGACTCAGGCCCCCCTGAATATGGGTCTCAGCCAGAAGGACTGAGCAGTCTAAGGGTCCTCAGACAGTGGAACCAGCATGTATCCCTGGTGCTCAAAAGGACCTTGTGGACACATCCCCCATGGAGGGATACTGCCTTAACCTAGAGACAGGAGAGAAGCCCTAGTCCCTACTTTACAGGACCTGTCAGATCTACATGACCCCAACTGGATGGCATTCCCCTACATATGGAATTGGGGTGGGGAGATGGGAGGGGAGGGTGGTTAGGGTGCATGTGAGAGGGCAGAGAGGGTAAAAGAGAGGGATGGATGGAGGGAGGGAGAGGGAACTGGGATCGACATGTAAAATAATAAATTAAACAAAAAAGAAAAATTATATTTGTTTTACTTAATTTACTTTTTAATATTTTTTTTGCATGTAGTAGATGAGTGTGTACATGCATGTAATAGTCAGAGGTCCAAGCAGGTGTCTTCCTCTATCCCTCTTCACCATAGCTTTTGAGGAAGGATCTTTCACTGAACTCAGAGCTTACCAACTGCAAAAGATTAGCTGGCTAGCATGCCCCAGGCAGGGGCCCTCTTTCCTCCACCTCCACAGCTGTAGGATTACAGGCACAAGCTACTGCTCTTGGTATTTCATGTGGTTCTGGGGAGATCGGAACTCAAGTCTTCATGCCTGTATGGCAATCACTTTACTCACTGAGCCATTGTCCTAGCCCAGAGAGTTTTATTTTTAAGTATTATGTGTTTCCAGCTCACCAGAAGTTATCTCCTTGGTGTCCATGTAAAGTTATAGAGAAATATCTATTATTAATGTAAAAGAATATGCAAAGTCATGTAATTTTAAAACACTGATTTGAGAGGAAGCCAAACAAGAAGTTGACCGTGTATGTCTCTAACAGCACACAAAGGGACCATAATGTAAAGTTGTGAAATAGTAGAGGTCTGTCAGCTTTGCAAGGTTTGACCCAAATTAGACATTGGGCTGTTCATGTTTGATAATCAACTTTTTGGGCTGAGCCCTCCTGGGACAATTTTCTGGTTTGAATGTGCCCTCAAAAACCATGTGTTAGAAACTCGAACCATTCATGGATTTGGGACTTAATGAGAAGTATCAGGCTGCAAATGCACCCAAGAAAGAGCTAACTCCCTTCTTACTCCCACCCATTCTTTGCCCATAGGATAATTTAACAAGCAAGCGAGCCATCCCTATGCATTACAAGTTATGCAGCCTCAGGCAGTTTTGCTATAGCGGCACGTTATTGATTTGAACATACCACATCCTGGAAATTATCCTGAGGAGGATAGGATACTGGGCTTCACACTTCCTGCATCAAATCTTAGAGAGTGTTAGTAGGAAGCTCCAAGTTAGTCCTGGTTCCCAAGGTACCACCTTTGCAACAACTTGTAAACTGTAGTTTACAAGACGTGGATGTATTTCTCACCTAAAACATGCTGTGATAGATGAAAACAGTTGGAACTCAGGGAATGCAGGTGTTTTGCCTATAATTGCACAGCAAGAAATGGCTGGGTTACTGTTCAGATCCAGGTCACGGGTGTTCAAACTCCACTTCAGCCACAGCATCGCCTTGTTTCCAAGGAATCCAGGATAGTCTAAAGCCTAAGGAAACCAACTAGCATCTTCTAGTCTGGGTGGCCCACTCAACACCTAGTGAGCCCAGTCTCTGGGATGGTGATGGGTGTTCCTAGTCTCTCTGTCTGATGGCCAGACCACTCTCTGCAATCCTCTATCAAGGTTTTCTGCCAGACACTTGGAATAGACTCCCAGACAGTGAAGGGGAAATAAACATACAACGATACTTAATGTGGAACAAGATATCATTCTGTGGAGCCAAGAGAGGAAAAGTATAAATAAACAGTCACATAAAAATGTGCAGGGTCTGCTGTGAGTGGTGTTTTAGTCTGTGTAGTTGGTTGTACTAGAATTAAGACTTGGTCAGATGTCAAAATACCATTCATCTTGTATTAATTTTTAGTATTAGTATTTAACTAGACAGGACCTTTGTGCCAGGTTGGGGAGATGACTCAGTAGTAAGAGTGCTTGCTGCACAAATATGAGGACCTAAGTTCAGATCCTCACTACCCACATGAAAGCAGACATGGCCATGTGTGTCCATAACCCTGTTGCTGTGGGATGGAGACAAGGGGATCTTTGAAGATCATTTGCTATCCAGTCCAGTAGAACCAGTGAGCTTCAAGTTCAGTGAGAGACCCTGTCTCCAGGAAATAAGGCTGAAAGTGAAGCCACCTGATGTCCTCTGTGTGTGTATATGTGTGTATGTATGTGTGTGTGTGTGTGACTGTGTGTGTGAGAGAGTGTGTGTGTGAGTGTGTGAGAGTGTGTGTGACTGTGACTCTGTGTGTGTGAGAGTGTGTGAATGTGAATGTGTGTGTGAGTGAGTGTGTGAGTGTGAGTGTGTGTGTGAATGTGTGTATGTGAATGTGTATGAGTGTGTGTGTGATTATGTGAGAGTGTGTGTGTGAGTATGTGAGAGTGTGTGTGTGTGAGAGTATGTGACTGTGTGTGAGTGTGTATGTGAGTGTGTGACTGTGTGCGAGAGTGTGTGTGAGTGTGTGTGAGTATGTGTGATTGTGTATGTGTGAGGGGTGTGTGTGTGTTTGTGTGGTGTGGGTGTTTTTGTGTGGGTGTGTGTGTGTGTGTGTGTGTTGGTTGTGTTGTGTGTGTTGTGTTGTGTGTGTGGGTTGTTGGTGTGTGTTTTTTTGTGTGTGTGTGGTGTGTGGGGTTGTGTGTGTGGGTGTGTTTTTAGAGTGTATTGTGTGTGTGAGTGTGTGAGAGTGTGTGTGAGTGTGTGGTGGAGGGTGAGTTGTTGGGGTTGTGGGGGGGGGGGGGGGGGGGGTGGGGGGGTGTTTTTTTTGGGGGGGGGTGGGGGGGGGGGTGGGGGTGGGGGGTGTGTGTGTGGTGAGTGTATATGTGTGTTTGAGTGTGTGTGAGTGTGTGAAAGTGTGTGTGAGCGTGTGTGTGAGCATGTGTGAGTGTGTTGAGTATGTGTGAGTGTGTGTGAGTGTGTTTGTGTGTGAGTGTGTGTATGACTGAGGATAGAACCTCATGGATGCCGAGCAAGCCCTCTATCATTGAACTTTACCACAACCTAAGAACAGCCTTTGAAAACTGTTTCAACTCAGTTTAAAGGGTCCAAATGAATAGGTATCTATGCCTGAGCCATTTGACTTTACAATTTGTGTGTTACAGTTTGAAATATCTGAATTTTTTTAAAGGCTACAAAGCACACAAATTGGAAAAATAATTCCTCTGTCTTTGGTGCTTTCAGTTTTGTTCCCGAGTGTGAGTTATGTATATGAGTTGAGAATGAGTCCTTGAGAAAATTATAAAACCAACTGGGATTTCCAAAAAGGATGGATTCTCTAAGCTTTAGGGGGAAAATCTGTAGATATGGTTCATAGTGAGTAATTTCTTACAGCGAGTACATACAGGGAATAATGTGATAGAAATGACAGTGTGTGCAGTAAAAGTCAGTCTTAGAGACCAACCAGCGTTTGGGTTTGGAGATGGCCAGGAGCTTAGTGACCTGTAACTACCTCATGTTCCCTCAGTGGCTGACTCTTATAGCTTACTCATACAGCTGGGTCTATCTTGGGATGGTAAACATGTTATCATAAGTACAAAACGTTATAAATACATGTAATCCTTGGGTTATGGTGGGCTAATGTCCCAAGGAACCCATCATCAGTAGAAAATGTCATAAGTCAAAGTTGTGATTACTATGCCAAAACCCACTCAATTTCCCTTCTCATGCTGTGTTAAAATACTCTATCTGGGTGATGGCCCACACCTATAATCCTAGCAATCGGGAGGCAGAGGCAGAGGCAGAGGCAGAGGCAGAGTCCAGCCTGGTCCACAAAGTGAGTTCCAGGACAGCCAGGACTATTATTAAATAGAGAAACTGTGGCTCATAAAACAAAACAAACAACAACAAAACCTGACTAAAGCAGAATTTATTTTGGTTCACAGATCCAGAGGGTTACCATCCATGGTGGTGGGGAAAGAATGGCAGCTGGCAAGGGAAGACATAGCAGCAGCAAGAGGAGTAGGGGGTTTGTTGGTCACATTGCATACACATTCAGGGACAGACAATGAATAGGAAGTGGGGCCATCAAACCCTAGGGCCTGTGTCTTGCTGCCTCTAGCGAGCCTTTACCTCCTAAGCATTTTGTAACACCCAACACAGTGTGGTGAGCTAGGAAGCAAGTGTGTATAGATCATAATGTAACTTACTAGACAGCATGGCTTAGCAGTACAAACACATGGGGCAGCATCAGCAGACCCCTCTTGTGTCTCTATGGAGACTTGGTCTCTGGTGTGTTACTGCTGCTTCCTGCAGCAAGAGTATTGCAATGCAAAATGTTGCCTGAGAAAAAGATCAAAATTCCAGTTTTCTACCACTGTAGAGTTATAGCATTGTAAACTGAAAGGGAGCCATAGTTAAATCCTACATGGCGTTTAAAACCAAATCTAGGTTGAAATGGTGAATAGGAGGAAACTAAGCAATCTCCGGGCATCCTGAATAGCAGGGGAATGGTTCACTGTGTTCTATTTGTCTCTGTTCATCCATGGTTCTGAAATGCCCTCATTATATCCATCACCCAAAGACCAGACAACGTGAACTTCGAACTTCATCTTGTTTTGCCTGGACTTGTAGACAATGGCATCCCTACACTGTCAAGCAGGGAAGCAGCTGTGGGCCCTTGCCAATGTCAACAATCAGGGAGGCTGCTGGCACTTTGTCAGCAAGAAGCTTTTCTGTGCATGACAAATAGCATACTCCTTCTTGCTACCATATATCAGCAATCTATTTTGCTACAGTTACCTTGACAACTGAAATCCACCTGCTGGAAGATACTTACGGGAGGGGAGGAGGGCCCTACAACTTTCAGCTGACAGTTGTGTACAGTGGGGAAGCAGCCAAGGAGGAGGCATCACTTGTCCAAAGCCATTATTCAAACTGGCAGGGAAGTCAGAATTTCACCCTGAAGTCTGACTGTTCCTACCCATCTGGAAAGCAGGAAACGTAATCGTACATAGCCAGTATCTGTGAAATGCTTTGAAGTTCTAGACAAAAGATACTAAAACAAGCAAACAAACAAAAACCCAAAAAACTTGACTTATTTATATTTGTTGATAACTCAAGGTACCACCAATGTAAATGTAGATGATTAATTCTTCAAGTACAAATCCACCTGAAAGCACTAGCTTTTTCTTTTCTTTGTTTCGGAGACAGTCTCACTTTGTGTTTCCAGCTGGCCTTGAACTCATGGTAAACCTCCTGTCTCAACCTCTGAAGTGTTAGGATTATAGGTGTGAGCTACCATGCCAAATCTGTGATGTCCTGCCTTCTGGTTTTTCTCCTCCTCCTCCTTATTCTTTTCTTTTTGGGTGGTTGTTTTTGGTTTATTTTTCTGAAACAGTGTTTCTTTGTGTAGCCCTGACTGCCCTGGAACTTGCTCTGTAGACCAGGCTGGCCTCAAAATCACAGAGAGATCTGCCCACCTCTGCCTCCCAGTGCTGGGATTAAAGGTGTGGACTACCACCACCCAGTTCACTTTTTTCATAATCCTCCCTCCCTCCCTCCCTCCCTCCCTCCCTCCCTCTCTCCTTTAATCCCTCAATCCCTCCCTCTGTCCCTTTCTCCCTTCCTCTTCCCCTCCCTCCTTCCCTCCTCTCTTCCTCCCTCTCTTGTTTCCTCCCTCTAACCTGATCTCCTTTTCTTCGTCTTTCTTTTTGTTTGGACAGGTCTCATGCACTGTAAGATGACCTTGAATTTGGTATGGATGTAGGCAAGGACATTCTTAAAGTTTAATCCTTCTGCCTCTGCTACTCGAGTGATGTGCCTACAGTGTGTATTCCCATGTACACCCTCCTCTGCAATTCTGGAATAGAACCAAAGGGGTCCATGCATGCTAGGCAAGTCTTCTGCCAACTGAGCTACAGCTCCAGCCCTGGATATACTTTTTAAAAAGGTGGATTACACAAGGCTGGGATAACACAGCTGTGCCCCTTCTGGAAGCTTCTGGGCACAGTTATTCTTTGTGCACTGAGCAGTCCAGGCCCATGTTCTCTCTGTGGAACTGAAGCATGTACCCACTGGCTTTGAGCAGCCATCTCATATATTTCCCCAAGTGGCTTTCCTGGAGTTTCATTTTCAACCACTCTAGTGACTTCTTCATGTTTGGGTTTGTCCTCTTTAGCTTTTTTGTCAACCTGATGCAACCTAGAGTCACCTGGGAAGAGGGAACCTCAATTGAGAGAATGTCTTCATCAGATTTCCTTTAGGCAAGTCCGTGGGGGTGTTTTCTTTACTAATAATGAATATGGAAAGGCCCAGACCACTGTTGCTAGTGCTACCCTGGGCAGGTGGTCCTGGGTCTATAAAAAAACAGGATGAGCAAGCTATGGGAGAAAGCCAGCAAGCAGCATCCCTCCGTGGTCGGTCTCTGCTTCAGTTTCTGTCTTGAATTCCTGCCAGGACTTCCCTTCTTGTTGGCCTGGAAGATTAAATAAACCCTTTCCTCCCCGGGTTGGTTTTGGTTATGCTGGATTTCCAAAAGTATTCTAGAAGTGATGGTGTATGCCTGTTACTCCTGGCTTTCCAGGTAGGAAGAACAGGCAGGAAGATCACGAGGCCAGCTTTGGTCACATAGGAGACCTTGTGACAGAAACAGAGGGAGGTGAAGGAAGGGAAGGGGAGAAATCAAGAGGGTAGTAGGAGTTAAGGTAATGACCTCCACCAGGTGTGCAGTTTGCCTCCGTGGGTATAGATAGGTGCCACTGGGCTCAATGGTATAGGCAGAGGCCCTGCCAGCTCCAGGCTTTCCCTCTAAGAGTGCAGGCAGCACCGGTGAAACTGCCTGCCAAGTGCTCTGAGCTGCCTGGAACAAGGCACTGCATAAACACCACCCACATTATTGCTTCTAATCTGCAGATCCTGGGCCCTCTGTCCGTAAACACAAAGGAATGGGGCTGGGAAGCAAGGAGCCAGGGCCTGGGAGCACCCCAGGCTGTTTCTTGCTACGTGCCTTTCAGGGGAGAAGGTATAAACTCTGCAGTTAAGCCTCAACAAGTCCGATGTGTCTCTGATAGGAGCTTCCTCTTCTGAAACCATAAATGCAATTTTGGTGTCCCTCCCCCCCAAACAATCAGCTTTTGTTCTTTCCCAGCAGAGCTCTGTCACAGCCTTCTCTTTGCTGAGACTACTATCTGAGCTCTCTGGATCTTCTTGGAACTCTGCCTGGGACTCCCCTGCAGAGCAGCTTGTTTAGGGTTTAGCCCTTACTTCATCCCTCCTCTGTGGCTCTAAAGGAGGACTAGGGTAGTAGTGTGCACACCGGACTGACTACTCTCAGCTTTCACAGTTGAGGCCGAAGGACCTTGCTCTGAAAGTCTCAGTTGGTGAGGGTGACAGCTTAAGGAAGTGTGGGCTATATGGTGTGACTGTGTTTTTTTTTTTTTTCCTTTCTTCTTTTTCCAACTTGTTACAGACTGGGGTCATTGGGAAGAGGGCGCCTCAGTTAGAGAATTGGCTCCTTCAGCCTGGCCCTGGGCATGTGTGCGGACATTTTCTTGACTGATGATTGATGTGAGAGGACCCAGACAACTAACAGTGGTATCATCCCTAGGCAGGTGGTCCTGGGGTGCATGAGGAAGTAATTAAGGAAGCCAGTGAACAGCTTTCTTTCCTGCCTTGGCTGTAACTTGTAAACCAAATGCATCCTTTCCTCCCCAAGTTGCTTTTGCTCATGGAAAGCAACTAGATTATAACATAATAACATGACTATACACTGAAAAAACATTGTCTATATCACTACCCAAAGAAACAAACAATAACAACAACAACAAAAAGCAAGCAAACTATGGCAGACAAGTTTTTTGAGATCAACAGACACAGAATTAGCTGTGATGGCACATATCTGTAATCCTAACACTTGGGAGGCTGAGGCAGGAGGATCATGAGTTTGAGGGAGCCAAGTTACATAGTGAACGCCAAGATAGCCTGGGCTATAGGGTGAAATCTAATCGCCTAAAGAAGAAGAACAAAACACTCAAACTACAACAAACAATAAACAGACTCAGTATCTTAACTACCTGTTTACATGGAAAAGAGGAGAGTGGAATGTTCCACTAATTCTAGATTGAAGGAAAAATAAAGATGTAGGAGACATAATAATGGCATATATTGTTTCAAATAAATCTATGGCAAAATATTATTTTAGATATTTGGAGAATTTTCCAGAATCATTGGACATCAGATGATTAATTCTGTTGGTGTCTTGATGTCATTGCGGTTAAATAATAAGGTAGTTCCTTCTTTTGAGATGTCTGATGAAGTATTTAGTGGTAAAATGAATCAAGACCTCATTGTTTTAAAATATTCCAACTTGGAAAGTGTGAATGTAGATGAAAAAGGTGTGGAAAAGTGTCAGTGATTATTAAGCCTGGATAATTGGTCTCTCGAAGTTTGTTGTACTCTATATTTTGGAATTTGGAAATTTTTATTTAAAGTTTTAACATCAGAGACACCTATATTTAATTTTAAAGCATGAGAAATAGTTCAAGATAAATCTACTCAGAGCATATTAGGTCTTTGCTTTCTATAGAGTCTTGGAGTTATTTGATTTAGTCTTTTTGGAAAGGAGTTTCTATCTGCAAAGTTCAGCATGCTTTATCTGAAGTTTAAAATAGGTATGTTTTAGGGACTTTTTACAAGGTCTTGAAAAAAAAAATCCCTAAGTTCAATGACATCAGTAAAGAGATGGGAACAGTTTGTAACAGCTCAGGGCTGGGGACAAGGTCTGGTGGATAGTAGCACTTGCTTTGCAGGCACGAGGACCTGAGGTCAAATCCCCAGCACTCATGTAGAAAGCTGTGCATGGCTGTTTGTGTAACTTCACCAAATAAGCTGGAGACAGGCAGGGCCAGGGAGCTTGCTGGTCAGCCAGCCTGTAGAGGTGACAGGCCCCTACTTCAGAGAGCGACCTTGTCTCACTGTGAAGTCAGAGAAGACAACTGATGTCCTCCTTTGCCTTCTGTGTATATGTGATTGATGTGCATGTATATCATGCTCACTTACATGGATGTATCAAACACACACACAGACACACACATACACACACACACATAAAGACAAGATCCACACAAACACACACCACAGACACACTCATAGACACACACAGCATGTAAGTCAAGACACACAAACACAAACCAAACACACGCACACACACACACACACAGAGCAGGGGGAGATTTACAGTATCTCTTACTGCTAAAGCAATTATTTTTTCCATGTTCCCCCTTTCTTATACTGGTGGTGAACAACTACTTTCCTGTGTTATTAGACACCCCAGTTCTTCCCAGTTCCTTTTTTTTAAAAATATAATTTTAAAATTCAAATTAGAAACAAGCTTGTTTTATATATAACCCTTGTTCCCAAACCCTCCCCTCCTCCCCTGTTTCCCCCACCAATCCCCATCCCATCCCCTTTCTGCTCCCCAGGGAAGGTGAGGCCTTCCATGGGGAGTCTTCCAAGTTTGTCACATCATTTGGAGCAGGGCCAGGCCCTTCCTCATGTGTCTAGGCTGAGACAGTATCCCTCTGTGTGGAATGGGCTTCCAAAGTCCACTCATATACTAAGGATAAATACTGATCCACTACCAGAGGCCCCATAGACTGCCCAGTCCTCTCAACTAACACCACATTCAGGTATTCTGGGTCAGTCCTACGCTGGTTTCCCAGCTATTAGTCTGGAGTCCATGAGCTCCCCCTTGTTCAGGTCAGCTGTGTCTATGGGTTTCTCCTGTCTGGTCTTGACCCCTTTGCTCATCATTCCTCCCTTTCTGCAACTGGATTCCAAGAGTTCGGCCCAGTGTTTAGCTGTGGGCATCTGATTCTGCTTCCATCAGCTACTGGATGAAGGCTCTAGAATGGCATATAAGGTAGTCATCAATCTCATTATCAGGGAAAGTCATTTAAGGTAGCCTCTCCACTATTGCTTAGATTGTTAGATGCGGTCATCCTTGTAGATCTCTGGACATTTCCCTAGTGCCAGATTTCTCTTAAACCCTATAATGGATCCCTCTATTATGGTATCTCTTTTCTTGCTCTCCTCTATTCTTTTCCTGACTCAATCTTCCTGCTCTGTCATACCCACCTCTGCCCTCCTCTTCTCCCTAACTGCCCCCTCATGCTCCCAATTTGCTTGTCTTCCCAGTTTCTTACATTATCAGAAGATGGTCTACCTATCTTCAGGTCCCCCTTTCCCTGTTCAGACAGGGTCTCACTGTGTAATCCATCCTGGCCTCAACCTTGTGATCTTTTTGCCTCAGCTTCCTCGGTGCTGGGATTATAGTATGCATCACCACACCTGGCTCATTCTCTGTCTCTCAGTGTTTACTTACCTTTCTTTTTTTGTTAGGCTATATTGTACAAAAAAGTATAATATAACATGCTAACACACACGCGTGCGCGTGCGCACACACACACACACACACACATATATATATATATATATGATGCACTGTTCATAATCACTATCGCCACACTTATTCCCACCACCTCCTGCTGTTTCTTCTATTTTCGTGTCTTTTTGTTTTATTCCTGGAGTCTGCATATGACAAAAATGTGTGACACATGTCTTTCTGAGTCTGACATATTTTCCTTAGCATGGAGATCTCCAGTCCCATCCATCTTCCTGCAAACAAGCAACATGCTATTGTTCTTCTTAATGGTGGAACAGATCATTTTTTGACAATGTCCTTCTTAGTGCTTCCAACACCAGGACCCTTCAGGTCAAGGAATCATGAATTGTACAGGAATGGTGCCCACAAAAACCTGGATCTTTTTGACATTAAAAAAAATGTGGTAGTGTGTGTGTGTGTGTGTGTGTGTGTGTGTGTGTGTGTGTGTGTGTGTGTGTGGTGTTTTCCTTTAACATAAACTAACCAAGAACACATTTGATTCTGTGGAACATGTATAAGCATGGTGTGGCTCCTGACTTCAGTTGGCTCATGGGCTTAGCTAAAAAGTCAAGGTGGAGCCACAGAGAGCTGTGAAAGGGTCACAAGGGGTGAGGAGTGGTAGAGTGTTTCTGAAGGATGTGAGCATCTTGTCATTGAGTTCTGAATCAAGTTGAGACTTATTTCTTTATTTAGGTTTGTGACCTGATATCTATTATGTAACTGCTGAGCTGTGAGTCCTGCCATGGTAATGACACCAGGAAGCAGAGTGCCTTTGTGTTGCTTTCGGGAAGTTAGTAGCAAAAATAACGTAGGACACCTGAGAGCAAAGCACAGAAAATTATAGTGAGGCTCCAAAGAGGTCACTTCTGCCCCAAGTCTCTGGACCACTGCCACATGAATTCCACAGGCAACAGCGCCCTCTAGCCACGTACCCTGAAATGACAACTTTGCCTGAGTTGTGTGAGCTGTAAGCATGTCAGAGGACAGCTTCAGGTGTCCTTCCTCTGTTGCCCTCTTTCGTTATTACATTTTAAAAACTATTAGTTTGCTTATTGATATTTAGTGTGTTTGTGTGCATGGGGGGGCACATGTGCACACGTGTGCACATGCCACAGCATACATGTGTAGAGGTCAGAAAAGTCTGGGGATTGAATTTAGGTCATCAGGGTTAGAGGCAATTGCTTTCCCCCATCTTACTGGCCCCACCTCTTTTTGAGACAATGTCTCTCATTAAAGTAGAACTTTCCTAGTAGACTAGGCTGCCTGGCAACTGAGTCCCAGAGATCTCCCTGTCTCTGCCTCCCCAGTTCAGGGTTGCAAGAGAGTGATTCCATGACTATCTCTGGCTTAAGAAAACAATGAAACACATGGACTGTTGGGATCAAATGCAGGTCTTCATGTCCACAAGGCAAGCTCTTGACCAATGAAGCAGTTTCCCCAGACTTGGAGTTGAATTTTGTAGATCTCCTCTGGGTCGTTCCTCTAACTGAACTGGGTAAAAGGCAACATTCCTGAAGCACCGTGGAAACAGCTGTCCTGTGATTAGAGAGTTTGGGGAGTAAGTGACCTGCAAGCTGCTGCAGCTTGCTCAACTCCCCAAGTGCCCTGGTTCACCCACACTAGACTCTGTCCTCAGTTATCTCTGACCTTTTGGCATGGGGACACTTAGCGCCTTATCAATACAATGGGGCCAATAACAGCTCCCTTGGAGGACTGTGGCCATCAAGTGAGCTCAGGTAGGGAAAGTACCTGTCAGGCTGTTCTGTATAAAGGATACTGGCCAGTGCCGGGGGAATGCTAGCTATCAATAAATGAATGATTCGTATCTTAAGGCAATGAGAAGACACAGAGAGAGGGACATAATGGAAGATGCCACAGTTAAAGGTTGTGCAGAAAACCCCAAAAATTGTGGCAAATGGAAATCATTCCTGATGGTTGAGTCTGGTTCCAATTAGGCTCTTCAGAATGTGACAGCACCTGCTTGTTGGAGGAGTTTGCTGTGGAGGGATGGCCTCCGGAAGTGTACGTTGGGTTCTGGGAAATGTCTACTGGCAGAGGAATTGATGAATGTAGACATGGAGCCTTCTCCCAAGGTCATCCCTGGTACGCACGCCCCCTCCCTGCTCCCGTTGTCTTCCAGCTCTGTGCTATACAGGTCACTGGTCACTGTCTTCCAGTAGTGCCCTTTCCAAGTCTGCCAGAAGTACAGCTAATACCAAAGTAGCCTCCGTGAGTTCATTATAAATTGCCCGGATTGCCATGGAAACAAAGGGGTGGGGTGGTAGAGCCCTGGGGAAGAGGTATCCTTTGCTTAATTGCTGATGAAGATATGTGAGTGGAAAGGAAATTTCGGCTCTGGGAGAATGAGAGCTCTGTTCACAAAGAGGAAATGGAAGTATAGGGAACGACACCCTGGGGGTGGGGATGGGGAAGGACAAACAGCACTGTTGCAATCACTGGCTCTTTGGATGTATTTTGGTGACAGAGTTTAATGAACAGGACTGTCCAATTCCTGCTAGAGTGGGAGGAAAGCTTGTGTTATAGTGAGTATTAAGATATTAAACAGCCTCTGGGTTGGGGGTGTACAGAGTGATTAGTGTCTGTGCTTCGTGGCTCCATTTTAAATCCCTTTAAATGCATTACTTGTAGTTTCATTAAGGATTAGATTTGAATGTAGAGTCTTTCCTAAATTCTAGAGAACTTAGTCATTTCATGTTTATTTCCCCCTCTTGCTAATGAAAGACATACATCCCAGGTTTCTAACTACACAGCACAAACTGCCTAGTATTCCAACACCTGAAGAACCTTTATTCCTTAACACTCATTTAAGCTTAAACATGTGGCTGAGAACAAAATTAAACGCTATCTGAAAACCAGGCTTTTGTTCAAAATGTTCTGAAAAAAAAAAAAAAAACTACAGACCCTTAGAATTAATTTCTGTAGAAACCCTGGCAAAAAGCAATTTGTAAAAACTGTAGGTTATTAAGGCTTGACAAGGAAAGTGCTATTGTATATAATTCCAAGGCACACCTAATTGTCACTGTCTAGTTACTGAGGTAGTGAGAGAGTGACCTTAATTCTTCTTGAAGATTAAGAAGAAAATAAAACAAAATGCAATACCCATCAAGACGGGTTGGTGCTTGGTGTTATTATGATGGTGTTATTTCCAGTAACTAGCCCAGCCCAAATTCTGTTTTATGACTCATTCCTCCTCTGCAAAGGGCTCTTGACCAGACAGTAAGACTCAGAGTGCAAAACAGAGTGTAAAACAAAAAACAGTGCTCGGATCTCCTCAGGCGTGAAGATAATTGATAGTAGGCAAAGACCATTCATTTGGAATGTACTCAATGTGGGATCAACATGTCATGGTAAACAAAATAAAACACATTTGATAGGTATGGTTTCTGGAAGCCAAAATGAAAAAAGTGAATTTATTACTTGTCTTACTGTTAACAGAAATCTTTTATTTTTGTTTATGTGTTCGTGTGTGTTTGTGTGCATGTGCTCTGGCATGTGGATATCTATAGAATCAGAAGACCACATTAGATCCTCTAGTCACAGGTGGCTCTAAGATGCTGGGAAATGGGCAATAAGTGCTCTTAACTGCTGAGCCATCTTTCCAGCCCCAACAAAGGGTTTTTTTTTTGTTTTGTTTTGTTTTTGTTTTTATAAAATGATAGTTGTATTCCAGATCATTTGTTCAATCAAAAGAAAAAAAAAAAAAAAAAACACCAGGCTTTATTTGAAGGACATGGAAGCCTCTGGTGGTCCTCAGTGGCCTTTACTTGTAAGAAGTAAGGTTTTTCGGCCAGCAGCTGGTCTTGTCCCACCGCCACCCCCAATTAACACTCAGAGACTTTGTATTTGATATAATGTTGTTGGCCAGGTACTAGTTTCTTATCGTCTAACTCTGTCTTAAGTATTAACCCATGTCTGTTGATCTATGTATTTCCACATGCTTTCATCTTACCTGCTCTCTCCAGACTCTCCATCTTGACTCCTTCTTACTACTTCCTCTCTTCTCCTTGTCTCCTAGTCCTGCCTGTCTTGCTTTCCTATTGGCCAACAGTGCTTTATTCATTAACCATTATGAGAAACATATTTATAGACCGACATCTCCCATCACTTACTCCTTGGTATTTGCACCTGGGGGTCCTTTCACATTCTGACCTTAGGCTTGGCCATGTGGCTAACATTGACAGGAGAACATGAATTTGAATGAAGCATGTGCAGACTGGATGGGTCCTTGCTCACTGGAGCTTCTCTTCTGGAAATGCTTTTATTTTCCCCCTTCTCCCTCTTCTGCTGCACGTCCAGCCTTCTTTTCTTCATCTTTGTCTTTTTGTTGTTGATATCATTTGAGAGGGGTCTCACTATGCAGTCCTGGACAGTCTGGAACTCACTGGGTAGACTAGGCTGGCTTTGATCCTGAAGATCATCCTGCCACTGTTTTCTGAGTGCTTGGATTAAAGAAGTGTGATACCACATCCAGATTCCTCCTCTCCATTCTGTCTTTAACTTCTTCTTCCTCTGACTTTTCTTTCTCCTTCAATATAACCTTGTTATGTATCCCAGGCTGACCTTAAATTTAAGATTCTTTATCCTTAGTTTCCCAAGTGCTGTGATTTCAGATGTATGCTTCCATGCCTGTCTCAGAATGGTTCACTCTCTCTCCCATGTTATAAGAAAGCACAGTAAACCATGTAGAGAATCCTACTAGGAGAAGAATCAAGGCCCCTTTTATCAGCATACCTTAATGTCCAGTTATGCAGGTGAGCCCATTTGGGACAGTCTAGATATCCCAACCTTAAGGCAACAGTATGTAAAGTACCTAACCTATTGACCAACCCACAGACATGTAGGAAGCGATTACTTGTTATAAACTATCAGACTAGGCTTATGCAGCAACAGAAATGTAACTAAGAGTATCATCCTGCCATAGAATGTGGCATTGACTTTGTGTGTGGCAGACAACTAGCTTAGAGAAATAGGAAGAGACTGTTTCAGGGAACAACAAGGAAATTCTTATTGGCATCTGGAAAAAGAACCAAAGCTATGCATTAACAGTTTGTACAATTGTCCCTCTGCTAACATGGGGACAGGAAGCTTGATGTATATGGTGCTGACTCAGGACATCTTCCAGCAGGATGGGGAATTTGTTGGCAAACTACAGATGATATGGGTTTTGGGGATTGAACCTGGGTCCTCTGAAAGAGCAGTAAGAGCTCAAATTGTCAGGTTATCTCTCCAGCTCTAACAAGGTTATCTCCTTCACCCCAAACAAATAGTATTTAAGGATTTTATTGAATTTTCTTTTGTGCTTGAGAATCCTCAGATACTGGAAATGGTTTCTGTTTAAGTACACTTCATGCTGTATTCTTGTTGCTCTCCTCATCAATTAACTAGTCAAGTGTATCCTTACTTCTTAAAGTTTTGGTATGTATTCCACACAATTCTACTGTATCACTTGTGTTAACATCATAAACCCTTGCATCTTTCCCAGTACCTGAAGTCTCCTGCAGCAGCAGGCTTCTCTGTAGGTAACTTTATTATCTGCTGCACCATTGTCGAGATGGTTCAAGGAGGGATTTGATTAATTTAGAAGTGGTCTGTTTCTGAACGGACAGTCCTGAATTGTAGTACCTGGTTTCTGCTGAGCAGGCTCAATACCGGTTGGCACCAGGCTTTCCAGCAAGAGCTGGCTTGTAGAAAGTAACTCAGGGTCTTAGTCCAAGAGAGGCAGACTTCCTGCTTTTCACCCTGAATCTAAATCTTGGTACCAACCCCTTCAGCTATAAATTTGAAGAAGGGAAAGTGAGAAGTCTGAATTCTTAGATCTGGTCCTGGCATGTTCTGGCATGCTACTATAGGTGTGTCAAGGGTAGAAGACACACACACACACACACACACACACACACACACAGAGAGAGAGAGAGAGAGAGAGAGAGAGAGAGAGAGAGAGGAGTGATGTGACCTAGTGAATGTCTTGAGTGGGCACCAAGGAGTCAACCTCATCTCTTGCAGGAGGAGGGGGAAGGAGAGTGGTACACAGGTGGAGGGGCAGGCAGTAAGGGGGGGGGCTGGAGTTGGTAGAGCCCTTGCCTAGCATGCATGAAGCTAGGCAATCCCCAGCCCTACATAAAACAGGGTCTGGAAGAGCACACTTGTAATCTCAGCACATGGGAAAGTGGAGACAGGATAGGAAGTTCAAGGTTATCTTCAGCTACACAGTGAATTTTTGAAGGCAGCCTGGACTGCATGAAGCACTGTTCCAAAACCAAAACAACTCTCCAAACCAGAACAAAGGAAATGATACCAAACCAGACCTAGCCCAGGACAAACAGACAACAGGCAGCACCATAGCAAAGAAGGCTGGCTAGTTCGGTGTTGCTGCAAAGAGCTTACCCACTGCCAGTGGGAGGCTGGGACACTCCCAAGAGAGCGCCGAGGCAGGCTGAGCCCCAAAGGCAGACCATTCCGCGTTTCTCTCTTCATTCCACCCTCCATAAAGGAAGAACCAGAGCTCAAAATAACCAAGCCCTTGACGCAACTGCTTTAGCATCAGGTGAAGAAAGGCAGACGAGAGGAGTGAGCTTGGACTCTTAGAACTTCGGTCATGGGTGGGTGAGGGGCTCATGGGGCCCAGGCCCACCCTGGGGAGCTGATGCCCATCCAGGGTTGCTTGGGGAGGAGAAAACACCATCTTCAGTGTTGTAGCCACTGGTGGGTTTCCATGAGGGAGGGCCTGGTGGAGCCCACGGTGTCGTAAAATCAAAACAAAAAAGCTTCAAGCGCCTATGAAGCCAAGCTCCCTCCAAGTCTGGTACTGTAAGGAAGAGAGGGTTAACTTCTGTGAGGATCAAGGCCTTGAGAAAAGTCTTAATGTGAAGGTGGGGGAGTTCAGGGCAACAGGAGCTGTGACAGGTTGGGGGGAAGCTCCGTGGTGGGGCACCCACTTAGCATGCATGGAGTCCTGGGCTTTCTGCCCCCACAGAAGAGATTCATCTGTGAAGTGTAAATTAATAAAGTAAATTAATTTGCAAAGTGTAAAAAGGTGGTCTTTAGAGTTGGTTACTTTTAAGGGAACAAAAAAAGCAAGTCTACTTAAAAAAATCAATTTATTTTTATTTTATGTGTATGGGTGTTTTACTTGCTCTTACAATGTAGCTCTGGCTCACCTGGAACTCACTGTGTAGGGCAGGCTAGCCTTGAACTTACAGAGATCTGCCGGTCTCTGTGTCTTGAATGTTGGGATTAAAGGCATGTGCCACTGTGTCCAGCTTTATTTGTAAACAAACCAATCTAAGTAATACATTTTTTGCAAGAACTAGATAGTCTTCTACAAATTAATTAAGTGTAAAAGTTTTAGAAATTCTTATCAAATGATATCATTGCAATTTGAGTATGGATAGAGAGGCCAGTAAAAGCAGAATGAAAGAGAAAAGCAGCATTTTAATTATGACTCCTTTGGGGCTTTGTGATGAATGAACCAGTTGGACTTTTTCTCTATTAAAAAAAAAAAAGAAGAAGAAAAAGAAGAAAAAGCACTGTTTAGCTTTATTTCTGTTCCAGTGAAATCTTTATTAACCCTTTTAATACACTAAACATGCATAAACACCCAAACTTCTTACACACTTTCTATTCATTCATTCTTTAATTTACTTTTTACATTGTGTGTGTGTGTGTGTAGTGTATGTGTGTGTGTGTGTATGTGTAGTGTGTGTATGTGTAGTGTGTGTATGTGTAGTGTGTAGTATGTGTGTGTGTGTTGTATGTGTGTGTGTGGTATTGGTGGTGTATTTGTGTCACAGCATATGTGTGAAAGTCAGGGAACAACTTTCAGAGTCAGTTCTCTCCTTATACCAAGTGGGTTGCAGGGATTGAACTCAGGTAGTCAGGCTTGGTGGCAAGCACCTTTACCAGCTGAACCATCTCTGCAGCCCTTTCAATTAATTAATTAACCGATACATCTCCTATTCATTTCTATGAATTTCTTAGCTGATAATCCTGGGCGATCCTTCCTACAGCATGATCAGCTCCTTCTGTTAGGCTTTACCACAGTCATCTGTGCAGCTACAGAAAAGCAGGGAAGCAGTTGCTGGAGGCTTTGCTACTTTTGCTCAGCCATTGGAAACTTTCTGTGTGCTACACATGCTGCTGGCATTATCCCAGCAACCCCCCACCCCCACCCCATCAGATAGACACTGATGCCGAGATGTCCGGCAGCTGTCAGGAGTGTACACTGTCTCCCATGCAGAGTTTGTGTATGCATGGGATCTTCCCTCAAGTAGGAAGACTGTACCCCTTTCCCCTTTGAGAACTTCACTTCTCTCTTCCATTGGCCCTGGCCTCTGTCAGATCCCCAGGAGACTCAACTTCCTATGGGAAAGAGACCTTTGTTGACAACATGTCTGGGCACAGCAGAGCTGCTCTGTGATAACCATGTGCTCCTCTCTCCAGCTCCTTGAACTTCAACTTCCTTTTTCATTTCATGGCAAGGATCAGGATGTGAGAAGGTTAATGAGATCTGCCTTCCTCTGGGCTTGAGGGTTTGTTTATGCTCTAACTTACTAGGGAAGTCCCCTTTCCAGAGACCCAGTTGCAACCCTTGCCTGCTTGACTTTAGCTTTGTCAGTTAATGTGGGCTTTGTCCTAGAATTCACTCTACAGACAATGCTGGCCTCAAACTCAAGAGAGCTACCTGTTTCTGCTTCTCGAGTACTGGATTAAAAGCTTGTGCCACTACATCTGGCTTCTTCTTTTTCCTTTCCATCTCTTCCTTCCTTCCTTCCCTCCTTCCTTCTGTCTCTCTCCTTCCTCCCTCTCTCTCTCCTTCCTTCTCTCTCTCCTCCCCCTCTCCCCCTCCCTCCCTTCCTCCTTCCCCCCCCTCTCTCTCTCTCCCTTCCCCCTCTTTCATAACCCCTTCCTGCTGCCTGCTGGAATCCTGCCTCCTCTGGCTGACTTTACCATGTGCAGGTAACAACTATACCTGCAGAGAGCCTATGAGTGTGCCTGTCCCACCATGTGCAGAAGACATTATTTCATAGTCCCCCTCTCCATAGTCTTACTTGTTTTTTTCTGCCTCCTTTTCTAGAATAGTCCCTAAGTCTGGGGAGGGGGCTAATATAAATGTCCCATTTAGGGATGAGAGTACCCCAATGTCACATATTCTCAGCATTTAACCACTTACAACTCTCTGCATTAACTGTTGCCCACTTCAGAGAGAAGCTTTTCCGGTAAGATTGAAAGTAGAACTAATCAATAGCTTCTTCTTCTCCTTCTTTTTTAAACTGTTATTTTCCCTGAAATTCTTTTTATTGACATACACTCATTATACATGATACCGTGTTACATAAGGACATTTTAATACAAGTATATCATTTACTTCAAGCCTTTTTTCCATATTCCCCTTATTAGTTCTAGATTGCTTTGTTTTTACTTTCATGTCATAGATACATGCAATTGCATGTGTCCATACAAAATCTAGGAACTACAAGTAGGAGGAAACACATGATATTTGTCTTTTTGATAATGACTTAATTTACTTAACATGATGATCTCCAGTTATATTCTTGAAAATGATATAACTTTACTCTTCTTTGAGGTTGAAAAAAGCCTACCCTATCTGTCTATCTATCTATCTATCTATCTATCTATCTATCTATATCTTTCTATCTATTTATCTATCATCTATCTATCCTTCTTTCTATTTATCATATATCTATCTAATCTTTCCATCTCACATTATTGTTATCTAGAATAAGTACTGACATGCAAGTATCTCTGTGATATATTGATTTGGTCCCTCATGTAAGTAGATTTATTTTAGTGTTTCCCCCCAGGAAACTGTATTGGTTTCCATAGTGGCTTGACCGGTTTACCTTCCCATTAGCAGTGCCCTTTTGTCCAGTTGTCCAGCATTTCAATGACTGCACCATCAGAGGCTGTTGATCAGTTTTTCAAGACATTCATTACCAACTAAAGGTTATAGCTTCATAGCTATACCAGTTTGTCTAATGAGAACAGCATCTTATTATTATTGTTATTCTTTATTATTATACAATTATTCTTAATTATATCTCTAGGGTCTGGAACCAAGCCCTGCATCCACAAGTTGAGAGATAAAAGCTAAAAGTTATTTGAAATAGAAATGTTGAATGATGAACTGGAGAGGGGGTGGGGGGTGGGGGAGTAAGGAGGAGTGGTCAAAATGTTCAGTCTGTGCCAACTATTTCCATTTGGTACTTAAAAATTTGAACAAGGAGACGTTAGGAATTTGGTTTTATGGGCTTAAAATGATAACAGGCATCCTTGGAACTTCATCTCACCTTCTGGAAAAACCAGCCATTCTTGTTTCCGTTTGCCAGTGTGAAAATGAAAAGGCTGACAATATTGTTATCCTGACTGGTGAGTGCAAACTCCGAAGTGCTGACAGTGGCTAACAGAACAGTTAGTTACCAGGCACTTGTCAAGCCCAAGCCTCCTTGGTCATTCTTTGTCCAAAATGCAGATGCTTAAATGGCAAAGATTTTTGGTGTTGGTGGCTAGAGCTACAGTTCAGTGGTACAGAGCCTGCCTGGCATGCATAACATTGCAGGCTCAATCCTTAGTCCCAAAAAACAAACAAACAAACAAACAAAACGAAAGAAAGAAAGGGAAGAAAAAGAAAAGATTGTGATATTATCTAAGACATTGTTGTTATCTTCTCTTGAAAGTACAGACTTGTGGACTAGCAGTGGACAGTCCCTTAACCATTATCCCTCCCCTCTGCCACCCTGAAGTTTGATTAAGCTAGACTTAGTACCACTCAGTCAGTGGATCACTGAGGCCAACATTTTACCATTTGGATATTGGTGCCAGGAGCCTTTTATACAAGCTTTCTTCTTTTTCTGATATGTTGCCTTCCTACTTTCTCTCCTTCCTCTTTGCAGGCACCTTATGTGCCTCCTGAAAATGTATTAATATGCAGAAATACGCATGGTTGCTCTGCATTCCCATAACATTGCCTTCTGGAGAACGAGACTCTATTGGCAGCTTCACATATGGAGTTACCTCTTAGGAAGGAGGCCCCATTTGGGAGCTGGGAGGCATCAGTAGGGAATCCTAACCTCAAGCCCCTTTCCCAGCATCCTCACTGCCTATAGTTATGACCCAGGCAGGCACTGGACCTCTGGGGATTTTAGCTTCTTTATCTCTGAAATAACTCTGGCTTCCTGCCTCCTAAGGATACCAGAAGGAAGAATGAATTGAGGTTTCCATTTTGTTCAGGGAGCCTTCCAGAAAGACCCTGCAGGGCTAGAAAATATGATAAAATGAAATTGAAAGCATGTCCCTCATTTTTGGTTGTTTATCTCTGTTTAGGTTCTATGAGTCACAAGTCTGTACACAGAATGAGATAGCAGAGAAACGAAAAGAAAGTTCTGAACTTAGATCAAGTATGATAATTCTCACACATAACTGCTGGGTTTTATTTATCTGTTCTCTTGTTTACTCTGAGGGGAGGGGATTTGAAAGTAGAGAACTTGGTTGCTATCAAGATAAGCATAGGGCTGTGTTCTGTATTTAGATGGTAGCAGCTAGACCTCTATTGAATTCAGCAGGAGGCACAGTTGGAATGGTCTGAAGTTGGAGTTTGTCATCAGGATGGGAAAGTTCTGTAGGGCAGGGATGGTGCTGGATAGGTTATTCCAGCATCAGTTTTTTTCTAAGAACTGACACACAGTGCTACTACTGAGTTTGGTTTATGATTGAATGGAGTAAAGATCACAATTGCAGCTATGGGTCTGGTGAGAGATCTCAGTTAGCAAAGTACTTGCCTCCCAAGCATGAGGACTTGAGTTCCCATGTCAAAATTTAAAAAGCTGGATGTGGCAGGGCACACTTGGAATTCCAGTGCTGGAGAGGAAGCAGAGACAGGCAGATCCTTGGAGCTGGCTAGCCTAGAAGCCTAGGCTACTAGGTGAGTTCCAGGTCAGTGAGAAACCCTAACACACACACACACACACACACACACACACACACACACACACACACAGTGAATGATACGTCTGCCTTCCACATGCATGCACACAAGCATACATGTGCAACCACACACACATACACAAACACAGAACAAAATAAATTTTAACTTTGTTCTTTACTAGCTGTGGGTTTCTTTCCCACATGGGGGTAGGGGTCCAGTTGCAGGGCTATTGTGTTTGTTCCAGAAGTGATACACAAATATTGCTCTGTTCATGGGGCATGCCAATCTCAGTGACTACTCTAATGGCCTTAGTTCCCTTATCACTACTTGGGGGGGGCACAGGGCAGTGTGAACACCAGAGCACTGAGATTTGTCATGTGTGAATGTCTGAAGAGTTATGATATAACCCTTCTTCACTTGGCCCATCATCTGTCTGAGAAGTTGACAGACTTGAATCTACTTGCCAGATTAATCTACTGATTATAAGCCAGTATGATAAAGAGCCTATGCTCTTTAAAGATATCTTGTTGTAACTATATGAAGAAAGTATGTTAAAATACATTTATGAAACAAAGTGAGTAAGCATGTAACTACCACCACGATCATGGCATGGAATGTTCCAGTGTCCAATGTGCCCCCAGATTATTCATGTTCTTCTTTCACAGATACATTGTCCCATGACATTTAGAGTGTTTGAAAATGTGACATGCCATTCAAACACACAAGTATATATCTATTTATACACCACTCCCAGAATGATGTTTTTGCATTTGAGTTCTTGCATACTATGTGTTAAATTCTTGACCTGTTTTGTTCTTAGTTATTTTGTTGAGTTTTTACAAATACCATACTGTTTCAAGTGTTGCATCTAGACAACATAATTTATTTTTTCTTTAAATACAAAAGGGCAATGTGTTGGCTAATTTTATGACAACCTTACACAAGCCAGAGTTATTTGTGAAGAGGCCCTCTCAATTGAGAAAGGGTCACCATAACATCTGCCTGTAGGCCAGACTATAGCGCAATATCTTGATGAATTATTGATGTGGGTTTGTCCAGCTCACTGGGGATGGAGCCACTTCTGGGCATATGGTCCAGGATGATGTAAGAAAGCAGGATGTGCAAGCCAGTAAGCAGTGGTCTTCTGTGGCCTCTGCTTCACTTCCCACCTCGAGGTTCCTGCTTTGAGTTCCTGATCTGATGTCCCTCAGTGATGGAGTGTGATCTGAGAGATGTACACTGAAATGAAAGCCGAGATGGACATTAGTTCAAATGACATGAATCCGTGAGCAATGACTAGTTGTTTGTTTGGAGGGACTTGAAAGACTAGCATCAGAAAACAGCTAAGAAGGACATCTGGGGAAAGAGGGATGAAAGGATGTTTCAGAATAGCCACAGATTGTGAGGGCTTCTACTTCTCATGTAAGCGATGATGATCAAGAAGGGAGTCTTAATAATTAGTTGGGCAAACCTATCCTCTATAGATGTCACTTAGTTTCTTTACCCAGTGCTTGCCCATGAGCCCACAAACAGAGTAGCCACGTGGAAAAGAGGCAGGCTATGTATTGGTTCAGCACTCCCCTCATCCAGGCTGTCCTGGTGAATTACTGTTGAGTGTTTAATTCGTCAAAAAGAGACTTATACTGACTCTGTGATAACACATCATTCACCCAGGGAACCAGTCAGCTATCTGGTTTATTATACTGAACTTTTTCAATCTTAGAAGGGACAGAGATCAGTTCTCAGTGGATTAGGAACTTTATTGATATGAATTTGCTTTCCCTGTCCCTGTTTCTGCCAGCAGCACCATCAATGGCCTCCCAGAACATCTTGTCTGTTATGATAGCATTTCCCAGAGCACCAGTGTGGATCAGTGAATGCTATAGCTCCCTTCACAGTAATGGACCTATGGTCACAAAATCAACTGATCTTACCATGTGGACTAGGAAAGCCTCAGCTCGAGGGTCAGTTGGCAGTCAAGGCCCTGAAATGGTGGCACGTCATCTTTGCCTCACAGCCACAACTCATGGACAGAAGTGGCTTGCCTCACTATACAACCCAATAACTCATGGAATGTTTATTTCTATCTTGAGCTCTGCTTATTTTGAGAGTCTTGTTCTCTGAAGATCAGATCACCAGGGAACATACCAGCAGCCCCACCAGGAAGAGAAACCAAATGAGTGAGGCTCTCTGCCAGATGCAACGGAGAAGAAAAAAATGTAACTGACCTGCCTGGAGAACCCATGAGAAGGACAGCCTGTGGAAGGGGCTTCAGGAAAATATGGATTCAGATAATAATTGGCGAGCTTTGATTCTGTCAAGCTTCTATGAGAAGAGAGGACATAATCAGGCCTTCAGCTGTTTATTTACTGACTACATGGAGAGAAAAGTTGAAGCTTTAAGGTTAATAGAAGCAGACCAATCTTTTCCAGCCAGGCCCCAGAGGCAGTGGAAGATGAAATTTAAATGAAAACCCTTTCAATTATCATATCTGCATAAGTTATAACATGGGACTGAACAGCATGGACGCCAGGCCAGTGTCACTCTCACCAAATCCTTCCTGGGAGTGATGTTGAGTTCTCATAACTCCTCTAGTGCTTCTGAGTAACTGTATCCAAACCCTCAAGAAAAAATACTTGCAGGAAGAACTGTTTTGGCTCATGGTTTTAGAGATTGCAGCCTACAGTCCTAGGTGAGGCAGAACATCATCGTGGTAGAGGATGTGGTAGAAGGGCGGTTTACCTCATGGTGGGACAGGACAGAGAGAGAGAGGGGTACAGGAATGGGCCTAGAATAAAATACATCCCCAAGGGTTGTGCCCCCAGGACCCCACTTACTCCAGGTAGTAGGTCCTACCTACTAAAGTTTTTATAACCTCGCCAAATGCCACTGCAATGGGGACAAACAGGTGAGTTTATGGGGGACATGTCATATGCAAACCGTAGCAGTAACCATGTACTTGACAAAGATGCTAAGCAAAGGGCCACCCTGTTCTGTGAAGTCACTTTCTATTTTTTGCCCCATTCTAGCGTTGACTTTGAGTGAGTAGACTTCGGGAAACTGATTTGCAGGGTTTGACTCCTGGCTCAGTCAGTTTCTAGTTCTTGGGTATTTGGTAAATCAATTAACCTGCCTGTGCCTAAATGTGTTTATAGAAAGAAAGATATCAGGTCTAGGGAGATGGCTCAGCGAGTAAAGCACTTGCTGTACAGATTTATGAGCTTTAGTTTGGATCCCCAGAACTCATGTAAAACCTGTAATCCCAGTGCTGCTATGGTGAGATGGGATCTGGAGACAGGAGAATCCCTGCGAGCTTGTGAGCCAGCTAGCCTGGTAAACACAGAGGCTAACAGCAAAGAGATCCTGGCTTCAACAAGGCAGAAGGTGAAGATGGATGCCCAAAGCTGTCCATGATGTCCACATGGGCATCATGGCACTTATGTGCTTATAATCACACACTCAAATGTGGAGGAGAGCACCCATGCATAAGCGCACATGTGTGCACACATCCACACACATGCATGCATTCGTGCGCGCACGTGCACACACACACACACACATACCACATACAGTCATAACACACAGAGATTTTTAAATGATTTCCATTTTATCTAGGTTATAGCATGTGTCAGAATTCAGTTCTTCCTCTATATTGAATCATATGTGCCCATATACATGTATATCTTGTTTATTCTCTTATTGGTAGACATTCAGTTTTTTTTTCTTATTCTGACTACTGTAAATAATTTGGCAGCAGAGATGAACATGCAGTTATCTGAGTCTGTGTGTACAAATTCGGGAACTATGTACACAAAAGGAGAACTGCTGAGTCGTAAGGGGAACACACACTCTTGAGGAACTGCCATATTGTTTTCCATAATGACTGTACCACATTATGTTCCCACCAGCAATGATGAGGGCTCCAATCCCTCCACACTTTGCTGTTTTCACTCTTTGTTGTCATTTCTTACCCACGGTGTGTTGTTTTCCAGTAATAGTAGCTTGTAACTTTTACTACAAATTGGATGGCTAGAGAGATGCAACATTGTCCATTATAATTGAGTGGCCACACTTAAGTTTCATTTAATGCAATTGTCTTAGTTAGGGTTTCTATTGCTGTAATACAACACCATGACCAAAAAAGCAAGTTGGGGAGGAGAGGGTTTATCAGGCTCACATTTCTGTGTTGCTGTTCATCACTGAAGGAAGTCAGGACAGGAACTCAAACAGGGCAGGATCCAGGAGGCAGGAGCTGATGCAGAAGCCATGGAGGGGTGCTGCTCACTGTCTTACTTCCTGTGGCTTGCTCAGCTTGCTTTCTTATAGAACCCAGGACCAGCAGCCCAGGGATGACACTACCCATTATGGCCTGGGTCCTCCCCCATTGATCACTAAATGAAAAAATGCCTTACAGCTGGATTTCAAGGAGGCATTTTCTTAGCTGAGGCTCCTTCCTCTGATGACTCTGGATTATGACAAGTTGACACACAAAATCACCCATTATCATGTGGTAATATGAATCTTATTTACATTTTTTTTCCTTTTTATCAAAAGTCAGAAATTTTGATTTTTATATGAAGTCTTTATACATTTAAATCTTGGCCAAATGATTATTTTGTTACAAGAATTTTGGGACTGAAGACAGTGCTTGCCTTGCAAACAACTTAGCCTGTTTGGTGACTTTCAGGTCAGAGGGAGACTGTATCTAAAGAACAGAGTGGGCTGTACCTCAAAGAATGACACCCGAGGCATGCTGGCACATGCCTTTAATCCCAGTACTCAGGAGGCAGAGAACAGTGGATCTCTGAGTTTGAGGCCAACATGGTCTACAGAGCAGGACAGGCTCCAGAAGCTACAGAGTAACTCTGTCTTGAAAAAAAATAAAGACACCCGAGGTTGGCCTCTGACCTCCACATATCTTCATGCACACATGCACCTGCACACATATGAATGTCACCCCTAACACAAATGTACACACACAATTATCTTTGGCAGAATGTACTGTATAATTAAGTTAGAGTTGCAGGGTGCTTCCCATTTATGCTCTTCTTTCTACCTATTATTGATGTAGTCACTTCCATTTTGTACAGAAGGGCGCTAGAATCCTAGCCACCACAAGGGAGGGCTTGAGAATGGTTATGAAGTTTGAATGAGATTGACATGTACACTTAACACAGACACATTGGGAGTCTGCCTGGTATCTCCTACCCCTTGGGTATAGTAAGTTGCCATTGTTGATCCTGTTGAACCCAGGGTCTTCAGATGTCACATCTGTGCCCTCCTGTTTAGGATAAATGGTGTGATGAACGTGGACTCTGGAGTCTGCGGTCTGGACTCTTGCATGCGGTGTTTCACTGGAGGTCCTGCTTTTCGGATCCTTCCTCAAGATCCTCCTGCAAGAAGAACTTCTCCAAAACAGTCTGCTGAAGTCATGCCTCTGTTCTGAAGGTTTTCAGTGAGGTGATAAAAGCATGGTAGATGCTTTCCTTGGCTCTCAACACCCTTCCCCAACTTCTGGATGTGATCTGTGTGAATTGTATCAGTTCGCTTTGGCCAGTAGGGAACACTACAAGGGATTAGAGGGAAAATCGAGACATGCATGCTCTGTCTCCACCTTCTGTCTGTAGTCTGTTTCTCTCTGTCTTCGGTCTCTGTCTCTCTGTGCCTCTGTCTATCTCTCTAGATGTATTTTCTCACCAAAAGCCTTAGCTCCTCCTCATAGCTCCTTACACAGAAAGAAGAAGATGAAAATCCTGGGATTTACAGAGCCTGGCTCACACCAGCCCAACTCTCACGGCTTCTCTGTCCACTGTCCACTCAATGACATGTTATTAAAAAATGTTCCTTGGGGGCTATGGGTGGTATTTAGTGGCAAAGAGCTTGCCTTGCCTCCCATACCTGAGACTGAGTTTGATCTCTAGTAATGTGTAAGCAAATGCTAATACTTCAAAAGTAAATTAACACATAGTCACACAGAATAAAATACCCCTCAAGGAACTCAAAAGATGCCTCAGTAAATAAAGTACCTGCTACATAAGCTTGAAGACATCTGTTTGCTTCCTTAGTCAAACACATAGGCTCATATTCATGTGAATAAGTACACATACACACACGTAAACCACTCATATGCACACACAGACCACATACATGCACACACCACATACAAACACCACCACACACACCACAGAAACACATACATAGCACACAGACACACATGTACACACACACACCACAGAAACACACACATAGCACACATACATGTATGTACACACATAACACATACATATAAAACACCATACACACACACACACACTATGTATACAGTCATAACACACAAAGATTTTTAAAACAAGGACAATAGTAATATCTATTCTGAAATGTTGTTTGGCAATTGAGTTAAGACAAAATAAGCAAACTCTGTACAACAGTACTCAGCTCATAGTTAGACACTCTTAACACTGGTCTGACAATGCTTGCTCTGTTCGCCAGGAATATAAATTATGTCACACTCTCCTTCTTTCTCAAGCAAACCTGCAGAGCACTTGTTGAACAACTGTTCCGTCTATACTGCCTGTCTCCCTCTTCACTCCCATTCATATGGCAAAGCTCTGTCCCATCCCTCTGTGACTATATTTGGAAATAGGGTCTTTATGGGGGAAAATAAGAATAGATGAGTTGGTAAAGGTGGGGTCCTGGACCACTGAACTTGTAAGGGGAGGACAGAAGAACATAAAGAAAAGGCTACCTCTTGCTCTAAGAATACAAGATAGCTGTTTACACACACCTCAGGGACAAAGGTCTTACCAGACACCAGCCTTGGCATCTGGATACTGAACTTTTAGTCCCCAGAACTAGGAGCAATAAATCACCACTGGTTAATCCTCCAGTCTGTGGCATTTCATTATGACAGACGGAGCAGGTTCGTGCGGTGACCCCATGAGAGTTTCAATGTCCAGTGTGAGACAATGGGGCTGCACTGATAAGCGCCTCTGATGTTAGGCATGACGTCACTTCCTCACTCATTGTGGGAAAGTCTGGTATTTCCCATGGCAGGTAACTGCGGAGAGCCATTTGTCATCTACATACTTGGCACTGCTGTCCTCTGGATTTACTTCAACTATAACTAAGATTTTCCTGCAGTATTTGTTGAGGCCTCGCCGGACATAGTGGCACACACTTGAAATTCTTGCCTGCAGGCATTTGAGGTTACATAACAAGATTCTCTCTCTCTCTCTCTCTCTCTCTCTCTCTCTCTCTCTCTCTCTCTTATTCGCTCACTCAAAAATGGAAATTCGTTGAGGTCTTAGGCTGAATACTTGACACGTGAACATCCATGGCCTGTGAAGGGCCTCTTTCTTACACTTCATTCTACTTTGGGGCTTCCACAAGGTTTGTGAAATGCAAGCCCGATTGGCTCACTGACAAGCATCTGAGCTAATGTGACCCTCATGCCATCTGAAGCTCTCCAAGTCCATCAACTGGATAATGATGCCTGGAGTCCCTTTTATTTTCTGAAAATGCCCAAAGCCCCCCCCCCCCCCCAGGTTCCCTCCTTTTATGTCCCTTCTGCATGGATTGGGTTTGTTTATAAGAGCTGCAGGCCAAAACCTGCATCCACCTGAAGCGTTCACAAAAGGAACCAGCCAACCAAAGTTTCAGGACTCCCTGGAAGATCTGTGGGCTTGTAGAGGTGAGGCCCAGCTTTTAATTTTCCATTCCCACTCTGTACATTCTCGTCTAGGTTTTCTTGGGAACTCTCTTCTCTCTAGTGCCTTGAACAATTCAGCTAGGTTCCTGCTTCCAAACCTGCAACCCCCCCAAATGAAATGCTTCAGCCTTCCATTTTAAGGGTAATTTGCTTATGAATTTGTTCTAAAAATTCATTAGATACAATGTGTACTTTATAATAATGATATGTGGGTAACATCCATAAAATGACTATATGATCAATATAGTATTACAAATAGGTATTCTTCTGTTCTTTTGAGACAGTTTCTGTAGCCCATGCTGGATTCAAATTCCCTCTGCACTCCCCTCCCACAAGAGCCCTGAACTCTTGATCTTCCTGCCTCCACCTCCCGACTACTGGGTGTGTATCCCCATGCCCAGTTGATGAGGTGCTGGGAAGTCAAACCCAGGAATGATGCATGCCCAGAAAGTACTCTTCTAACTGAGCTATGTCCTTAGTCCTGTTGTGATTTATTTTTTATTAATTATGATGTATTCTTATTACAGTAAGAATAGTAATGGCAACAGAGAATGAGAACTTTTCAGGGCTTTTGTCTCTTTCATTTTGCCCACTAACTAGAGAATTTATTGATAAATTTGCTTTCCAGGTGTAGGACTTTCAGAATCTGGGGCTGTATAAATCAGTTAACTTAAAAAAACAACCCTGGAACAATGGCTTTTCAGATCTTTATGGGGACTCTTTGAAGGCCATTATTACAGAAAAATCAGTGTGTGTGTGTGTGTGTGTGTGTGTGTGTGTGTGTGTGTGTGTGTGTGATAGAGAAGGATGAGAGGAAGATGGGATCAGGGCGAAGGAGTCCAGGGGAGAAAAGGATAGAGAGGAGGAGGGAGGAGGGGGAGGTAAGAGGGAGAAAGTGGGAGAGGAAGAGAGGTGGGAGACATAGGAGGAAAGAGGTGGAGATTATTTCATACAAAGTTGAAAATCAGATCTGACAAAAATCTGATTTGATTTCTATGCACTTTGATTCTAAATCACTTGCAGGAAAAAAACGTAAAGACTTAACACCGAGTACCTCATCATGCAAACTGAGAGCAGGAGCTGTGGGACACCTGCGTAGAGACCAACTTTTTACACGGGGCAAGCTCTGATCTAGCCCATAGCGGTGTGCCACAAAGCGACTGGGTCAAATGGTCAAGACTCAGTTCACACGTCCCGTCGCCACCCGGGAGTCCCAGCGCCCGGGGCCTGTCCCCTTTTCCGGGAGCCCTGCAAGGCCTGGTTGCGGAGCGGACTCCCCGCCCCCGCCGACGTCCACGCCCCAGTCCCCGCCCGTCCCGTCGCGTCCTTGCGACCCTTCTTAAGCGTGGAGAGGCGAAGGCCGGGGCATGGTGATCCTGGCCACAGAGCTAGCCACACCACCCAGCTCCCCGGAGCTCGCGCAGTCGAGCGCCCAGGGCGTGCAGGCGCTGCGGGCTCCCCGCCTTCCCCGGCACCCGGACGGGCCATGCGCCCGGGCTAGACCGGGCTAGAGAGTAGCCGCCGGCATGCTGCTCCCGCTGCTGCTCGCTGCGCTCTGCCTCGCTGCCCGTCCGGCGCCCGCGCGCGCCTGCCAGCTGCCGTCGGAGTGGCGACCCCTGAGCGAGGGCTGCCGCGCAGAGCTGGCCGAGACCATCGTGTATGCCAAGGTGCTGGCGCTGCACCCTGAGGTGCCTGGCCTCTACAACTACCTGCCCTGGCAGTACCAAGATGGAGAGGGAGGGCTCTTCTATTCAGCCGAGGTGGAGATGCTGTGTGACCAGGCGTGGGGCAGTATGCTGGAGGTGCCCGCCGGCTCCAGGCTCAATCTTACAGGTCTGGGCTACTTCTCCTGTCACTCCCACACGGTGGTTCAGGACTACTCCTATTTCTTCTTTGTCAGGTGAGCCTGGCCCCTCTGCGGGCTACCTGCAGCAGGTCAGGAGTGCCGGGGGCCTTTTTGCAAAAGTAGAACATGCCTTAGGCTGTTTGTAGTCTCTCTTGCTCTATCCTTTATGAAGATCCTGACCACCCTAGGCTGAGGAAAAGAAACAGGATTTTGGAGTCACGTGCACAGCCAGAAGGGTGTCAAAGACCAAAAGGTTAAAGTGCTTTTGTTTATGAGACCGGGTTTTATTTTCTCCGGCGATCCTCCTGCCTCAGCCTCAGTGCTAGGATTCACAGACTCATGCTACCACTTGCAGCTATCAAAATGCTTTCCAACCACCCATTTGTTGTATTGAGACAGATGACTTTTGGAATCAGTTGTCTGCATTCTGACATTGAACTTCTCAAGTGTGAGTTTTGAGTCAAATACTTCTCTGAGTCTTACTCTCACATCTCACCCCTCCATTAATTCCCATCTGGCTGAAAGTCAGAAGCAAATACTGATAGGCACACCTGGAGCACGTGGGAAAGTCCCGTTGTTTAACGTGCGTCCACGCTCTTGTTTTCTATGCACTTCAATGCCAGAAAGCAGCTCAGCTGTCTTCTTGTTCCACGCTCTCATACCTGCTGCCAGGTAATTCAAATTAGCAGAGATTGGGGGAAAGACAAAACGTGGCTCACTGCTCTGAAGAGGTCAGAGGGGCATCAGGCAGGTGGTCCTTGCAGACACTATCAACCTTGTGAAGTTCCATGGAGGTTGGCTTATGGTCAGCAGGAAATGTATCTGTTCCTAAATTCAGTTCATTTTTACTGACTGCTAAGTTTTATCCAAAGAACAGGTAGAAGACAGCAGGTGGTTCCGCAAGTTTGTGGGTTGCTTCTCATTCAATTAAGACAGATATAGAGCAACGGGGTGAGACATGGACTTAGTAGCTTAGCCAGGTTTTAAAACAGTCATTGATTCAGTCCAAAGCTTTATGATCAGCGATAGTCCCGGTCTTACCAGTTGTAAAAAAGCAGGAAGGCTCTTGGGAATGATTCTGAGCAGGGTCTGCAGATTGGTTTTGGAATCGCTGAGAAAGAAAACAGTTAAGTTCCTCCGGGGGGCATCCTGCAGCTCAGGGACACATGTGCTTCCCATATTGAAGACAGGCTAAGTTTAGAATGCATGTTCTGCTTTGTGTTGGCTTGAGTGGCTTAGCCAGATTAGGTTGATTTTTTTTTTTTTCTTTTTAATTGTCTGGAAAGTATAGTGTCTAAATAAAGTCAGCCAGGACTGTGCCAGTTCCTTTCTTGATCCAGAGAATCTAACTCAGCCTTTTCATGTTTTTATTTAGGGAAAACACCGAGAACCCAGCTAGGAAACAACTTGACAGGGTTTTTATTTCCCACTGGATGAAAGCTCAGGACCTGAGCAGTGTTGGACTTTTTCCTTTTTAATCACAAAATGGTCCAGTGACTATGCAATGGTCAGCCAAATGTTTTCATCTTTTGCGATGACATAATTAAAGAAAGTTAAGACAGACCAACAGAAACATGATACTGTGACAGACTGTCTTCATAGGGCTGTCTTGCCTTGCTAATAATGGCACACAAAGCGTTCCCCCTCTGTTGTTCTGGCCTCTTCTCCCCATCTCTTGCTCACTCACTGTGACTGATAAATGGAAAGTAGGGGAGGGTTTATTTTGGTTCATTTCAGAGGGCTCATTCCATCGCCATGTGGCTCTGGACGCTTGGGCAGATGGTTATACGGTGGTGCACAGAGCACAGTCTGTTCACCTCATGGCAAACAGGAAGCAGAGAAGGAATACAGGAAGGGCCATGGCAGTATATAGACACAAAGACATACTCCTGGTGACTTATTTCCTTCTGCAACTTTGACAGCCTCCCTCCCTAGTTGGGTACCAAGGTTGAGCCCATGAAACTGAGAGGAGGGGGAGCATTTCAAACTCAAACTGGAAAACTTAGGTTAAAATTCTCACCTCGTTTTCTTTTTTTTCTGACTTCTGTTTCTAAAAATCACTTCACACCAACACATATAAACATGTTCACTAATATTTATATACTTGCATTCACGATGTGTCAAGTGCTTCATTATATTTGTATGTGTTGGATGAGCATGTATGTGTATGTATGTGGTGCATGCACAGGAGTGTGTGCACATGCAGAGGCCAGAGGGAGATTGTCCCGTGCTACCGTCTCGCCAGCAAGAACTACGCGGCACACTCAGGATCCTTCTGCAGTAAAGCTTTAATGCATCTTGAGAGGGAGAGCATAAGCTTACAGAGTGGAGACGCCAAACATCCAAAACCCAACCCTTATATAGGTTTACAACCATCGCCTCGGACGTGTCACCTCCTGATTGGCTGCAGCCCATCGGCCCATATGATGCCACGGGAGAGGCAGAGCCCAAGGGATGGAAAGTTACCCAGCGCCTGCGCACTAGCTTGTTTACCATTCGGTGCCTGCATGTGCCTGCCGGATGCAGGCGCCATCTTGTAATGGTCTTGTAATGGAGAATGCAGGGACGGCTCCCTACAGGAGATGCTGTCCTCTATCGCCCTCCACTTTATTGTCTTGATACAGGGTCTCTCATTGCCTTGGAAGCTCGCAGTTTGGGCTAGCCTGGGCTAGAAGGCTCTCAGGATCAGTCTGTCCCTGCCCTCCAGTGCTGGTGTTACCAGCATGCACAGCCATGACTGGCTTTTTATGTGGGTGCTAGGAATTCAAATTGAGGTCCTCACACTTTACCAGGACTTAGCACTGAGCCACATCTCCAGCTGTGTTTACATTTTTTCCAATGCATCTCCATGATAACATCAAGGAAGTAGGTTCTACTGTAATCCTCTTAGAGAAGACGATGGTGCTTAAAGAAGAAATTTTGAGACTTGTATGTAGCAGTGAGGCTTGAATCTAGGTCACATTACAACTGGCTTCCTTCTCACCAAGGAGTAAGGAACACTATGAGATGGAAGGTCCTGGGGGCCTTGGGAAATAGTCAGACAGGCATACAAGCACACATCTTCCTTCCACCTTTCTAGATTCTATTCTTAAGAAAACCTTAAGGTTAGACTCAAGTATTATACAGTGGAAAACAGTTAGACTTGCTAACTGTAGGGATCTCTTCCTGGGAACCATTGCAGACTTCGTGATGAAATTAGCAAGATTATCTCTGGCCTTTGTAATCTGGCCTGAAGTTGGCCCACCTCCAGTAACCTCTCCTATATCTCTGCTTTGACCTCTCCCCCTCAGGATGGATGAAAATTACAACCTCTTGCCCCATGGAGTCAATTTCCAAGATGCCATCTTTCCAGACACACAAGAAAACAGAAGGATGTTTTCCAGCCTCTTCCAGTTTGCTAACTGTTCCCAAGGGCAGCAGCTGATGACCTCAAGTGACTGGGAGATCCAAGAAGACAACAGGGTAAGAGCGGTAGATCCTGTGCCTAAGCAAAGCAAGCGTGTAATCATACCTTCTAGGCGCCTCATGATCAAAGGGTTTGAGAATCCTCTTCTAAATTATTTATCCTCCCACCTTCCTCTCAGCTGAGAATGATGCCCATAGGCTTTGGATGCCCCAGGTTTAGTGTTTGAAAAGGAGTTCTTCACAAAGAAGGAACAAGATGGGAGGAAGATACATATGTCTGTGTCAGGTTCCCCTTTTGCAAAAAGGAAGACAAAAGTCATATCCATATTGCACTCATTTGGTTTAAATTTGTAAGTCTCTTGGCATAGTGCTTGAGTAAGTGTTCAATGCCTGCAAGCCACTGTGGCTATTCTTGTGACTGACAGTGGTTGTTACTGATACAACCACTGCTATAAGGCATGGTTGTCAACTTGTGGGTCATGACTCCTTTGGGGTTGCATATCAGATATCCTGTATATTAGAAATTTACATTATGACTTATAAATGCAGCAAAATTACAGTCATGGAGGAGCAATGGAATAACTTTATGGTTGGGGGTCACCACAACATGAGGACCTGTATTAAAGGGTCACAGCATTAGGAAGTTTGAGAACCACTGCTCTAAGGAATAGTCTTGGAAGCAAAGGAAAGAAGAGAACTCCCAGAGCTAGCATTCCATGCTTACATTTTTCTTTTAGATTTATTTTGTGTGTGTGGATTTTTCCCCCTGCATGCATGTACACCATGTGCATGCCTGATGACTGGGGGAGTTAGAAGCAGGTGTTGATTCCCCAGGAACTGGAGTTAAGGATGGTTGTGAGCTGCCATGTGGGTCCTAGCGCTCAAACCCAGGTCCTCTGGAAGAGCAAGAAGGGCTCTTAGCTGCTGAGCCCACTCTACTCTCCATCCTCCATTCCATGAATTTTAAAGTTATACTCCCTTTAAAACTTTACAAGGTAGAGCAAGTGGCTGTAGTAAAAGTTAAGATTACTTTGAATGTGGAAATATAAAGACATCTTCCGATCTGAGCCAAATGCAAGTTAGAGGGAAATCTAGCGGTTGTCACTTCCCCCAAACAATGACAGTGCCATGATGGCATTGATGAGACGAGAGAGTAAGTCAGACCAGGCCTGTGGGCTGCTGGCCTATCACTCTCTATCCAAAGTAGATTTGAAGTTAAGTGAGCACTTTCCGGAGACAGGTCAGATTTGGATAGCAAATCAAGTGGTGGTCCTATTTATGGTTTAAAGAATCATCCAGCTGTATTTGGTGGCTCCATTCTTTCTGTCCATGTGTGGAGGGTTTGAGAGGCGTGACTCGTCTTTTCTGGTGGCTTAGTCTGGGGTAGCTGCCTTGTTCCAATAAACATCATCATCTTCAGCCCTGGGATTCCTGGCTCCAGAACCTTGCTCTCGTTTTCTCAGAGATGCTGTTCCTGTGATGGGCAAAGCTGTCCAGACAAAAGAAGTCATTCATGTTTTCTCCTCCACTGACAGCAGTCTAGGGTCTCCTTGTCCTGTGTTTTGTTACAGCACTGTACCAAGAGCCTGCTTTGTTTTCTCCTCTTCCCCTCCTCCCTGTTTGTGTGTGCAGATGCATGTGTGTGCTGGCACCTTTGCATATGTATATGCAGATACGTAGAGGCAGGAGACTTCTGGTTTTGTTCCTCAGACCCAGTATTAGTTTTCTATTACTGTGACAAAACACCATGACTGAGGCAACTTACAAAAGAAAGCATTTGATTAAATTTATAGTTCCTGGGTGTCCGAGCCCATGATGGTGAGGGAAAGGCGTGGTGGGAAGAACAGGTGGTAGTTATCATGATCCAAAAGCAGGAGACGGAGACAACTGGAAATAGTGCCAGTCTTTTGAAACCTCAAAGCCTGCTCCTAGTGATACACTTCCTTCAGCAGAGCCTGCCCCTAGTGATACACTTCCTCCAACAAAACCACACCTCTTAATCCCTTTTAAACATTTCCACCAGCTGGGAATCAAGTGTTCAAACACATGAACCTGTGGGGAATCATTCTCATTTAAGTCACTGCAGGGCACCATCTACTCCGCTTTTATTTTCCCACAAGAGTCTTTTGTTGATCTGGAGCTCACCCAGCAGGCTAGGTTGGCTGGCCATCCAGCCCCAGGGGTCCTTGCCATCTCTGGCTCTGCCTTGCTGGGATTAGAGAGGTGTGCCACCATGCCTAGCTTTTTTATGTGGGTTCTGGGGGAGCATGTTCATGTCATCCTGAGTTCATAAACACTTTACCACCTGAGCTCTCTCTAGCCCTGTTTTCCTTTGTGAGCATTAGTGTGTGCTTGTGTGTATGTATGTATATATGTTTGAATGTCTTACTGTGTCCTCTCATTATTCACTTGCGGCAGCCTCTCTCATTGAACTTGGACCTAGACTGGCAGCTAGCAAGCCTGAATGACCTTCTTCTATCTGTGCCCCCTCCCAACACTGTGAATTATGAGTTTGCATGACCCTGTTTAGCTTCTTACACAGGTATAGAAGATTAGAACTCAGGTTTTCATGCTTATGTAATAAGCTCTTTTACCCATGGAGCCATCTCCCAGCCCCCATTTCTCCTTTCTTGCCTTTACTGATCACTATTCCACACTACATTGGATAGATTTCATCAAAGCCTCAGAGTTCCTGACGAGTCACACCTAGTCTATCAGGAATGTAATCAGTCTAGTTTTGACTTATTTTGAGGGAGCTTTGCATATGTATATAACCCACAATAGCAATAGATTTATGTCAAGAGATCAAATATTACTCCAAAAAAAGCTTAAGGGGCTTAGCCCTAAACATCTTCAGCTGCATAACTTATTAGTGTTTTGTTCACATTTGTTTGGAATTAGATTTTCCAACGTTAAGGGAGAGACTAGAACAATAGGACCCTGGGGAATAGTTTCAGCGGGGAGGCAGGCCTATTTCTGTGCATCAGATGCTGATCCTGGGGAGATTGCTTTCCCCTTTAGTCACTCTGGCCTCTTGTATAATAGAGTGTGGGAGAACTGAACACATGGATGAAGTGTCAAAATCTAAAGTCGGGTGACAATCATTCCAGAATGCTGTTCTGATGGGTATTAAATTTAAAGGTTTGATTTGGGGGCACTCTCAACTTCCCAGGCCCTTTCATTCATTCTGTTTTTACTCCCTGCCCTCTTTGAAAAGGACCACATCAGAACTCAATGAAAAAACTTTATCTATCTATCTATCTATCTATCTATCTATCTATCTATCCATCCATCCATCTATCTACTATCACATGTTTGTGCACATGCATGTATGTGAACACCAGGGTCTCATAATGTGGATCCCATGGCTGATCTTGAACTTGCTGTATAGTCTAGGTCAGTCTCAAATTCTCAATTGTCCCAGGTCAGCCTCCTAAGTGCTGGATTTGAAGGCATGTGCCACCATCCTTCTTTTAAAAAGCTAATTCTTTTAATATTTAACCCGAGGGCTGATTGGGTAAAAACACTTGCTGTATGTTGTGAGCATACTAGTTAGAGACACAGAGGAACATGTTTGTGTCTTTCTACAGTATTACTGTTTTTTTGAAGAGCAATACATTCTCAAGACCCAGAGGTTTCTGACAGCAGCTTTAAGGTTATCCTGATAACCTGGCTGAGGTCAACGTAGGTTCTTTTATTCCAATCTTAATTACCTCTCATCTCACACATCACACATGGTAAGTATATATGTATGCATATATGTAGTTTACAGAATTAATACAAGTTAAAGAGGCTGCAGGAGTGTACGAAAACTTTCAGAAGTAGGCTGTGGGAATCTATTGATAAGCTGCAAGCCAGATCAGTGCTGGGAGGTGGCTCAAGTCAGGGTCTGAGAGCAAGGCTGCAGAGTTCAGCTGTGTGGTAAGAACCTTAACCTGGGTCTGAGAGCAGGAAACTGCAGTATCCTAGTTTGAACTTTGGTTTCTATTGCTGCGATAAAGGCCATGACCAAAAGCAACTTGGAGAGAAAAGTGTTTATTTCATCTCGTAGCTTCCAGTTCATCATGAAGAGAAGTCAGAGCAGGAACCTGGAGGCAGAGCTGCAGCAGAGGCCACAGAGAAGGAACAGTGCTCACTCCGTGCTCCCTATGGCTTACTCAACTTGGTTTCTTTTACCACGGAAGACCACCTGCTTCAGTGTACCCTCCCCCACAGTGGCAGGGACCCCTTCATTGATCACTAATCTGCCTGCAGGCAATCTGTTGGTGGCATCATATTCTCAGTGAAGGTTCCTTCTACCTAAGTGACTCTTGACAAAAACCAGCATGTGCTGTTTCAGGTCTAGGCTCAAATGAGTGGATGGGCAGGCAGCTGATTAGGCTGAGTCAACAGAGGGGTCCCTAGTGGAGCTGAAGCTCCAGGGACAGTTGGGGAGTTTTCTGCTTGTTGATCCTCCGTGTACATACTAGTCATTAGGTGATAGGTTGGTGTGACAACATACAATCAAAATGTTAGGGATCTGCCACTTTAAGGTATCCATTCAATGGTGTCATACTCTGGTATAACTTTTTATTTTTTGCTCTGGTGTGTCAAATAAATTCTTAGGTCTGGTTTCCCTGATAGGATTTCAATATACTCATATGTCTCTCAGTTCACTCCAATAAATGCAGAGGGTGGTTTCCCTTTACTTCCAGTCATCTATCAGTCAGTGTTGGATGGGAGGGTACCTGGCAGATGTATGGCTTGTGGGTCTAACAGGGGTTGCAGTCATTCTTTCTCAAAACAGAGTAGAAGTCTGCTTGAAAATGGAGTCTCTTGGGGCATCACACAGACTGATAAACCACTGTTGTATACCACATGGAGTAACTTAGAGTAGGGAATAGCCTCATCTCAATATTACATAAGCCTGATGAATTGAGTTGGGACCCCCAGAACCGACACGCAAGCTGGATGCAGTAGGGCAGGTATCTGCAATCCCAACACACCCATACTGAGAAATGGGAGGCAGAGACAGGAGAATTCTTACAGACTCTTCAGTCAACTAGTCTGGCATACTCAGTGCAGATATGTGCCGTCTCAGACAATGTGGGAGGGGAGAACTGACACCTGAAGGTCATTTGTAATAAGTCTTTCTCTGTCCCACTAGCCAGCTCCCAAATAATGGCACAGAAACTTCTGATTAATTATGAAAGCTTGGCCTGTACCTTAGGATTACTCCTAAGTAGTTCTTATAACTTAAATTAGCCCATTATATTAATCTACATTCTGCCATGTGGCATTGACTCTCTCTTTCTTGTACCTCCTGTTTCCTCTCTGTTTCTGGCTGACAACTCCTCTGGAAGTCCCATCTAACCTCTTTCCGCCTAGCTATTGGTCACTCAACTCTTTATTAATCCAATCACAGTGGCACATTTTCACACAGTGCAAAAATATTCGCAACATTCCCCCCCTTTTAAATAAAAAGAAAAGGTTTTAACTCTAGTTAAACAGTAAAATTATATACAATAAGATCAATTATCAGCTAAGAATTACATGTTCAGTCCATTTGTATTTGGCAAATTTGGAGAAATTACTCTATTAGCTATCTTATCTCAATGAGTTCAAAGTTTTATACCTAATTCACTTTCTATCCTAACTTGTATTAATATCATAAAAGTACCTTTTTAGACTTCAAAACATTTTCTTGCATACACAATTTAAGCTTTGTCTCCTAACCTTATAGACTTTATAACCTCTTTGTGAGTTTCTTTTCTGAATTTGGTAACAATGCTACTAACTATAACTATCTCATCTTAAACCCCTCAGAGACTCTAGAAGGATATAATATTACCCGAGTAAACAGGAAGTACAGAGAAAACAAGTTCCAAAACCATAGAAGCTACAAAGACAGTTGGCTGCCTGGACAATAACCCACGTTTCCTATGCAACATTGGGGCATCCATTTTCAGCCTACAAGTCTAGAATATCTGACAAACTTTCTGTGAAGCAGGAAATTTGAAGGACTCTCCTATCTTGTCTTGGCAAAGTTCAGCAGTTCCTTTGATATCCTGCTTGTCCAGTTTGGGCTGCATACTGTCAGCAGTCAAGGCAAGGGTGGTTTTTTGCCCAAATGGCTAGCTTTGCCACAAAGTATGCAAACTCCATATGGAGGTTCTTTGATGCCCATAATTCTTTTATGAAGTAGATTGGTGCTGCCAAGAACAGATGTATCTCACTGTCATGAAAAGTCTTGTGTTATTAAAACATTTAAAATTCTATATTCTGTAAGTCTTTTAAATGTTTGAAGATCATCTATCTTATCTACACTGTATTTATAACTTATTTTTATTTTATGTATTTTTCCTTAATACATGTTTGTATGAGGGTGTTACATGCCCTGGAACTGGAATTATAGACAGTTTGAACTGCCATGTGGGTGCTGGGAATTGAACCTAGGGCCTCTGGAAGAGTAGCCAATGCTCTTAACCGCTGAGCCATTTTTCCAGCCCTAAGAATGTATTTTCATATGACCTTGAGATCATAACTAACATGCCCACAAGTTTGATTGTTATAGATGACTAATTACTAACCTTCATTTTTAACTATACTAACTGGATTATAATAATAGCTTTTAAGGACTAGAAACTTTGCATTAAATTTTTGTATGAGTTGAATAGGTACAATACCTTAAAGAAAAGTAGACGCATACCTACAGTATGTCCTAACAAAAATAACCTTAAACTTGTATCAATATATAAAAATCCATAGAAATGTAAAATATTTTATGCTAGTGGTTGTTTGAAAGTTAAAAGTAGAATCAACAATCTACCTTTTTATCCCTTCATTCTATCTCCCTACTTTTTCTTTTCATAATGAGATCCCTGAGTCTAATTTCCTTTGCTTATTTTTCTCCCCGACTATGACTAATAACAACTTGCAACTAAGAACAATTTGCAACCAACCCTTCTAAATGATGACTAACATCCATAACCCATAGAATGACAAAAAACACCCACTCTACCTTTTGAGAATGTGGGTGTCATGTTATTAAAATTACTTCTTGTTGTCTGTGGGTGACGGCATCTTCAGGGGACCCTGAGAAAATTGGGATAATGATCAAGTCCTGGGGGAAACACCGTATTATTTTTTTGTTTAGTCTCTGTGTGATGGGAAAGTGTAGAGCTTATCTGAAGTCTTGGCTGGAGTAGTCTGTGAGGCTTGACCATCTCAGCTAGTGGCTTTAAAGTTGTTCTGGATGCAGAATTTTGAGGAAACTGCAACAGAGGTATTCTGAGAGACTGGATCACCTGGGCTACTTGTCTTGATTGGTCTCTGGTCCTTTTGTTCTGAAAATGCACAAAACTTTTAAAGGTAACATGTGTATCTTCACTGACATAAGTATGGAATGTGTGATATATAAAAGTCAGCTAAAGATGATTTTCTGTTTTATATTTGACCAGATAAAAGGCACCTGTCAACTTTGTAAGTCCACTTGGACTGTATAACCAAATTCTATCCTTGCCATATGAAAGGATGGCATGTAATAATAAGTCATGAGGACTCCATAGTCAACAAGATTTATCATGTCTCATTCAGTCTCAGAGCTGTTCCAGGGTCTAGGGATCAGCATACATGTCACCTGTCCTGTATCCTTTCCTGGTTTCCTCCATCATGTCTGTAGCCAAGATACTCAGGAGGCCTCCCCAGCTCAAATCTGATCTCTATTAACTTTAAATGAATCTGCTGCATTTTGTTTTCCTGTGAAAACAAAGACATAACCTCTACCACAGTGCAAAACATTTCCCAACTTCCATTTTGAAGCCAAGACATCTCTAAAGTATATAGGCTGGTTTAGCTTAGCAGTCCCTTTCCTAGTCGGGTGTTTCTCCGAAGCTCCCATACTCTCATCAGCATTCAAAAAATTCAAATCAACGAAACACCATACAGTTTCCAGAGATGCCCTGTGCATTTTCCATCTTTATGTGGTCATTTTGTGTGTGTGTGTATGTGTGTGTGTTACTTTAAAGACTTTATTATTTTTAAACTACTTATTTTTCTATGACTTTTATACACATTTTCTTTTTCTTTATTTAGCATCAAAGTACCTGTTCAGAGATTTTGTTGGCCTGGACCTGGATTTTTTTTCCCACAAGTCTACAGCCTCCTCTGACAATGTGAGCCAAATATTTAAGTGCTAGACTACTGCCACCTGGCTCTGCACTGGTGGCTGACTTTGCCCACCCCCCTTACTTCTTTGAAAGCCTAGTCTCAAGTTAGTGGGCACTGGCCCAGAGCCACATTTACCCACACCAGCTCTGGGAATTTGTTGTGTCTGCCTGATGCAGGAGTTTGTATCCAGTGCTGGCTTCTCAAGTGCTCAGCTATACAACAGGGCCTCTTAAAAGAGCTGCACCTTTGCATGCTGAGCCTACCTGAGAGACTGCTTTCTCAGGCCCCATGTGGATACTCAAGCCTCCACAATCGGCTGTCATGTGTAATGAGTCTTTTTCTGTCCCACTAGCCAGCTCCCAAATAATGACATGGATACTTCTTGCTCCTAACTAGCTCTTAGGACTTAAATTAACCCATTTATATTAATGTTCTATGTTCTGCCATGTGTTATTACCTCTCTTTCATCTTGCACCTCCTGTTTCCTTTCTGAGTAGGGATGGTGACTTTGCCTTTCTTTTTCCAAGAGTCCTCTCTGTCCCTGGGAGTCCCTCCTAACCTCTTCTTGCCTAGCTATTGGCCATTCAGCTCTTTATTAAACCAATCACAGTGATACATCTTCACACAGTATATAAATATCCCATCCCACAATAGTCATCTTCAGACCTCCACAAGCATACTGTAACATATATGAACACACACACACACACACACACACACACACACACACACACACACACACAGATATGCATACACACAAAAAATTTAACTTTAACTATGTTTACTTTTAAAATTTCTGTGGTAAACCTTGCGGTCTTTGTAATGTGGAGTGATTCAAATGATTGCATGTGGACAAAGAGTTCAAGGAACACCTATGGGCAGCTTCCTTCAAGAACAAATGAAAGCAAGCAACAAAAACAAACAGAAAAGAAAACAAGCTACAGCATGAACCTTTTTCTATGGGCAGGCAGGACTCTAGCTATCTCTTACTGGGATAAGCATGCCTATAATCTCAGAAATGTTACTTGTTTCCCTTCAACCTAATGAAGGTTCAAAATTGCTCTTTAGGTCACCTTTCCCCCAAGTAGGAATAAGTTCTGGGAGAGGGAAGGGAGGCTTTTATTAATGAGAACTCACTAATCCTCCCTCCTGTGTTCCCAGAGAAGTTGAGCCTGGTGCTGGACTTTGCTTTTCTCAGTGTCTCAGGGAACGACTCTTGCAGGTGTGTAGCAAGCTCTTACGGTTTTTGTTGTTGATACTGTTGTTCTCCAAGCTTCCTGCCAGCCTGGACAGGTGACCTAGACTCCAGTCGTGAAGAATGCACTTCATCCTCTTCACAAATAGGTCTTTTTCTTGGGGAGGTGATCTGGAGGCTGAGGACTAGGACAGTAGGAAAATATTACATGGGGATATTTTGTACAGCATACCCAGGGTACCATTCAACTCAATGTGTAGGAACAAAACCTCCCACACTCTGGTTCCTTCCCAGTACTTACTTTTAAATATCCCACACTTTTAAATATCCCACCCACCCTTAGTTCATAGAAACACGATTTTGCTTTCAAAAGTTGCCAAGATGTCAGTAGTATCACAAGTGTCCAGCGCCTCTCCATTGGTGTCATGGTGTTAACGGGGCTTGAGGGGATGTCTTTGGCAATCAGAGTCTTTACTGGCAGGATTCTCTGCACTCCAGCCAAGAACATTTTTCCTTTCTCCCCTTTTCTCTTGCCTGGGTGAGTGTAACAGTCAAAACAGGAGTTGGATATTTTTTCCTTGTCTGCCAGTACTATTCCCTAGGACCAAGACCCAGCCTGACCCTACTTACATCAGTCTGTCATAAAATGTCATGGGATTAAAATAAAACCTGTGAAGGTCAGGCTGCCTCCATGGTCTCCTTTCCTTGTTTGGAGTTGGGAAGGAGCTGTCTCTCTCTCAGCGGCTTCGGAAGGAATGTAAACTCCTCATCAGATCTGGATGGCTCTACCATGTCAGGAGGAGCAACCCTGGGCTGGGCAGGTCTTTTCATTTACCATAGCTGAAGTTTGCTCACGTACAAAATGAGGCCCACAGAAACTAAGGCTGCCACATTAGAGTGTGTGTCTGATGCACTTTGTAAACTATGAAGAATGATCAGGGGGTTCATCATGGCTGTAGTCATTTCAAAGTCTTCAAATATGGTATTTTTTTTTTCAAATTAAAAAAACAAACCTTCTGGGGCTGGAGAGGTGGCCCAGTGGTTATGAGCACACACTTGTCTTTGAGAGAAAGAGAGCTCAATTCCCAGCATCCACCTGTGACCCCAGCTCCAGGGGATTCGTTGCCTTCTTCTAGCCTTCATGGCCACCTGTGCTCATGTTCACACCCTCCCTCCCACCCCACACATACATATTCCTGAAAAAAAGCATTCTGTTACTCACCAGGGAACTCCTAAGGCCTGCTGGGATTGATGACTGCTTATGCCTGCCTAACTTCCTTGGTTGGTGAGAACAGGAAAGGGGATACACGTTGGAGATGGGAATGGATAAAGGGAAAGTGACTGTGGGAATTTTCTTCCATTCAGCAGCATTTACTAACTTCTGGGCAGGAGCACTTTGAAAATGGATGTTACTTGAGCTGTAAGCAGAGAACATGTTCTTGTAGGTCCAAATCTGAAAGTAGACAGTGGCAGAATCTTCCTTTTTGAAACTCATCCCCCAGTTCCTACCTACCCCAGATGAATAGCCACAGTTATTAGTTTCTTGTGCAATCATTTGAGTGTTTTGATGCTGTGACTACAGTGTAACATGTTATTTACTGTTGTCTTTGCTGGAGTGGTAGAGTACTGTGTACACTCAGCTGTGCTGTGTTTCATTTATATATATAGACTTTGAGGATCTTTCCATAGCAGTGACTCAGAAGATGCTTTAAACAGCTGCATACTATTCTGTTGTTTGAATGTATCATGATATGTCTGTAATATTTAATGAAATTTCCTGCTGTTGAGTTTTTGGGTCACTTCTAATACAACATCATTACAAATTGTGGTGATATCATTATATATAAGTAATTTACAGGACTAATTACTGTGTCTCATCTTTATTTTTTACTTTTTATTTTTTTGAGATAGGGTTTCTCTGTGAAACAGTCCTGGCTACCCTCGAACTCATTCTGTAGACCAGGCTGGCTTTGAACTCATAGAGATCCATCTGCCTCTGCTTCTCTAGTGCTGAGACTAAAGGCATGCACCACCACTGCCTGGCTCTTGTGTCTAATCTTTAGCAAATATTTGGGTACCTCCCAAGAGGCAGCTACTGTGTGAAATGCTACAGCTTCAACACTTAGCAAAAATGGTCCTGATGTCATAAATTCTTAATTGGCAACAGATATAGTAAAAAAGACCACACTGATCAAAATGTCACAATCAAAAGATCATTGCATGATTTTAAATGGAAACAATTGTTCCAACTTAAGGAATCAAGCAACTAACTGTTCTTACCTGTACTTGAAAGGGAAGAAACCCTTCTCAAATGAACTGATACCTGAGATAAGCTCTAGTGTGTAAAGAGACACTCATGTTAAAGTGGGTGCCAGCAGTTCAGATAGAAGACTCTTAGGGATGAGGAAGACCCTTGTGATGCAGTGAAGGATGTGGGTGAGAATGATAAGGCCTGGGTTCTGCCAGGAGCTTGATAGACCCTAGAAGGATCCAGACTTTGTCCAGTCGCAGTGGGAAATCTTTGATGGAAAGAGTAATGGGAGATAAACAGGCAAGGGTGGGAACAAGAGTAGGCTGGAGGGGTTAGGGGGATTCCTATGATTCAGTGAGACAATGAGGCTTGATGCAGAGGTTCCGGATTGATGTTGGGCTAGGCTAGAAACAATGGCAGTGGAGAGAAATGGTCAAATTTGAGAGATACTTGGGATTAAAAGTTAGTCTTAGGAGCTGGAGAGATGGTTCAGCAGTTAAAAGCACCAACTGCTCTTCCAAAGGACCCAGGGTCAATTTCCAGCATCCACATGGCAACTCACAACTGTCTGTTACTCCAGAATCTGACACCCTCACAGACATACATGCAGGCAAAAACATCAATGCACATAAAATAAAGATATAAGTAAATTATTTTTAAAAAGTCTTTATCTCTGTCTCAGAAAGTGGCTGTAAATTCCCACCCCGCCTGATAGGGCTCCCACACTGGTTGTGGGCATTTTATAAAATATTTCTTCCTCTGGAGGATGACTCAGATTCTAAGTGTCTGACCTGTGACAACATGGCCCACTTACAGTAAACTTAGGCATTATGGCACATGCCCCTGTGGCTCTTGTTTGACATGTGTTTACTTTATCTGCTCCCCCCCCCCCCGAAACAGGGTGTCTGCATGTAGTCCTGGAACTTGCTCTGTAGACCAGGTTGGCTTCTAACTCAGAGATCCACTTGCCTCTGCCTCCCAAACACTGTGATTAAAGGTGTGCGCCACCACACCTGGCTAGATTTATTCTTCCTGTGACAGCAAATTTGTTAAGATTTAGTCAGATATGTCTTCCATTCCAGTTGTTAAAGCTTGGTCTCCAGCTTGTTACCCTCCTGTGCAGACTATGGAGCCCTTAGGAAGTGGGACCTGGATGGCAGAAGTATGTTACTAGGTGACCCTTTGAAGCTTTATACCCCTCCCCCCACATTTTCTGCTTCCTGCCTTCTGGGCATGGACAACCACACCTCATACTTGAGCTGCCATGCCTTCACCACCATAATGGACAGAAATCCCTTTGAAACTGTGAGCCTAGTCAACCTTTCCTTCGTCAGACTGTTTCTGTCATGTGTCTTGGCCATGGTGACTGAGAGTAACTGATAAACATTCTCTGAGGGGATCCATGGCTGAGAACTGTAAGGAGTATGGTTTTTTTTCGCCCACTGCCGCTGGTCTTGTCCTGCCATTGTGCCAGCCCCAATTAACACATAGAGACCCTGTATTAGATATAATTTTGTTGGCCAGGTACTAGTTTTTTATCGGCTAGCTTTGTCTTAATTATTAACCTATTTTTATGTATTTTTATGTGGTCTTACCAGGGAGAGGCGGCTGGCAGTTTTGCTTTTTCCAGACTCTTCATCTTGACCCTCCTTATTCTTTTTCTTTTCTCCTAGTCCCACCTATCTAGCTTTCCTATTGGCCAACAGGGCTTTATTCATTAACCAGTATGAGAAACATATACAGAATGACATCTCCCATCATCGAACAAAGGTTAGCATCAGGTGTATCAGTCAAGTGGGTGTAGAGAAGGCAGCTAAATAGGATGCGTGCTGTGTCACAGGAAAAGAGGACAGATCACCTCACAGGGCCAAAAAGAAGGTCAGAATTGTACAGGCTTCTCAGGTAACAGGGGAAATAAAGTGAGGTACCTATGGTGAAAGACCTTTCTCGGGGTTCAGGGCATAACTCAAGGAAGTTTCTGTCTTAGCTACTTGTCTGTTGGCTGTGATAAGACACTATGACCAAGGCATCTTATGCAAGAGTTTATTTGAGACTTAGAGTTTATCAGAGGATGAGTCCCCAGCATAGTGGGGAGCATGGCAGAAAGCAAGCAGGCATGGTACTGGAGCATCACCTGAGAAATCACACCTTGAGACACAACCATGAGGCAGAGAGCTAACTGGGAATGGCATGGGAGTTTGAAACCTCCCACGAGGCTATACCTTGTAATCCTTCCCTCAAAGTTCCACCAACCAGGGATCAAGTATTCAAATATGAGCCTATGGGGGCCATTCTCATTCAAGCCATCAGTTTGTCTCAGGGAGTTCTAACTGGTAAAGTGTAGAGCATGTAGGCATGATGAGTTCTATGGAGTCACCTGTCACAGAGCAAGTCACAGGATACACAGCATTGTCAGCTCTCTCTCTCTCTCTCTCTCTCTCTCTCTCTCTCTCTCTCTCTCTCTCTGAGTAGTTTAGGTTTTCCTTTTTTATCCTCATCACAAAGGAAATATCTTGATCATATGTAAGAGGAAACCCAGGGTCTGGAGAAATGCTCATCAATTTAGGGCTTTTGTGGCTCTTCCAGAGAGGACCAGAACACCCACTCTCAACTGCCTGTAAATTCTAGTTCCAGGGGCTCCAAACATGCTCTTCTGGCCTCCAAGGAACCTGAATGCTTGCGTGCTTGTATGTGCGCATGCACGTACGTATATACACACACACACACACACACATACACATACACACACACACACACACACACAGAGGATAAAGAGAAATATTCAAATAAGCTTTAAAAATTTTTATTTGTATTTTGCATTATTACATTGACTCTACAGATCAATTTGGCAAGAATTAACAAACTTAAAACACTAAATCTCTGAGTCCATAAACCAGATGTATTTGTTGAAAGTTTGATTTCTTTAACCATTTCAGCATATATTTCTGTATTTATATTTGGTACTGTTGTCTAAGGTGCTTCATAGTTTTTTTTCTCAGTGCTATGAGCAAATACCTGACCAAAAGCAACCAAAGGGGGGTGATATTTAATTTAGTCCACAATTTGAGAGGTTTGGCCCATCATGGCAGGGAATACATGGTGGGGGTTGGTGGTGGCTGGTTTACACCATGCTGGCTATCAGCAGGAGCAGGATGGGAAGACTACTGGAGTGTAAATCCCAAGGCCTGTTCTCCAAGACCCACTTTATCCAGCTAGCCTTCTCAAAGGCTTTATAATCTCCTACAAAATCACTCACCACCTGGGAAACAAATTAATTACATTTCACATACAAACCATAATATAGACCGTTTTTGCTTTGTTTTGTTTTCAGACAGCTTTTCTGTGTAGTTCAGGCTGGTGTCAAACCCACAGTCAATAGGCTTCTTCCTCCCTTGTGCAAGGATTACAGGTGTGTACCACAGCAAGAACAGGTGCCTCTGTGTGTTTTACTGCTACTTGTCTAAGGACTATGTTCTATAGATTTATTTCCTTATAATTAAGAAAATAGAGTAGACTCACAAAAAAGTTAGAAATGATTTCTTCCTCTTTCATTTTCTGGGTGAGATTATGTAGAATTGGCAATTTCCCCTCCTTAGGTACATATGCATTCATCAGCTGTCTTAGTTTCTATTGCTGTAAAGAAACAACATGACCATGGCAACTCTTATAAAGGAAAACATTTAACTGGGGCTGGCTTACAGTTTCACAGGCTTAGTCCATCATCTTCATGGCAGGACATGGCAGCATGCAGGCAGACATGGTGCTAGAGAAGGAGCTGAGAGTTCTACATCTTGATCTGCAGGCAGTAGAAGGAATCTGTGTACTGGGTGTAGTTTGAGCATATATGAGATCTCAAAGCCCACCCCCCACAGTGACATACATCTTCCAAGAGGGCCACACCTAGTCCAACAAGGCCACATCTCCTAATACTGCCACTCCTTAGTGGGGCCATTTTCTTTCAAACCATCACATTTGCTTTGCTGTAGCAAAGTATTGATGTCTAGGTAAGCTAAACAAGAGAACCTTATTTTTCACATTCTAGAGGTTAGCTGTGCAAAACCAAGGGTCAAAACGCAAAAAGGGAAGTTAGTTAAAATTATTTTTCTTTTTAATTTATTCTTCTCTCATACAGTACATAACTACAGCATTCTCCCCTCCCTCCACTCCTCCCAGTCTCCCTGACCTCCCCTCTATCCCAGATCCTCTGCTCCTCTGGCCCCTTCAGAAAAGAACAGGCCTCCCAGGCATACCAACTGAATATGACAAGGTACAGTAAGACTAGGCATAAACCCTCAAATCAAGCCTGGAAGAGGCAACCCAGTGGAAGGATAAGGGTCTCAAGAGTAGGCAAAAGAGCCAGAGATACCCCCACTCCCACTGTTAGGAGTTCCACAAAAACCCCAAGCTAAACAAGCACAACAAATTTGCAGAGGACCTATTGCAAACTCCATGATTGCCACTTCAGTCTCTGTGAGCCACTAAGAGCCCTGCTTGGTTGATATCTATGTTAGTCTTTCAGAGTCTGGGGTATCTCACTCAGGATAAGTTTTTCTAGTTCCATCCATTTGCCTGGAAATTTCACGATGTTTTTTTTTTTGTTTGTTTGTTTTTTGTTTTGTTTGTTTTTTTTTTAACTGCTGAGTAATAAAATGGAAATCAATTGTGTACATGTACCACATTTTTTAAATTCATTCTTCTGTTGAAGACATGTAGTTTTTTTTTCCAGTTTCTGGCTATTATGAATAAAGCAAGTGTGCTTATGTTAATATAGGTCACCTTTTGGGTTTGTGCCCAAGAGTGGTGTTGCTGTATCTTGAGGTAGATTGCTTCTCAGTTCTCTGAAGAACTGCCATATTGATTCCCACAGCTGCTGTACAAGTTTGCACTTCCACCATCAACGGAGGAGTGTTCCCCTTGCTCCATATCCTCTCCAGCATGAGATGTCGCTTGTGTTATTGATCTTAGCCATTCTGACAGGTATAAGATGGAATCTCAAAGTCATTTTGATTTTCCCTGATGGATAAGGATGCTGAACATTTCTTTAAGCGTTTCTCATCCATTTGAGATTTCTCTATTGAGAATTCTGTTTTGATCTGTACCCTATTTTAAAATTGGATTATTTGGTTTGTTGTTATCTAATTTCTTGAGTTGCTTATATAGTTTGGATACTAGTCTTCTTTTGGATATGGATTAGTTAAAATCTTTTTCTGTGTCTTGTGGGCTACTGTTTTGTCCTATTGATGGTGTCCTTTACCTTACAGAAACTTTTCAGTTTCATGGGGTACCATTTATGAATTGTTGATCTTAGTGCCTGTGCTATGGGTGTTCTGTTCAGGAAGTTGTCTCCTGTGCAAATTTCTTCAAGGCTATTCCCTACTTTAATTTCTGTCAGGTTCAGTTTGTCTGGTTTTATGTTAAGGTCTTTGATCTACTTGGGTTTGAGTTTTGTGCAGGGTGATAGATATTGATGTATTTGTATTCTTCTATATGCAGGAATTCAGTTAGACCAGCACTGTTTGTTGAAGATACTTTCTTGTTTTCCATTATGTATTTCTGGTTTTATAAAAAAAAATCAGGTGTCTGGGTCTTCAATTTGATTCTATTGATCAATGTGTATGTTTTTATGCCAGTACCATGCAGTTTTATTTTTTAATACTATAGTTCTTCAGTACAGCTTGAAATTGGGGATGGTGACACCTCCAGAAGTTCTTTTATTTTGGGGGATAATTTTAGCTAGTCTAGGTTTTCTTTTTTTCCTTATGAAGCTGAATATTGTCCTTTCAAATCTGTAAAGATTTGTGTTGGAATTTTGATAAGATTGTGTTGAATCTGCAGCTTGTTTTTGGTAGGATGGCCATTTTTATTATGTTAATTCTACTGATTCATGAGCATCTTCTGATACCTTTTCAATTGTTTTTTTCAAAAACTTAAAGTTATTGTTGATTTTTCTCAAAGAATCAACTCTTGTTTCATTGATTCTTTATATTGCTCTCTTTGTTTCCATTTTATTGATTTCAGCCCTCAGCTTGAACATTTCCTGCCATCTACTCCTCTTGGGTACGCTTGCTTCTTTTTGTTCTAGAGCTTTCAGGTGTGCTGCTGCTTTGCTAGCATGAAAGCTCTCCAGTTTCTTTAGGCATTTAGTGAATTTTTCTCTTCGCACCACTTTCATTGTGTCCCATGAATTTGGGTATGTTGTACATTCATTTTCATTGAATTCTAGGAAGTCTTTTTGGTTTCTTTCTTTATTCCTGTCTTGATCCAGTAGTCATTCAGTAGACAGTTGTTCAGGTTCCATGAGTTTGTAGGCTTCCTGCTGCTTCTGTTGTTGATATTCAGCTTTAACCCATGGTTTCTTGTAACTGTTGAGATTTGCTTTGTGATCAAGTATGCTGTTAATTTTGGAGAAGGTTCCATGAAGCTCTAAGAAGATATTATTGTGTGTTTGGGTGAAATGTTCTGACGATATGTTAGGTCCATTTGGTTTATAAGAACTGTTAGCTCTAGTATTTCTTTGTTTAGTTTTTTGTCTGGATAATCTGTCCATTGCTGAGAGTGTTGGGTATTGAACTCTCCCATTACCAATGTATGATGTGTGATTTAAGCTTTTGTAATGTTTCTTTTATAAACATGAGTTCCCTCGTGTTCAGGGCATAGATATTAAGAATTTAAACATCAGCTTGGTGGGCTTTTCTTTTGATGAATATGGAGTGCTCTTCTCTATTTTTTTGAATAATTTTGGTTTGAAGCCTATTTTGTTAGATATTAGAATGGCTATACCAGCTTGCTTCTTGGGTACATTTGCTTGGAAAATCTTTTCCCAACCATTTACTTTGAGGTAATCTATCTTTGATATTTTGTGTACGCAGCAGAAAGAGGGATTTTGTTTTTGGATCCATTCTGTTAATCTGTGTCTTTTTATTGGGGGAATTGAGTATCTCAATGACCAATGATTGTTAATTCCTGTTATTTTTGTTATTGTTGATGCTGGTGGTGTGTGTGTTTCCATTCTTTGTTTTTTCTGGTGTGAAATTATTTATGTCTTTTCATGAACATTGTTAACCTTCTTGGGTTGGAGTTTTCTTTCTAGTATATTCTGTTGGATTTGTAGATATTCTTTGAATTTGTTTGAATTTGACTTTATTTGGGGATATCTTGTCTTCTCCATCTATGGTGACTGAGAGTTTTTCTGGCTACAGAAGTCTGGGCTGGCATCTGTGGTCTCTTAGAGTCTGAAGGACACTTGTTTAGGCCCTTCTGACTTTTAGAGTCTCTACAGAGAAGTCAGGGATAATTCTAATAGATCTACCTTTATGTGTTGTTTGCTCTCTTCCCCCTGTAGCTTTTAATATTTTTTCTTTGTTCTGTATGTATAGTATTTTATTATGTGGTGAGGGGACTTTCTTTTCTAGTCTAATCTACTTGGTGTTATCTGTGTTTCTTGTATCTTTATAGGCATCTACTTCCTTATATCAGAGAAAATTTCTTGTATGATTTTGTTGGAAATAGTTTTGGGCCTTTGAACTGGGATTCTTCCCTGTTTAGTACTATATTCTGAGGGTTAGTCTTTTCACAGTGTCCCAGATTTATTGGGTGTTTTGTGTCAGGAATTTTTTAGATATTTTTTAACTGATGTTATCTGTTTCTTCTATTGTTTTTTCAACACCTGAGATTCTCTCTTCCATCTTTTATATTCTGGTGCTGATATTTGCCTCTGTAATTCCTGTTCACTTACCTAGACTTTCCAATGCCAGAATTCCTCAAATTTGTGTTTTCTTTATTGCTTCTATTTCCATTTTCTGGTCTTAAAGAATTTTATTGGTTTTCTCCAACTGTCTGTTTTTTTTCCTGGCTTTCTTGAAGGGATTTATTCCTTCCATTTTTTTGTTTGTCTTTTCCTTGATTTATTTAAGGGATTTATTTACTACTTCTTTAAGGACCTCTATCATCTTCATAAATTTGGTTTTAAGGTATTTTTCTCATGCTTCAGTTGTGTTGGAATATTCAGGGCTTGCTGTGGTAGGATAGCTGGGCTCTGGTGTTGCTGATTGTGTTCTTACATTGGCATCTAGGCATCTGGGTTTGGGATGATTATAGGCCTAGGTGCCAACTTCTGGGTTTGTCTTTGTTGTTTTGTTCCTTAGTTTGCTTCCTCTCTGGTCTTTTGGCCTGTGTGGCCTATGGTTGAGCAGGGGTCTCCGTCTGAGTTGGGGGCCAGACTTTTGGTAACCAGTGTGGTCTCTTGTCGACCAGGGAGTCTTGTGCCTAAGTAGGGCCTGGGAAACTGTGAAGAAGAGGGGAGTATTAGGGATAATTTGTGGGGGCCACTAAGAGTGTATGTGGGGCAGCCTAGCTGGAGTTGTGGAGGCCTTCCTGACCTCTGATCCAGCAGGGAATCTCTGCTGCAGTTTGAGGCTGGTATACAGCAAAGAGGATGGGAGGGAGGGTTGGGGACAGTGTTGGGGTATAGGGGCACTGAGAGAGTAGAGGAGGTCTATGGGCAGATAGATAGCCTATGGGCAACTCTGCCAGCCAGTGTGGCCTCTGCTCCAGCAGGGAGTCTCTGATGAGTTGGGAGCTGGGATTTGACAGAAAAGGGGGGAGGGGGACAGAGATAGTGGAGGAGGTCTACAGGTGGGCAGCCTGTCTTCTCCCTGGTCTTATGGCCAGTGTGGTCTGTGGCTGCATGGGAACTTTCTGTCTGATGAACCAAGAAAATGCAGAAGGTTCACCGGCAGCTTACCTACCTAAAAGTTATTTTTCAGTGTGAAATCTGAGATTTTTTCTTTCTCCCAATGGTTTTTAAAATTATAATCTCAAATTTTTCTTAAATATAAATACATTTAATATAGTTTTAATTTATATATTTCATATACTTTACAGTTAAGAAAATTTGAGATAGAATACAATAATATAACATATCTCCCTTCCCTTTCTTTTCTATAAATCTTCCCTCCTTGTTCTCTTTCAAATTAATGGACTCTGTTCATTAATTGTTACTGCATGCATATATGTATATGCATATATATTCCTAAATATGACTCGTTGAGTCCACATAAGTTAATTGTATGTATGCTTTCAGGGATGAACATTTGATATTGGATAAACAATTGGTGCTCCTCCTTAGGGCAGACTATTTTTCCTACTCTCAGCATTCCTAAGTTGTCTGTGGTTCTTTGTGTAGGGGTAAGACTTCCTGGGCTCTTCCAATCCACTTTGGTGTGTCTGTTGTTATCCTTGTTCAGCTCATGTTTGGGCAGTCAGGTTGGTGAAACTTTGTGTTAGCTTCTCACATTCCTAGGATGCAGTCTCACAGCAAACTCCCTAAGAAACCTGAGGGTTTTTTTTTTAAATAAAATTTTACTACTCTTGTATGAAAATCCATCAGTTTATCTTGTGTTAGGGATATTTTTCTTCTCTTTCTTTCTCTCCACACCTCTCCACTCTCTTTCTCTTGTGTCCTGTGTGTGTGTGTCCTTTAGAGTACCTGGAGGCTGGAGGATGATCTAAGTATCTTGTTCTATCACCCAGTACCTTATTCCCTTGTGACAAAAGTTTCTCACCAATCTCACCCAGTTGGCATCCAGAAAGCCCCAGGGATCTCAATGGTAGAGTTACAGATGCATGTGTGGCCACACCTAGATTTTTATGTGAGTGCTATGGATTCAAACTCAGATCCTCATGCTTGTATAGCAAACACTGTGACTCACTGAATCTTCTCCCCAGCCCTGGACTTTTTTTTTTTTTTTAAAACAAACTATATATGAATTTGCAACATGACATGTAGAAAATATTAGGTCAGATTTGTATAGGTTGACAGCTACTTGATCACTTTATTTAAGAAACCATTTGTCAATTACCATTGCCAATTTCATCTGGCAAGTCCTAAGTATTGGGAAGCCTTCAAGCTTACAGAGGCAGTATTATTAAAATTCTGAGTTCTGGTGGACAGCTCAAATATTATTACTGGCAAAAACAAACACAGTCATTGTTTTCTTTTAAGTGGCAGGCTTACTTTACTCATTCTTAAAGGAAATGTCTTTCAGTGGAGCAAATATACTTTGTCACTCATTCTTTCAGGTGAAAATAGTGTTTCCAAAAAAAAAAAAAATCCTCTCACTTGGCTCAAAGCTCACACATGAACATTCGATCTTGAGACAACACTGGATTGAGAAACAGCAGAAGGGTGGTGTGTAAATCCTGCTTCTTCACACAGAATAGTGAAAGTGTGTATTCAGGTCTGTGGAAAAAGTAACTATTTGTACTCTTTCATCAAGGACTTGAAGTAAAGCTGGCTCACTTTCCTACTGTCACAGTGTGGCGAAGAATGGAAATATCGTTAGTAGAATCTGGTGTGGCTTCCTTGATTTGGGCTAAGTGGGAAATAGTTTGCCTCTCCCGTGCTGTCTCACCAATGTTCAGAAGCTACTGTGCAGGGGCTGGAGAGGTGATCCAGTGGTTAAGAATGCTATGGCTCTTGAGGACCAAGGTTTGGTTCCCAGCACCCATGTCTGGCTCACATAGTCACTTGTAGCTCTAGTTGCTTGGGACTGGATGGCCTCTTCTGGGATCCTTGAGTACCCTACTTGTATATGTGGCACACAGACACATACACATTGACACACATTCCTACAAATGTTGTGCACACACACACTCTCTCTCATACACACACATATACATGCTTTCTCTTGGTCAAACAATAAAAATAAACCCTAAACCCAACACAGTAAAATGGGCAAATGACATATGTTGGTATCATTTAGAAAATATATTTTTCTTTCTAAAATACAAAGCTCAGCGTCAGTGTAAAATCTGACATCCCTTTCCACAAACTCTTACTAGTTCCATTTGGAAATTCATATGCTTATCTTGTGCTTAGGATGTTTTTATTTTCTTTATTTTTGTTTTTTAACCTGACATGGTTTTTGTCTTTTTAAGTCAGAGTCTAACTCTGTAATTCAGACTAGCTTAGAACTCACTAGGTAGCCCAGGGTGGCTTCACGCTTGTAGCTATCCTCTAGCCTCAGCCTCTGGAGAGCTGACAGCAAGTAAAGATGCTAGCTGTCAAGCCTTGATTCCTGGAACCCACATGGTAGAAGGGAACCAGCTCTCACAAGTTGTCCTCTGACTTCCATACGGGCTGTGGGATGTACCCATCCATCTCCACACAACTATTTTTTTTTTAATATATAAAACTGAAATCTGAGTGATCTATGGACAGTCATACAAAAATTAGGCAGAAAAGAAACCCAGATAGAAGAAAAGGACATGGTAATTGCAGTTAGCATAAAACATTTTTGACACTGTTAGTTTTTTCATCACCATGACAAGTAGCAGAGAGGAAGAATTTGAAAGAGGAACAGTTTCTTGGGGCCCCTGGTTTCAGAGGTGTCAGTCAGTGATCACTTGACTTCTGGCAGGGGCATGTGGTGGGCCAAGCAGCTCATTTTATTGAGGACAGGAAGCAGAGAGATAGCAGCCTGGGACAAGATACAGCCCCTAAGGACACGCCTCCAGGGATCATCTTCCTTCATCTATAGCATCAAGTAGTCATGACCACCGAGCTATTTCTCCAGCCTTACCATTGTTCCAATTTATCTTTCATCCTAGTCCCAGTCTTTGATCCTACCTTATAAGATATTTAGCTATTCCTGTAGGGCCACAGATAGGGTCTAAGGTACTGGTCAATGCCACAATTTGTGCTACAATATGTTATACTTTCTGGGGAGCGGGTATGGCCTTAATAATTTGCTTTGTTGACCATAAAGTTTGAGGGGAAGAAATTTGTATCTATATTAGGATTAATAAGACAGTTATGGGTTCTAATTTTGACCTATCATTAGCTTTGCATTTGAGGTATTACGTGATCCCCTTGGACTCAGCTTTTAGGCTATAAAATGGGTCTAATATAAGGTAACAGGTTAAAACCATTTGAGATCAAATGCTTCTTAAATCTCAATGCACTCAGGGGCTGAAAAGATGGCTCAGTAGTTAAGCATACATGCTGCCCTTGCAGAGGACTGGATTTGGTCCTGGCCGCCTACACTGGGGGCTTACAACAGTTTGTACCTCCAGTTCTCAGGGAATCGGATATCCCTGACTTCTGTGGGCACCAGCACTTCAATAAATCTTAAAAATATCTAACCAGCAGTCTAAGTTAGGATTTCTATTGTTGTGATAAAACACTACTTGTGGTAGAAAGGCTGTGTTTCATGCTTATGATTTCATATGACAGTCTGTCATTGAAGGAAGTCAAGGCAGGAACTTAGAGGCAGGAATTGAAGCAGAAGCCATGGATGAATGCTGCTTATGAACTTGCTCCTCATGGCTTGCTCAGCCTGCTTTCTTATATCATCCAGGACCACCAGCCCAGGGATGGTACCACCTGTAGTGAGCACTTCCCTCCCACACATCTATCAACAATCTAGAAAATGTCCGCAGACTTATCTATAGGCCAATCCTGCAGAGGCATTTTCTCAATTAAGCTTCCTTTTTCCTAGAAGACCCTAGCTTATGTCAAGTTGACATAAAAACTAGCTAGCACACCAGCCATAGTATGCTGTGGAGTACAGGCTGTCTCCCTTGTGATCATGTGACTGGCTGGGAGCAGCTGCCTGGCAGTGTAAGAAGAGATGATTAGATAGTGTGACACTAGGCTGGGAATGGATCAAAATTCAAAGTACGGTTTTTACTAAGTTCATATCACCTATGTGCCACCGTAAAGTCAGAAGTCATACACTGAGCTGCCATCTAGGCCTATCTGAGCTGGGTATGTGTGAAACCGTAGGTCATGATTCTGAAAGAATTGCTTATGGATATTAACAATACACCTCAGGGCAGCCAGGTCTTTAGTCTACCCACAAGGAATTTTGAGTACTTCCCTACAGTGTTACCCATGCTGTCAGGTATTTAGAAAATACAATAGAGGAGTCAGAGCCTCATCTCTGAATTTAAGCAGGTACAATTCTAGCAGGTAGTGCAAGCGTTCCACACGGGCAGAGGGTGAAACTCGCAGAGCCTTGTGAGATGGGAAGGCTTTGGTGAAGGGAAGGTGAATTGGGACAGACAGGAGCATGGATGCAGACAGAGAGCCCCAAGTGCTCGTGGGAGGATGGAAGAGCTGCATGCTGGCTAGGAAGTGTAACCCAGGTGAGTGGGCCTGCATGGGAGACCTAGTTTACACTAAAAGGAGGGTGCTCTCCAGGATGCATTGAGTAGGCTCTCCTCCTTCCCTGCTTCCCTGCTTCCCTCCCTGTTTGTTTTTTTCTCCGTGGTGCTAGCAATGGAACCCAGGGCCTCACATATATTAGGGAAGTGCTCTACCACTGAGCCTCATCCATTGTCCATTTGTACCCCCAACCCTCCCTGTTTTCCTTGGCCTTCAGTGATTTTTTTTTTTTTTTTTTTGAAATACAGCTATGACTTAAGTGCTGACTAATGCTATTTACTAGGTACTTCAAAAAACATTTATAAAGTAAGTACAGATTCCGAGGCAATTGCAAAGACAGGTTCTGGGTACCCCTTAAGCATACTCCACTGTTGTGTCATGTGTCATAGTAATGCAACATTAAACCTAGTAATGACATTGGTCACATCAATGGAGCTTATCTAGATGTTCCTAGTTACACAGGTGTGTGCGTGTAATTTTGTCACACATGTACCTCCCACTGCACTACCATCACAATTAAAATGTGGAAACACCTATTTCTACACAGTTCTTCATACTACCCATGCCGCCTCCTTCACCCAGCACCATACCCGGATTTTGGCATGGGTTCTGAGGATTTGAACTCAGGTCCTCACACATGCAGAGCAAGCATTCTGACTTACTGAGCCACCTCCCCACCCCTAATGCCTCTTTGAGATATCAATTGTTAGGTTTCTTCTCACTGCTAAGTAGATAGATTTCCATGGTATGGAGGTGCCACTTTTGTTTGACCTATGACATTAAAGGACAATTGTGCAATTGCCAGTTCCAGCTATTGTGATTATGGCTGCTATGAATAGTCAAATAGGTACTTTTTTTTAAAAAAAGAATTACTATTATTAATTGCTTATCATCATTAACTTCCCTATGTAGTTTTGGCTGGTCTAGAGGCCACTATGTAGACTAAGCTGGTCTCAAACTCATAGAGACCTGCCTTTTTCAGCCTCCCGATTGCTGGGGTTCAAGGCACATGCCACTTCACCTAGCAAGGTTTATTTAAAATGTTTATTTATGTGTATCTGTGTGTCATTTGGTAATGCGGCCTGATTGAGTTTCTCCATCAGCAAAATAGACAATAAACACTATGTCATAAACTTGGGGAGAATGAGATGTTAAAAATGGTCATCTAACCCTAGCTTTGTGTAGAGGTACCCTCAGTTAGGACACCTTGGTGCACACTAAGGAGATGCTCCACCCTGGATGGCTGAAAGGACACCCCAAGTGTGTCCTTTTCTTCCTTTGTTTTTCTATTGTTGAATGATGCAGTTGAAAACTCAGTCCCCAAGGAGGAAATTAGAGGGGACTGTAGTCCTCCATGGAGGACTTCCCTCAGACAGGTAACCAGAGTCTCATGTGCTCCCACCATAAGCAACCACACTCTGAAATCACTCCAGTGGAAATGTGCTAGGGCAGTAGAAGCAAAGTAGGTTTGACAGGAACAGTCTCAGAGTCTTGCAGGTTTGGAATAGAAGTTCTGCCTCTCTTCCCAAAGCCTCCTTCAGTATCTGACTCCATTCAGTTCTCCCTCAGCGTTTATCTTCCCTGCACAGACACAGGCAGTAGATGTGTCGATTTTCTTCTCTGGGGCTGTACAAGGAGAATGCAAGCACCAGAAGACAACTCCAAGCTATGTTTTTAAATAAGAAGTGATCCTTGATCTTTGCTGTTTGGGGAGCAGAAAATAGGCCAAAATCTGAGCCCTCTTGGGGATGTCTTGGCTTAGCTGGTTTCTCTGGAGATAGGGACAGGGACATCCATTTTTTTTAAATTTTACTTTATTTGTAATATGCTATCGTAGCTTGCTTTTCATTGCTATGATAAGATATCCAGACCAGAAGCAATATGGGGAGGAAATGGTTTGTAGTCAAGGCAGAAACCTGGAGGCAGGAATTGAAGTAGAGACCATGAGGAATGCTGCTTACTGGATTGTTTTTCATGATTTGCCCAGCCTGTTTTCTTCTACTGTACAGGATCACCTGCCCAAGGGTGGCATCATCAGTCATCAACCAGAAAAATGTCCCATGGATTTGCCTACAGGCCAATCTGATGGAGGCAATTCCTTAATTAAGATTCCCTCTTCCAAGATATGTCTAGGGTTGTGTCAAGTTGACAAATCCCAACCCAACACACAAAGGGTTCTCTGTGTGTGTGTGTGCGCGCGCACATGAGTACCGGTGTCCAGTGCAGCCAGAAGGTGTCACATTGCTTGGAGCTTGAGTTCCAGGCTCGAGCACAAGCCAAGGCTACTCTGTGGATGCTGGGAACCTAGCTCTGGCCCTCTGGAAGAGTAATCCTCACTCTCAACCATAAACTGAGTCATCTCTCCAGCACCAAGGACCTTCTTTAAATTTTTTTTTAAAAAATACTACTATTGCATAAGTGGAGGTCAGAGGACAACTCTGTGGTGTCACTTGTTTCCTGCTACCTTATGGGTTTCAGGGATCAAATTAGGATCTCCAGGCTTCCATTGCCAGTGGCAAGTATGTGCAACCCATTGAACCACCTCTCTGGAACAAAGTCCTGGTTTTATCTGTCTTCCAGGTCCTCTTCCTCTTTGGAGGCTTTTTGAGCTGACACCATCTTTCCCAGGGGTTAACTTCAGCATTCTGCTTTCCCAGCATACACTGTTTATTTCATAGGCCTGCAGGGACATTTCTGAGGTAGCTGGATGACAGTGGTTACAAATGCTGTCTGTGAACCTGGTGCTCAGGGAGATTGCCTTCTGTGTGCCCCCCCCCCCCTCAGTCTTGGCTCTGGCTGGCCAGACTCTCTGGGATGCTGCCAGGCTTCAGATCCCCTGGCTATGTCTCATCTTGCTTTTAGTTAAATCAGCTGTGACACCAGGCAGAACCATGCATCCCCCCTGAGGGTGGGGGGGGCCCTAAACAAAGCCTGGATGCTGTTGGCAGGCATGTTCCAGGGACTCGGGGCCCCAGCGATGACCTGGAACTCTTGAGGCCAGTCTGTTAATTTTGCACAGATGTGGGACCAAGATTGCCAGGGACAGAAGGCTGTCTGTCCCAACTCTGTAACACAACATCAGAAAAGGATTTCCTGAGGAGAAAGGAGGTCGGGGAAGGTAGAAAAGTAGGATGTAAGAGAATGGACCACTCCATAGCTACACTGTTAGCATGTGGCCCAGCTGTATTGATTGTAAGCAGTATCCACAGAGACTGACATGGGGTTTCAAAAGTGTAAAGGGTTCTTGTTGTTTGTTTTTGCCATAGCTTCGTAATGGAGAAAAATAGTCATGTTGAAAATCAATGGGGAGATGGCTCAGGAGGCAAAGCACTTACATCACAACCTGAACAATCAGAGTTTGAACTCCAGGAGCCACATAAGAGAAGGCCAGCTCCCTCGTGTTCTCTTCTCTCCTCCTCTTCTCCCCTTCTCTTTCTCCTAGCTCCCTCTCCCTTCACCCCCCTTCCAATTTTCTCAGGAGATCTTGTCTCTTTCCCCTTCCCCAGGGGACCATGTATGTCTCTCTTAGGGTCCTCCTTGTTTCCTAGCTTCTCTGGCAGTGTGAATTGTAAGGATGGGAGGGAGAGGTAACTGGGATCAATATGTAAACTAAGGAAAAAAAAAAAGAACTAAGCAGGAAGGCACAATAGCCATTGCAAACTGCTAACAGAGAACCATGCAATTGCCTTCCCCTGCTACCTAGGATGACTTTGTAAAATTATTATGCTAGCTCTCAAGACAACGAGGCCAGTTGTGGTGATACATAGTTGCAAGCCGAGTGCGGAGGAGGCAGAGATAGGTGATTCTGGGGCCCAATGGCCAGCTAGCCCAGCCTACTTTGTGAGCTCCATCTCAGTGAGAGAAAATCTCTCAAAACAAACACAAACAAAACACAAGGGGTATGGCAACTGAGTGAGGACAGCCTACATTGCCCCTTGGCCCCCTCCCCCACCTGCAGACACATGAACAAGCACATATATGTACATGTCTATATTCAGGTAACAAAGAGAAATGAAGCTGAAACTGCAGTGACCCCAAATACCCCTGAAGTGATGCAGGATGCGATGGGGACTGTAGATGTGCTGAGTTGTTTCTGTCTGCTCTAGGAATAGGCCTCCCTTCCCTTCCCTGGCCCCGGCCCTGGAGAGAGAGTGGAAAAGAGAGGCGGGTTCTAGTTGTAGGAAAATGGCTGTAATGGGCCCAGAGATCAAGCCATGTGACATCTTGATTCCCTTCCTCCGTCCCTCCGTCCCTTCATTTTTTCCCCTGGTTTGCTTGCCCCAGCTCTCAGCTTCCTCCCTTTCTGCCCCCTGGCTTTCTCTCTCCTCACCAGCTCCCTCTACATCTCCTGTGGTGGTTTGACTGGGAATGGCCCCATAGGCTCATGTATTTGGAGGCTTGGCCATTAGGAAGTGTGCTGTTTGACAGGGATTAGGTGTGTGGCCTTGTTGGAGCAGTGTAGCCATGTTGGAGGAAGTGTGTCACTGGGTGGGGGGCTTTGGGGTTTTCAAATGCTCAAGCCAGGCCCAGAGTTTCTCTGCCTGCTGCCTGTGGATCTGGATGTAGGACCCTCAAGTCCCTTCCCTAGCACTATGTCTGCTCGAGTGTCGCCATGGTTCCACAAGGACGACAGTGGACTAAACCTCTGAACTGTAAGCCAGCCCCAGTTAAATCTTCCCTTTATCTCTTCACAGCAATAGAGCACTGACTACGATACCCTACCCCTCACCCCCAGCCTGGCCAGGCCCTGCAGCTTCTTTCTGTTCTTTCCCTACCTATTTTCACTGCTAAATCACAGCTGGTTGTATAGAATAATTTAAGGAATGTGTTATAAAGAACAGTAGTAAAAAAATACCATTACTTCCCAGAACACAACTTTAAAATCTCAAATCTTTATCTTGAAATGAGTGGGATGCACATTTTAGGCAAGAGTTAGGGAATGGATGATATATTGGTTTCCTTAAAACACATGGCTGATACCATCCAGACCCCACTATGCACAAGCCTAGGTCCTAACTTGTTCATCTGCACTGTGACTCCAGAAGAAGATTAAATCCATATTTATTCCAGGCATGACCCAAGTGAGTATTTATCTGAAGTGGCCAATGAATAAGACTTTTATCTTTTTACATCCAATTCTGTTGATGACAAATAGGATGACAAATAGGCACTTAATGTGTATCTGTTTATGATGAAATATTAGCACTGCTGATGGAGGCAGCAATACCTTGTCCAGTGTTTAAAAACTGCTCATGAAGTCTTACTGGAGAGGCCCCAGGGGAGCCTGACATTTATGTTATAAGAAACACTAATTAATTGAAGCTCTCTGTGGAGGTCACTTCTTTAGCCTCTAGACAATCTATGTTACAAACGGATTTCTTTATTGCCTGGGGTGTGGCACCTTCCACAGGAACTTGCTGACGGAAGTGGCTTTAGATGCTCTGGTGGTTGCCAGTATTAGAGTCGGAGGCACCTAAGTCCAGCGGTGGATGTGTGTGCTTTTCTTTTAAGATCTGTGTGGCTGGCTGTCCAGATGGCTCGATGATCTGAGTTGGATTCCCATGGTGGAATGGGAGAACAGATTCTGACAACTTGTCATCTGACCTTCACATGCATGCTGTGGCATGTGTGTACCCCCTTTCCCCCCACAATAAAAATTATAAGGATACCTTTATGTACATCAGTGTCAGTGAGCATCAGGGACAACAAGGAGACATTCAGAAGCGACAGCTCCTTATTCTCTCAAGGTAGATCACATCTCCAGTTTTTAGAGCAGGACAGACCTGGGGTAGCATCTCACCTCTGTTCTTTATGAACTCTGCAAATGTGCTCATGCCCTTCAGCTTTACTGAGCCTTAACTTTAGCTGCTGGCTACAAGAATGAGCCCATTCCTGAGTTATGAGACTTAAGTGAGATTTCCACACAGAGCTTCACACAGACACGGACACATAGAAGAGGAAGTGGCCCATGGGAGGAGTAGGGATCTTGGGTTTGGAGAGTACCAAATGGCCTGCCTTGTGGCCTTATGGACCATTTATCTACCACCGCAGAAAGGGGTAGAGCTTGCCCATGGCAGAATTTGAACTTCGAAGTGGATGCCTCTTTAAAGTGTGAACCCAGTTGGTGGTAAGCATGGGAACTCAAAAGCCTGCCCCCATTGTGCAGTGGCCTGTATTGGTGTGAGAGATTCTTTGTCCAGGTCAGAGCATAGGGGTAATGGAGATGCTTCAGGGTAGGGCGAATGTGGGTGAGTGGGCTGACTCAGAGCCCACACCTCTAACTCATTCTGTGTTGAGTGGATCAGTGGTTTTGTAAATAGATTTGGGGGCTGAGGCTGTATCTTAGTTGGCAGCGTGCTTGCTAGCATGACTGAAACTCTTGGGTTTGATCCCCAGAGCTAGCATGACTGAAACTCTTGGGTTTGATCCCCAGAGCTGCATAAACTGATGGTGCTATGCAGATAGCACTTGGGGTGGGGGCAGAAGTTCAAGGTCATCCTTGGCCACATAAGGGTGGATTTGGGGCTGGGCTTAGTGATGTGCTGACCAGGAAATGGTTATAACTAGTCTGTTGGTACACCACAGGGAAGGAGAGACACGACACTTATGGGTTCCAAAGATTTTTAATAAAAGTTGTCACTGATTTATCAGGGCTGCAGGACATGGACTTGAGAGCCTTGCTTCTCTTGACAGCCCCAAGAAGGGGCAGCAGTGGGGTTTATATGCATGAAAATCACAATATTTGTTGCTAAGTTACAGTTACAATTTTCACCAACCAAGAATCAAAGATTAGGGACATCTCATTGGTTCTAATCAATTCATTTGTTCTTTCTGTGGTTAGGAACAGCTACAATGTTTCTACAGAACCAAAGATGCATAATAACTATGTCTATGGTTAAGGGAGGAGGTGGGTCAACCATTGGAAAGTTCTCTGCTCCCCTAGGGCTTGGGAGCCTGAACTTTATTTCATATAGGTAAAATGGAATCTGAAATAAAAAGGGCAGCACTTAGGCCAAAGTGCACCTGCCTGCTCCCTTCAGAACCTGACAAGGACCCTACAGCTCATGTACAAAGCTGGATGTGGTGGTGTGTTATTGTAATCCCACTGCTGAGGATGTGGAGACATGAGGATCTCTGAAGCTCATCAATTTAGCCAAACCAGTGAGTTTCAGGTTCGGGCAGAGAGAGAGAGAGAGAGAGAGAGAGAGAGAGAGAGAGAGAGAGAGAGAGAGGGGGGGGGGGGAGAGAGAGTTTTCCTACATCAGACATTAACTTCTATCCTTCACAAACATCTGCCCACACTTGCAAGCACACCTGTATACACACAGACACCAACTACACTAAAAAATGGATTTTGTTAATTACAGCATGGCAAAATGGAATAGAGATGCAGGCAACTCCCACATACCTCCTGTGTTTACATATGTCCAGCCTCCCTGACTGTCAATATCCTCACCAGAGTGAGACATTGGTTTTAGGATCTGTTATCCTATACATACACATACCATTGTCACTCAGGCTCAGACCTGTACATTAGGGTCCATGTTTTGTGTGAAGCAAGTAGAGAATGGCTGCACTACTATGTCTTTCAGAACAGTCCCTCTGCTCTAAGCATCCTGTGTGTCCCACCGATTCATTCCCCCTCCTCTCTAGTCTTGTTTTCAGCAAGGACTGGTTTATTTTGCATATGAGAGAGGACTCTGTACAGGCCCATGTGTCTGTTTTCATCTATTTGTGTTGTAATGCTATGAATGAAAGCAAGCCCAGGGACCAGCTATAAAAAACACACTCCACAAGATGCTCTCCTTGGTAACTGTGGAGTTTTGCTTTGATAAGTATCCTGTGATTGAATTCTGTGTCTTAGAACTCTGGACCATCCCATTCCTTTGCCAGCCCGCACTCTCTTCCATGACTCCAATTCTCCTCATAAGAGACCTTATTACATTAACTTGTGGGAGTCAGTTCTCTTTCCACCATGTGGGTTCTGGATCAAACTCAGGTCATTGGGCTCAGTGCCAAGTTCCTTTACCTGCAGAGGCAATTTGCCAGGCTCACCACTGTGCTGATTGAAAGAAAAGAACATTCCTTCCTCATAGTTGTTTCCCATGAGACTTGCATACATTAAGTGCTCACTAAATGCTCTGTGAATGAGTGAGTGAACACTCAGTTCCCGCCCAGCTCCTGAAAATCTGCTTGGGCTCATTCTTGCTACCCCTACCTGCCTACCTACTCCAGGATAGATACTGCAGGAGCCAGATGCCCAGAGATGCACAGGTTGCTTCCTGCCATTACAGGGATGCATGTGCTCAGCTCCAGCTGTGAGCAGGACAAACAGACATTGACCAAGTATCTGGTTCTGATGAAGGAGTCACAGAAGTTAAGAGGCAAAATACAACAATGTAACTGCTGGGAGTGGACACTCCTGTCCTGAAGACAGCTTGATGGACTGAGGGGAGACATTGGGAGCCTGAGCTATGACCTAATATCTAGCCTGGCTGATTTCAGGGGAGACTAGATCTTAACAGCTACAGATGGGAGTGGGTTAGCTCATTCTTGTTTACATGACTAAAGGATGGTAAACATTATATGCATCGAGCTCTTTCAGTAAAAATTACTAGTTAATTGCGTACTATATACTCTTCTGAGGCACTTCCGTGCTAATGTCTGATAAGAAAAGCGGTTAGCAAGACTCATCCACTTGATTCCTGGCTGATGGCCACTAGACTATTAAGAGCCACTTGTGCAAGCTTGCCCACCTGTGGGAAGGGGAGCTTACTAGTTCTGAGATGTAGGATTGACTCCATGTTGATTCATCTGCCCCTCCTCTAGTTGGAAAATCAGCAGGATTGATTTCTGCTTTTGAAAATCTTCTGAAACTCAGGAGGCTAAATTAATGTCTGGCAGGTAGAGGTAGGCTGAGGAGAAAGAACACTAGAATGTCGTGCCCATGCAGAGCTTGGGCTTTGGGGCAAGCCTGGAGATGAACCCTGGGCTCATTTTCATAGGAGGTGAGGTGTTGTGATGCATGGTAAGGGCATCTTCCTTATGTCCTCTGAGATGGAAAGAGTTGAGAAGACCCTGTTGGGAGAATGTTTATTAAAGGGAGTTACCCCTGGTTGCTGTTGGATCAGGGGCCTTGGGAAGAAGGATAGGGTGCCATGCTGGCCTGGGGGGGGGTACAAACTCATTTGGGTCATGCTGGATGGGAGCTCAGTTCCTGTCTCCACTGTGACTCATACCCTGAACTCCACCAGTCCTCCGGCCACACCCTCAGCTTCCCAGTGCCTCATGTTCCCACTGGGGAGTAATTCTCTTTCCATGCCACCTCACCCTGTGTGTGAGGTTGAACTTGGGTGAAGAAAACAGGCACATGCATGATTTCCACATTCCAGTAGATCAGCCTACCTCCAGTTGGTTCCATCCCCTCTGCTCCTGGAGATAACAACAGTGAAAAAACATTTTAAGAGGAAAAACAGGAGGGAAGGAATGTGGGTAGCCCCTGCCAGCAGGGCAGTGGAAACCTCTGACCTGTGTTCTGCTCTGTGAGTTATGCCTTACTCGGGACACGCCAACCAGCTGAACTGGGCTCAGAAAGAGCCTGTCTTAGAAATGAAAACTCCAGACAGGAAGCTTGTGATTTCACTCCTGTATTCTTATGGGATGAGCTTTAAAAAAGATAGTTTTTACATTCACTTTTTTATTTAGCGGGGTGGGCATGGGGTAACATGCCATGATGTTCATTATATCATGTGGATCCTGGGGATTGAACTCAGCTCTTGAGGCTTGGCAGCAAGTGCCCTTTTCTGAGCCATATTGTTGGCCTGGGATGAGGTCTTCATTGTGGTGGCTTAGCTATTTGGGGTGATGCTCTGACCATCACCCCTTATCTACTATCACTAAAGAGGCCATTAATCACACTTGGTTGTCTTTCTGAAATGCTGCCTGGTTTCTCAGTTACTTTGGTGTTTTTTCTCAGCCTCTCCTGTCACAGAGGCCATAATCCTCATTTACCCATCCATGGTCACAGAGATTATGTACTAGAGTGCCTTTCACACCTTACTTATCACACAACTTGAGGGGCTAGAGAAACTAGAAATTGGGAAACATGTAAGCAAAGGGGAACTTTCTCCTTGCCATTAATATGGAGACTATAACCCCCTGGTTCTGGGAACTGCCCCTGCCTTAGTCATGTTGGAGGCCTCCATATTGGAAAAGCATAGCTGACTCTCACACGTATCTCTGAACACAGAGGACCTGTATCAGCTGTATTCCTAAAGTAGCTGTTCAGGGCTGAGGTCCAGATGTTGTCTGGTCCCTGGTCTGTCTCCATCATTTAGACCTTCTCCCACTTGGGTGTACCTTTCTGTACAGCTGCTGCCTTCTCCATTTACCCTTGTGACTTACCTATGGCTGGGATTGTTGTGGCCTGTACCCAAGACACGGGAATAAATGACTTGGGCTGTTCTGTTAGGATAGCAATTTTGTCTATTTTGTTCTACTTGCCTCTCTCCTTTCTGTTTCCTGCCTTCACCTCTCCCTTCCTCCTTTTTTTTGGGGTGGGGGAGAGACAGGATCCAGCTATAAAGCCCAGGCTGACCTCATCATATACGTGATGTTCTTGCCTCAGCCTCCTGAGCATTGCAATTACAGTCATGAATCACCACACCAGACTGTGTGGAAAACTACTATTCTGCCCTTGAAAATTAAATCCTGTAATTTTTTATAGCTTATCTAATAGTTAGCCTTGACATTTTCCCTGTAAGCAGACAGAAGCCCAAGGTAAATGATGGACCCTTAGATGTACAATGGTTTTTAATGATAGCCATGATTTTGCCAAGTGCTATGGAATTATTTGGGTTAGCATTGTTTATACAATATCTTCATGTATACATCTGTATTGTATAACATCTAAATCAGTAATTAACATATATTGCCTCACATTCTTTTTTTTGTGGTGAGAACATTTAAAACCTGTTTTATGTAATTTGTTTTGGTATTTTTTTTTTTTCAAGACACGGTTTCTCTGTGTAGCCCTGGCAGTCACTGTGGTGTACAAGATACTCTTTAATCATTTTCTAAATGAATTCCATGTCTGTTGAACAGTGTACCCTCAGTCTCAATATTTGATAGCTGCCATTCTAGTCTGATTTCCTGTGTAACTGCGGTCATGCGGCATGTGTCTTTTTCTGACTGGCTTATTTTACTTAACATATTGTCCTCTAAGTACATCATGTTGACACAAGTTACTATTGTAGTAAAGGTTACTACCCTAACAGTGACACAGGCTCCCTTCTCCTCACTGGTGACAACCAAGTGTGAGGAGAGCTCTGAGGAGAGCTCTTATATTAGTTTAATTCTGTTCCCTTCATGGGTAGTGACAGTGAGCATTTTGTCTTATATATTGCCCATGTCTGTGTTCTCCACTGAGAGATGGCTGCTCAGGTCTTGCTTACTTTCTCATTACCTAATTTAAATATTACCCTTGCTTCAGGTGCATGGTTTGCCAACATTCCCCCCTCCCCCTTGAGTTACCTCTTCATGCTGTTGATTGCCTCTTTGTTCTGTGGAAGTTCTTTGGTTTGATGGAAACCCATTTGTCGTTCTTCTGCTATCTGTGCTGTTACAGACATACCAATCCAATTATTGCCTGGACCAACATTGAAATTTCTGATAGTATGTGTTTGTTTTTGTGGTGCTAGATCTACTAGGTGGACACTTTACTACTGAGCTACATCCAACGTCCACAATTTCAGGTGTATGTTTAAGGTCGTAACAAATTTCGAGTTTATTTTCATTTTAAAAACAGTATGAGGTCTAATTTTATACTTTTTTTCTTCATTTACACAAACATTTTGTGTGTGTGTGAAGGTCAGAGGACAAGTTTGTGTGTTGGTCCTTACCTTCTAGATTTCTTGGTACTTGCTGCTGTGCAGCCAGTTTAGGTGGCCTGTCACCTTGAGGATCCTATCTTGTCCAGAGGAACACTTGGATTATGGATGCATACTAAAATAACTGGCTTGATGTGGGCTCTAGGCTGTCCTCATGCTTCTGTGGCAAACAATTTACCATCAAGCCATGCCCCCAGCTTGATTAAACCATTCTTTAATGATGTTGTTGGAAGGAATGTTCTGCACGTGTCTGTCAGGTGCATTTGGTCTGAACCATGGTTCTGGTCCCTTTTGGCTGTGCCTGGTTACCCATGGTTGACAGAGGACAATGATTGTTTTGTAATCTCCTTTCCTTCAGATCTCTAAACAGTTGCTTCTTGTATTCAGGGGCTAAGATGTTAGACACATGCCTTTTTCTATCCCCCTTTTACTGAAAATAGGTTATTTTCTCATATAATATAGCATCATTACAGTTTCTCTACCTCTACCCTTCCCAGTTCCTCCCTATCCTGTCCCCTAAAATCCAGATCCACCTTCTCTCATTAGAAAAGAACAGACTTCTAAGATATTAAAACAAAACATAGCAAAATAAAATAAGGGTGTGTGTTGGATGTGTGTGTGTGAATAAGAAAGAGAATGTGTGAGAGATTATTGTTCGTGTGTGTGTGTGTGTGTGTGTGTGTGTATGTACATGTTGGTCTTAGAAGTTATTAGTTGGGTAAGGGGGAGATTTTTCTTCTTTCCTCTGAGGTTCAGTAACTGGGTCTATTAAATAAAGCCACACCCTGCAAATTCACAGGAGAAAATCTTTACAAATGTGTTATATGCATGGAGAATCACAGGATGAAGGAACAAACTAACCCCAGGAGTACATCTTTTAGTCTTATATTTTATGGTAAGAGCTAACTGCCTTAATTCCCACCCCCTCAGGAGAACTGACCATGGTGTGCCTTCTGGAGGCTGGGACTTTACACACATAAAGCAAAGCTAGAGAATGCCCATGGAGCTTTTCAAACGCTTTTAGCCTGGAGTGGCCAGTGTGCCAAACCAGCTTATTTGTGTGTTTGGTGGGGTATCCTGTTCTTCTTTGTCTGCCTTTATAATTTTACATACAAACGTTAGTTCATGTGTCTGCATGATCTCTGTGTGCTGACTGGCATGCTGGTATGATTTTAAATAAGCTGCTTGTCCTCTTTCTTCATCTTTGGTTACCAAAGAACCATTTATTTGATTTATTTTTGTTTTATTTATTGTGGTCTTGGCTGTCTTGCTTTGTAGACCAGGCTGGCTTTAAACTCAGAGATCTACTTGCCTCCGCCTCCCAAGCACTGGGATTAAAGGCGTGCACCACCACCACCTGGCTAGTTTTTTAAAAAAGAATATTTTGTAATTATTTTTTTCATACAATATATTTTAGTCACCTCCCAATTCCTTTGTACTTTCCTACTCATGTAACTTTGTTTTTTGGTTCTGCTTGTTTTGAAAGATAAAGAACAATCCCGACAAAAATGAAAATCAAAACAAGCAAGCAAAAGACCAGTAAGACAAAAATATCCCAAAACAAAACAAAATGAAATAGAAAGTCTTCAAAAACACCATTGTTTGTTTTCTGTTGGCCAAATTCTTCCTGATGTGGTTGATACTCAATTAAAGAATTGATTTTCCCTTTGTCAGCAGTTATCAATTGTAATAGCTTCTTTGTTAGGGGTAGAACTATTTTCTCAGTGCTGGGACCCAGTCTGGCTTGAACTTGTTGTGTAGGCCCTGTCACCAGCCCTACTGTGTCTGGAAGACACTGTTTCTTTGGAGTCATCCATCAGCTCAGGCTCTTGGGATCTTTCTACCTCCTCTTCTGCCTTGATACTTAAGGGGAGGGGTTTTATGGAGACATCCCATTTAGGGTGGAGTGATCCAAAGTCTCTCCCTCTCTGCACATAGTCCTCCCTTGGGGGTCTCCCTGTTAATTACCATCTACTGCAAGATGAAGTGTCTCTGACAAGGGCTGAGTGAGGCACAGACCCATGCTCAGCCCAGTGTGGCCACTAGACATCCCTGATGGAACATGTTTCTGCAGGACCAGCACATGACACAGAGGAATGGAGATGGGAAGGAGGAGAGGGGAAAGAGCTAGGGAACCCTGGTCTGCACCAAGAGGCAAGTCTCTAGGGGATGGACACCAGGTGGGAGGCGCAGCTTCTGCAGGCAGGCTGCAGCAGGACTAAAATGGGAATCTGCAGACTGGTATGAAGCGTCCATTTCCTCTTTAATGATGAGCTAATTGTATTATTGAAGATGCTCTTGCGGGCAAATAGAGAAATCTGGGATTAGCTAATTCAGAACAACTGGGGAGTGAACCATCAAAGGAGAAAAGAAAACAAAAGTCCCAGCAGTTCCAGGTCTAGGAGAACCAGGCCTTGAGAGACAATTGACTGCTGTTCTACTTGGCTTGGTGTTCCCTGTGGCATTTTATTTTCAAGCTAGCGTTCCTCATGGTTGCAAAAGGGCTATAGCAATTCCAGGCATTGACTCCACACTCAACAAGACCCAAAAAAGAAAGACATTCTCTCTTTGTGGCTTTATGAAGAACAGCAAGTGAAAACTCCCCTTGAACAACCTGTCTTTTCATCAACTGTGGCCTTTCTAAAAATCTGATATTGGCCAGAAATGTCACCTCTTTGACACTAAAGAACCTTCTTTGTTTTCTTAAACCAATAAGGACCCATCTGCAAAGATGGCCCATTTGCAAATAACAGTCTCAGGAGGGTGGGACTGAATTTGGGATTCGTCATCACCAACAAATTAAGCCCCATGGGACTATTTTTGATGGGTAGATGGCATAAAGTGTAAGTTAACAAGTTAGCTTGTTAGCTTACATAGCGTCAACAGTACAGAAGACTTGGTAAGTGCTGTGTAAGTCTGTTGTCATTAGTTATTATTTATTATTACCAGTAAAGGATGGGTGTGGTGAGTCTCAGTAGCCAATACTAAGGAGACATTAGAGCTAGAGCTACCTATCTGGGCACAAGAGCAAGAAAGATGGATGTTAAAGGTAAACAAAGGGGAAAATCCAGCTGGTACTTGGTAATCAGGCAGGGAGGATGGAGTGAAAGGCTGGCCTGTGTTTTAGCATTGTATTTACATGAGTGATACTCAGATCAGCCTCCCAGATAGACAGGAAATGGGACTGCCTAGTGAAATCCAAAGGAATGGCTCTTGCCTGGCATGCTCAAGTTCCTAGGTATGTTAAAAGAAAGGTTGTGAGGGGCTTGCCTTGAAAGCACAAGGACTGGAACTGGATGCCCAGAACCCATGTGAAAAATCTGAGCAAGGTCGCATGCACCTGAAATCCCAGCCCTGGCAGAAGTGGAGACAAGTGGCTGCTGGGCCGGCCAGCCTAGCCTACACGGCAAGTCCCAGGCTTATTAAAGACCCAGTCTCAGAAAAACACAAGGTGGCGGGGGCAGGGGGAGGGTGCAGTTACACTTGAGGAGTGACAACTGAAGTTGTCCTCTGGCTTCTATATATATGTGTACCTGTATCTACAGGAAAGAAAGAAGGGATGGCTATCCAGAGGCCTCTGCTTCCTCTCAGCTATTTTTCTTCCACTAGCTAAAAGCAGTCATTTCTAAAGCATCCAAAGTCTTTTAATCAAATACCAAGTTTAGAGTCGATGACTTTGGACTAGGGAAGAAGAGGGGCTGGGGATAGCATGCTGTAGACAGGTGCACTCGTTTCCATATGTCTTCATGCAAAGTATTCACGTAACACTTGTGAGAAAACACACAAGGGAAGCAGCAGTCCCAGCCATAAAAGGAAAAGATGAAGGTTAGATTTTTAAAAGCTTTTAGCTTCAACTAAAAATAACCTTCCCAGTCTGTGTCTGATACTCAGGAAAAACTGTAAATCCTGAATGAATTTTGAGTTTTTCCCTCATTGACTCTTGAAGTGAGTCCCTGTTGTAGCTGATGGGTTTTATTATGATATACATATACATACAGGAGCTAGGGCTGGGACTTGGGACTTTTGTTGCATCTTAAAAATCTAACAGTAGCATTCAGGTCCTTAAAAGAAAAGAGGGAAATCCAGTTCTAAGCATAAAGCCATTTCATAGGACTGTATCAGGCAAAGAGACTTGTGGGGATTCCTGACTTCTATGTGCTTTTTTTTCTTTTTCTAAAGATTTGCTCTAAGGGGAGGCTGCACATTTGAGGGTGGAATCTGTTATATCAAATCCTCCCAGTTGGGGTAAAAACCAAAGAAGGAATGGAGAAACAGTGATGCTCTCACCCTGGCAGCAAAAACAGCACCTTCTGTTTTCATTCTTCCTGGCTTACATTCTCATTCTTTTTAAAGATCTATTGTCTGTGTGCATGAAGGAGACCAGAAAAGGAGGGGTCAGATCCCCTGAAATTGGAGTTCCAAGAAGTTAGAAGCCCCACACCACCTGATGTGAGTGCTGGGAACTGAACTTAGGTCCTTTACAAGAGCAGTAAGTGCTCTTAACCTCTGAGCCAGCTCTTGGGCCTTTTGGCACACGTGTGTGTGTGTGTGTGTGTGTGTGTGTGTGTGTGTGTGTGTGTGTGTGTGGTTGTTGTCACTCAAGTTTGACTTTGCATCTTATCAGAGTGATGTTCTGTTATTTATAACCATCCTTATAAAAACTCAATGTGCACCAATCTCTCTGTTTGGCGCTTGACATACACACATCTAAATACTGATCTCTATTTCTTCCCACTACTACCCTTTGGGGAAAGGTTCAAAGGGAATTTCCTGACATTTCCAGAGTCTTTCCTTTGAAGTTCAGATTGCAATAGGCTATTTGGAAGCTTCATGAAACAGTTGATTATTACAAACCTGAATCAGCAAGAGAGGATTGTTGTGGTTGGAAAGTGCCTATTTCATCTTATTACTTAAGCATGGGTGTCCTTTCTGATTCCCCCAGGCAGCCCTGAGCTCTGTCAATTTTCTCTTCCCTGCAAAACCTCCCTTTGGAAACCAATCTTAACAGATCTCTCTGTCCCCACTTATCCAGACTAAAGACACATAGAGATAGGATCCAGTTGTACAGCGGTCAATGACCCCGGGGGGATGCACTCAAAAGTGTTTATGCAAAATCCTTTAAAGATGCATGATGACCATTTCTATAAAACTTGGACAACATTACACTGTGGCCAGAATACAGTAAGACTAATGGAGTTGTTTTCTTGTTCATTTTATGGCTATTTGGATCCCAATTTTATTTGGTCTTAGAGAAAATAACTGGTCTTGGGCAATCAGCTGGATCACCTGATTTTTCCTTCCTTTACATAGACTTGGGAAGAACTCATCTGGTAGCAGGAATGGTGACTTGAGATGTGAGATCTTTTCAAAACCCCTGTGGCATGCATGCTATTAACATTTTCACCTCATAGAGAAGGAAACCGAGGCTTAGCATGGGTTGAACAACTTGTCCACACTAAGATCAGGCTGAATCTGGATTGGTGTCTGTGAGAATTTAAGTTCATGCTTGAAGCAGTTATGTATAGAGAGCTATTTCTGGATGAAGGTGCTCTGCAAACATCACCAAGAATGCCCAGGTTGCTAAGGGAATCTTTCCAGGCATCTTGCCCATTGCTAGGCACATCTATTCTGCCCCTTACCTCCTTTCTCACCCACTGTAAAAGATATTATACATTAAGAATCCCAGCCCAGGCTGCAAGGGAAGGAAAGTCCAAGGTTACTATGATGTCCTTGTGTTTACAGTGTTCTTTATGATCTCTGGACTCTGCCCCATCTATTATCACATTTGACTGGCCATGACTCTTTCTGCAAGTGTGGTGGGACACTTGGTGAATAGTATCGGGTCAACTCTAAGTCAGGCTCTGTGCTGAGAAGTAACATACATTCCTACCATTTAAAGACCTTTACTTTGTGGTGTTTTTGCATGTGCCATGGCACTTGTGTGAAGATCAGAAGGCAACTTAAGTTTCACTACTTGATTCTGTCCTTCCGCTGTGGCTTCTTGGGATTGAACTCAGGTTGCCAGGCTTGCACAACAAGCACTTTTACCAGCCTAGCCATTTTGGCAGCCCATAGTCCTACTCTAATGTCTTATGAAATAGTGGAGGGGAAGACAGGAGGAATGGCTTTCTCTAATCCAGCGATGAAGATAGTCGCAGTCCAGTGCTTATGCTCTAGGTCTAAGATTTAATTCTTTCCCTCACTTAGGAACATTGGCTGTCTTTTGTCCACTTTGTGTTTTTGGTCATGGGGCCCTGACCTTTCTTAGATCATCCTTTCTCATTGGCACCTTGACTTGTTTTTTTTACATCATTCATTCTTGTTGGGTTAATTGTATACCTAGAATCCAGGACTGGCCAGTTAGAACTTCTCATACTTCCTGACCATGGCGAGAAGGGTTGTTAAAGCAGCCTGACTCAAGTCAGTGAGTCTTTTCTGTGTCTGAGGCAAAGAGGAACTCTGGTCCCATGGGGGTTGCTCTAGGCAAAAGAAATAGCAATTCTATTTTAGCATACAGTGTAATCTTAGATGAACCATTCTTACCTTGGAAGTGGGGAAGGGCCTCTCATAAGCACAAGATCCCTCCCCCTACCTCTGTAGTCTAACCCTATCCCATTTCCATCCGAGAAAAGAAAATCAAAGTTCTATGGCATGGAATGGCCACTGGGGCCAACAACTGGGCTCTGTACCACCTTCCCATGCAGAATTGGCCTTCAACTTTCATTGGAACCATATTCCTGGTCCATAGACATGGTGAAAAGAATTTATGTTACCTGTCTTAGCAACCATTTAGTATATTTTGAAAGGTATCAGTGATAAGATATGAAAGGTTTTTTTTTTTTTTTTTTTTTTTTTTTTTTTTTTGGGGTTGGTGGTTTGGCAAAAATGCAAGACAGTTGATCTCAAGTTCCTGAAGCATGAATTGAAGTAAATGCATCTGGAATGTGTTTACAAACATAAAATGTGAAAGCTCACTTTGAATTTTCCTACTCCTTACACACTACAGTCTGTCCTATCATAATGGCAAGAAGCTAGGAAGTAACTTATCTTTGCCTTGGGCAGGTACATTTTTTGCGAGTGTGTTAGTCACTTTTCCTGTTTCTGGGACAAATTACCTGACATAGCTTAAGGGGTTGAATTAATTACTTTGGTTTATGGTTTAGAGAGTTCAGTCCAGGCTCACTTGACCCTAACCCTATCACAGCTGTGGGAGAATATGACCAAGACTAGCTGTTAACTTCATAGAGGACAGAATAGGAAGAGGCCAGGGTCAAGATATCTTCATGGACTGCACCGTCACTACCTGGCCTTCTTTTTTTAATTGGTCCTGAGCTTCATTGCTATCAGATGGACTGCAAGCATTTACTAAATGATCCCAAGCAGGACATTTCATGTTACAACTAACAGACAGGAATCTAAGTTGTATTCCTTTAGAACCCCAGTATTTGACAAGTAGAGATAAAAGGATTAGGAGTTCAAGACCAATCTTAGCTATACAGTGAGTCTGAGGCCAGATGGGGTTATGTGTGATACTGTTCCATACTAGCAAACAAACAATCTGGAAATGTGAGAATGAAAAGTATTGGTAGAAGGAAATGGGGGGACTCAAATAGGGAAAGATGCCCTAGATCTGTCTAGCATTTATTCTTATATTGGCTGGTTTTGTGTCTCAACTTGACAAAAGTTTGAGTCATTAGAGAAAGGAGCCTCAGTTGAGGAAATGCCTTAGATTCCATTGTAAGGCATTTTCTTAATTAGTGATCAATGGGAGAATGCCAAGCCCATGGCAGGTGGTGCCATCCCTGGGCTGTTGGTACTGGGTTCTATAATAAAACAGGCTGCGCAAACCATGGGAAGCAAGCCAGTAAAGAGCACCCCTCCATGGACTCTGCATCCACTCCTGCCTCTGGAAGCCTGCCCTGTTTGATTCCCTATCCTGACTTCCTTCAGTGATGAATAGCAATGGTGAAGTGTAAACCAAATAAACCCTTCTTCCCCAACTTGCTCCTTGGTCTTAGTGTTTCGTCATAGTAATGAAAACCATAACTAAGACAGCTCTGTAGATTATATACCATTAAAACATTTCCAGGTAGAGGTGGATGTATTCTTAATCTGGTTTGTTCTATAAGTTCTATAAGTTTTGGTGAACACATGTGCTGCACCTTGGTGAAATGTGATTTCTTTATAGTGTTAGATACCTTGTCCTTGTCTGTAAATAAGGTCACATGCTACATAATAATACTGTGGTCCATTAAGGACCACAGGTATGATGTTATAGGCTACACAGCCTGCTGTAGAGAAGGCTAGCTCTTCTAGCCTTGAGTAAACATTCTCTATAATGTTGACACAATGAAAATATCTAACAATGCATTTCTTAGAATGTATCTTTTGTTAATCAATACAAGAAATAATAATGTTTCGAAGTGAGGGTTATCCTGATTCATTCATTTATATACAATTATTCATTCAAACTTTATGAGGACCTACTTTCTGACAGATAACATTCTAGAAACTGAAAAGGGAACATTGGAAAACCCAACTGCCTCCCTCTGAGCTCATATTCCAGCTGGTTGCCTCCTATATACTTGTGGTAGTTCACTTTTTGGTGACACAGAATGCTCTATGAGACCCATTAAGTTTATATGTTTTTTGCTCTTTATATTCTGGCATACTCATTTGTTCTAATTTAAATTTTGTTATGCAGATGTTGAACCCAGGGCCTCATGCTCCATCACAGGCCATGTCTTCAGCCTGTACTTTTCCTTTATGCAGCACTTTCCAGAAACTTCCCGTGACACTTCTAGCTCAAGGCAGGTCTTTATTCTTGGCAGCCATTTTGTTACATAGGTCTCTTAGGATTGGCCTGAGAAACAGGGAAATCATTATTCCTTATTCAGGAATCACAGGTAGCATATTAGCATTTTAGTTATTTAGCTAAATCCATTCATATGCTAAATGCTTCCCATAAGAATTATGCTTTTACCAGGCTACAGAAAGCCACAGAGACAGCTGACCTGAACAAGAGGGAACTCATGGACTCCCAGAATGTGGGTCTCAATTAGAAGGCCTGGGCAGTTTAAGGGATCTCCGAAAGTGGAACCAGGATGTATCCCTGGTGCACAAAAGAATTTTGGGAGCACATTCCCCATGTAGGGATACTCCCTTAGCCTAGAGGCAGGAGGTAGGGCCTAGTCCCTACTCCAAATGACTTGACAGATTTTGACAATCCCTCCTGGAAGGCAGCACCCTCCCTGTGGAGTGGAGGAATGGGATGGGAACTGGGCGATATGTAAAATATGTATATTTGTATATTTAGGCTTTTTGGTTATTTAGCTAAGCAGTACTACTTGTGAGCACTGTTAGATGCTTCCCAGATATCCCTATAGTTTAGGAGCAGGGACTTAAGGTCTGGGCTATGGTTTGGTGGTAGAGCACTTGCCTCACATGCATGATGCCCTAGGTTCAATTCCCAGCCCTGCCAGGGGAAATCAAAGTAAGGGATTGCATTTTTACTCCTTTTGGGTTTCACATGGTCACTAGTAGGTTGATCAATGTTCTAGGAATTTAAGACATCAGACCCAGGGTGCAAGGATGAAATTCCTAACTGACAATGATATTCACTATGGTGGTAAAGGCACATTGTTCTAGAAGTCTTGAGAGTAGGAGAAGGTAGTGTGGAACTGAACATAGCCCCTCCTTATAATGTGTATGTATTGTCCCTCCCCCTCTCCCCCGGACCATTTCTATCTGTGGAATCTCTCATGACTGGACTTGGAGTAGACTAGGGCCTTACAGAGTACCACTGTAGCCTACTACCCAAAAGTTGAGCCCTGAAGCCAGAATGAATGGGTTCCTCTGCTGGATCTGCCACTTTATAGCTGGAATAGCTTAAGTCTGTCTTCTAATGCTGTGTTTCCTCATCTAGTAAATGGAGGTAGTGGTGGTGGCAGCAATCATAGCAGGCACACTACAGTACTGTCTGGAAACTGTCCTAGCACATTGCCTGGACTCTAGTAGGGGCACTATAGATTTAGTCATTATTGCTGGGTTTGGTGGCATGAGGTACCTGGCTGTAATGCAGGACTCAGATAACTGAGGCAGGAGAATTTTGAATTCAAGGACAGTCTTTGATATATTGCAAGCTCCTCTTTCAAAAACACGCAAATTACTTTCCTTCTAACTCTTCATACAAGAGGTAATTATTTATTTATAAATTTAAATCTTAATAATTTGCTCAGTCATGTTCTGAATTCTTTGCCAATCTCATATAACAAAATGAATGACAAATTGGGGCTCTTGCTAATGAGGACATTATATATAGTTATTTAAGAACATAAGATACCATAGGTGATAAGGCTAAGTGATATGCTATGTTATAGAGTACTTAAGTCAGACACAGACCCTATTGATTTCTCGCATCCAGTGGCAGATGCTCATAGAATGTTTGTTATAAAGGTATAAGATTATAATAATGTTGCCAGCACAAACATGAACTTGAGTGAGAGTATCATACATTCTGCCTATTGGAGACGATTCTAAATTCTATTTACTAAACACTTAACAAACTCCTTTCACAAGCTAAACAGTCCTTCCTAATACCTGACATGTCTTTAACCTTACATCAGGCACACCAGAAACTAAACAGGAGACAGAACTTGCTTTCCTTTTGGAAACTTTGACAAGAGGCAGAATTTCTGGTTGACAAAAAAAAAAAAAAAAAAAAAAAAAAAAAAAAGCATTGGAAGGAGAAATCAGAGGGGAATCAACATAAGAGATATGGTCTCTATCGTTGGATTTCTGTTGAGCTTCCTATGTCATTGGCTTTCTTTGTGTGGCTTCTGTCCTCTCTTATCTAATGGGTTAGGAGGGAGGTGGGGTGATGTCAATACATGGATTATTGGAAAGTGGAGCTTTGTGGTAATGTCAGTTGATCTGTCCCAGGAAGTGTGTATGCTGATGGAAAAAGAGGCTGCCAGAATGGAAGAGGGAAGATTTTTACCCTTCTACCAAACAGAAGGAGTTTGACTCTTGAGACCATAGTGACATGTAATACATAAATTGAGCAAGTTGATTTAAACAAGGAATGATTCATGATTAGGACAGTGCTCAGGACAAGAGGAGGTCAACAGCCCTCCACCCAGCAATGTTAGCAGTGAACTTTAACACAGCAGGAAGTAGAGAAGTCACCTGATTGGCTGTTGGTAGGCATTATGGGATTGGTTGGCTGTAATGGGCTGAAACTAACCTATTTGTCACTATATTTTTACACTTCTAAAGTCTATAGTTTGTTACTTAAGAATTTAAATGCATTGGCTGGTGGAAGTCTCTCTCCATCTTGAGAAAGTGGCTGAGGTCTTGGTCATTAGGGCTTCTCCATCCCCATCTTAATGGCCTTGTTTGATTTCAGTACAGATTATACAAGTCATGATACAATGTCAGCTGAGTAATCTGATAGTCTTCTCTTGTGTTTTCTAACAACATTTGCTGCACAGTGAATGTCTGTTTACAAGCACTGGAGACCCTCAAGAAGAGATGATGTAGCTGGGAGATTACTTCAAGGGCTATTACGAGGGCTAAGGCCATTAAAATCCTTCATCCATGTTGAACTCTCCCCCCCCCCCATTTACTGAGAGTTGCAAGCACATATGGTTGGTTGATAAATCTTGCATGGAGAAAAGTATATCCTTGATGGGAACTACAAACAGTCTCTCTGGGATGCTTCCTATGTTAGGAGTCAGCAGTAAGGTACCCAACTTGTACCTGCAGAATGTTCACTATCAAATTAATGAATGACTGGAGGCTACTGACAGCAGGGACTGAAGATAATCAATTTGTCTACAGACTGCTGAATTACTTTTTCTGTTGTTTTCATCCTTTTGGAGCACAATTTAACTGTGAAGTCTTCAGTATAGGTTTTGCTACTGTTAAATTTAAACAAGGAATCCAGAAGACTAACTCTGTAAGGAGACCCAGATGAGGAATTTGAATCACACTTGGGCTATCAGTGAGATTAAGTGACAGGCCTTCTTGCATTGTTCTTATTATGACCCTAGGCATATAGATATATAAAGATGAACACAAATTAATCATCTCAAACCCATCGAGAAAATTCTTTTAAAACCATTATTTAATCCCAACACTTGAGAGATGGAGGCCGGCAGATCTCCATGAGTTCCAGGCAAGCTGGGTCTATATAGTGAAACCCTGTCTCAAAACAAACAACCCGCAACCCCTAATTCTTTGGCATACGTGTAGATTTTGCCATTTGTTAAAAGTGAACCCCCCTTTTATACTAACAAGACAGTTGTACTTGCTGGATGTACAGACTCTTCAATAAGTTTCAGGGTTGATAAATATTTTGATTTTATAACCATCAATGCTGAGAATGGCACTTTATATAAAATGTATAGTACAAATTAGCAGAAGGGTGTTTGGGGCCATTTCAGAAATCACTGGGAATTTTTTCCTAAACCAGAGCCAAAATTCACCTAACAGTTTTTTTTTTTTTTTTTTTTTTTTTTTTGTGAAACTCAAGTAGTAGTTTTTAAACTTAAACATCCTAAACTAATACAGACTACAGATAAACTACTTTGATCCTTACATACTAAGGAATGACTACAGGAAAGCATTAGTCTTTATTTCCCAGAATCAAACCATTATGGTTGTATAAGAATAGAAATATTTGTACATTAAAAATACTAAGTTAAATTCTGCCTGAAACTGTATAGCAGACTCAGACCTGAGCCAAGGAGCTTTAGCAGTGTTCATCTGTGTTGTGACAGCATGCATAGTGGCATATATGTATGGCTGCAGCAAAGTCAAGCCGTGTAACATGAGCCAGGATTATGAGAACTCCCTTAGAGTCACTGCATTATGTGGTAACATATATATATATATATATATATATATATATATATATATTATTCATTCATGACCCATAGTTAAGATTTAAGTTTAACATAACTCCTGAGGAAACCCAACTAAATGCTAAATATGAATCCTAAACATGCTATTATCTTGTCACACATGAGCAAAAATGCGGTGAAGAGGAAAAGACCAGACGAGGTGCTTCAAGTGAGAGAAGTCATAGTCTTGGTGATATGAGATGGTGTTTTTTGTTTTGTTTTGTTTTTCCCTGGGGAATCTCCCTCCTGCTCAGCTTTGAACAGGGCTTTCTTGAGAGATGGGTCCTACCCACAACTTGAAACCTTTCTGAAGCTTTGCATCACTGTAGGTGGTGAGAAGAATTTGGTATGGGCCCTTTGAACCCTGCTGGAAGGGATCACATTTCTCTGATTTCTAAGAGACCCAACCTCTAGATTCAGTGTTATGAAAAGGCTGGTTGTCATGAGTTGGTGGCCCTTCATGCTTAACATGCTTAACTTTTGCTTAACACTGCACTTACGTCTCACCAAGTGTCAGTTTGCTACTCTAAATCGGGTGCACAGGGTTGATTATAAAATGGGTTTATCATAAGCAGGCTTAGGACAGCCTGCTCTGAGTCATTTATTGTATTGGTATTCTTCCTGGAGTTCTGGAAACAGCATAGGGGTCTGATCTCCAGGTTCTCGGTGGGTTGTATTTTGAATAGCCCCTCCTGTGAAATTACATGTGCTGGATGGTCAAATGCAGTATCTGTCAGAAAAGCAGTGGAGTAACAGAAAGCCCTTAAAATTGCATTGGTTAGAAAAACCATAATAATGCAAATGAAATGGAAATTTCATTATTTGCATGACATTTTTAAGATAAATGTACTTCCTAGTGTTATGTCAACTTGACACAAGCTAGAGCCAAGTGGAAAGAGAACCTCAACTGAGAAAATGACTTCTCCTTATTAGCTTATGGGCAAGCCTGTGGTACATTTTCTTGATGGGTATATGAGGGCCCAGCTCACCACTGGTAGTGCTACCTCTAGGCTGGTTGTCCTGAGTACTAGAAAAAAAGTAGGCTGAGCACGCTAGTAAATAGTGTTCCTGCCTCAACTGCCCTAGATGATAAACTACAAGCCATAAGCTTATCCAAACCCTTTCCTTCCCTAGCTGCTGCTTTTGGTCCTGGTGTTGTTTATTAGAGCCATTGAAACTCTAATAAGGCAATAACTAAGCAATAAGTGTTAGCATTATTTCAGGAATTCTATATGGTTTATAGAAGACATCAATAACATGCTCATATAATGACTTAAAGTTTACTAAACTTAATGTTTGGTAAGCTTAATTAATTTCACATCCTTGTTTTATTTTGTGAAACAAAGTCTGATGTACCCTAGCCTAGCTTCTAAACTTAGTTTAGCCAAGAATAAACTTGAACTCCTGATTCTCCTTCTATCACCTCCCAAGTGCTAAGATTATAGGCATGTACCACTTATAAAGACAGAACATAATCACTTAACCATTATAGAGACCATTGGGAAACTCTGGAAGCTAACAATGAGGTAAAAATTAAGAGTTTGATTAGGGGAAGTTATCAAAGTGCTGGATACTTTTAGACATTTGATTAAAATAGTATCAAAGGTTACTGTGAGAAAATACTTAATATGAGTGATAAAGTTCATAGGCAAATATACTCATCTAGTTAGTTGTAGAAAAAAAAACATAGCTCAGTTTCCTTAAGAAATAAAAGACCTAGTAGTTATTATGGTCAATTACTTCAATGAGAGAACCTGTTAATATCATTGAAATTCTTACAGGAAGAAGGCAAGGGAGAGGAGAAAACAGCCATCCCCCCCTTTTTAATTGTTTAGCATATTCCTTACAACAAATACAGAAAGTGAATCTGGCTACACTCAAAGGCAAGGTTCTATGAAGTTAACTGGGCACTCCTGCAACTCATTCACAGTTGAGGTCTTGGGTTCAGATATTCAGATACATCAGATGATGGATCTAACTTCCTTTTTTAAGAAAAACCACCCTCATTTCCCTTTGACTAGGGAGCCATCATAACCCCCAAGACAACTTCTATAGACAACTCCTTCTTCACCCAATTTCACTGGTACAATATGTAAGTAAGCTCTTCCACTGTATGATCTTTACTTAGAGTAACTCACAGGGTCATGAAACTGACATCCTTCCAGAACCTCCATTATAGTCTCCTGCAGCAGCCATCCACACATTGCATTTCCCAATGATAAAGTCACATTCTCAGGAGAAAAGGTAAATTTGGCATAGAGGGAAAAGACCGTTTCAACTATCATTTTCCTAGATAGCTTTTCTTTATAGGGATTGCTGTGTGTTTGATTAGGGGTGGATTTTGCTCCATTGTTGAAATAGTATGATGTACTTACAGCTATTTTCTAAACTATCCCTGTCAGTTTTCTGTGCTTTGTTGGGAAAATCAGCCTGTCTCAAGACATTCAGACCTGCTATTAACACAGGAGTCAACTTAGAAAAGGTAAAGGCCCTGGAATGGGCATTCCGTTCATCTATCTAGCCAACTGTGCTTCTTCCAAAGTCCTCTAACCCCCATGATGAATACATACTTAACAATTTTAGGCCTAGGAAAATTGAAGAACTAGTAAAGAAATTGTCATTTCTAGTAAATTCTTGGTTGTTAAAAGGATTTTAAAAAATGAGGATCTCGCTATGTATCTGAGGTTGGGTTTGAACTTACAGCAGATGTCCTGCTTTAGCCACTCTAGAGCTGGGATTAAGGTGTACATCAGTAGGCTTAGGAAGCTTGTTTTTCCTTGAGAAGATCATGTAGGCTTTGATTTAATCACTGTTTAAGGTGCTATGATACAACAGTAAAAAAACACATTCAACAACAGAAACACCAATATGATACCAGAATCTAGGGACTCTACACCAACAAGACCTGAACATACCAAAGCAGATGAAGCAGAAGAGAAGGACCTTAAAAACAACTTCATGAAAATGATAGAGGCTCTCAAAGAGGATATGAGAAAATCCCTTAAAGAAATGTAAAAAAAAAAGAACGATTGCAAGAAACAGAGGAAGAGATGAGCCAAAAAATGCAAGAAATCAACAAGTCTGGCAAGGAAAGCCAAAAAACAATAACAAACAGTTCAGGAACTGAAAACTGAAATAGAGACAATAAAGAAAACACAAACTGAGGGAATGCTGGAAATAGAAAAGCTGGGTAAATGGACAGGAACTACATACACATGCATAACCAACGGAATACAAGAGATGGAAGAGAGACTCTCAAGCTCTGAAGATTAACTAGAGGAAATAGATTCATCGACTAAATAAAATCTTAAATCCAACAAACCCTTAACACAAAACATTCAGGAAATGTGGGGCACTGTGAAAAGACCAAACCTTTATTCTTTAGTTACAGTTATAAGAATAAAAGCTGGAGAAGGTGGGGAGGTGGTCCTGAGTGAGTGGGATCCCAAGGTAAGGGACCATGTGGGAGAGCATAGCAGGTTCCATAGCAGGTGAGGGTGAACAAGAAGGCAGGGAGGTGGAGGGAATAACACACCAGGCAGATAGAGCTTGAATGAGGAGTTTATTTAGAAAGGGGAGTGAGGGAGAAGGGAAGAGACATAGGTACACCAGGAACAGAAGAGGAGAGAGGGGAGTATTGAGGCCAACCGAAAGCAGGAGAGAGATAGAGGAAGAGAGAGAGCAAAGAGAGGGGGTGGTGTGTGTGGCACTTGCTTTAAAAGGGAAACTGAGTCCCCTATGCAACCCCTGTAGTGAGTGATGTAGTGATGACATGGCCATGCGTGTCCCACCCATCATCAGGGGTGGGGTCAGCAGACTGCTGGTTTCCAACACTAAGAATAATAGGTATAGAAAAAGGCAAAAAAGCCCAGCTCAAAGGTACAGAAAACATATTCAACAAAATCATAGAATAAAACTTTCTCAACCTGAAGGACATGCCTATGAAAGTACAAGAACACCTTACTGAACACCAAATAGAAAGTCCCCTTGCCTCATAACAATCAAAACACCAAACATACAGAATAAAGAAAGAATATTAAGAGCAGTGAAGGAAAAGGCCAAGTATCAGAATTACACCTGACTTCTCCATGGAAACTCTGAAAGCCAGAAGGTCCTGGATAGATGTGCTACAAACACTACGATACCATGAATGCCAGCCCAGGCTACTATACCCAGCAAAACGCTCAATTACTATAGATGGAGTAAACAAAATATTCCATGACAAAACCAGATTTACACAATACAGATCCACAAATCCAGCCCTACAGAAAGTTCTGGAAGGAAAACTCCGACCCAAGGAAGTTAACTACACTCACAAAGACATAGGCAATAAATAGATACTCCCACTTTACCAGAAGCCAAAAGAAAAAGCAGGGTAAATCTACTTACAATACCATAAACAAACAAGAATTAATGACCAATGGTCCTTAATTTCCCTCAATATTAATGGTCTTAATTCTACTATTAAAAGACATAGGCTAACAGAATCCATCTTTCTGCTGCATACAAGAAATATACCTCAACTTCAAAGGCTACTTTGCCTTAGAGTTAAGGGTTACAATCTAATGGACCCAAGAAACAAGCAGGTATAGCTATCCTAATATCTAACAAATTAAGACTTAAAACTAAAATCAATCGCAAGAGATGAAGAAGGCCATTTCATATTCATCACAGAAAAAAAAAATCCGTCAGGACAAAGTCTCAAGTCTGAACATCGATGCCCCTAATACAAAGGCACCCACATTCATAAAAGAAACATTACTAAAACTTAAATCTCACATAAAACCTCACACACTTATAGTGGGAGACTTCAATGAGAGACTTCAATACCCCACTCTCACCACTAGACAGGATCATGAGACTGAAACTTAACAAAGAAACAAAAGAACTAACAGAAGTTATGGCCCAATTGGGTTTAACAGACATCTATAGAACATTTCATTCAAACACAAAATATACATGCTTCTCAGCTTCACGTGGAACCTTCTCTAAAATCAACCACATACTTGGCAGCATAGCAAACCTCAACAGATGCAAAAAAAAAAAAAAAAAACCCTGGAATAACTCCCTGTTATCAGACCACCATGCTTTAAAGTTAGAATTCAACAATAACACAAATTGCAGAAACCCTACAAACTCATGGAAATTGAACAATGCACAATTGCACCATTCCTGGGTCAAAGCAGAAATAAATTAAAGACTTCCTAGAATTCAATGAGAATGAAGACACAACATACCCAAGCTTATGGGACAATCTGAAAGCAATACTAAGAGGAAAGTTCATAGCACTAAGTGCCCACATAAAGAAACTGGAGGATAATCACATCAGAGAATTAACAGCACAGTCACATTAGAGAATTAACAGCACAATTGAAAACTCTAAAACAAAAAGAAGCAAACTCACCTGGGAGGAGTAGACTCCAGGAAATAATTGAGGGCAGAAAACAATACAAAGAATCAGTGTAACCAAGAGTTGGTTTTTCAAGAAAATCAACAAGATAGACAAACCTTTATCCACACCAGCCAAAAAGCAGAGAGAGAACATGCAAATTAGCAAAATCAGAAATGAAAAGGGGACATAACAATTGACACTGATGAAATCCAGAGATTCTCAGGTCAAACTTTGAAAACCTGTACTCCAGGTTTTCAATTCATATTAAAATTAAACAATTTAGAGGAAATGGACAAATTTCTGGGTAGTACCACTTACCAAAATTAAATCAAGAACACATAAGCAATTTAAATATAGACCTATAACCCCTAATGAAATTGAAGCAGTCATCAAAAGTCTCCCAACCAAAAAAAGTAGAGACAGATGGCTTCAGTGCAGAATTTTACCATAAATTCAAAGAAAGAAGAGCTAATACCAATATGCTTCAAATTATTCCACACAATAGAAGCAGAATGTTTATTGCCAAACTCTTTTTTATAAGGCTACAATTACCTTGGTACCCAAGCCACACAAAGACAATTAAGAAAGAGAACTAGAGACCAATATCCCTCATGAACATTGATGCAAACATACTTAATAAAATACCGGCAAATTGAATTATTAACCCACATAGCTACGAACACCTGATTTTTGACAAATCAGCTAAATTTATACAATGGAAAAAAGAAAGCATCTTAAACAAATGGTGCTGGCATAACTGGATGCTGGCATGTAGAAGAATGCAGATAGATCCATATCTATCACCATGCACAAAACTTAAGTCCAAATGGATCAAAGACCTCAATATAAAGTCAGCCACACTGAAACTATTAGAAGAGAAAGTGGAGTGGAAGGTACCCTTGAAGGAATTGGTACAGGAGACCATTCCTGAACATAACACCAGTAGCACAGACACTGAGATCGTCAATTAATAAATGGGACCTCTTGAAACTGAGAAGCTTCTGTAAGGGAAAGGACACAGTCAACAAGACAAAACAGCAGCCCACAGAATGGGAAAAGGTCTTCACCAACCCCACATCTGACAAAGAGCTGATCTCTAAGATATACAAATAACTCAAGAAGCTACTCACCAAAACACCAAATAATACAATTTAAAAGTGGGGTACAGAACTAAAGAGAATTCTTAATAGAGGAATCTAAAATGCCTGGAAGGCACTTAAGAAATTGCTCAACATTCTTAGCCATCAGGGAAATACATATCAAAACAACTCTGAGATAGTATCTTACTCCTGTCAAAATGGCTAAAATCAAAAACACCAATGACAGTTTATACTGGAGAGGAAGAAGATAAAGGGGAACACTCCTCCACTGCTGGGAGTGCAAACTCATACAGCCACTTTGGAAATCAGTATGGCGGTTTCTCAGGAAAATGGGAATCAGTCTGTCACAAGATTCACTCGTAGGCATATACCCAAAAGATACACATTCATGCAACAAAGACATCATAGCAATATTATTTGTAATAGCCAGGACCTGGAAACAACCTAGATGCCCCTAAACTAAAGAATGCCTAAAGAAAATGTGGTACATTTACACAATGAGTACTATTCAGTGAAAAAATACAATGGGATCTTGAAATTTGAAATTTGCAGGCAAATGGATGGAACTAGGAGAAACCATTCTAAGTGAGGTTACCCAGTCACAAAAAGACAAACATGGTATGTACTCACTCATATATGGATATTAGACATAGAGGAAAGAATCACCAGCCTACAATCCGCATTTTCAGAGAAGCTAGGAAGCAAGGAGGACCCAAAGAGAGACATACATGGACTCCACAGAAGGGGAAAGGGATAAGACCTCCTGAGCAAATTGGGAGCGGGGGGGGGGGGAGGGGAGTGGGGGTTAAGAGAAAGTGAAAGGGAGAAGAGAATGGGAGAGGAGGACATGAAGGAGCAGAAAAATTGAGTCAGGGGAAAGAATAGAGAACAAGAAAAGACATACCATACTAGAGCCATCATAGATTTAAAGAGAAATCTGGCACAGAGAATGAATAAGCAGAGGTAAAATACAAGCTTTGGTTCTATTCTTAATGTACTCAGTTATGTGTACACACACACACACACACCAAGGTACTCCTTGTCATTGCATCATTTTCAGGAACATGGATGGAACAGCAGATCATCGTGTTAAATCAATTAAGCCAGGCTCATAACCACAAACAACAGGTTTAATCTCATATGTGGAATCTATCCTTGAAAAAAAAGTCTTATTTTTTTAAACAGCCAAAGCTTTTTTTTTTTTAAATAATAGATCCAGGGTTAGTTTTTGTAGCTGCAGCTGGCCCTTCTGCCTCTGATGCATTTGAACTTCCGGCCCTTGGAGTGGACAGAGTTTGGGACGGCTCTGTGGGTTTCTGCGGCCTTGCCAAAATGTTGGTATACCTACCAGGCCTTCCGAGGACCAAACGAGCACAGTGCCACGGCCCTTGGGAGACTCCAGGACCCTAAGGGAGACATACTTGGTCCCCTGGAGAGGGGGAAAAGGACAATATCTCCCAAGCAAATTGGGAGCATGGGGCGGGGGAAGCTGGAGTTGGGAGGAAGAGGAGGGGAGAGTTGGGCATGAGGGAGCAGGATGATTGAGTTAGGGAAAGAATAGAGGAGAGCAAGAGAGATATACCATAATAGAAGGAGCCATTATAGGTTTTAAATGAAATCTGGCACTAGGGAAATGCCCAGAGATCTGCAAGCATGAACTCAACAATCTAAGCAATAGTGGAGAGGCTACCTTCGATGCCCTTCCTCAATAATGAGATTAATGACTAATATGCCATCCTACAGCCTTCATATAGTAGCTGATGGAAGCAGAAGCAGATACCCATAGCTAAACACTGAGCAGAACTCTTGGAATCCAGTTGCAGAGAGGGAAGAGTGATGAGCAAAGAGGTCAAGACCAGGCTGAAGAAGCCCACAGAAACAGCTGACCTGAACAAGGGGGAGCTCATGAACCCCAGACTGATAGCTGGGAAACCAGCATAGGATCGACCCAGACCCCCTGAATGTGGGCCTCAGTTAGGAGACCTGGGCAGTCTTTGGGACCTTTGACAATGGAATTCTGTCACAAACGGACTTTGGGAGCACATTCCCCATGGATGGATACTCCCTTAGCCTAGAGACACAGGGGAGGGATTAGGCCTTACCCCAAAGAACTTGACAGATTTTGATGATCTCTCATGGAAGGACTCACCCTCCCTGGGAAGTGGGTGGGGGATGGGATGGGGGGGTCTGTGGGGGATTGGAAGTATGGGTGGGAAAGAGAACTGGGAGCAATATGTAAAATAAGAGAAAAATATTTTAAAGAAGATGCTATGATGACATTATCAGAAATCTGGTGCTGTTTTTCTACTTGGTCCTCATGGGAGTGAGTGGGGTTGAACTTCTCAGAGTATTTACCGATATCTAGGCAAATCAACCCACTCCTACCAATCATTTAATACAATACCTGCTGTGAAACACAGGGCTTCCTTTTCCTGTAGCTTCAAGTTAGATTTAAGTGGAAGTGTATGAGCAAGGATTTACCTAACTCAATAGAGGGACTTCTTTTCCACCAGAGTACAGGTTGTAGATATGTCCAAAGGAACAAGGAGTGAAGTTGGAAGTTTCTGCTTGGGAGCCTTTTTATTTTTGTGTACTATAAGAATCAAGTCATCTTGCAAGACTGAAGAAAGATGGCAGTAGGAGGGAGGTTATGTAAAGGACAGACACCACTGTTGTAAGGAATGGGACAAAGAATTGACCTGAGATAAGCAAAGGGATGGCTGGGCAGAGGTAACATCAGAAACACTGAGTGTAGAGGGGCAGCGATGAATGCCTGAGTGGTAGGACAGAAGATAGATCTCAAATTAGATGTGGCCTGGGGTGTTGGCAGTACAGGAAGGCAAGAAAATAGCGCAATTGAAAACACATCATTGATTCATGCTCAGAACAAACAAAATAAAAGACATGTTGGTTGAGTACAGAAGGAGGTGAAAACGTGAGCACATGGAGACTTCTAGAGAAAACCTATCAGGAGACTAGGTTAATGGAGTAATGAAAGTGATGGGAAAGTGATCTGGAAAGATGGATACTGAATAGCTTTATGTTCAAATGCTACGCTGGATGCTTTGCACATATCAGCTCAGCTGACTCTTACGGTAATGTTGAGACTCAGAATTTAGGGGCATAGAACAACCAAGGAAACCTGTCCATGGTTTCCCTGATAGTCCATGGCAGAGCTTGGATTTTTGTACCTAAGTGTTCTGGCATCTTCATTGTACAGCTCTTCTTTGTACACCCCACTGCCTCTAGGAGAGCATGGACAGAATGGGTGAAATATTTAATTGCCAACAGATGCTCCATCTTACACAGTACTGATATTATCTGAAGAAAGGACCTAAAGCAAGATGTGGATGAAGGCCACTGGAGATAAGATTTCTGAGTACACCATCCATGTGGTTTTTGTGTCAGGGTCAGCAGCATGAAAAGGCTTGGAAGAAAAATGTGGGGCCTGGATGATAAGAACATTCACAAGTGTGGGCTGCTAATCAGAAGGCCACACAAAATGAAGAGATGTAGCTTCTCACGCCAGCAGACACACTAGGTCTGAAAGCTCAAGCTTATGTGGGTGGGGGAGGAAATAAGTTAAAATGTTGTTGGAGACAGAAACTGTTAACTTTTTCCCCAGCCCTGAGTCTTGATGGGGTGAAAAGCTTTGTTCTTGGCAGAGACCAGGCGTATCTCAAGCAGGTAGATGGAAGGAGCATGCTCCACACCAAATTGAAGATATTTGGAGACTCACTTTGCATACTGCAGAGTTTCAGGAATTTGGGGAGACTGAGTAAAAGTATACAAACATAAGGGGAGGCTCAGAGGTCCTCTTTAAAGCTCTGGCTGTCATGGAACTTGTTTTGTAGACCAGGCTGGTCTCGAACTCACTGTGATCTGCCTACCTCAGCTTCCCAAGTGCTGGGAGTGCCACTACCACCAGGCTGGTTATTAAATGCATCTTTAAGAGTTTAATTGGGATGTAACTCACACTTAGTTACCATGCATCTTTACATAGAGGTCACAATTCTGTTCAAACAACAAATAAGACTGGGGGGAAGCCTTAAATTAAAGAACTCTTGTGAGTTTGCCAGAGAAAGTCACAGACCAAACTATTGCATCCCCAGTTAGAGCAAGATTCATGACTCACTGGAGCACAAATGTCACCAGAAGCCAGCACTATGATCAGAACGACAGCACTCTGGTTGGTAAAATACCATGGATTCATAACACATAAGCCTTAAGAGACAAAAATCCCAGGGGCCAGTATAGGGCTCTTTCCCACTTTGCCTTTTGGTCCTCATAGTGAATACTGAAATAAAGAAAGATCTCTGCATTTCTGACACAGAATTAAAAAAAGTAAAAAGGTACCATTTTTTGTTCTTAAAAGTATACACTGTATATTGAACATGTCCCCCCTTGTTTTCCTGGAAAGTGTTTGTGTGTGTGCACACGCACATGCGCCACATGTGTGTTGGTGGATATGGAGGCCAGAAGAGAGTGTCTGGTCCCCTGGACTTGGAGTTGCAGGCAGTTATGAGCTGCTCAACAAAGGTGCTTAGAACTTAATCTGGGTCTTCTGGGAGAGAAGCAAGAACTTATAATTAGTCAGCCATTTCTTCAGCGCTAAAGGCAACATTTTGGAAGAGACCAAAATGTCTCAACCAGGAGAAACTATGTAAACCGAGCCTAGCAAACCTGGGAGAAAGGAAACATTCACTAGGCTATTAATATTCCATATATACTACATAAAATACCTAATTCTATCTCATGCAAGCCATCCTGGTCCATCTAAGGGGCAGGGGGACACTAAGAAGTATGTGTGAAGGTCACAAGCTCTCCAAAACACCGATGCCCAATATTTCTTCTCATAAAGTGTCTCCTGACCCATTGAAGTCATTACTAAGGTCTATGTAGTACCACATGGTGTTTTGCTTATGCTGGCCTTTCAACAAAAACCTGCCTAGCACAACAAAAGCAAAAAACACAGTCTGAAAAGGTCAACATACATCACAATGGGAATCTGATATGGCAGGAACATTGGCTTTAGGAGGGGAATTTTTAATAACCATAATTAATGTACATTAGTGGAAAATCAGGTGATATGTAAGAATAGATGAATAACGTAGATGGAGGGGTAGAAACATTAAAGAACCTGACATAAATTGTAGAGACCAAGGCAGGTGAAGCGTGTTCCCAGGACCAGGTAGGAGTGCTGTAAGCTCCAGGCCAGCTAGAGGCATAGGGTGAAACCTGTCTCCAAAGAAAGAGATGAAGACAACTAATGGAGACAACGGATGCCTTTAATGGACTCATTAGTAGACTGGTCATAAGCAAGGAAAGCAGACAATAGATGCTTCCAAGACTGAAAGGCAAAGAGAAGAGAGACTGGGGGTGGTACAAGCAGCACAGTCCCCAGGAACTTCTACACGATGTGCAATGTAAGCAGGGGGCACCAGAAGGAATACACAGAATATTTGAAGCAATTACCACAGAGAATTTCCCAAGTTAGCCACATGCAGGAAGTGTGGGCACCATCGGATTGGATGAATGCCAAAACACCATGCTTGGGCATATTATATTCAGATTTTAGAAGATCAAATAAAATATCTTAATGCTAGCCAGACTTTCTCTCTCCCTACAAAAGAAGATCACTTTGTCAATACAGGAACAAAGGAGAAGGGGGTAAGGTGAAATGCTTAAGAGATGAAAGAAACAAGAATTCTCTACCTTGTGGAATTAGCCTTCAAAAAAGGAGAAATGGGCTTTCTCAAATATGTAGGGAAGAGACTTGTATCTTGATGAAGAAAGGACACATATCAGAATGAATAAGTTGAGGTAAAATAAAAGCTTTGCGTCTATTCTTAATGTATTCAGTTATGTGCATGCGTACACACACACACACACACACACACACACACACACACACACACACACACACCCCAAGGTACTCCTCAGTCATTGCATTATTTTCAAGAACAGCAGATCATCACCTTAAATGAATTAAGCCAGGCTTATAACTACAAACAGGGTTTAATCTCATATGTGGGCTCTATCCTTAAAAAAAAAAAAAAGACTTAAAAATTGAGGGGGGTGGAACCAGGACCAATGTGACAGCATACAGGAGACAGGATAAAAGAACACAGTATTAGGTTAAAATGAAACCCATTATTTTGCACCACTATATACCCTGAAATAACAAAGGGCTAGCTGCAGCAATAAGAAAAGGAAATAAAAGATATACAGATATGTGATTCATGAAAAGAAACAGTTGATAAGCTGGACTTCTTTAAAATTACAGTAAGTTGTTTGCAAAAGATGTCAAGAAAACAAGATAAGCCACAAAATTGGGAGGAAATACTTGTGGCCCACATATATGAAAAAGAATTATCTAGAAGACACAGCCCTTGAGATGTTAATAAGAAAATGACCTGATTTTAAAATAAAAGATCTGAAAATACAACTTACCAAGACAACATACCAGATACAAATAAGCCCATATAAAGATAGTCAACATCACAGACAGCAACACAAACTAAATCATCGTTGGTGGGAATGCAAAATGGTACAACTGCCTTTGCAGCTTTTTAATTATAACAATAAACATACTCTTGCCTGGTAAACTGGCAACATGCTCCTTGATAGCTAATAAGCTGAGAACTTAATGCACACCAAAACACAGTGAATTCATAACTGCTAAAACCTAAGCTATCCTATTTGACATTCTAGAAAAGACCAAAAGTTGTTAAATTTCCAGGAATATTAGTGGGGAGGAGGATTTTCAGGTCAGTAAAAATATGCAGCATGATCCTCAATGGTAGGTCTTCATCCCTAGACATCTGCAAAAACTCACACAACATACAAAACCAAGAATGAACCTGAACACAAACTATGGATGTTGGGTGATGGTGTGTTGCTGAATGCCTATGGCGAGGGACCATGTATGTCCATGCAGACCAGGTATATATCAGAATTGTCTCTACTTTTTGTTTAGTTTTGCTATGAACCCAAACTGCTTTAGAAAATAAAGTTTACTGATATTTTTAAAAACATAGTAGCTCAATAACATAGCCTCTGAAAATGGCCTACAAATCTATTGGGCAGTAAGGATTTCAGATTAAGGATTCTGCACAGAGAAAATGCTTAATAGGCTCTAACTCTTAGAGTGTGGATTTAGGCCTCTCCTGGTTGAGTCCATCACAGTTTTGTTATAAGAAATGGTAGGTTATCCTATGAATTTTAAGCAGAAAATAGTTGAAAATAGAAAAAGTTCAGTCTTACAAAACTGTTAGAGGGACAGGAGAAGAAATAACTCTCTGAATGCTACTGACACATTCTACTAAGGGAATCATTACCCTTGCCAAAAAGCAGCTGCCAAGAGACCAAACACTGCTTCATGGAGGAGAAACAGCTGACTTATTTGTACCAACCTGGTTGTCTTTTAAATCTAACCTTTAAAATTTAACCACTGCAGGGAAATCTGGAAAATACAGTTTTTTAGCCACCAGCTTCTCTCTGTTAAGGAGGCAATGAACCTGGGTGGAGACTGAGTCACATTCCACAATGGCTATCATACATTGCTCATAGCTAAAAGCCTCTATGATTCCTTATTTCTGCATTGATGGGCAGACAGCCCTCCCTACAGGTTGTATACTTAGCACAGCTTTGAATTGCTCTGTACTCATTTCTATGAGTAACCTAAGGTATACACATCTTACACAAGTCCTGTTACTGAGGCATGCATCATCCTCAAGGGCCCTCTCTGCCTTGCTTTGTTCTCCAGATATGGTTTCAGAATGGGTTTCCCTCCCAGTACTGCAAGATAGAGGCAACAGGATTCAGAATTCAAGGTCAGCCTTGGCTACAAAGCACATTCCAGACTAGCCTGGCTTCCATGAGACACTGGCTCAAAAGAAAAGCTAAACTAGTAAAATCTCAAGATGGAGGATCCTTCGTTGTGGGAGGCTGCCCTGTATTTCAGAAGGTAAACAGCGCCTCAGTTTTCTACCTTCTGATGCCAGGGATATCATCTCCAAGACATGATAAGCAGTTTCTGGACACTGTCAAATGTTCCCTGGGCAACAGAATCCACCAAACTGAGATCCATTGTCTTAGCACATAGGATGAATTGACCAATAGCACCATCCTCTGCCATGGCATTTGTCAGATACACAAGAAAGGTTTCTACTGCATACCTGAACATACCATCCCATCCCCAAATACCATATTAGCCTCCTGCTGCTAACTTAGAGAACCATTAACAGATGGAGAACTCACATGCCAATCATCAGAGGAGGGCATTTCTCAAGAGTTCACAATGTTCCTCAACAGACATTGCCCTAAACACACTCTGTGATTGGACTAATTCTGTTGAATGCCTGAGAGACATGTAAGATTCCTGATTGATTTCTGATCCATTGAAAGTTGATGACCATTTATCACCAAATACAAGAGAAACTGAAAAATGTTACACCATTCACAGAGAAACCTTATAATTTCCTTCCATGAACTGCTTTATAGAACAATGGATTGGCTGGAGTTGAGTGTAGTGTGAGGACTGGCTGATATACTCTACTTCTGCTATAGTGGGAGGCGGGGAAATCTGAAATTATCTATTATTATATTTGTTCATGAGTTGTCCTTTCACTCTTCAAGGTAACTATCAATAATGGCATTTCCCACATTCTGCTTGCTCATTCATCTGGCCACAAGAATTTCAGAGTTGGGAGTACATTTCTCGGTTGGTAGGATGCTTGTGTGGCATGTCTAAGCCCGGGATTCCATTCCTAGCCCTGGACCTTGTGACATATGTTCAATATGCAAGATCTAGAGAGGTAGGGGCAGGAAGACCAGAAGTTCAAGGTCATCTTCAACTACATAGAGAGCTGTCTGGGCTACCTGGAATGGAATCTGAGACCCTGACTCTATTTTTTCTCACTGTCTACTTCAAAATAGAAACCTCTTTCTCATTGTACCCCAAGAATACCACATCTCCCCAAGCCACTTCAATTTCCTCATTTCTAACTTATTTTTTAATTTATGTGTATGTTTGAGTGTTTTTGAATATATGACATGTGTATGGGTGCCCAAGGAAGGCATAAGAGGTTGTTAGATCCCCTGAAGGTGTAGTTGCTGGTGGTTGTGAGCTGCCTTATGGGTACCGGGAACTGCACCTGGGTCCTTTGTAAGAACAGCAAGTGTTCTTAACAACAGAGCCATAGCACTAACCTCTTAGTTTGCTTTCATGGCACTTTACAATTTCCAAAGGCCTGCCCTTTACATTACCACATATAATATTCTCATTCTATTAGACTGGCATTACTGCATACATTCAAATGTAAGCAGCATGACCAAAAAGTTAAGGATTCCTCAGGGTCCAATAGTATAGGTTATTCTAATCAGCTTGGACCCTGATGGATCACTGGAGAAAGCATAAAAACTGGCTCTAGGGAGCCACTTGGGGTGAAGGTGGTCACTCTGGGATCAGTAACTTATGGCTGAGAGTAACAAAAATCTATGGTAGAAATAAGGCAGAATGGTTTCTGTCCTCAGGGGCCTTAGCTGCTGTCTCTGTGTGAGTGTTGTTACCATCAATACCAGGATTTGGGCTTCACTGGGAGTGTTACAGGATCCCCACAGTCCCCCAGTGACAGCAGTCCTTGACTCTTTAAGGTCATTTTGACCTGAAGGGAAAGTCAGGAGTAGGTTGTCAGAGCACAGGTGCTAACACATCTGGGACAAAAGTAAAATTCAGCAGAAAGCCAAATCTGTCATTGTCCTTCAGGACTGCCTTTCTGCCAGATGGTCCCAATGAGCTTTGATCTTCACCCCCAGGCACTGGCAGAACTCTACTCCCTTGGGGTCACATGTACTCTTTCACAGTGCTGGTCATAAGAAGGACATCTGCTTGTCCTATCACTGTGGATTCTGGTTGTGGTATGTATCACAGCCACAGAAAGCAAATTAGAATCACACTCTGATGCTCTTATGTATACATTAAGACAGCGAGAACTACAATTCAGAAAAGGTGCTGGGAAGGACTTAACAGAAAACTACTAAGAGCGAGCACCTCATCCTTCCTTCTTCCCATCTCATATTCTTTGTGGCAATCTCTCCTGTGCTTGGGGCCATGCCGACTTTTCCTTTCCACAGCTTAGGCTTTCTGAGCTCTGAGAGATCAGAATTTGTGTTATCAAGAGTTCCATGCACTGCCATCTGACTAGCCTTCCATGTCCTCAGCCATAGCTGTCACCATCACCTTCTCAAAATCTGCAGCATGTCTACATTCAGTTTTGTTTGGACTGTGTTGCTATGATGCCATCTACTTGGCTGAGAATTAAGGCACTGAAGCCCTGAGTGCATACACCTGCATTCCTTGACATTTCCCATAGGCCCTAACATGCCTCCAGGTTAGAAGAAAGATGAGTTGCTTATGACTTGGCAATGTTCATCTCTTGGAGACCCAGAAAGTGGCTCTGAAGCCCCTTTTCCATTGTAATTACTTTTATGGATTGGACCCTGAAGTCTTAGATGGGTAAAGGTTACATATCTTGTTAGTGCTTTTGAAATATGGATAGAATTTCACTTGAGACTGAAAAAAAAAAGTTTCTGCTCCAGATGATTTTAACAGGCCTACGGGTTCAAGTTGGCCTCAACAGGTCCCATGTGTCCATTAGAAAATGAGATTCAATCACTTCCAAGTGATTTTGAATCTCTGTGGAGTATTTTTGAAACAGAGTGTGTATTAGAGAATTTACTGCTAAGCCCCCAAGTTATTGTTCCTTATTTGTGTGCATGTTATAATCATTTGTGAGGAGATCCTTTCTGAGTCACAAATAGGCCTCTTTCTCCCCCCCCCCCCATCTTGTAGCATGAAAGACCCAATTTCTCTTAAGCAGTCAGTTGCATTTTTAAAAAAGGGAAAAGATGACTTGGGTGCTGAGGTATGAGTGCAAGCCATGGCCTGGCATCAGCTGATTTCAATACCATGTGTAGGACCCATACCATGATGACAGAGCTACACATTTGTGGACTTATCTCTCACAAGCCAGAAATACAATACTGAGTCTGGACTGAACATGGACAGGCTCATTTGATTATGTTTATGATTTCCTAAACAACACCAGTATTATCTTACTATTTACTTACATTGTACCATTGTATTATATGTATAGACCATTGACTGGATACATGAGGCTGTACATAGGTTATATGCAAATACTTCAACATTTTACATAAGGGATTTGGACATATGCAGATTTGGGCATTGATAGGGGATTGGTTAAGAACCAAGGGATACCAAAGGGTAACTACATTAAAATATCCATGGATCAACTGTTTGAGTATTAATTAGCTAGTACTGAGTGATTATTAATTTGAATGTGATAGCAGTATGCCTTAAAAATGTATTACCTAGGATAGATATCACTTACCAAAATTACATCAAGACTAAATAAGCAATATAAATACACCTATGACCCCTACCCCTAATGAAATTGAAGCAGTCATAAAAAGACCCCCCAACCAAAAAAAAAAAAAAGCCCAGGGTCAGATGGTTTCAGTGCAGAATTCTATCAGAAATTCAAAGAAGAACTAATAGCAATGCTCCTCAAAGTGTTCCATACAATAGAAGCAGAAGGATCATTGCCAAACTCCTTTTACAAGGCTACAATTACCCTGGTCCCAAGCTACACAAAGACACAACTAAGAAAGAGAACTACAGACCAATATCCTTCATGAACATTGATACAAAAATACTCAATAAAGTACTGGCAATTCAAACCCAAGAACACATTAGAGAAATCATCCACCATGATCAAATAGGCTTCATCCCAGGGATGCAGGGATGGTTCAACATATGAAAATCCATCAATGTAATCTACCATATAAACAAACTGAAAAAGAAAAACCACATGATCATCATACTAGATGCTGAAAAGCCTTTGACAATATCCAACACCCCTACATTATAAAGGTCTTGGAGAGATCAGAGATAACAGGAACATACCTAAACATAATAAGAGCAATATACAGCAAACCAACAGCCAACATCATACTAAATAGAGAGAAAATGTGATTCCTTTAAAATCAGAAACAAGACAAGGCTGCCACTCTCTCCATATTTCTTCAATATTGTACTTGAAGTATTAGCTAGAGCAATTTAAAAAATGGAAATCAAGGGAATACAAATTGGAAAGGAAGAAATCAAACTTTCACTATTTGCAGATAATTTGATAGTTTACATAAGTGACCCAAAAACCTCTACCAGGGAACTCCTACAGCTGATAAACATCTTCAGCAAAGTGGCAGGATACAAGATTAACTCAAAAAAAAAAAAAAAAAAATCAGCAGCTCTATAAAGAGTCTGAGAAAGAAATCAGAGAAACATCACCCTTTATAATAGCCACAAACAACATAAAATATCTTGGGATAACACTTACCAAACAAGTGAAAGACTTATATAATAAGAACTTTGAGCCTTCAAAGAAATTAAAGAAAATACCAGAAAATGGAAAGATCTTCCATGCTCTTGGATAGGTAGGATCAACATAATAAAAATGGCAATCTTGCCAAAAAGCAATCTACAGATTCAATTCAATCCCCATTAAAATCCTAGTACAACTCTTCACAGACCTTAAAGAACAATATTCAACTTTATATGGAAAAACAAAAGACCCAGGATAGCCTAAACAACCCTGTACAATAAAGGAACTTCTGGGGGCATCACCATCCCTGACTTCAAACTCTATTGTGCTATAGTCCTGAAAACAGCTTGGTATTGGCACAAAAATAGACAGGTAGACCAATGGAATTGAATTGAAAACACTGATATTAACCCACACACCTACAAAACCTGATTTTGACAAATCAGCTAAATTTATACAATGAAAAAAGAAAGCATCTTAAACAAATGGTGCTGGCATAACTGGATACTGATATGTAGAAGACTGAAGCTAGATCCATGTTTATTGCCATGCACAAAACTTAAGTCCAAATGGATGAAAGACCTCAATATTAACCCAGCCACATTGAACCTCTTAGAAGAGAAAGTGGGAGGTACCCTTGAAGGAATTGGTACAGGAGACTGCTTCCTGAACATAACACCAGTAGCACAGACACTGAGATTGACAATTAGTAAATGGGACCTCCTGAAACTAAGAAGCTTCTACAAGGCAAAGGACACAGTTGACAAGACCAAATGGCAGCCCACAGAATGGGAAAAGATCGTCACCAACCCCACATCTGCCAGAGGGCTGATCTCAAAAATATACAAAGAACTCAAAAAACTAGTTACCAAAATACCAAATAATCCAATTAAAAAGTGGGGTACAGAACTAAATAGAGAATTCTCAATGGAGGAATCCAAAATGGCTGAAAGGCACTTAAGAAAGTGCTCAACATCCTTAGCCATCAGGGAAATGCAAATCAAAACAACTCTGAGATAGCATCTTACTTCTGTCAAAATAGCTAAATTCAAAAACACCAAAGACAGTTTATGCTGGAGAGGATGTGGATAAAGGGGGAACGAACACTCCTCCACTGCTGGTGGGAGTGCAAACTCATATAGTCACTTTGGAAATCAGTATAGTGGTTTCTCAGGAAAATGGAAATTAGTCTACTTCAAGATCCATCAATTCCACTCTTAGGCATATACCCAAAAGATGCACATTCATGCAACAAAAATTTGCAATATTCAGAACCTGAAAACAAACAACCTAGATGCCCCTCAACTGAGGAATGGATGGAGAAAATGTGGTATATTTACACAATGGAGTACTACTCAGTGGAAAAACACAATGGAATCTTGAAATTCACAGGGAAATGGATGGAACTAGGAGAAACCATTCTGAGTGAGGTAACCCAGTCACAGAAAGAGGAATATGGTATGTACTCACTCATATACAGATTTTAGACATAGAGCAAATGATTACCAGCCTGTAATTCACACTGCCAGAGAAGCTAGGACCCTAAGAGAGACATACATGGTCCCCTGGAGAAGGGGAAACAGACAAGATCTCCCAGTAAATTAGGAGCATGGAGGGAGGGGAGAGGGAGAAAGACAAGGGGAGAAAGAGAAGGGGAGAAGGAGTGAGGTGGGCATGAGGGAACAGGAAGATTGAAACAGGGAGAGAATAGAGGAGAACAAGAAAAGAGAGCATAATAGAGGGAGCCATTATAGATTTAAGGAGAAATCTGGCACTAGGAAAATGCTCAGAGATCTACAAGCATGAACCCAACTAACAATCTAAGCAATAGTGAAGAGGCTGCCTTTAATGTCCTTCTATGGTAATGAGATTGATCACTACCTTATATGCTGTCCTAGAGCCTTCATCTAGTAGCTGATTGAAGCAGAATCAGACACCCACAGCTAAACACTAGCTGAACTCCTAGAATCCAGTTACAGAGAGGGAGGAGTTGTGAGCAAAGGGGTCAAGACTAGGCTGGAGAAAACCACAGAATTAGCTGACCTGAACAAGGGGGCGCTCATGGACTCCAATCTTACAGCTGGGAAACCACCATAGGACTGTCCCAGACTCCCTGAATGTGGGTGTTAGGTGGACCGGACAGTCTATAGTAATGGATCAGTATTTATCTCTAGTATAGGAATAGACTTTGGGAGCCCATTCCACAAAAAGGGATACTCTCTTAGCCTAGACACAGGCCTTGCTCCAAATGATATGACAGACTAAATGATATGACAGACTTTGAAGACTCCTCATGGGAGGCCTTACCATCCCTGGGGAGCTGAAAGAGAATGGGCTGAGGTTTAGTAGGGGGGAAAGGGGAGTATAGGAGGGTGAGGGAACTGGGATTGACATGTAAAACAACCTTGTTCCAAATTTAAATAAAAAAGAAAAAGAAAAAAAATAGATTGCCTAGAGATGCATAGTAAAGTATTTACAGATGTTAGCTGGGATATCCTTGGAAATATATCAAAAATAAGCCAGTTGTTACACAAAGCAAGAAAGGCACACTGCTGGGAGTTCATGAAAATGCATAGCAGTGGCTATAAGACATTCATTTTACTAACTTGCAAGATTTGTGTAGAGTCTACTTGGGCCAGCATGAAGGCTCTATGTATGAGTAAGGACACTTGGTACTGATCTGAGTGTGATCCCTGGGCCCATGTGCTAGAAAGACGGAACCAATTCTGGAAGTTGTCTTCTGATCCCCACATGGGTGCATGCACACTCACTAAGCAAACAAACAAGAGACTAATTGTCTTGGTCAAAATAGAAAATGGGACTGAGAAAAATCGCATGTCCACTGATATGAAAAATAGAATCTGTGGCTTCTTTGCTTCTAAAATTTTCAAAATATGCTTTTCACAAGATAGGTATTGTTTCGGTATGGTGACTGTTTTGTTCACCATGCTAATTCCTTGGGCCCCGAGTTTGAAATTGTTCTTAAGGAGATCTTTATCATGTGTTTCCTTTTCATTTTTGTCTGGTCACACATCTGTGCAAGCCTATGGCTTCACGTGTATGTGGAGACAAGTAATTTACCTTACTTTTTGAGTCATGATCTTTCACTGGAGCCTGAGTCTCCCCATTGTAGCTACTCAGTCTGGTTAGTGAGCCCCAGAGTTCCTCTTGTCTCTCCAGTGCTGGGATTACAAGCAATTGTGCTACCATGCCCAGATCCATGCCCAGATTTTTCACAGGAGTGTTTGGGATCCAAATTCATGTCCACATACTTGCATGACATGTGGCTTACCAACCCAGCTACCTCCCCAGCCCTTCATTATGTGTTTTGACTAGTGCTGGGAAACACAAGCGAATCAGAGTCACTGGCTAGATATTTTCTTAGGTTCTTTGCTTCGCATTCCTCTCTAAAATACCCAGGTTTTCTGTCTCTTCCTGCATCCCCCTGGTACCTTGTGCTTCACTTAGAATCTCTGTCTTACAAAGACCTGCAAATAGCAATTATAGTCCCCCTCCTCAGCACAAAGACATTTCTAGAACTTTAGACTAGTTTCACCATTATGACCCAAGGGCTGCTCACCACTGCAGCACTACAAGTCATCACTGAAAATTTCCAGCCACTCTCGTGTTAGTCTCTCCAAGTCTTCACCACCCCCATAGCTCCTAGACATGTGGTCCTCACTGTACACATATTCTTGCCCAGGAGGAGCTGTAGCATGAGTGCTGTCGTATGAAAGCCCTTGCTCCTAGGACAGCATTCAGAAGGAAAAGTTGGGGATTTGGAGAGATCCACAGACAGGCGGTGGCTCAGGAGCGGACAAATGGGTGACCCCTGGCCCCCTGTGGAGTGTGCACCTGGCCGCTCCACTTTGGCTGTTCTCAGAATCACCAGCGGTTTGGTATTCTTAGGCTAAGTGAAATGTGACAGATTGGCTGCCATGGCAACAGAGTTATAAATTCTGTTTTGCCAATGAGTTTTCACGTCAGAGCTTTCTAGGGTTTTTTCCTTCAACCCATGGGCTAACAGAAGAAGATAGCTACTTTGTTGTTGCTCAAAAGTGGTAAATGGCACACATGCCAGCACCATGCACTGTGGGTCTTAGACCATGCCATATGGCAGGGTAAAGACATACCTGGAAGTGCAAAAATGTCCCCTTCTTTATCTTCTTTACAACTTTCTAGGAAATTCAAAACTTTAAAATCTCAGGGCTTCCCCTAGAAGGTTGTATATGTAGCTTATGCTAATGATACAAGCTCTCAATGCAGAAATGGAGGCCATGGGGATTCTAGTCAAGACTGTCTTTCAATGCATAAAACTGAGTGTATAAATGTTCAACCCTGGTGGTTCATTAATTCAGTTTTTCTGGTATTCCTGCCAAGTGTATCCGCTGCACAGAGCAGGAGGTTGGAGGATTGCTGAAGCACCTCCGTCATCTTTCATGCAGACAGAGCAGTGATGTCCATCCAAAGACTGTGTGCTTGAAATAGCACTATTGGCTTGTAAAGCGCAAACTAAGTTCACTGAATACCTGGAAAGTTTCAGACAAAGAGGCGAGGTGCTAATGGTGGCCATCATGCACAGTTGTTGCCTCCACAAAACTGCTCATGGTGCATGGAGGCAAAAACAAGATGTCAGTGACCATAGTGCAAACCCCAAAGGGAGCCCACCTGTGGCCTAAAGCAAAATACAACACAGTTGGTTGCCATTTTTCTCCTGTTGCACAGATTCGAGAAAGAAGGGTCTGTGAGCCATGGAGTGGGATGGGGGTGGGGAAGTTAGAGGTATCATCTTACATGTCATCAAGGGGTTTAGGGATGGCTATGTGATGGTGGCATCACACTGGCCTTAGCAGGGACCATTTGGCTGATGGTAGTGAGGAAGATATGCTGGGAAGAAGCATCCAAATGAAGATGTAGACATGTGCTTGAATGTGACAGTAGTTCAGTCTGGCTATGATGCAGGTGCTTGGGACAAAGCAATGACACAGAAGTGACAGAGCAGAGCGAGGGGCATCTCCAGTTCCCTTCGAAGGCATCTAACAGAGACTTAGCATTCCGTGAGTGTACTGTCATGTCTTCCCCAAGATTTTCCCTCCCAGAAAATCAAACTTACAGACGGTAAGCCCGTGGGGAGTCTGGGGAAGGTTATTCCAGCTTGCTTTTTTCTATCCAGCTGCTTTCCTGTGTTGTGAGGCTTTCAGAGCATGCAAATGGCCTGCTTTCCTTTCCCCTGACCAACTTTTAAAAATAGGGGATTTATTCTTCAAGCCCATCAAGGGATTTTTTTTTTTTAATCTCACGTAAGTGGAGAGGGAATGGAAAGGATGTTGTTGTAGTTTGTGAACTGAATTACTTAATAAATCTTGGAATGAGGGACTGTTTTCCCAAGTCCTGAAGGCCTCAGGCTGCCTTTCCATCCTGTAAATTGGCATTTGGGGAAGCATCTTCTGCACATTCCAATCTACGAGACATGACAGCAAAGTCAGCACTTTCTGCCAGATCCAGCCACAGAGAAGAGGGGAAACACGAAAGCTCATTAGGATGCAGACAGCAGTTAGCCTGGCTCTGACTTTGTACCACATCCTGGGATAACTTAAACATTCCGGTTTCCCACTGAAGGCAATGCTTACAGGGGCTGTGGAAGGGTGGGAAAGGGCCTTGGAGAGAAAAGGAACTGAGAAAGAGAGGACCTGGCAGGAAGGGCCTCAGGTCAGGAGAGCTTCCAGAATGCAGAGCAATGGTTTTACAAACCATTTGTGCCTATGTCTATATGCATATGTGTGTGCGTGTTCATTTGTGTGTGATTTGTGTGTGTACATGTGGGTATGGGTAAGTGTGGAGGGGTAAGTGTGGAGGTCATAGAACAATGTCCAATATGGGTTGTCAGGTGTTTTCTGTCTTTTGTTTATAACAGAGTCTCTCATTGGCCCTGAAATTTGCTAACTGGCCTATGAACCCTAGAGATCCCTCTTTCTTGTCTTCTAACTTGTCTGGCTTTTTACATGGGTTCTGGGGATCCCATACTTGGGAGCCAGATGCTTTACTGACTGAGCCATCTCCACAACCCACAACTTGTTTGGGTCTCACAACAACACTAATGATCATTGTGGACTCTGTTCTGTGGAAAGCAGAATAGGCTTTAGGAAGTCAGCTGCCCAAGAACACACAGCTGATAAGAAGGGTACAAAGTGAGTTCAAACCCTGGCATGGGGTCCTGCTACTAAGAAATCAAGAGGCTTGCTGGAGGGGCTTGCTGGCCAGCACAGGTGGGTAGCTCGTCCTCCTGCTGGGGAGGAAGAGCTCACCCAAGTCTCAAAGAAGGCTGGAAAACTGGGAGAACTGTGGCAGCCTGGGAGCCTACGTTTACCCCATGGGCAGAAGCAAACTGAACTCCATTAAAGAGCCCAGCACTTTTTATAAGAAAGCAAGTCTGGAAGAAAAAGTCAGTTTGTAAGGAAGGAGAAGCTTCACAGATGCCAGGAGTCGTTAGTGCAGAGTGAGAATACCTGGGAAGTAAAAGCTAAGACCTGGGAGGTAGATGCCAGCTATGGCTGTGTGACAGCACAAGTGTCCTGAATGCCATTCAATTGCACACCTAAGCATGGTTAAGACAGTCCATTCTCTGGCCTGCTTGTTTTATCACATAAAGTCAGTGAAGCTTTGCAAGATGAAGAGAGCGGCAGAGCTCAGTTGTACAAACAGGATGGATGTGTGTAACAGTATATGCTTAAGAAAATAAACTTTCTGTTATGGATGCTTTCTCATGATAAAAATCAACAACAATAACAACAAAAAGATAAAGTTGGGCTTGTTTTTTTCATTAGTCCCTAGAGCCTGGCTGTGGGCAGGGCTTCCTGGTTCAAGTTCAGAGGAATCTGGGGCTGGAGCTGCCCCTTCCTGCAGTCATGCTCAGGCAACCATAGGGACAGAAACACAGGACAACTTCAACCCAGAGAACCCACCCATTTTGGAGTCAAAAGGTCACCCTCAGTCAGACCACAGTGGAATTTGATGTTCATTAACTCTGAGATTTTAAAAGCCCTGACTGACATCCTTCCACACTTAAGTTCCCTCCTTAATTCATTTTAAATTGAATGCCCAGACTGCTTGCAAGTGGGATTATACAAACAGATGAGAAGCCAGTCATCTGGAATGGTGGTTTTCAGTTTTATGTTGGGAGAGTGAAACCACTATGTCCCTGGCCAAGATCACAATGTGTAGTTTGCGAGTGTTTTTCTTGAGCGTAGTTGGAAGGGGAGTTGGTTCCCAAGGAGAATGTTTGTATGCACTGCTGAGAGCCAGGGAGTGCCAGGGTCACTGGAACTGTCCCCTCCCCCTAGTCTCTGGTGTGTGAACGAAATCTCATTTTATCATCCCAAGTATTCTCAGATAGTCAGCCTACTGTGGAGTGTACAGGCACGAGGACTCAACCTTTTGTGACAGATGATTTGACTTCAAGTCTGGGTTCCATTTCCTATCACAGGACCCTACTATGTATATGCTAGAAGCTCTCAGAATTTTATCTGCCCAACCTATAAAATAAGGAAGCATGGCTCAAACTATGAACTGGGTGGATGTTAAATTTAATAAAAAAAAAATTATCCAAACTCCCTGCACAGTGCCTGGGGCATAGTTTATGTTCATTAAATTACATCTCTGGCAACAGAAGATGAGAAAGTCCCAAGTCTGGGGAGCTTCTTGCCCTGGGCCAATAACTCTTTTTGTCTGTTGGCTTTTAAAGTGTGTGTGTGCATGTGCACGCACGCACGCATGCGCATCTAAGGAGTCCAGAAAAAGTAATCAGAAACCCTGGAGCTGGAGTTACAGGTAGTTGTGAGATGCCCCATGTGGTGCTGGGAACTGAACTTGGATCCTTTGCAAGAGTGGTATGAACTCTTACATGCTGATTCATCTCACCAGTTCTCAATGACTAGCAACACATCCTCCTGTTTCCTGAGCCAGCTTTGAACTGTGTGCATTTGATGCCCCAAAACTTCAGCTTGCTTGGCAAATGCTCATTTATCACTTGATAGGACATACTGTTCTGGAACCATCCTACCCCGCTGCATAGAAGGCGTGACTTGTGGTTAGGAAGCCTAGACCTCGATTGTGACCAGGCACCCAGCTACTGTCCATTCCTGGTCCAGCCTCCTTTCTTACTTGAGCACAGCTTTTCTAACAAAAAATGACAACTGCAAAGTTTGTTGTCGCTGCTGGGTGAGGACTGAGTCACAGCACTTGTCTCTCTGTGCTGGATGCTGTCTCATGCTAGTGTACTGGCACAAGGCAAGAGGGTAGAGTCTTCCCTGTGCCTGTGCTTAGGGAACCAAGAGGTGCTAAGGCATCTGGGTGAATACAACAGAAGTATAACCCAAGGGATAGTACCCCTCATAAGATCACGGCGCTGAAAATACACTCATTTCTATTTACACGAGAGAAGCCAGTATGAACATACTATGTATATTAAGATGTCAGCTTTACAGGCAAAGTCACCATGTTGTTAGCACTGAGACTAAGTCATAAGACCCTTCTCATACATCCCTCTGAAGTCCTGGTCTCCTCCACTGGGAGAACTGTGTTAAAAGGAAAGAACTTACTACACCTCTCTGGGCACCCACCCCCACCCGCCCCAGTATAGTTATGTGTGTGTTTATATTGTGAATGGCATGCTGGAGGTTGGCAAGGGCTTTTTTTCATTTTGTCAGACACATTAGAGCTATTTTCTCCCTCATCTTTTAAACTGTACAAGGTATTAGGCAGACTGATGCATATGATTTATCTGTCCCCATATTGATAAGAGTTAAAGTTTTTGCATTAATGTTTTCCCTTTTCCAATTTTCAGGACCCATCCTTGATTATTGCTTTTATAAACATCTGTGTATATTTTCTGTGTAGATAATGAGATAACAATATCCATAGATTAAATTCACAATGAAACACAAAAATGTCATGCTTTCAGTCCCTGACTGATGATAAGAGGAAGACTGAATCAAGAGTATATTTAGGAAAAACAGTATTAATCGGGGAGGATGCATATACTTTGAATTAATTTTTCAAGCAGAACTTTGTACTAGTCAAATATTAGTATGTGGTTTTCCATATACTCAAAATATGTGTGGAATCATATCATACAAAATATGTGAGGGACCATGTAAGTTTCATATTATATTTAAGATCTTTATAGAATCCTTCTGTATTTAAATTTATTTTGGCCAAAAACCTTTTGGAAATTCCTATCACATGTTATATAACTAATAAAAGCCACATGGAGTTGGCTGATGATCCTATAGCTACAAAGTAGGACCGATCGGACCTTAGTAGGAACATTGAAGTGAAGGTCCTAAAGGAGAAGACGATGCAAGAGGGCGGGGAAGGATGGGGGTTGAAGAAAATAAAAGCAAGTAACTGGTTTGCTGTTTACTTACATCCATACTTCATGCTCTGTACTCCAGAAAACACACAAGTTAAAGAAATAAACACACAAATTAAATCTTTTATGAGAATGGCATTTTCTGGTAACACTTTAGTAACACAAAGCAAAACCTGAAGAAATAATGCCCTTTATTTCTAGTAATATCACCTTAAATACTAATTTTTTTAATTGGCTCACCAACTTTTGGGATTTTTGAAGACAAGATCTCATTATGCAGTCCAGACTTGCCTTGAACTCACAGAGATCCACTTGTCTCTGCCTTCCGAGTGCTGGGATTAAAGAGATGCATCACAACGACTAACCTAAAATACTAATTTTAAAGGAATAATTCTCATAAATAAAAATGCAGTAGCTTAAATTTCTTAACACCACTTAAAGGTTCAGAAACAACTTGAGAATCTAATATAGACAATATGGTTAAGTAAATTAAGGAATCTTAATCTTAAATAATTATAGCCATTTGGCTACCCAAACAACTGAATTATAATGTTTCCACTCCCAAAATAAGACACCACGTGTTTTTATGAATATATATTAGGGGCTAGGTTTGTGAAAAGTGCTTGCCACCAAAGCCTGATGATCTGAGTTTGGATTCTTAGAACCCATATAAAAGCTCATGGGTCAGATAGCCTGGAGTGCACAATGTGGAAAGAAATAGGAGAGACTCTGTTTCAAAGTGAGAGACAAGGACCAATACCCAGACACATGGTAGGTTTCCCTCTACACACACACACACACACACACAGAGAGAGAGAGAGAAAGAGAGAGAGAGAGAGGGGGTGAATAGTTTTTAAAAAATGACAGGACAATATGATGTTCTAGCATTTGTCTCTCTCATAGAATTATCAATTTGAGCAACTCTTCATGTGCAAAATATAATTTCACACAGGGTGGTGGTGCATGCCTTTAATCCCAGTACTTGGAAGGCACAGGTAGGTGGATTTCTGAGTTCAAGGCCAGCCTGATTACAAAGTGAGTGCCGGGTCAACCATAGTCACATTGGCTTATGTAGAGAACCACTATTATATGTATATGTACATATCAACATACATACATAATACATACATACGTACATACATACATACATACATATATTTCACAAGAGCTAATGAAATCTAAATGATGGGAGTCGGACATGGTGGCTAATGTCTCTACTTATAATACTTGAGTAGCTGAGGCAAGAATGATTGTCATGAATATGAAGCTAACATGGTCTCTTATTTGAGCCACTATCTCAAAACCAAACCAAAACAAAACAAAGAAAAAGACAAAAATCAGACAAAACCAAGAATACTTGGGTTTGGTATAGAAGTAAGAAGAGGCATTCTGAATAGGGCAGGAAGTATGTTTTTAGACTCTTCACAACATTACTTCCCCAGCCTGAGGCACACACAGAGGGACATCTTTGAGTGCCCACTTTGCTTCAGACCCCGATACTGGGCCTTCCCCAACAAAAAAAAAGCCAGTGCCACCAAAAGCCCTTGTAGTCCCAGACTCCTTGCTGGTCTCGTCACCAGACCCAGTATCACTGCTGTGTTACTAGTAGCTACCACCTGTAAATTCAGCCTCCAAATTTGCCCACTGTGTCAGCTTAGCCCTTGTGACCCTGCTTCGGGTTTCACATTAGACCTGAAGTTCAGCCCACACAATTGCAGGCGTCAGGCCTGCACTAGTGTAGTCTGACCCTTAGAAACACTGGGAAGGGGTGTTTACTGCACAGCCCTCATAATCAGGCTCATCCAAGTTGTTCTGATTCGAATGTGAAATGTCTCCCAGAGGTACATGTTTGAATACTTTGGTCCCCACGGGTGGCATCATTTTAGGAGACTGTGCAGCATTCTGTGTCCCTGGTAGACCCAGACTCATATCTCAAGAGTTATAGGCCAGACTCGCCTCCTGTCTGCAGTTGTGCAGCTGTAGGCAGAGTTCCTCTGTGTCTCAGCAGCTGCTCCCAAATAACCATTCAGAGCTTATTATTAATTATAGATGCTCTGCTGATAGCTTAGGCTTGTCTCCAGCCAGCTCTTAACAACTTAAATTGACCCATTTCTATTCATCTATGTGCTGCCCCGAGGCTCATTTACCTCATCTGTGAACTTCCTATGTTACTCTTCCACCTCTCACAGCTCCTCAGACTCTGCCCTTCTCCTTCCCAGCATTCTCTCTGCCCCCAAAAATCTGCCTAGCTGTCACCCAATCAGCTTTTTATTAACAATGAGAGCAACACATTTTCACAGTGTACCGGACCCTAACCAGCCACCCCCAAACTCCCCAAAACTCCTGTTACACCAGTCATAAGATAGTCCTGCCTTGATGGACTACTGTGTTCCCTAAACTGTGAGCCAAAATAAATCCTTCCTCCCTTGAGGTGCTTCTGACAGATGTCCTGCCACAGCAGTAGAGTAAATAACTAACACACTAGAAGGTCCCGTTGCTGGGCCATCCCTTAAGCATGTAGGCTCTAGGTGCCAAGCCAACCATTATAGATATGGATACAGTATACCCACAGTCCAAGCCACTTCATAGATTCAAGTACCAGACACTCCATCAGGCCCCATTGGTTGATTACTGTGGATGCAAACTCCAAGTCTATCCCTGAAGGTTCAGGCTTCAGGACAGTGTCCATGGTTAGAAGACACAGATCCTCCTCTGTGGACTTGGGTTCCAGCTACGTCCAGCACACCAGGCCTCTGTCTTAGCATCACACTGGCCTCTGAAGACCTAAGGCTTATTTCTACTACAGACGCAGTTTAGCTCGTATGGACTTAGGCTTCAGATTGTCTTCAAAGGACCTAATTAACTGATTCACCCTAGTAGATCCAGACATGGCCAGCTTTCCAGGAATCTCTGGACTGGCTACTGACAAAGGGCTTTGCCAAATAAAAATAGTCTTCAAAGACTGGAATATGCTTCTACTTCCATAATTGTGCAAATACCACATATGACTGAGAATCAAGAAAGATCAGGAAACATGAAAATATGAAAGAACAATAGAAAACTCAAGTTAACTGATTATAAAGAGACAGAGACATTATGAACTATCTGACAAAGAATTCCAAGTAATTGCTTAGAAGCTCAGCAAACTATTCTGTAAATTAGGAGCTTCCCATCCCCCAACCACTATACAAAGTCAATAAGGAAAACAGACTTAAACTCCATTTGAGATCAAAGGGACCAAACAGAAATACACAGAACATTCTATCTTAAGAGCAACTAAATATGCACACACCCTTTTCTCAAGTAGCCATGGCACATTCTGCAGGACTTATAAGCAAGACAAAAAGTTTAACTATTCTGGAAGACTGAAATAATATCAAGTAATTTTTTTTCTGGCCACAATGGTATGGATCAGGAATAATTTCTAACCAATTGTAGAATCAAGCTTGAATGCTCTTGAATATGCAAATGTACAGGAAGAAACTGACCATGGTCAAGTATGACTTGTCACAGAGATGCAAGCATGGTTTAGCATATACAAATCCATAAACAAGATGTAGCATATTCATAGAATAAAGGGAAAGACTCATGTGGTTATCTTAGTAGGTACAGAAAAGAAGTTGACAAGATCTAGTATCTTTTAAAGATTAAAAATTTCAATAAATCAGGCAAAGAAAGAACACAAGAAAAAAGGCCATATACTATAGCAAGGAAATGGAATCAACCTAGATGCCCATCAAGAGAAGGAGAATGAAAATGTGGTACATAGATACAGTGAAATTTTATTTAATCATAAAAATGAAACTGTACAACTTGCAGAAAAATGGATGAGTTAACATAGGCTCAGAAAGACAAACACAGCATGTTCCCTCTCATATGTGGGGATCTTAGCTTCTAATTTTTACATATATTTATTTATGTGGGAGTGGAGAGAGTCATCCAACACAGGTACATTTGAAAATACTATAAGGAAACCTACTACTTTGTATGCTACTTGTACGTTACATACAAGTGTGTGTGTGTGTGTGTGTGTGTGTGTGTGTGTGTGTGTGTAACATACACACAGTTAACACCAAATACTCATTGGTGAAAAGGTTATTCTTCAAGACCAATAAAGATGAACAAAAATCATTCTTACCAGTTTTATTCAGCATAGAACTAAAGTCACAGCTGCAATAGTCAGGCAAAAGAAGAAATAGAAATCAATGTAAAGGAAGACATTAAATTGTCTGTGTTTGCAATGACATTTTAGATATACAAAGCCCTGGAGACACCAAGAAAAAAAGTCCATTTGAACTAATAAGTAAATTCAGTGACACTGTAGAGTCTACAGTCACTATATATAAATCAATAGTGTCTCTAAACACAGACAACTTACCAGAAAATAAACTGAAAATTTAATCCCATTTACAAAAGTTACAAGAAATAATAAAATCCGAGGAATAAATTTAACCAATGGTAAAAGATCTCTCTATGAAAACTATTTGCAGCACCAAAAATGGCACAGTCACATTGAGGTAGCCCAGATTTTTGTAGTAGAAGAAAGAACATTGTTAAAATGTTCCCACTACCTGAGATGACCAGCAGATTCAAAGCAATCCTTAGCAAAATTCCAGTAATTGTTTCCACAGGCACGGAAATTCCATCCCAAGGGAATGAGGAAGAGACTGGTAGGAGCTGAGGCACCTCTCTTATTCTCAAAAAAAAAAAAAAAAAGTATTTTCTTCATTACTGGTCATCAGAGAAATGCTAACTAAAATCACCATGCTTGTATTACCTTGTATCTCTAAGAATGGCTATAGTTTTTAAAAAGATGAAAGGTAAGTCATTTTCTCATTATTATAACCAAATACCCAGAAGGAAGCAAGTTAAGGGAGGAAGAGTTTACTCTGGCTCACAGTTTGGGGGTACAGTCCACCGTGGTGAGGAGTCATAGTGGTTAGGGATAGCAGGAGTGGAAACCTACTTGCTCAATCTGCGTGGAACAGGAATCAGAGAACTGGGAATGTTATCACTTATCTGGCTTGCTCCCTTGTTTTAGGTTGGTCCTCTTGTTCAGGGGAGAAGTCTTCCTTCCTCAGTTAATACTTTCTGGACATGCCCTCACAGACAAAGTCACAAATTTGTCTCCTAGAGAGTTCTAAACTCAGCCAAGTTAACAATGAAGATTAGGTACTGAGTAAGTGTTGGTGGGGGAAAGGAGCCCTTTTACCCTCAATGAGAATTAGCTATAAATTAATACTAAGGATGTAGAAAACTGTGTGGAGGGTCCAAAAAAAAAAAAAAAGAAAAAAGAAAGAGAAAGAAAGAGAAAGGCAGAGAGAGTGAGGGAGGGAGAGAAAATAAGACTTCTATAGGTTCCAGTACTCTTACTACTGAATATCTGAAATGACATGGGTTTGAGTGTGAAGAACATGGACTAATTGTATCAATGAGGATCTGTACCCCATGTTCACTGCTACAGTAGTTATAATCACAGAGCTGTGTGCGCAAGGACAGTATATAGAGTGAAATAAAACAGGCATGAGACCATACTTCTATGCAAAATGTAAAAAGAATGATCTCACTGGACATGGTGGCACATACTTTTAATTTCAGCACATGGGAGGCAGAGGTGGGTGAATCTCTGAGTTCAAGGTCAGCCTTGTCTACATGTTAAGGCCCAGGATAGCCAGGGATATGTGGGGTGACCCTGTACCAAACAAAATAAAATAAAAAAAGGTGATCTCATGGAAGCAGAGACTAGGCTGGAGCATGAAGGTGGGATCATTGCTCAAGGGTTACATAATTTCAGCTGTGTAGGAAGATTAAGTTCAGAGAGTCTATTGAATAGTATGATATGCCTAATCATGATAGGCCACATATATTACATGTATATTATACATCTGGAAATTGCTACAAGTGAGACTGGGATCAGAAGATTGGGAGCTGCTACTGCTCTTCCTGAGGACCTGAGTTTGGTTCCTAGCAGCCATATTGGGTGGCTCACAGACACCCACAACTCTAGCTCCAGGTCAGTCTGATGCCTCTGGCCTCCATGAACACTCATGGCCACATATCTGCACATGTACACATAGTTAAGAGCAACCAGAAGAAATCTTTAAAGAAAAAAATTGCTGCAAAGTTTTATGTTATTATTATTAAAATTAAGTATGTGAGATAATGCATATTAATTAACTCAATTTAGCCATTGTTCAATATATATATTTCAAAGATTCATAAATATTTATGATTTTATTTGGTAATAAAATTCATATTTTTGGCAGTGCTTGGGATCAAACCCAGGGCCTTGCATATGCTGGGCAAGTCATTTCTGGCTGAGCTATAGCCTGCACCATTTAAAAAAATTAAAAATAAATACTAATTGATGTATAACCAGGTTTAAAAAACACACACTAAAAGAGAAATGAGAGTTGTCTTTGAATGGTGAGTTTAGTTATTTCCTGTTTTCCATCCTTTTCAATACTTTGATAGTCGATCATTTTATTCACTAAGGAAGATAGTGACAGCAACAATTAGAGACATGCATGGGAATAACTTGGAATTTTTATACCAGGAAGGTTAACTAAGGCATTTTAAAACTTATTTACACTTTAGCTTTTCAATGACACACAATATCCACTTTTCAGATATCATAGGAGCTGGTCCAAAGCTGTGCCCTGGGTAAAGTCCTTTACTTTAATCTAATGTGTTCCACATGGAAACTTTGCTGTGACTAAAGCTTTCCAATTTACAAAGACTGAATCCAACATAGGCCAGGAAAGACAATCCTTGAATTGGCAGCAGATGACTGTCCCTCAGTCATCTGTGAGTTGTAACTTTTTCAATCACATTTTTACCAAATAAATTATCAAGTGAGGTTTCATTCTGGGACACAGAACTGTTGACTGACCCTGGCAGTGTGTTCCAATGACCACATCAACCTGTGGTGACCTCAATGCTCCCCCAGGCAGCTCTGCTTCCCTTGGACAGTCTCAGATTTCAGAAAGGCAGGGATGGCTGGGTGATAGCTCCATCAGTGAACTGATTGTCATGCAGGCACGAGGACCCAAGTTTGAACCCTAGCACTCTAAAAGCTTGGTGAGTTGGTGTACACTCTGATCCCAGCACTGGGGGAGGGGAGGGGGCTGAAGACAGGAGGGATCTCAGACTTGCTGGCAGCCGGTCCAGCTGAGTCACTGGGAAAGCCTGTCTCAAATGGAAGGTGGAGAGCAATACTGCCTTTTGATGACCTACCCCTCAAAATGCATGCATATGCTAGAGAGGTAGGAGAAGAGGGTGTAGGGTAGAGAGGGAGGAATGGAGAAGGGGGGAGAAGACAGAGAAGGGGAGGGAAAGGAAGAAGGGAGGACAGAAGGGGAGAGCAAAGAGGAAATGAAGAACACTCAGGAAGTCAGCAAGTATCCAGCCACATTTGAAGCAAAGTTCTACCTCCCCCCTCCCCCCCCCCCCCGCCCTGCTCTTTCCAGCCTAAGGAGACATACATAGCTCCTTGCCCTTTTCAGCCCTAGGGCCACCTGTCTTAATTCAGGAGTGTAAAATCTTGTGTCTAAGTTTGATAAATTCTCCCCGATAAACAGTCTCAGCTGAGTCTGGCCCTGGAGATGGCCACGTGGACAAAGTGACCATTGTCTGAGAAGGAAACACAAGCAGGCTCATACATTCCCATCACATTCAACAATAGGGTGGGTGGCAGGAACCCCTGGGATTTCCAGGCAGCCACGAAGGTGCCAGGCAAATACAGGAGCTACAGGAGGAAAAGCAGAGTCCACTGCCTCACAGTGGAAGAGCTGGAGATGGAATGCTACCTGCCGGGGTCAGATCAAAGGTGAGCAGGGAAATGGCAGCAATGGGACAGACAGGAGCAGTGGCTCTGGGGACCTCCTTAGTGGAGCTGGAGCTGCAGACACTTGGTCCAGCTGACTCCCTTCCATAGCCTTCTTGCTACACTCTGATGTCAGGAGGGTCTGCTGCGAGTGTGTCCTGCGCTGAGATCAGAGCATTAGCATTATTTTGGGCATCAGCAGTGGTCTAAGATGTGGGGCTTAAAGAATCCATTGGTGACTCAGTGTAGCCTATTTATCCAGGGTCAGTACACCAAGGACCAGGGCAGGAATGAAAAAAGGCCCTCTTATGCCAATAGCAGCAGGGTCGTCTGGTGTTTTTAAAGAAGCTACAACAGGCACCTTCCACCCATGCAGTGTGAGGTGGCTTTGCATACACACACACACACACACACACACACACACACACACACACACACACACACACACACACACACACATTAACTGTGAGGTCTTTACAAACCTGAGATTCCTGGACCATGGATCATACTATCCCTCTCAAGGGTGCACCACACCAGTCAGTCTATGACGTGAAACACCCTCTGTAACCACCATGGAAAAGTGCATTAGCTGGCATGACTGGCTAAGGGAAGATTATGATACTTCAGGAGGCAACAAGAGTTGAAAGATGTTTTTCTGAAACTGTTCCTGAGGAGACTACAGATGCCCAAGGCCATCATCTAGATGACTTCCTATAACTAGACTCATGTCCTAGCTACTGAGATGCTGAGTTTTTGGGGTGAGTTCCTGGAAAGCCATTAAAAATGTAAAAGCACCCCCTTCTCAGTTCAGCTGGGAGCCGTCTCTCTGCTCACAGTGGAAAGGGGTCAGCACCCAGAGCTGGGTGGCCTTTCCCAGGAATCTGGGATATCAGCACTTCCTTCTGCTGCTGAGTCTAGAAAAGCAGCTGGGGTCAGAATCAGCATTCTAGAGCCCAGTACTTCTCAATCCTCTTTGCATCACAGCAAAGTGAAAATATGTGCATCTACCTGAGGAACATGTAGAAGGTTGCTTACTCTTGTCATAAAACAAAGCTGCAGATAGCAAATAATTATTGTATCAAGGAGGAAGGCATGGGATACAGCATGTCTGAACTGTGTTTGACCATGCAGCTACCCCATGAGATGAGTATTCTATGAACCCCATTTTGGGAAACACTAAACCGTGGATTTATATGAACAAAAACATTGTTCTAATGTCACTGTAACTGCCATAGCTCTGTGCCTGTGCCTCTCCTGACAGAGAATTCACCCATGGCTACCCAGCCTCTTCTGTTCTTAGCAATTCAGCATTAGATCCATTTTAGGATTTGTCCCCTTCCTCTTCATTCCCAGGCAGCCCTGCTTTCATAGGCCCTATCTTCCTCAGCATCATCCTGAATGGTTTGATCTCTGTTGCTGTGATAAACACTATGCCCCAAAGCAGCTTACTGGAGGAAAGGGTTTATTTAAGCTCATAATTCCAGATAATAGTTTACCATTGAGGGAAATCAGGGCAGAAAGTCAAGAAGGAACCATGGAAGGATGCTGCTTATTGGTTCACTTGTTCACTCATGCTCAACTAGCTTTCTTATACAGACCAAGCCCTTAGGGAGGCCTAGGCATGGTGCCTTCCATGGTGGGCTGGACCCTCCTACATCAATCAAAATAATCCTTCACAGATATGGCAAGAAGCCAATATGATCTGACCAGTTCCTTAATGGAAGGCTCCTTCAGAAGACCCAGTATTATGTCAAGGTGCTGCTGAAGCTAACCAGAACACTGAGTCTTATGCAATCCAGCAACTTTCCCCTGAAACACTCATTTGTCTTTTGCAACATGCTCTGCTTCTATAGGATTTGATGTGAGGATGTACAAAGTAATCTAGCCAAGTAAGATAGGAATGGATCAGAAAAAGAAACTTCACTAATATCAGTAATCCTAAAAGCCAACTCCAGATATAATCAGAATAAATGATCAAAATTAAACTTATTCTTGGGAACCTCAGGGACTCACAAGGATGTTGGTGGACCCCTTTTAACATTCAAAAGATCATTTTTTTGGTTGCTCATGTTCAAAGACTGAACTTCTGTTTCTACTTGCAACTTTTCCTTCCATTGTTTTTTAAGTACTTACTACATGCTAGGCACTGAATACAAAGATCTCAAGGGATTCAAGGCCTAGGACAGAGTCAGATGAACCAGAAGAGAATGGTGCAGTGCACTTAGGTGGACAGAGAGGAATTCCTGGGCTCTGCTTAGAGGAATCAGCAATGCTTCATGGAGGTGGCGATTCTGAAAGAAGACTTGGGTAATTCAAAGGATGTTATTATTTGTACAAAGATGGAAGAGAGGGTCAGTAGAGGTGTTCAAAGCATAAGAAGTACTTGTGTAAAGATCAACTTGTTTGGGAGACCCTACCGTGGTTGAGCAGAGCTTTCAATCAGTGAGGGTCAAGCATTACTCTCCTGTTTACTCTCTGCCATATGCTCAAATACTTAATATATTAGCTAACTTAATCTTCCAGTTTTACCTCCCTTTTTATCAGAGATGCTTGATGGCCCCTTCCTTGGCTAAGTGTAATGGGAAGGGACTGGAGATGGACTCACACAGGCCAAGTGGGGATCCTGGGGATTTCTACACAGTTCTGTCCAATGGGAGAGAATGCTCACTGCAACTCTCTCCCGTGACCTTCTACTTAACCCCACAGACAGACACTTTCCTCTCCTGCATGCACCTCTCCTTCCAGCCACCACCTGTCTGGAGCTCATGCTTTTGTTTCTGTTGGTCTCCTGATACACAGAAGGTGACTCTTTTGACTTTGGGTGGAGCAAAAGCCCCACTGCCAAGTCAAATGCTGTTGTCAGCATCGCAAGCTGTCCCTCCAGAGAGTCCTCATAAGAATTACTCTATTTGTCCCTTCTGCAGTTTGGGTGTTTCCCCAGTTGCTGTGGGCTTCACCCAGCTTGGGAAACCACCCTGTGTTAATGTGACTATCCTGGCTTCCTCCACACACCTCTCTGTCTCTAAAAGGAGTTAGCTGGCGCTATATCAAGGTTAAATTTCCAGCTAAATTACAGAAGGACCAAAAAGAACTGTGGGTATTTGTGCGGAGGAAGCTAAGCCCCTGAACCACGCTTGGTGAAGCAATCCTAGCCTCTACTGGACACCTTCTACAGTTTAAAGTTATATGAAGTTCATTTTCCATCTGGACTTTCAAAACGGGCTGCAATCTTTTGGGATGGAATGAAATGATCCTTTTGACAAAGATTGCTGATACCCCACATCAGTGTTCCAGAGAAGTAGGATTGTGAGGTGGGGTGTGGGCATACAAGGTCCATGACAGGCTCTGATGCAGATATCCATCTGTCCTTTGTCCTTCCCTCATGCCTTAGCTATAGGCCACCTTCCCTCCAACCCCATCCAGTGGTTAACTATCATGTTTTCATGTACATCTGTCTTGAGTCCCTCCTGAGGTCATATTTCAGATTCCTGTCTTCCAGCCATATGAAGACTAGATAGTAAACATCTTAAGCCTATGGACCATAAGGTCTTTGTGGTAACTACTTAACTCTGTCCTTGTAGCACAATAAATGCCCCTGATAATATGCAAGCATACAATTGTAGTTGTGTTCTAATAAAACTTTATTGATGTGGAGCCAGATTTTGTGATAGGCCATACTGCCTCCATTTTTTTTTTTAAAAATCCTCATTTCCTTCTCATTTCAAGGACTTGAATGAGGTGTTAAAAAGGCAAGCTATTTGTCTTGTTACTCTTGGATAGTCTTTTTGTTTTTTATACTTCAGAAAGTACATGTTGTCTTGTCCTTGTAGGTGGTTATTTAAATTGAAAACAGCTGTGAAGAAAAGAACTCTCAGGGCACATTTTTTTAATGCCCACTAGCATGAAATAGTCACTATTTTTGTTTAGACACAAGGGTTACCAGTGCTGCCAAGTAACTCAGCAAAACTTTCTACCCCTCACACTGCCCAGGAACAGGAACAGAAGGGCAAGTGTTTTTTGTTTTTGTCTTTTTTTTGGGGGGGGGGCTGGAGAGAAAAAAGAATAGGGGGAGGGGGAGGAGGGAAGGAAAGAGAAGAAAAATGAAAGAAAACTGAACAAGTTTGGAAAAGGTGGGCGATTCTAGACTGTAATATGGATACATTTCCTTAACCTCTCTATATCTTGTCTGTGAAACTTTCTCATAGAAACCGAGCTTCCTGGGAGAGAAGTAATCAAATAGGAAGACACCCAACCAAGGTCAGACAGGGGACACTCCTGTGTCTGTCCTGCCAGTTGAGGTGGGTGACCTGGATGGCCTTGTTAAAATCACTTGACCTCAAGGATGTATCAGCAGCAATCCCATCATCCCCTCCTCAGCCCGTGGTTATAAGGAGAAAGGGTCCTTGACTAGATACTGCGGGTCTTGCAACGCTCCCTAAGCTGGAATACTTCTATTGAAGTACTCAATGAAAACTCAATGAAAAACTTATCCAGACCAATGGCTACAAAATACTCAAGATAAAATTCCAGCAGAAAAATTAAAATAGCCAGTTAATGACAGCATGGTTCAAATGAATACATTCAGTAAAATGTCCACAGTGGCATTCTCTTTATGCGATCACACATAAAATACATTTTCGACTTTTTAAATCCTTTGTATGGGTGAGTATATATGTATACACGTTTGTGTGAGGGAGGCATGTGTGTACAGAGTTGTGGAGGTTAGAGGTCAACATCCAATGCCTTTCTGAGTTATGTTTTATGTATTTCTTACAGTTGTGTGTGTGTGTGTGTGTTTGTGCATGCACATGAGTGCACACAGTATGCACACCAAAGTGCATGTGTAGAGGTCAGAGAACAACTTGCAGAAGTCAGCTCTCTGCTCCTACTATGTGGGTCCTGGAGATTAAACTCAGGTTGTCGGACTTTTGATGGCAGGTACCTTTACCTGTTGAGCCATCTGGTTGGCCCCACACCTTTTTTGAGGCAGGATCTCTTAGTGGGACCTGGGCCTTGCCAATTAGACTAGGCTACCTGGCTAGCAAGACTCAGGGGCCATCCTACCTCTAGCTCTCCAATGACAAGGCTGTAAGTGTGTACCTCTGCTTCTAGGTTATTACTTGGTGTTGGGGAGCCAAACTCCAGTCCTCATGTTTGAGTGGTGCCAACTAAAACATCTTCCCAGGCTGGGTCCCTTATTTATCTTTTAAAAAGTTGATCTACAATCAGCTCATTGCTTCATTTAGCTTTAGAAGATGATATCTTAAAAGATAAGGAAGCCTGAGTACCTCAGCCTAACTTGATAAACATAAGAAAGCAGTTTCTAGCTCATGGCAATTTGCCCATTTGCCCAGAAGCAGGCAGGTCTCTCTCAGCCACATGGAAACTTCCAGATAAAATTCTGCTGCAGGCATGGTGGAGGTGCTTAGGCATCTAGCATGCCATTTCCCCAGGTGATCTGGGGAAGCGCCAGGGTTCTGCAAGGATGAGCTGGGGAATCTGTGGCTTCAGGGCTCCTCCCTGAGGTCCTTCTTTCCAGGTCTTCAAAGAGAATGTGCTGTACCTGCCAGCCTTCCCCTCTGCAGCTCAGATACTGAAAAACACCTCAAAGCTAAAGGAATAAATGGCATGTCTTGACTTTTTTTTTCAGTACATTTTTAGAGATTAATTTCATTTGGAAAGCTTTTCCCAAAGAGGAGTTTCTTAAAGAAACATGCATTTGAAAAGTATAGCTCTCCTCTAGGAGTTCTCACTCTGTGTGTGTGTGTGTGTGTGTGTGTGTGTGTGTGTAGGAGGGAGAGGAGGATGACCAGAATCTAGGATGCCCACTTCATTATTTCATAGTATTGTCTCAATGTACATGGCATGTTTGCTGAAGAGGAGAGACCAGTGTGATAGTAGTCTTGAATTATGGCTTTGCTACTCTCGACACTGGATAAGTTCTGTGAGCCCCTTGATGTCTTTTCTTAGCTCCCATCAGTAGAAGGAAAAGCTATGAGGACCACAGTGATGCACTCACTAAGGATTATATTTCACCTTGCTTTGTAATTTTCTTTCTTCATTATACACCACTTCCCCAGACACACCTTGGTGCCTCTTGGTCTCCTCAGGTCATTGTCAAGGCATCTGTGGATGGGTGTGTTATTTTTGCTAGAGTTGTAGTTCTTCTTGCCCTGGATTCTCCCAGAATATGGAGTTCATTACCCTTTGGTCAGAGGAATGCCTACCAGGAATGTTGGTGTCCTGGGAAAAACCTTGCCCTGGTGATTGTTCATATCCCCATCCCTTCAACTCCTTAGTATATACTAATGGATTTCATTTAAATGGAAAGGCTTTGGGCCCCTTGCTTTGGTATATTACTTATTTTCTTTTGTTCTGTTCCGGAAGAATCTACCATAACACATACACAGACCATGATATAAGGAGAGTGAATAGAAAGTGCTTATTCTGGCTACTGAATATAGAGAATTTTTAAATACACAGTTCTTACTCACTCACACATATATGATAGAAATAATGAGTTCCTCAAAGAGGTTCCTCTACCCACTTTCTCGCTTGCGTGTGTGTGTGTGTGGTGTGTGTGTGTGGGGGGGGGGTGATTAATTTTGGCCAGAAGAGGGCAGTATTGCATATGTGGGTCTCCCTGCAGCTGTGACATTCCAGGAGTCCAAAACTATTAAATGACAAGTAATTTTGGAACACTGCCTTAACTACTTTTTTTCATATGTCCCAAATTGCCAAAGGCCAATGTTGAATTGGGTTTTGAAGAATTTGTGATCTTCCAAGGGCACTCAAATTCATTATCCCTGTGTATGAATAACTATAGGAGAGTATGAGTAGCAACATGAAAGTGACTCCACAGAAGGCTTATGAGGTTGCCAGACAGCTGGGCATGGTAGCGCATGCTTAGAATCGAAGCAGTCAGGGATGAAGGTAGCAGATCAGGAATTCAAGGCTAGCCTGGGCTACACTGTCTAAGTTTGAAACCAGCTTGTATTACATGAGACTTATCTTTAAAAAGAAAGAAAGAAAAAAAAAGCTCAGAGAGAGCTGTGGGAAAACGGCACTATAGTAGAAGAGAGACTATGGCACAGACTTTGAGATGAGGAGAAAAACGTGTTGGAGGAAGAACCAGGAATCAGCATGTTGGGATGAAGCCTGTGGTGCACAAATTGGAGATGTGTAGGTGGGTCTGACCATGGGCTACTGGCTGTTAAAGAACTTTTACTATGCACTAGGCATGAGTCTAAGAACTGCCTGGATAAAACTTACTAAATCGTTCCACCCTGTGGTTAATCTCATGTGGTTACTTATGAGGAAACTGTATGTGGCCAGTTAGGCTTCCTGAAATGGGACCTGAGAGGAGGGGAGCATGCCAGAGAATTTTCAGAGAATGCTCCTGGCTTTAGAGGCATACCTGGGGCCCTCAGGGCAAGAGAAAATGGCGGACCAGGGAGAAGGTGAGACTGTAATTCCAACTTCACCGGGGCCCTGTAAAGCTGAAATGGCCCTTCAGGGATGATTCAAGACAGGATGAGGACCCTGGATTTCCTAACCCTGTATCATGACTAACAAATGCCCCAGCAAAGGGGAGGCAAACCAGGGCAGGTTCCAGAAAAATCAACGGAGGAGAGTCTACTTGTAACACTCCAAGAAGCTGGAAACAGACCTTCCAGTCCCAAAGCTAGTGTGTCTGGTGCAATGCCCAGTTCACCACACTGAGTTCAAGAAAAGCTTGCCTGATGTGGGGGCATTTAAAAGCAGAAAGGCAAGGTGAGAAACTAGGGCAGCTGCCTTATGACTGCATTTAACTGTACTGATGTACTGCAGGGCAGGTGGCTGGGGCTAGATGAACACAGTCCCTCCTCTCAGCATGTAAAGGACACTAGTCCTGGGTCCCTTCCTCAGATACCAAATCTGCAGGTGCTCAAGTTCCAAATTGGCACAGTATATTTGCATGGACCACCTCTGGATTGTGTAGAATACCTAACACAACAGGTATGAATAGTTACTATGCTCCATTGGTTTCTGAGTGACAGCAGGTAAACAGTCTGTACATACATACTCCAGTACAGATGTACCTACAGAGGTCTTACAAGTCCACAAATGAAGCAGGAGGAGTATACCTTAAATGGCAGGTGTTAGAGGCAGACTAAGGGTCTGAGAGATGGTGTCAGGCTACAGCTGGGGAAGCCTATACCCCATTTGGAAATTCAGGGTAGTGCTTAGCATGTGGCAAATGAAATTTTGATCTGGGAAACTTTCTGGATTTTTTTTTCTATTTTGACACATGAAGCGGAGGTTCAAACCTTTGCTTAATAGCACAGCTCTTGAAAATGGAGAACAGGTGGGGGCAGATAGCTCGTAGTAGTGAGAAGACCTCCTATCTCTTTGTAAGAGTGGAATCTACTTTTAGCACAAGATTCAAGAAGTACACAGAAAAAAAAGGCCAATCTCCACACACTCCGGTCCCCTCTGCTCCCAGGATACAGCCATTGCCACAGTTTCTTGTGTATTCCTCCAGAGAGAGCATACACATATGTAAGCATAGGTATCCATGGAGATGACATTCTATGGCCTCCATATCACATCTCCACATCATTCTACACTGTGCTTTCTACATTAACACCTAGGCTTAGACTTGCTTCAGTGATGTTCCCACAGAGCCACATCATCCCTTAGAGACACAAGACATAAAGCTTTTCCATTATATACTAACTTACTTGTTCTTCATGAAACTGGGAGTCAAACTGAGTATCTTGTGCTTGCTTGTAGACAAGTTTCTGCCATTGAGCTGCACTGAACTTTTGAACCAGATCTCCTTTGATGGACATTCAAAGATGTTTTAACCCTTAAAAAACAAAACAAACAAACAAAAACACTTTTATTTTGTTCTACACTAAAACAAAACAAAACAAACAAACAAACAAAACCAAAAAAAAAAAAAAAAGTTTTGGAGTCAAAGTCTCTTGTGTAGCCCAATCTTGCCTGAAACTGATAGCCTCCCAAATGCTGGGGACAGAGTCTTGCATTACTCTGCTCAGCTCTTTTTAAATAACAAATGACAGGATATAGCTCAGAGGCCAAGCACATGTTTAGCATGTTCTGAGATCATTGGTTTTAATCCTCAACAACCCCAAAATGAAGCAAATAACAAACAATGCTACAATTTGTTTGTATACCTGGTAGTTTGCATATGTGAGTGCACTGTCCAGTAGAGTCCTGTTACCTCAAATCCTGACTCAGTCTAATATGTGAAAGGAGGGGTGAGGATACAGTTTGAAGGCGGAAGGAACACTTGCCTATATGCCTGAGGCTCTCCGTCTAATCCTTACTATCGCCCCACCATCCACCAATCTGTAGAAAATAGTAACCTGCGGTGGCTTTAAACTGCTTTTATCTTCATCAGAAAGGTTAAACACTTGCTGGTGTGTTCAAGAGATAACCATGGCTCCTCCCTTGCGCACTATCCTATATCCCTGTGCATATGCCTACCGAATTCTAAGAAGTTCATTCCTTCCTGCCGCCAGGAACATATTTTAAATGCAAAATCTTGTAAGGAAGAGCAAAGTGAAGGTTCTGTTTGTATTTGGGGTGAGGTAGGACGCCCGGGTGGAGAGAGAAGGTGGGACGCCCGCGTTGGATGGAGTTTCAGAGACTCACCTGCCTCTTGCTCTGCTCTGTCTCTGCCTTGCAGCTCATGTGCTCCTCGGTGCAGAAGGCCCTGTTTGAGGAAGAGGACCACGTCAAGAAGCTGCAGCAGAAGGTGGCCACCCTGGAGAAGCGCAACAGGCAGCTCCGCGAGCGGGTGAAGAAAGTCAAGAGGTCTCTGAGGCAGGCGCGGAAGAACAGCCGCCACCTGGAGCTGGTCAACCAAAAACTCAACGAGAAGCTGGCTGATGCAGGTGCTCAGCAGCACATCAACGCTCTGGGCCGGGAGCCCGCGCGCGCCCCCTACCTGCACGGGTAGCAGGTGCAGGTGGATGCAGGCCTGCCTTGCCTGTCCCAAGGAACTGAGGGTTCTGTAAACGCACTTACTTCAAACATTATAGGAGATACCCATTAGGCATTTGGTAGAGTCTAACTGGGTAAAATGGCAAGTCTTAACTTTCTTTTTCATTGGGTGCTGACCTTACTGGTTACTCGGCTTCAGACCCTATGTGTGCCATGCCCCTTTTCTGTCCTGGTGCCACACAAATACCTTAAAGCCCAGAGACAGTAGGATCCCCGAGTTCTGGGACGTCTTGGGTCTGGCCCTTAGTCGCTAGAGATTCTCTTCACTGTGGAGAGAACATTCTAGAAGAGAACATTAATGAAGATATCAGGAGACTGCTTTTAATTTAAAAGAGAGTCAGTGTCTCAGCAACCAGAGCTGGCACAAGCATGCATTCTGAAGAACCACAGTCATAGAGAACATTCTGGAATGTTCTGCTGCTTTTGCTCATGGGTTTAGAAGCAGGGCACCTACATGCTAATGTGGAGGGATCCGTACTCAGTTAGCATTTCCCTCAAAGCGAAGCTCATTAAGACTTAAGGAGTTCATCACAGGTGAAGTGAGCAGCAAGCTGAGCCAGCTGGTAATTGGTAAAGGTAAATTATATCAGTTTTCCAACCCCAGCTCCCCAGGGCTGACATGATACCTACAGGTTGTTTTAATCTAAAGAGAGATGGCTTTTTGTGGACACACCATGTTTCATGATGCTGGGAACTGAACTAGTGTCTTGTGCTTTCCAGGCAAATCTCTACCACTGAGCGGCACACTCAGCCCTACTATACTTTTAACCAGATTTCCTTTGATGGGCATTTAAAGATGTTTTCAACCCCTGTTCCCAAGTTGAAATTGAGCTCTGACGATACTGTGGAGTCTTAACTTCGTTTGCTCAGGCTGCCACACTTTTGAGTTCAAGGTCAATGACCCCAAAACACTGAGACTGTCTACTCTGCAAATGCATCTCCCTGCCTGCTGGGATTTAGTAAGGGCTATGTTCCCACCCAGGCTCCTAAAGGGCATTGTCCAGGTATTCTGACCCAAGCTTCTACGCAATCCCCCAAGCCCTATCTGGCATCACACACATGCTCTCTGCCCAGGTTCAGGTTCCCCACAAAAGATCTGTAGATACCCTGATAGAAATACTTGCACAACAGTGCACTTTCTTTTAAACAATTCTTTAACAAAAAGTTATCTTTGCAAAGAAAACTTCAAGGCAGTTCAATAAGAGTGTTCACTGTCCTTACCACTGCCAAGGTTGACCATGTTTCAGCTGTGTTACTCATCCCTCTGGACCAAATGCCCTTCTATGCTGTCCCATCAACAGAAAGAATCCTTTACCTCTACAATGTCAACCACCCAAAGCCCACTCCAGACACATGAGGCTGATAAAATGCCCATTACTGTCACACTGGTCCCCTTCTGCTTTTAGGAAGTCCAGACATCTCTATGAGAAGTACCTTGTATTGTATGAGTATTGTGCCCTTGGCTGGACTGGACATGATGGGAACTCCTATTCTGGGACCGATCTTCCTCCACCCTCACCCCTTAGCCCCTCTAGCAGTACTATTCAGAATTTGCTACATAGGAGTGCCTTCTCTTTAAGTCTTCTGGGGAACATTTAATTAAAGCAGTTCTGTTGCTTCCCAAGTGAATGGCAAGCTTGGAGGCAACAGAGCCAGGACTCAGAACTGTGGAAGCCAAGATGTGCTATGTTCTGTTTTTCCAATAAACACGAGCAGTGATTTTAACAGTGGAGAGACAATGGGCATGTCTTTGGATCCGTGAGGTTTCATGATTTCCATCTTCAGCCTGGAAAAGTGATTTTAAGCCTCTGGGGAGACATGTGGGAATGACTCTGGGACACAGAGCACTGCTCAAGCCTGCTCTCCTGCCAGTCCCTGATGGATATGACCTGATTCTCCCTCCCCCTGGGTTCCCAGCTCTCAGCACACCTGTGCCCCTGTTCTGCTGCTCACAGGGGACAGGAGGTATCATTAATCAATGTCTTCAGACATGTACAGATGTCTTTCTAAAGGAAACTTCCCCAGGTCCCACAGTTTTCTGCCTCATCATCTTTTCACAGCCCTTGCCACCTGTTACTCATCCAAGTGAAATGTTTAATGTTCCATAAAAGGATGACTCCTACCGTCACTCAGAACATGGCACACTTTCTCCAGTCTGTTCTGGTACCTTCTGTGAAATGCAGGTACCAGAAGACAACGTGTCTTTTCCAGAATCACACAATAAGTAGGACTTTCTCAGCCTGTGAGGACTGGGTTTTAGTCCAGGCTATTGCTCTCAGGCAGCAGATGGCCAAAACTATGTGCTCCCACATTTATCTCCTGCATTTATGAAACTATCAAAAAGAAACACTTACATGATTCAAAACTTATCACCAAGACTTTCTTCTTCCTTTTTCACACCATCTTCCCAGCTCCCTGACCACTGTGAAACAACTATACTAGCTTTCTCCAACCAATACTTAAACTTACAATTTCTAATGACAACAAAACTGCCATTAATAAAATGTCTGTATGTGTAGCTATGCAAGCCTAGGCCAGAGGCTTCCAATAGAACTGTCTGTACTGGAAATAGTGGAAGCTGCTAGCTTTTAGAACGCAGCTGATGTCAGGGGCTGGAGGGATGGCTCAGCAGTTAAGAGCACTGGTTGCTTTTTCAGAGGATCTGAGTTCAATCCAACACCTACAGAGCAGCTCACAACCACCTGTAACTCCAGTTCCATGAGATCTGGGACTCTCTTTTGGCTTCCATGGACACTGCATACATATAGTGCACAGACATACATGCAAGAAAAACTCCCATACAGATAAAATAAAAATCAATAAATCTTTAAAAACTTATTAGTGTTACTAAATAGCTAAATTTTTACTTAAGACTCATTAATTAAAAGTTTGTTTTATTTTATTTTTATATACCATCTGGAGCACATTTCCCTTTGAAAGTGTAGAGTACTGGCATCCCTGGGAAGAGGAGGAGTAGGCATCCTCTGATCTTCCACTCAGAGGTGCCTGTGGGAAATCTTCTCCAAGGCACAGAAAACACATAGTGTATTGAACTTCAAGACACAAAGTGAGCATGTTAGCTGTGAGAGGAATCAGGGCCAAATAAGTTACCCAAATGTGTGGTTGGTCATGGTGTTGCACAGATGAAAAAGATGCTCCAACTAGTAAACATTGGACTGATCCCTATAACTAACATCAGCCAATCTAGGTGTGGTCCTGTGGTAGTTAGAATGCATGGAGTTCCAGGATCATCCTCAATGCCACAAAAGGAAGTTTTAGAATCAATAATGTTGTTAGCACAACGTTGTGAAAATGAGCCCAGTGCGTAGGTGTAAACTATTTACATCACTGTGCAAAAAGTAAACATCACAGAAACCTTAATGTGAGTAACCCTTCCTCTGTGGGTGGAATCTGTTACTGCTTCCTCCATAGTCCTATGACACTTGAGGGACACTCCTATTGTCTAGCATTAACCACCTTTCACTTCACTCATTTGTGAGCTCCCAGAGTAGGACTTGTGGCAAATTTGCCATTGAATCCTCATCAGTTAACACAACACAACATGAACTAAATACCTGGCAGGAGGTTGGGGAGAACAAAGCAGCATTCTGTGCTGAGCTTCTGTACCTCAGAAGAATAGAGAGATTCAGGGAAGGAGGCAGTAATGACTCTCTTCATTTCTTGAGAAGCCAAGCCCTCAAGTAATGAGGTCTTAAGCACAGAGAGCTGCAAGAAGGGCAAGAACACACCCAGCCCACCTCTTTCCACCTGGGAGTCAGAGCAGTCTAGCTATTGTTATAGTGCATGGGTTACACATTAAGCAGGCCCCATTCTCTCAGGTCACTCTCAGGGAAAGATGACCATGTTATACAACTAGAGTCACATATGCCCTACTTCCCTGCCTTGGTCATGTAGTATAGGTCACATATGAACTAAACCTGCTTCTTTGTGTGGGAAATCCTTCTCACAGAAGCAGAAACCTTGTTTTGTCCCAAAGACCTAAAACTCCTTCAGTCCATTCTCTATCCACCAAGCCCTCCTGCCTGCCCACTGCTGGCATTAAGGAATCTCTCATCTTAAGAATGACTTGATTTGTCACCCTGTCACCACTTTCTCCTCTCTAACAATGCAAGCAGCTCTCAGGCTGCCTCCTCTTCCTCGAATCTATCTTATTCTTGGCCAGATGCAGGGGCCACAGAAGTTATTGCTTGGAACCTGAGTCCCCATTAAGTTCTGACATTAAGGAAAATCCCTGCTTTAGAATGCATACAACCTAACTGCAGCAACTCAGAGGAGAAAGATTTCTTTTGGCTTATGGTTTCAGAGGGTTCAGTCCATGGGTACTTGGCCCCATGTCCTTGGGCAGAACATCATGTTGGCAGCAATAGACAGTGGATAAGGTTCTTCATCAAATGCCAGACAGGGCACAGAGAAAGACAAGGAACCAGGAGATGGGTAGAATCTTCAAAGGCATGCCCTGTGGGAACTACTTCCTCCAGTCCATCCTCACTTCTGGAAGAGTCCACCACTTCCTAGAATAGTGCCATCATCAGGGACAAAACAGTCAACACATTCACCCTGGGGGGGGCATTTTAAATTCAAATCCTGAGAATCCTCCACACAGCAGCTGATATGCCACCACCCAAAGTTATTTGTTCAGCCCTAACCCTAACCCTTCTAGCTCCCAGCTTTCCCAAAGGCAAGGATTATGCAAACATCTGTAAATAAGCACCATCAGTTCCCATCTTGTGTAATTAACTATAGATGGGACATAAAAGTCACCTATTGGTTGGCTTGACACTATTTTTCTTGGGATAGAGACAGGCTTCAAAGCTCTTGTTTTCCTTCTCACACCCGCTTCTTGCTGCTGTCCCCTTGACATCTCTAGAGCTGGTTGGCTTTGCCACCAGAGATTTCACAAGGCAAAGGGGTAAAAGCTTACTTGGTTTATCTGGGGGGGGGGGTTCCTGTGGATTTTACTAAGGTAACCGGGAAGAGGCCCTAAAAGGAAGTGAGATGAAACTTCCATTATCTGAGTGTTTTTTAATGACTACTGCTTCCCATAAAGGGTTCATGCATTGGCTCTATCCTCTGTCCTGTGAGAAGAATCTCTAGTTGCCAGATGGCTGGGCATGAGCCACATGGCCTGGCATTTTGTGCCTTCCTGTCCAATAAAATGAAAAATTTAAACCAGACACAGAAAAAGAGCTTTTATTAAAATCATGTCTTAATTGTGAGGCTGAGCACCCTGGGAGTGGAAGTCAGCATTTCCAGACCTTAGAGCACAGGAAAGGAGGACAAAACTGCCACCAGCAAAGTGCCAGACAATGATGTAATATGATCCCACATGAGGGGATCTCCACCCTAGCTGTCCACTGGGGACACTTAGGAGCTGCAAACAAAAGGGCCCTCCTAACCGTCCTAGGGACCTAGCTTCTATACCTAGAATAACATAATACCTTCTGGATGGGGTCGATAAGCATCCAGGGCTGAGAAATCACTGTGCTGAGGATAAATGAGGTTTTTTTTTTTTTTTTTTTTTTTTTTTTTTTTTTTTTTTTTTTTTTTTTTTTTTTTGGTTTTAGAACAAACACTTTACTCTGAGAGATAATAATTTAGAGGTCTTCTTGGCAAGAAACTACCTGGGCATTTGGGATAGCTCTGAGTATTTCTAAAATGATCTAAATATAAGTTCTGTGGACTGATAATAGCTACCCATGGTTGTGTAATACATTACCAGAACCTTAGTAGTATAAAGGAATGCATAATGACTGCTTTACAGATACAGTTCAGTGTCTAGAGTGATGACTGTGTCAAAGTCAATGTATCCTCTGAAGGCTTAATGGGGAAGGTTCCATGTCAAAGTTCACATGACTGTTGGCAGATCATATCCTTGGAATCTGAAATGCGCCCACTCCCTACAGGCTCATACTTTGGAGAGTTGGCCTCCAGCTGGTAGAAGGTTCTAGAATCTTTGGGAGGTAGAGCATTCCTGGAAGAAGTTGGTCACTGGAGGCAGATCCTTGGAGAAATATTACCCCTGGTCCCTGCCTATCATTGTCTTGGCTTCCTCATCTGCCATTATGTGAACTGAGATACTGCATCAAGTCCCCATGGTAGCCTGAACTCTTAGGGAGTGTGAGCCAGTATAAAGTTCCCTTTTTTATGTTGTTTATGTTGGAGAATTTGGCCACAGCAACATAAAAGTAACAGATGTGATGATTTAGTTTCTTGAAGTGTGTTGAACTAAAGCCTCACTGGCTAAATAGCTGCCCTCATGCTCTTGCCAGATGGGCCTCTCAAACATCAAATATATAAGCTTAGAGGGCAATAGAGAATAAGTACACACAAGACACAATTTACAGCTAGAAAGGAAGTGAACTCCCATCACCTTTGCAACACACTCTAGATTAGAAACAAGGCATAGTTCTTCCTTTAACACGCATACAAAGGGAAGACAACATACAAGGACATATATGCCAGGAGTTGGGAATGTGTGGTCATCATCTTAGACGTAGTTCCAACTGTGCTCTAATAATTCAGTAGTACAAAAGCATGTCCTACAGGAAGGACAGCCCTTCCCCATATACTTGTGTACCACAGCTCTACCATGTCTGGACCACCACTGCGACAACTGCCAGCCCCTGGAGATACTCAAAAGTATGGGAGCACTAAGTCACCCAATGTCTCCTAGGTGAAGTCTAACATTCAGTGGAGAGTTTATAAGACTCAACTGAAAGCACAGAGAAATTTGGGGTAATTAGTAACTCTCTGGATTCTATTGAGGACATTCAACCAATAATCACACTCCTTCTTTAAATAGTTCTGTCTTAGACAACGTGGGATGGCTATTACACAAAGCCCTAGTAGGTTGCCATAAATAGCATTTATCTCTCACAGTTTGGAATGTAGATGTCTCAGATCAGAGCAGTGGTTGATTTGGAATAATTCACACATTATTGGTTTGTAAACTACTTCCTTCTTTGCTAACATCTACCCTAGTCCCCCCCATTTCTTTTTTCTTCCTTCCTTACATTATTTTTCTTTTTTACATTCATTTTTATGTGTTTTCCTATGTATGTATGTATGTATGTGTATGCATGTATGTATTATGTATGTGCATCATGTGCATGCTAGGTACCCATGATGGCTAGAAGAGGAGTTACAGATGGTTATGAGCTGCAATATGGGAATCAAACTCAGGTGTCTACAAGAGCAGCAATATTCTTAATGGCTGAACCAATTCTTCAGCCCTACATCTATCTTGTCACTGCACTTTTCCTTTCATCAGTAAATTTAACTGAACAAATCAATAAACCACCCATTTTCACATTTACATTATCTTCAACATGTCTTAAGACATATGAAGAAGACTGATTTTATAAAAATTTTCTTAAATGCACAAATATCTTTCAAATAGGAGCCTGTCCTAAATCCTATACTGCTGTTTGCATGCTGCATTTACAGGTGTTTTCCTTTGTACATTTCATTTTGCCTTGGATTCCCCAAGGCAGTTGCTTCAGTTGGAGTTAATAACTCAGAGCCCAGTGTTTAGCTTGGAAGAGGCAAGCTGCTGCAGATCTCTGGGTTAACTAGCCCAAGGCCATGAGGAAAGCTTTTAAAGGCATCAGTTGGAGGGAGGTTCAAGCCTGGTTCTTCCACAGCTCCCATTCAGGTAACTCAATGTCCCAGAGGCATAAAACTTTCAGATCCCTCCCATTTGCCTGTTTGCCAAGAATACCACAGGGGACTTCAGAGAGGAACACAGAATGTCAATTGGAGAGAAATGCTTAAACAAAAAACAAAACAAAACAAAAAAACCTTTTAATGGTTTTCCTTGTTTTGCTCTAGAGCATTAGTAATTGGATAAAACATCCATACTGCTATCATTATAGAATTTTCTTTCATGTGTATAGTCATATGTAGGGGTGCACACATGTGTGCAGATGCATGTGCCATTGTGTGAAGGTCAGAGGACAATTTCAGGTGGGATCCATCAGGTAACATTCACCCCTTCACTCTTTCCTCCCTTCCTCCCTCCCTTTCTCCCCTCCCTCCCTCCCTTCCTTTCATTTTTCCTTTCTTCCTGGACAGTGTCTCTGGATGGCAAGGAATTTGACAAGTAAGCTAAGTTGGATAGTTAGTGAGCCCTAGGGATCTACCCATCTCTGCCTCCGCTACATCTGAATTACCAGTGTGTCCCACTATGCCTGGATATTTCCCACATGGGTTCTAGAACTAAACTCAGGTTCTCATGCTTGGTTCCAAGGAAAGCACTCTGCCAACTGAGCCATCTCCCAAGCCCACTACAGAATGTTCTTATCATCCATCCTCCATTACAATTACCAGTGGGAGACAGAGAACCCAGAAGTCCGCCCTCTTCACATCATGACTGGTCATGACTAATGGTCTACTTGTGGCATGTAGCATGTGCAAATTGAGAAGCCAGGACTCGATTTCAACTCAGGAGGAGTACATAAACATGGGGAAATTCTACCACTACCACAACTCCCGTTGCACAGAACCCACTTCTCTTAGAAAGAAATTGGCTGCAGTTGCCCATTTCCCAACCACACACTTTCCCCCTTTTCTCATGGAACTTTCAGGGGTTGCATCGCCTGCCCTTTGTTTCTGAGGCGGTAGTGATGGTAAAAGTCGGAGCACACGAGAAACTCAAGGCACATTTCACAAAGAGCCATTCTAGACCTCTGAGGAGAATTCTCTCTGTTCAACTAATTTAAATCATTTTGGTGTCAGACACGAAGTACCAGTGAGTTGGACATTTCATTTTGTGACTCTAATAGTCAAGTACTGCTAAGGTTTTGGGCTGGGGGAGACACTGGCTCCATTTTCCTCAGGCCTCAAGCTGGAATTGTCTAACCCATCTTTTGTCGGCATTTCCTTCTGAAACATGGTGAATGCGTCCAGATGTTTCTAGCACTTTATCATACTGTTTGGTTCAGGGAAGATGGGTTTTCGTCTTCCCGAGAACCATAAACATCTAACATGACCTGCTTGCATCTCCTCAAATACATCATTTCTCTCAACCCACAAACTGACCTGTCACAACAGGATGAACACCATCCCCTCTTGCTCCCCCGCCCCACCCCCACCATCAGTTAAGTCTCAAACATAAATCAGTTCTCTTCAGAACAGACAGAGCCTCTTAATGTCAAAAGAACAAAAGCCTTCACCATTTCCACTTCCCCCTGGAGTCCTTTCATTCCCCTCTCTTCCTTCTCAGCAGGACCCAGGGTGTCTGCTCTATTTTCAGTAGAATTGGAGGCTAAACCTGAAGGGTACTGTGGGCTTCCTCCTTAGGAGGCAAGCTAGTGCCTCCTCCTCACTTTAGTCCCTGGTATAGAATGTGGACACAGGCTGGGTTCCCAGAATCCTCCAGGGTATTGTATTGGAACATAAAAATAGACTTCCCCCTGCAGGGGACAGATTCCACTTAGAATTCTGAAATTTATTCTCAATTTCATTTTCCACCAAAGGGACTAGACTTAAAACTAGGCAGCTGGCAAATTGCCACAGAGTTTTTCAGCTTGCTGGCTATGACATCTCATGAGAACTACTCCCAAGGCTTACAGAAGTCTTCCGTTTCAGGAGCTCAGTGGGAAGCTGGAGTGGCTCCATCTGTCTCTGCTCATAAGCCTGTTAACAATGCTACATAGGCCATGGTACTCAGTGACTGGTGCAAGAAGCGCCCAGGGCCCATTGTTTGCCTCCATGGCACTTGATGGCTTTGCTCTGTGCTTTGTTCACCTCTTTATTAACATCTTTTTTTGGGTGGTGATATAGGGATTAGAACCCAGGGTCTCATGCACAATAGGAAAACCCTCTACTCAGACTTGTCATCTCAAGACCTTTGCACACAACATTCCTTCTTCTTGGAGCCCTTAACCTTCTGATCTTCCTTTTTCTCTTTCTTTGAAACTTGGGAGTTTTCCTGAGCATTCTCATTTATCACCCAGAGAACTACAATGCTTTCATTTCACTCAGAACATTCCTCCTGCCTCCACAGGCAGTCAGCTCCATGGTCACTGGGACGGGGGTGGAGTGGTGGGGTGGGGGGAGTGGTAAGGGGGTGGCTGCTAGTTTGGGTTTTGACTATATTTCCCAGATGGTAGTTAGTTCCCTGCTGTCTACCTGATCAAACCATGACTTATAGCAGGTGCTCATTACATACTCATTGCATGAATGCATAAATGAATGAATTACTTTTATAATACTCTTAAAATGTTAGGAAAATAGCAGCCTATTTTCCCAGCACTTGGGAGTTAAAGATAGGAGGATCACAAGTTCAAGGTTGTCCTCAGCTAGCCTGAGTTACCTGAATCTTGTCTTAGAAACTCAAAATAGAAAAAAGAGAAAACATGATATCCATTTTACAGATAAAACCACAGGCTGTGTGACTTAAACACTATCACACAGTTAATATGTGCTGGAAGTGGGAGTCAGAACCAAGTGTTCTGGCTCGAATTCGTGTCTTTTTATTAATTTAAAGAAGTATTTGAACTTTGCAATCATTTTGAGTTATAAATTATTTAATACCAATTTTAGTGCATAGTTGATGAATTTTGACAAATATATACGCCAATAGAGACACCACCATGTTAAACAAGATATAGAGTATTTCTTTTGCCCCAGGAAACATCCTTCTGCCTCTCTGTATTCCAAAACACTGATCTTTAGTGCCAGGACAGCATGTGTGTGTGTATGCATGTGTGTGTGTGTGTGTGTGTGTGTATGTGTAACGTTTCACTATTAAGGTATATGGCTTCTCCAAACTTAAGACCTCTCATTTGTAATCCACATGACTGCAATAAACTATCTCTCCCATGGATCTATATAAAATAGTTGATGCGTGTAAAATATTGAGAATGACATTCATTGTTGCATTGGTTTACTTGGGCTGCTACAACAAAAGATCACAGGCTGCGTAGCTTGAACAATAGAAACTGATTTCTCCATAGTTTGGGATGCTGGGAACCCCAGATCAAGGCACTGAAAGCTTGCTTTCTGGGAAGGCATTCTTTCCAGCTCACAGAGAGTCAGCTTCCCATGGAGTCTTGGCATGGCTTTTCCTAAGGGCATGTGCAGAGGGGGGGGGGTGTCCGCTGTCTCCTCTTTTAATACAGTCATTCACAGCTCACCCATTTAACACTAATTACCCGCTAAAGTCCCTTCCTCAGAGCACCACTGTATTAGGAGCAGAGCTTCAATTTGGTCAGAACTGAAAGGAGGGACACAATTTAGTACAAGTAGTTATTACTATCATCTCAACATCATATACCAGGATGTGTCAGAGCTAAGATTTTTCTCCCAGAGATTAACTTATTCCATGACTCTCCTTTGACTTTACGGAAGCCATCAAGTGATAAAAATAGTAAAATGAGAAGATGTGTGACTTTCATTTGCAGAAATGATGGTTTTCTGAGCAGCCCTGTCTTCACACTGACACACTGTCACGAACAGGGATAGTACAGAAAGGGCAAGATTTGACGATTAGCAGCCTTTGAGCTTTCAATTTTCTCTCACCATGATAGAATCCTGAGATAATTACTTTATAAAGAGAAAAAAGATTATCTTAGTGTCTTAGTCACAGTTCTATAACTAATGCAACTAATGTAAAGGAAAGCATTTAATTAGGGGCTTGCTTAAAGGTTCAGAGGCTTAGTCCATCATCATCATGGTGGAGTCATAGCAGCATTTATGGTACTCGAGCAGAGGCTGAGAGCTGCACCCTGAGATGTAGGCAGCTGGTGGGGAGGGAGAGGGAAAGGGGGCTCAGTGTGGGCTTCTGAAACATTAAAGCTCACCCCCAGTGACAGGTTCTCTCCAACAAGGCCATGCCTTTTAACCCTTGTAAAACCTGGGGGGTTGCAGAGGGGAGCAGGGGAGGGAGAGGGACCTGGGATTGATATGTAAAATAAGATTGTTTCAAAATAAAAAAAATATAAAAAAAATCAATTTTCATAAGTTAAAAAAATGTATTCGCTGGTGACAAAGCATTCAAATATATGGCCCATGGGGCCATTTTTATTCAAACCTTATTGTTCTGGAGCTTCTAGTCCAGGATCCTGTGACGCTAATAGCATTGGGCTTCCAATGAGGCAACCCATTACAACAGAAACGTGTGGCAAAGTTTGAAAACCATCCGTTTTGTAAGCTAGAAATCAAAGTGAGGAAGAAGGTTGTAGTAGCTTGAATGAGAATGTCCCCCATAGGCCCACATATTTGAATGTTTGATTCTCAGTGGAATTGTTTGGGAAGGGTTAGGAGGTGTGGCCTTGTTGTATAGGAGGTGTGTTACTGGGGATGGGCTTTGAGGTTTCAGTTACCTTACCGTTCCCAATTAGTTCTCTTTACCTTGTGCCTATGGATCAAATGTAAGCTCCAGAACCATGCCTGCCTGCCTGCCTGTTGCCATCGTGATGGCCATACATTCACCCTCTGAAATGGTAAGCCCAATAAACTCTTTCTTCTATAAGGTGCCTTGGTCATGGTTCTTTAGCTCAGGGCTAGCAAAGTAGTTAAGACAAATGGACTAGGATATCCCACTCCAATTCAAATATACACCTCTGTTAACCTAAGGACCTCACACTAAATCCCATATCCCAATGGTTCTGCCATCTCCAACAGTGCCATCCAGGAAACAAAGCCTTGAACCTGTGAACTTTTGGGGGACATTTATTCAAATCATACCAAGCCCTAGAATGGAAACTGTGAGATGGAAATAATAGCTGCCCTTAGCTATCGGGACTGTGAGATCACATAAAGAGTCTCTATATGCATGGCTATTTGTAGGCTCTTGGCTATGGGGTCTATATATTGCTCTTACATGAGGGTCTATCCAAGGGTGAGTTTTCAGATGAGGTGTGTTCAATGTGCTGACTTCAGTTCTGTCAAGAATCATACTTAGTCTCTTCCTAACCTTCCTTACTGATGGCCACCATTTCTGTAGGACAGTTTCAATGAACCTATGTTGGGAAGCTTGCCTAAGAACCAGGAAGCCGTATCCCCATTTGTTTAACTATCCTGAAAAGAAAGACAACACAGCAGAGAAGAAAGAGCACACTCCTCAAGTCCAAGGTTTTCTCGCAGAAGACATGATACTCTCAGCAGAGAAATCCAAAAGTAAAGGGACTGCATAGGATACCCCTTTCCTCGGAGGCCCCTTCTGGTCACTGAAATAGAAGTAGACTGCAATGACTTAATTCAAAAGTGCAATATTTCATGAGTAGCAAACATCAAGGCATCTGGAGAAAAAAAATGCTTCTCCAAAGACTAACACTTGCTCAGACATCAGAGAGCTTCTGGGAGACACTTGGTCCTTCTCATAGTAGAACTAAATGAAAAGTTTAACAATCTGGATCTGAGGCAGCTGGCCTTGTTGATATCCCTAAGGAAATATTTCCTTAAAAGGGTACTGTGGGTGGTAAAAACTAAAGTAGAATAATTATGGCTATAATTCCCATGTTGTTTAAAAGATGTTCAAGGACCATTAAAGAAGGGAACTTCTCTGGTTGGAAATTACATATCACATGAATATAAAATTACTCCCAAAGGCTCTGATGCATCAGGGACCATTTGAAGGAGGTCTCACCAAGATGAGGCCCTGGGCAATTGTATAGGTGCACCAGGTTCTGGCTAATTCTTTCTATGTCATCATCCCTTTTCAACTTTCCTGGGTAATATATCACACAAAAACAAAACAGAATCCATTTCACAGAAGAGAAAAATAAAGGTCAGGCAGATTAACTTGACTCCAGCCACATACCTAGTAAATAACTGAGTTAGTGATCTTATTCTGAAGGGTTGTCTCAGCCATCAAGTTTATTCAAATACTAAAAGAAGTGACTGGGGAGCTCTGACTAGGTGCGCAGGCACTGCAACATATGGGTAAAGTAGTTAGAGGTCTCCCTGTGTACAAGGTAGAGATATAGCACTCCCAATGCTTTTTCCTTGGACTCTAGGACAGTCATGTCCTAGAATGTCCTTAGCTTCCTTGGACTCAGAACAGTCATACTTAGCATACAGCTCTGAGGTGCCTTCTGCACAACACAAACACTTCCTTCAGTTATTCAAGCCCTTTCATAAAAAATGCCAGTGAGCTGATGATGGCCACATGGGAAGAATGCTGAGGGCTGAACAGAAAGAATGTGACAGAACCTGCCATGTTAATAGGGATAGAATGTATACATATATGTACACACACACACACACACACACACACACACACATATATGAAACTACATCATGATGTCTTGGTTTCAAGTGACAGAACAACCAATCAGATTATGTCATAGAAAACGAGACTCTAGCTTTGTCCTGGACATGTAATGAGAACTTAGTTTTACTGACATTCTGTCCTTGGCTTGAGTATCTAAAATGGAAGTGTTTCCTATGGTAGCAAACCAAGGTGCTTCTTCACAGTGGCTGAAGAAGTCCACACATCTTCACAAACCAGCCTACAGTGGCCTCCAGACTTCCCAGCACGCGGTCTCATTGACACAGCGTGACATCCTGGGAGCTGATGGTATTGCTTTGTGAGCTATAATCATGCTTTACACTTAACACTGCATTTAGTGATTTCCTGTGGGAGCTTCAAGCTTGAAAGCCGCCATGGTGAGAACATTCACACACCAGAAGCCAGCAAATGCTTCAAACCATGGCTTATCCCACATGAATCCCATGGATTGTTAGTTTACAAGCATACTGTGGTCACAATCCATTATTTATTGTGATAAACTTTATGTGTAAACTGGACTGGACCATAGGTATAGGGTGTCCATTATGTTGTTTCTGGGGGTGTCTGTGAGGGTGTTTGTAGAAGACAGCATTTGACTTGGTGAAGCTGGGTGAAGGAGGTGGTTTTCTCAACATGAGCAGGAGCGAGCCACTCAGCTCACCAGGGCTTGACTAGAACAAAAGGAAGGAGGCATTTGTTCCAAGTTTGTTTGCCTTTAGCTGGGATGTCAATTTTCTGTCATTCAGGCTCCCAGTTCTCAGACTTCTAGGTCTGGGATGCTCACCATCAGTGCTCAGGATTTTAAACCATATCATAGATTGTCCTAGACCTGTAGGCTATAGCTGGGGCCCTCTATAACTACATGGGTCAATATCTTAGGTTTTGAGTGTTAAATGTCCCTTATAGGCTCATGTGTTTGATCTGGTGGTGCTCTTTGGAAGGTTGTGAACTTTTGGGAGATGAGGCCTACCTATCTCTCAGACAGCAGGACTGGGGGTTACTGTTGAGCCTTGGCTCTGTTTTGGAACTGTGCTTCCTGATTCCAAGAGATCTGAGGAAAGCAGACCACAGGGTTCCAGTGTCAGCTAATACCACTTTGGACCAAGCTCATCCTAGCAACAACAGCGTTTTCACTGTGACACACTATTCTCTGGTCCATGCATCAGCATAAATCCTTCCTTCCTTAAGCTGCTTCTTGTCAAATATTTGGTTACAGAGATGATAAATGTAACTAATAAGATACTATATATACAATACATATATACATATATACATAGATATATATGTATATATACACATATATATATATATATATATATATCACATATATTGTGTGTGTTCTGTTGGCTTTGTTTCCAAATACAAAATCTGTAGCACATATTTATTCTTCCCCCCATATAGTAGAAACAGACATTTCTAAGAAAAACAATGAGAAATTATATTCATTTGACTGGACCTGGTGGTACATGCCTATAGTCTCAGCTGCTTGGGATGCTGAGGCAGGACCTTCAAGACCTTCCTGGGATACCAAGAAAGCTTGAAGCCACCCTGTGCAATACCCTGGCTCAGAATGTCAGCAGTAGAGTACTTACACAGCATCCACAAGGCCCTAGGTTAAATCACCAGAACAGAAAATAACCACCAGAAAGAACTTGCCTCTCCAGAAGTTTCTCTACATAGAGTATATGTTCCTCAAATAAAGGGAAAACTAGGAGGGAAAAAGCAAAGAAAGATCATATTTCTAAGCCAGTAACCATCTCTCCAAAACTCTTAACTGCAGATGGCTTCTCCATGGAATAATTTATGTGTAAACTGAACAGGTTTTACCCCAGACCCAAATGTCTGCCTCGGATTCCCCAGCTCCCCACCAGCCTCAATTTCCACTGGATCAGCTTTGTGTCTCCCTCTAATTGCAGCATTTAAACTGAGATTCATGGCTGTCTTCCACAGCAAAGCTTGTCGAATGCTTCATTCTCGGGGTAAACAGATTTCCAGTGAGGGCTGCCAGCACCACTGAGAACCTGCCAAGCTTGGCAGATGCTAAGGTTTGAGGTTCTTCTGTCTGTTCTCAGCTCCACGCTGGCTGTGAACTAGCTCTACTCCCCACAGCCCACCAGACTCTAGGCTACTTTTGCCAAACACCACCTCCTCTGTTCAGCCTCGTGCTTCCTACTGGTCAGATTAGCTGAACCAGTGACGGTCCTGATGCAGCCCAATGGCAAAGGCTAGTCTCCTCTTCCCATTGTTCCCTGATTTATCCCTTGACCTCCACAAAGGGGAGACATTTCTCTGTACACTCCCCCCTCCCTCAATCCATCAGTCAGTCTGTCGCCATGAATACTGCCTTCCCCACAATACTGACCACAGCCATCATTTGTCCCTTAGCCATGTTTCTTTAATCGGGATAAAATCTGAAGTGAAGGTAGTGGACTGTGTTTTTTTGTACACAAGCCTCAGCCTTTGAGTGATCTTTGAGTGACACAGCTCACAGCAAACTTGGTGTGACCAAACCACCTGAAAGAATGAATTAAAAGAATAAAGATTTGTTTTAGCTCAGGGTTTCAAAGAGATGTCAACCCCAAGTCCTCATCTGTGGACTCTGGGTCCATGAAAAGCAGAGTGCAATGGTGGAACGCTGTGAAGGATGCTGTTCATCCCATGCTGGTTAGCAAACAGAGAATGAAGAAGGGCCTGCAACCTCCAACCAACCTTCAGCTTCCACCAACTTAGTCCCCATGTCCCAAAGTTTTCATGAGTGTCTCAACTAGCCTCCTGGGTTGGAAATTCTAGTCTTTCCACACATGAGCCATGGAGGACATTTCACACACAAACAATAGCAAGGCCTTTCCTTGGTAATGGTCTAGCAAAGACGAGAACAAACATGCTGAGCCTTTTAACTCTGGAGCTCAGCTGAAAAGTAGAAACACCCTGCCTGGCATTGTATTATATGACTTTGGGACAGAGATGGCACCTCCTCCCTTTCTCCCCCAGAGGCCTGGTGGCCTTGCCCTTACCAAGTCCCACCGCTTTATTCTTCCTTGATGCCCACATTCAAGTTCTGTATTTCAGCTGTGGCAGAGACTCGCAATAGTGCCCACTTGTCAGCCCTTGCTATGTGAAGAGCCAAGCTCTGTCCATCGGAGAGAGTGCGGGTGGGAAAAGAGCCGCAGGGGAAAAGGCAAGTCCTGACCTCTTGGGAGGGAAAGAACTTTGAGGTGACTGCAGAGAGGACACTTTCAGGCTGATACAAAGGAAAGGAAGACACCAAAGACTAAGCCAATTTTCAGCAGTCACACCAGTGAAATTAGATAGATTGATGGCTTGAAATTAGCCAGTGGTGGCATTCAAAGTCAAGGAAAGGAAAGTTGTAGTGGACAGGGATCTACAGGGACAGGGACCTGCAATGGACAGGTGATGGGGGATGTCCTTCCGTATGCTGTGAATATGTGTTTCTCTTATTGGTTGATAAATAAAGCTGTTTTGGTCAATGGTCAGACAGCATGTAGCCTGGCAGGAAGTAAAGGCAGAGCTACAAGACAAGGAGAATTCTGGGAAGAAGAACTGGGAGAGTGAGCTGCCAGCAGGATACCATGGAGCTACCAAAAAAAGCAAGAGACTTGGGCATCACTGGCAAGACAAGACCAAGTAGAAATATACAGATTAGTAGAAATTGGTTAATAATTATGAGAGAGCTAGACAAGAAGTAGCCTGAACCTTCAGTGAAACAGTTTATAATTAACATAGCCTCTGTGTGTTTATTTGGGACTGAAGGGCAGCAGGACTGAGCTGGACAGAAACCTCCATCCACACACAGGGGTCTGCAGTGGACAGGGTTCTGCAGTAGATGGGGGACTGCAGTAGACAGGGGACTGCAGTGGACAGGGGTCTGCAGTGGAAAGGGGTCTGCAGTGGACAGGGGTCTGCAGTGGACAGGGGGACTGCAGTGGATGGGGATCTGCAGTGGATGGGGGACTGCAGTGGATGGGTTCTGCAGTAGATGGGGTCTGCAGTGGATGGGGATCTGCAGTGGATGGGGATCTGCAGTGGACGGGGGTCTGCAGTGGATGGGGGTCTGCAGTGGACAGGGGTCTGCAGTGGACACGGTCTGCAGTGGACAGGGTTCTGCAGTAGACAAGGGTCTGCAGTGGACAGGGGTCTGCAGTGGACTGGGGTCTGCAGTGGACAGGGGTCTGCTGTGGACAGGGTTCTGCAGTGGACTGTGGTCTGCAGTAGACAGGGGTCTGTAGAGGTTTCCTTTTTTTCAACATGCCCTTTACTGTCTAGAAGCTGACCAATCTCACCTATGATGTCTCAAGTGTATAAAGATATTCTCTTCACTGGGCCTGTAGGCACAGGCCTGCAATATCAGTTACTCAGGAGACTGCAGCAATAGGTTCGCAAGTCCAAGTTCTGTTTGAATTACAGGGCAAGCTAAAAGCCAACCTGGGCAACTTAATGAGACCCTGTCTATAATCAAGTGACAGAAGAGATAAGGATACTTCTTAGTGGTAGAGTGCTGACCTAGTCTGCAAGAGGCCTTGGACTCAGTCATCAGCAGAGGAAAAAAGATTCCCCCAAAGATTCACGCCATCTGATATATACATAATAGAACTGTAGCCTTATTCTGAGGAAGAGATATAGATCTGGATACTTCTAAGTCTCCCCAAGCTGTTCATTCATAGAAATAAGATGACATACCCTTTCCTTTCAGGAAACTTCTAGAACGAAGCTATGAAAACCTGGGTATTGACACCCATTTCCCAAGAACTCTTGGAATGTTATGTTCTGCTGCTGGTGCTGGCCCCCACTTCCTGCTTCACTATGGATGTGTTGGGTCAGCTCAGTGCCTTCCTCACAGATGACTTCAGCTCTGTTCTACATTGCCCCACCCCATCATCCTGGGATTCTCTCCTTTGTCACACAAGGTCAGAGGTAAAGGGTGCTGTTCAGGTTCTCTCCTACTCTCTTTCTCATCCTCCTCTTCCTTATCTTCTCCTTCTGTACTGTATGTGCCATTGTCTTCTAGAACAGCAAGACCTGCCATCCGGCTATAGAAAGGATTCTACCATGTAGGGGTAGAATCTCTACCATGTAGGGGTCTGTCTATTGGGGTGCATTTTATTCCCAGGTGACTGGATGACCTCACAGAATTCTGGTTTCCATCTCATATCCCAAATGTTCCTTAATTTGACTTAGCATTTATATAAGGCTTGTCTGCCTGCTAGGAGTTACAGGTCTGAGCTGCCAGAGTAAGGCACAGTCATTGATAAGTTATAAACACTGAAAAACCCTTATACATTCTGTTTGTAGGTGGGTTTGGAAATGTGAGTTGTGCTTCCTCTAGAGGTTCTGATGATGATTATCAGGCTAGGTGGTAACCGGAAGCTCTCTGCTAATGCTCATGTTGAGAACTACCCTACACCTTCTCTAGCAGGTGGATCCGTCTGTCTTCTTCCAACCTGCTCCACTTTCTTACTCCATAGTCCAACTATTGAGAAATTAAAAGCAAGCATCCTAATTAATCCCATGACCCAAAGACTGATGACACAAAACACAATGAGTAAAAATCTGTGTTAAACATCTTTAGGTTTGCTATGGTTTCGATTTTATTTTTGTCTCTTTGGATACAGGTTCTCAGGTAACCTAGGCTGACCTCAAACTCCTTATACAACTGAGGATGGCTTTGAATTTCTGATCCTCCTGCCTTCACTTCTCATCTAGTTATTAGAGGCATGTGCCACTATATCCCCAAATGGCCTCTATATTATCCCATGTGTACACAGATTATAAAATTCACAAAAGTCAGTAACAAAAGCTTATTGTCTGAGTGTATCTTATAGATATGACATCATTATAAAATAAAATTAGGGGCTAGAGAAACAGTTCAGTGGTTAAGAGCACTGGCTACTCTTCCAGAGGTCATGAGTTCAATTCCCAGCAATTACATGGTGGCTAACAACCATCCCTAATGAGAGCTGGTGCCCTCTTTTGGCTTGCAGGTATACATGCAGGCAGAACACTGTATACATAGTAAATAAATAAATCTTTAAAAAAATAAATATTAGAAAACATAAGACTGCTGGGTGTGGTGCATGTCTATAACCTCTGTACGCAGACAAAGCTGGAAGACTGAAAGTCCAAGGCCAGGCTGAGCTACAAAGTGAGACCCTGTCTCAATAAAAATGTTTTTAAATATTCTAATTATTATACCCTGCCCCCTGACCCATTGCTCTGGTTGAGCGCTGGAACAGAGGGCAGATCCAACAATCCTGTAACCTTTGGAGAACTTCTTGGAGCTGCCCTGAGAACACTAGACCTGCCTATCCACACGGGCCCACCTGCCTGATCTGTGACCCCCACTGGTCCTCTGCTGGAGTTCCGGGCCCTTCTCAGAGACCTTCCCAGGCCTTTCCCCATGGGACCATTCTAAGTCCCTTCACACCGGATCTTTGACCCTCTTCGCAGGCCCTCATCACCAGGTCCCTGACTGAGGAGAGACCTCCTAGAGAGCTTGGACCACCCAGATATACAGATATCTGACTTCTGACCCACCTAAGCCCACCGGGGGAGTACCATAGAGAGAGACCCCACCTGCACCCACTGGAAGAAATGATGGGAAGACAACAATACAAGAAAATACCTAACAATAGAAAGACAAGCATGACACGACCAGAATCTAGGGACTCTACACCAACTAGAGTTGAACACCCCAAAGATGATGATGCAGAAGAGAATAACTTAAAAATTATTGTCATAAAAATGATAGAGGCACTCAAAGACAATGTGAGAAAATCTCTTAAAGAAATGGAAGAAAAAACAAACAAAAAATTGGAAGAAATTAACAAATCTCTTAAAGAAAGTACAGAAAACCAAGAACAAACAATTAAATAGGTGAAGGAAATGGTTCAAGACTTGAAAACTGAAATAGAGACAATACAGAAAACACAAACTGAAGAAATGCTGGAAATAGAAAACTGGGCAAACAATTGGAAACTACAGACACAAGCATAACCAACAGAATACAAGAGATGGAAGAGAATATCAGGAGCTGAAGATAAACTAGAGGAAATAGATTCATCGACCAAAGAAAATCTTAAATCCAACAAATTCTTAAAACGAAACATTCAGGAAATGTGGGACACCATGAAAAGGCCAAACCTAAGAATAATAGGCATAGAGGAATGCGAAGAAGCCCAGCTCAAAGGTACAGAAAACATATTCAACAAAATCATCAAAGAAAACTTCCCCAGTCTTAAGAAGGACATGCCCATGAAAGTACAAGAAGCATACTGAACACCAAATAGACTGAACCAAAGAAAAAATAAAAAAGAAAACACCTAACATACAGCATAAAGAAAGAATATTAGGAACAGTGAAGGAAAAGGCCAGGTAACATATAAAGGCAGACCTATCCAAATTACACCTGACTTCTCCATGGAAACTCTTAAGGCCAGAAGGTCCTGAATAGGTGTTCTACAAGTACTAAGGGTCCACAGATGCCAGCCCAGGCTACTATACCCAGCAAGCCTCTCAGTCACTATAGATGGAGAAAACAAGATATTTAATGACAAAGCCAGATTTTCACAATATGTACCTACAAATCCAGCCCTACAGAAAGTTCTGGAAGGAAAACTCCAACCCAAGGAAGTTAACTATGCTCACAAAGATATAGGACAATAGATAATCCCACTTCACCAGAACCCAAGAATAAAGCAGGGCAAATATATTCACAATACCACTGCCAACAACAAATCTAAGACAAACAAGTATTAACAATCAATGGTCCTTACTTTCCCTCAACACTGATGGTCTTTACTCTCCTATAAAAGACACAGGCTAACATAATGGATACGAAGACAGAATCCATCCTTCTGCTGCATACAAGAAACATATCTAAGTCTCAAAGACAGACATTACCTCAGGATAAAGGGTTGGGAAAAGATCTTCTAATCAAATGGACTCAAGAAGCAAGCAGGTGTGGCTATCCTAATATCTAACAAGTAAGACTTCAAACCAAAGTCAATCAAAAAAGATGGAATATTTATCACAGGAGAAATCCATCAGCACAAAGTCTCAATTCTGAATATCTATGCTCCAAATACAAAGGCACCTATATTTGTAAAAGAAATGCTAATAAAACTCAAAGCTCATATTAATCCTCACACACTAATAGACTTCAACACCCTACTCTCATTGCTAGACAGGACCACCAGTCAGAAACTTAACAAAGAAACAAAAGAACTAACAGAAGTTATGTATCAATTGGATTTAACAAACATCTATAGAACATTCCATCCAAACACAAAAGAATATACATTCTTCTCTGCTCCACATGGAACCTTCTCTAAAATCAACCACATACTAGGAAACATAACAAACCTCAACAGATTCAAAAAAATTCGAATAATCCCCTGTACCTTATCAGACCACCATGCTTTAAAATTGGAATTCAACAACACAAATCACAGAAACCATACAAATTCATGGAAGCTGAACAATGTGCAATTGCACCATAACTGGGTCAAAGAAGAAATAAAGAAAGAAATTACAGACTTCCTAAAATTCAATGAGAATGAAGATACAACATACCCAAACTTATGGGACACCTTGAAAGCAGTGCTACAAGGGAAGTTCATTGCACTAAGTATCCATATGAAGAAAATGGAGGATAGTCACATTGGAGAATTAACAGCACAACTGAAAGCCTTAGAACAAAAAGAAGCAAACTCACCCCAGAGGAATAGACTCCAGGAAATAATCAATTTGAGGGCTGAAATCAATAACAGAGAAACCAGGAAAACAATGCAAAAAAATCAATGCAATTTTTTTTTGAGAAAATCAACAAGATAGACAAACCTTTATCCAAACAAAACAAAAAGTAGAGAGAGAACATGCAAATTAACAAAATCAGAAACAACAAAGGGGACATAATAATGGACATTGAGGAAATCCAGACAATTTTCAGGTCATATTTTGAAAACCTGTACTCCACAAAAATTGAATATTCAAAGGAAACAGACAAATTTCTGGATAACTATCCCTTACCAAATTTTAATCAAGAACAGACAAATAACATAACTAGACCTATAACCCCTAATGAAATAGAAGCAGTCATCAAAAGCCTTCCAATCAAAAAAAGCCCAGAGCCAAATGATTTCAGTGCAGAATTCTACCAGAAATTTAAGGAAGAGCTAGTACCAATACTCAAATTGTTTTACACAATAGAAACAGAAGGTTCATTACCAAACTCTTTTTACGAGGTCATAATCACCTTGGTACCCAAGCCACACAAAGACACAACTAAGAAAGAAAACTACAAGCCAATATCCCTCATAAACATTGATGCAAAAATACTGAATAGAATACTGGCAAACTGAATCCAAGAATACATCAGAGAAATCATCCACCATGACCAAGTAAGCTTCATCCCTAGGTTGCAAGGATGGTTTAACATGCAAAAATATATCAATGTGATCCACCCTACAAAGAAACTGAAAAAGAAAAACCACAGGATCATCTCCCTAGATGCTGAAAAAGCCTTCAACAAAATTCAACACCCTGATAAAGGTCTTGGAGAGATCAGGGATAACAGGAACATACCCAAACATAATAAAAGAAAAATACAGTAAACCAACAGCCAACATCAAATTGAATGGAGAGAACCTTAAGATGATTCCTCTAAAACCAGGAACAAGACAAGGCTGCCCTCTCTCTCCATATATCTTCAATATTGTACTAGCTAAAGCAACAAGACATCAAAAGGAGATCAAGGGGATACAAGTTGGAAAGGAAGAAGTCAAACATTCAGTATTTGCAGATGATATGATAGTTTACATAAGCAACCCAAAAACCTCTACCAGGAAACTCCTACAGCTGATAAACACCTTCAGCAAAATAGCAGGATACAAGGTAAATCAGTAACCCTACTTTATTCAGACGACAAAGGGACTAAGAAAGAAATCAGAGAAACATCACCTTTACAATAGCCACAAACAACATAAAGTATAGAGGTAATGCTTATCAAACAAGTGAAAGACCTATATAATAAGAACTTTGTGTCTTTAAAGAAAGAAATTAAAGAAGATACCAGAAAATGGAAAGATCTCCCTTGCTCTTGGATAGGCAGGATAAATATAGTAAAAATAGCAATCTTGCCAAAAGCAATCTACAGCTTCTATGCAATCCCCATTAAAATCCCAGCACAATTCTTTGCTGACCTTGAAAGGATAATAATCAACTTTATATTGAAAAACAAAAGACCTAGGATAGCCAAAACAATCCTATACAATAAAAGAACGTCAGGAGGCATCACCATCCCCGACTTTAAGCTCTACTACAGAGCTATAGTCCTGAAAACTGCCTGGCATTGGCACAAAAATAGACAAGTATACCAATGGAATTTTATAGAAAATCCTGATATTAACCCACACACCTACGAACACCTGATTTTTGACAAAACAGATAAAATTATACAATGAAAGGAAGAAAGCATCTTCAACAAATGGTGCTGGCACAACTGGATGAGGGTGTGTAAAAGACTGCAGATAGACCCATGTCTATTGCCATGCACAAAACTCAAGTCCAAATCCAGCCACACTGAACCTCTTAGAAGAGAAAGTGGGAGGTACCCTTGAACAAATTGGAACAGGAGACTGCTTCCTGAATATAACACCAGTAGCACAGACACTGAGATTGACAATTAATAAATGGGACCTCTTGAAACTAAGAAAGTTCTGTAAGGCAAAGGACATAGTTGATAAGACCAAATGGCAGCTCATAGACTGGGAGAAGATCCTCACCAATCCTCCATCTGACAGAGGGCTGATCTCCAAAATATACAGTGAACTCAAGAAAGTAATCAACACCAAATAACCCTATTAAAAAATGGGGTACAGAACTGAATAGAGACTTCCCAATAGAGGAAATCAAAAAGGCTGAAAGACACTTAAGAAAGTGCTCAATATCCTTAGCTATCAGGGAAATACAAATCAAAACTACTTTGAGATACCATCTTACTCCTGCCAGAATGGCTAAAATTAGAAACACCAATGACAACTTATACTGGAGAGGATGTGGAGAAAGGGGAACACTCCTCTACTACTGGTGGGAGTGCAAACTTGTGCAGCCATTTTGGAGACCAGTATAGCAGTTCCTCAGGAAAATGGGAATCAGTCTACCACAGGACCTGGCAATTCCACTCTTAGGCATATACCCAAATGATCCACATCCATGCAACAAAGACATGTGATCAACTATGTTCATAGCAGCATTATTTGTAATAGCAAGAATCTGGAAGAAACCTAGATGCCCCTCAACTGAAGAATGGATAAAGAAGATGTGGCACATCTACACAATGGAATACTATTCAGGAGAATAAAAAACAATGGGATCTTGAAATTTGCAGGCAAGTGGATGGAACTTGAAGAAACCATCCTGAGTGAGGTAACCCAGTTACAAAAAGAGGACCATATTTTTTACTCACTCATATGTGGATTTTATAACTAGAGCAAATGATCACCAGCCTATAATTCACACAGCCAGAGAAACTGGGATACAAGGAGGACTCTGAGAGATTCATGTAAGGTCCCTCACAGAAGGGGAAAGAAACAAGATCTCCTGAGCATATTGGGAGTGGGTTTGGGGGCAGTGATTGAAGGTGGAGTTAGGAGAAAGAGAAGGAGAAGATAGCAGAACATGTGGGACTAAGAAGATTGAGTCGGGGGATGAATAGACGAGAGAGAGAGAAAAAAAGAAATACCATAATAGAGGGAGCCATTATAGGGTTGAAGAGAAAACTGACTCTAGAGAAATGTCCAGCGACCTACAAGGATGATCCCAACTAACAATCTGAGTAACAGTTCAAAGGCTACCTTAAATGACCTTCCTTGATAATGAGATTGATAACTAACTTATATCATAGAGCCCTCATCTAGAAGCTGATGGAAAGAGAAGCAGACACCCACAGCTAAACACTGAGCCAAACTCCTGGAATCCAGTTGCAGAGAGGGATGAGTGATAAGAAAAGGGGTCAAGATCAGGATACAGAAACCCACAGAGACATCTGACCTGAACAAGGGGGAGCTCCTTGTTCACGAAAGGACTTTGGGGGCACCTTCTCCATGGAGAGATACTCCCTTAACCCAGAGACAGGAAGGAGGGCTTAGTCCCTACTCCAAATTACTTGACATATTTTGATGATCCCTCCTGGATGGCATCACCCTCCCTGTGGAGTGTGTGTGGGGCATGAGATGGGAGGGGGATGGGGGCACAGAAAGGAGAGAGGGAACTGGGATCATTATGTAAAAATAAGAAAAAATTAATAAATATACAAATAAAAAAGAAAAAAATTGAATGAGCCAAAATGCCCAAGTAAAAGTGTTCAATATCTTTAGGAATTGGAAAAATGCAACTTTGATATTTGATGTATAATGATGTATAAGTATACAATCAGTGATCTAACAAAAGTTTAAAGTCTAATATATATACATATATATATACATGTGTGTGTGTTTGTGTGTGTGTATACATATATGTATTATATGTGCATCCCTTAGAAATTGTAGCCCATTCTACCAGCATATATGCAAGAGAATGTTCATAGATACAAACTGGAACTAAACCAAACTTCTCTGTACTGTAGAATAGACAAATATGTTATCATATAGTTACTGGTACACTGTCAAGATATTAACACCAGAGAGAAAAAGCTCTAATTCATAGCATCTGCCAATTTCCATGGTGTAAATGCTCCCTCCAGGGCCAATTTCAAGCTCTCAATATTGTATCAATTAGCTTATAGAGTCTATAAACATTTAACCATCAGTTCTCAATTGGGGCAAGCTGGTTTCAGTACATCCCTGGGAATATTCCTAGGCTGTAATACTATTCAGGAATAAAAGGGAATAAATGATAGCTACAGGCAACAGCATGGATAAATCTCATGAATGTTATGTTTTACAAAAAAAAAAAAAACTCAAATAGCAAAAGAAGTCACAGAGCATGACTTCATTGGTAACAGAGTTCAAAATGGATCAATTTAAACAAGAACGTGCATACTTCAGTGGTAGAACGATAAGTAGTAGAAAGGGTAAGCATGCCCTAAATATGAGAACAGTGGCTAACTCTAAAAAGAAAGAGAGGGATCCAAAATGTTAAAGGGTGTATGGTGGGCTTCACTGCAGGTAATGTTCTATTTCTTGACCTAGGTGGTATTAAAAAAACACATTGGTGTTTTTAAAATGTATTCTTGTATATATTCTCATTTGCATGTATTAAATCAGTGGTGTGTTGTAGTCTGTCAAAATAGGCTCACACCAAATTATAATAATCCCCTGTGCTCAACTATTCCCCACTATGCCTCTGTGATGTTCTATTGAATGCTTGACACCAGCCAGATGTGGAACATGTACAGTGAGAAAATGACAAACACAAATGGCAGAGTTTATTTTTTTCTGCTGAAGAATGAATTTATTAACCCACCACTAACAACACATTTGAAATAACCACATGATCCACAGCATTGGCATGTTGAAGAAGGTTATTTTCTTTTTCAAGGATAAATGCCCTCAAAAGTTTTAAAGAAAAACTAAATAAAACAAAGCAAAATGACAACAACTAAACATAAAAAGATGCCTTTAACAATAAAGAAAAAATGGAATATCAGCTGTGAAAGATAACTGGTTGTAAAGAATGTGGTGTTTGCTGTTCTCCATTGATATATAACAAAAACCATCGAATTGATGCTAAAATTAAGGAGCCTATCTGGTCATTCACTTTTATGTTCTTGATGAACACTTTGTAAGAGGCAAAGATGGAGAGGATCAGAAGCATTGCCATCTGCTGCTCAACTTAACTGTCTTATCACCTTCCACCCAATTAGTACTCTTTGGCAATATACTGAGCAGCTAGCCTGTAGTAATTACCTGTAACAACGTGTATCCCTGTGAAAAGAACACTGAATTTCAATCTGCATATTTACAAGTTCTCAAAATATGTGACTGTAAGATATGGTATCACTTTTGTTCATTTCTACTTTCCTAGTGGTAAGCATTTTTTTTCAAGTCAGGGTATCCCTGTGCAGCCTTGGTTGTACAGGAACTCACTCTGTAGACCAGGCTCACCTCAAACTCACAGAGATCTGCCTGCCTCTGTCTCCCAAGAAGTGGAATTAAAGGTATGTGCCACTACCACATGGCTTGTAAGCAATTTTAAATATCATGCTATATTAAAATAATCATGGACCCATTATAAAATTTAACAAATTTTGGTTTCCATGGGGAAATTTTAGACTTGGGGATAGCTCCTTCAGGTAACTCTGAACAAGTACACAGAAGTTATTTTGCTAAAGAAGTATTGGATCCTCCCATGGGTGTACAAGGTGACTAACAGAAGGATGGAAGCCTGGCATCTTTGCCTCCATGCCACATGTCTCCTTTGCCATGGCTTGGACACTAGATTAAGTGCTGGTGTGCCAATCCCCATGTTGACACAGAAAGGAGTGATTACCTAATTTCACTCATTCCCCTTCAAGGTTGGAGGCACAAAGATTAAAGTAACTGAGACAATTTTAACAGACTCCAAGAAAGCTTTCCGAGAGTCTCCAGTCACTGTCCTAAAGCCCCCAAGATCCCAGGAACAGTAGACCCTCACAGACAACCCATCACATGGTTGCGATTCTCTTCAGCTAGGAGCCATTATTTCATGGGAACCTTCCCCCCTCCAAAGAAAACAAGGCTCTCTTTAGGGCCATTTTGTATAAATAGAATTGAGATAATGGTCAACCACATCACATTTTGAAGGAGATTACTTACTTGTGCATGTTTTTCATCCTGCACCCCAATTTTCCTCTATGGTACCTTCAGTACCCTGAAGATGGACTGAAATGCCTAGTTTCCATCCTCTCTAAAGAGCCATTTTTATTAAAAGCTGTGAATAAGACTGGCCCCTGTAGGCTCATATATTTGAATGCTTGGTCACCACGGTGTGGAACAGTTGGATAGGATTAGAAGGATTGGGAGGTGTGGCCTTGGAAGAAGTGTGTCACTGGGTGTGTGTGTGGGGGGGGTGGATTGGATTTCAATGTTTCAAAAGCCAATACCAGGTCCAGGCAAGGTCTCTCTCTCTCTCTCTCTCTCTCTCTCTCTGCTTGTGGATCAGGATGTAGCTTTCAACTATGTCTCCAGGACCATGCCTGCCACCATACTTCCCACCATGATGATAATGGTCTAAGCCTCTGAAACTGTAAGCCTGCCCCCAATTAAATGCTTTGTCTTATAAAAGTCTCTTCATAGCAATAGAACAGTGACCAAACTAAAGCCCTCCTGTGTTTCCATCATTGATTTTGTTCACTTTCTTTGGGCAGGGTGATTAGACCTGGTATGCTGAAATCCCTTGAGTCTAACTCTAACCTCTAGGAATCTGGTATCAGTCCTCTTTAAGCCTGTGAAGTAGACACAGTTCCTTAAGTCTTCAAGGCTGCTTTCCACAGAAAGGGGATTTGATTGTTAAAACAAGTTTAATTGTGAATTAGTATTATTTAAAGTATAAATCTGAAAAAAACTGGGTTTAATAAGAGGTTGATATCACATAAGCCAGCTACATGGAAACTTGACTAGAAAATATTGATTTCATATGGGAGTGGGCAAGATGTGAACTCAGAGGAGGTCTCTTCTCAGATGACTTGACCCACTTGTTTCAAGAACCAAGAATTGAGACATCCAAGAACAAGGCTAACAAAGGGCTCTGTTCTTTGCCCACTGATTCTTTAGAGTCGTGGCTTATTTTGAGTTGCCAGCAAAACAGAAAGGGTAGAAAACAAACTCAAGTATGGGAAGGCTGTTTTATGGCAAGTGATTATTAGAACACCAAAACAGAGTCGATAAGCGAGAATCTACATTCCGGGTTGGGGGGGCAGGCTAAAAGCCATACACTGTGGACATCTGTCCCCGCCAAGTCCTCATGCTCACTCTATTCCATGAGGTAAAGCACATTTTAGTTCACCTCACTAATTTTTCCTGGTCTTATGCTTCCAGCTCTCAGTTCTTTTTACACTGTTGGGTACAATTTGATTCACATTGGTTATTATGAGATAAACAACCTTCATGAGGTACCATGTCTATGCTTCCAGAGGCAGCTTCACCTAGGACATCATGGAAATGAAAATCACCAAGCTCCCAGATCCCAGGAGATAAAGAGCTGTAAATTCTACTTCTGCTTCATCCTTAGATGCTGGGACCAAATCTAAGCCATCTTAAGAGTAGGAACCACATCCTTTACACTTAGAATCTCTCTTTCTGGAAATCTCCTTTTTGTTCTTGCCTAAGAGTACCTCTAAATTTTGCAACTTGTGGCTGGTTGACATTTCTATTACATTATTTCTAACACAATTGTGGTGCACCCTGGTGTAAGGATATGCTGAAACCAAACCACAGGTATCGTTGTAGAGACCTAGATTTGATATTCCAAACAACAGAATGTCATTTCAGAGCCACTGAGACTTGGAGGGAGGTCAGAGGGAAGTAGCAAAAACTTTGCCAGAATTGTAAAGCTCCATAAACCTGAAATATACACCCTAACCCAGGCTTTCACCTCAACTCTCTCAAGTCAGAATTTCTTGAAGTGTGAAACAGGCAAAGTTTGAGTCTCATTTACAGTCCCTGTAACTGTAACAAAATATCCAAGAAAGTGTCCTATGGGGGACTTTGTGGAGTAGAAGATGGACCCACCCCACTTTATAGAAACGTAGGCCCCAATCAAACAATCTAGACATCAATGAAGAAATACTAGAAGAGAAGGTTTTCAGTGCATGGGGCATGTCCTATAGATTTCTGTGGTCCTTGAGAACAGAATTGATCATTCATTCACAAATGCAGAATTCTCATTGAGGTGACCAGGACATGGCTGAATCAAGAGTGTGGTAGGTCAGTCACTCTAGTATCAGAAATAGGTATACTCACCCTATAGCTGACAGTTTTCTCACCTTCACAGACAGAGAGGTGCACAGGGATAGAAGACGGGTGTCTCCTTTAAGGACAGACCCATATCACACAATAAAAGATCCTCATCTCTTCCTCATGCAGGAAGGCAGAACCTGGGCAAGAGTCACTGATCTCCTGCTAGATCTCCTGAGTGACTATGCAGATCTCAAAGATCCTTGAGATGCTTCTGACTTCACACAGACACCCTACACCTCACAGTAACTGGGGGACAATATTCAACTTAGATTTGCCTTGCTTAGGGGATACATGGGCCTGTATTTGAGATGGGCAGAAAGCATATCTTCCCTCTGTAAAATATAGTAGGCACATATTTGCTCCCAATCCTCTCCCTTACACACATAACACTTAGGACCAATGGAAAAAAAAAGACCCAATCAGGTGATTTCAGCTAGTCCCTTAAGACACTTCAGTCAAGCTAAAGGAGTTAAGATTAAAAAAAAAATTGTTCAACTATCAAGAGCAAGAAAATCATCCTCCTCTTCCCCCAAGGAGAATTAGCCAAGAAACAGAATGATGGCTGGACCACCTTGCTGGTTCCCTATAGACTTTAATTTCAGGCCATGTGATGAGTAGGTATCTTGGTCACAGGGAAGCAGACACAGAGGCCACTCAGACTCTTAGTGATAGGGGCCAGAATAAACACAGCAACTGGCAGAGACAGTCTCCTGCAGCTGAGCTCAGCCTATACTCCCAGAGCACTGATGAATCCTCATGAAGAGGCTTAGCAGGAGGCAGGGAATGAGTGCCGATTAGATGACTTTCCAGGATAACTGCAAGCAATCTGTCTTTCTTGCTATTGCCCTACATAGATAGCCAATTCTCCACCTCTGTAGATTCTGCCAGAACACAGCCATGATGGCTCCAAGTCCTAATTCTGAGATTCCACTTAGGACTTCAGTCCTCTTAGAGTAAACTTCTCCAAGAACATCAAAATCCCCACCAAGGGTCTAGGACCTTGGGAAGGTTCCTCCCCACCCAAGTCAGCCTCACTAAGCCTTCCTACCCACACAGCCTCTGTTGTAGCTCATCCTCCACCTTGAGAGTGTTGTGCCTACTGGCTTTCCTCAACCTCCAAGGAAGTGACTGCCCACTGCAAAAGCAAAAGGTTTTTATTGCTCTCACAGAGAGGAACCTGCTTCTTGTGATTACAACATTTGTCTATAACATTTCTAACCTTCCCCTAGGAGCTCAAGATGTAGCAGATGCAAACAACTGGCTGACTAGAAGGAAACACCTGGAACCACCCCTGATTAAAATTGGCTCTCTGCCATTTGAAGCTAACCTGAGACTGCTAGGGGGCCAGGCATGTGTGATAGAGCAGGCTGTGGACATGTCTGTTCTGGGGTGGGTGGGACTTACCGATGCACAGGCAATCTGGTAGCATTTCCTTTGCAGGGGTGCTAAATGGCTTCCAGTCATTTCCTAGAAGCTCTTAAATGCTGTATTGGGCTAGTCTGCTCTGAAAGAATATACCTCTAAATGTAAAAGCCTTGAATGAGGGCCTAAAGAGACAGCTCAGCAGGTGAAGGCACTCGCTGAAAGCTTGATGATCTGAGTTTGATCCTTAGAATCCAGATGGAGCAGGAGAATGGATAGAAGTTGTCATTGGATCTTCACACTTGAGCCATAGCATGTGCTTCCCAAATAAATAAATTAAATGTAATCTTAAAACAAACAAACAAACAAACAAACAAACAACCCTCTGTTTTTAAAGGGTTGAAGGGACAGCCAGAGAAAGAGCAGAATTTGAATAGAACAGACAGGGCATGAACCTGAGCTGAGACAAACAGTGCACTATGCTTAGGCTTTGGGGGGGGGAAGTGGTTATTATGAATGCATCCAGTGGGAATCACACATGTGCATCCAGGGTCTGTGATGGGCAGGGAGGCCGACCAGCTAGGGGGTCACTATTTCCCTTCCCCTCGTTGACTCATTAATTCATGACTCATCATTTCTTCTCATAGTTGACTTACTCTGGGCCATGTACACCAAGGGTGCAGCACTGTTGGGCCAGGAAGTCACGGTCTCAGCTTCAATGTCCTTCTGAGCTACTCTCAAGAGGCCAGACTGGTAACACAGTAACTGGGGTTCAGAGGAAGCAAGGGGAAGTTGCTGCTTATCCTAAATGGAGCCATTTCCTAGTTACTTCCTAAAATAATCAATCCCCTAGTAACCCAGTGCCCAGTATGAATCTCTGGGAGGATGTTTTTAAGGATACCAGGAGCTAATTAATCCACAGCCACCTTAGGAATGGTTTCAAAACCATTTCATTCCTCCTGGGAATAAAAAGGGTTGTACACATTTGTATGGCAAGTGTTGGGACATCCCTCAGTTTAACCAGACTTAACTTCTGCAGCTTCTCTGACCCAGAGTTTTTTCTGTGTTACTATGTAGGGCAATGGTTCTCAACCTCTGGGTCATAACCCCTTTGGGATCGAATGACCCTTTCATAGGAGTCACCTAAGGCCTTTGGAAATATCAGGTGTTTACATTATGACCCATAACAGTAGCAAAATTATAGCTATAAAGTAGCAACAAAAATCATTTTATGGTTGGGGTCACCACAACATGAGGAAGGTTGAGAAACACTGATGTAGGGAGGGGATTTCTAGAAAGACAGACCCCTGTAGAGAGCAAGAGCAGGCTGATCTCTCTCTCTCTCTCTCTCTCTCTCTCTCTCTCTCTCTCTCTCTCTCTCTCACACACACACACACACACACACACACACACACACACACACGCTTGAAACAACATAATGTGAGCTTCTTCAAGATTGTAGTGGGACCAAAGGTCACTATGGAAATCATTGAAGGGGCTCTTCCCGGTCAACCAGAGAGAAAGTCACTGCTACACCCTTTGGCCTTTGGGCCTTACCATCTCTGAGCAGTATGAAGATGGAATGAATCCTTTCCAGAACCATGGTCTGCTTGTTAGCTGCAAACGTCCAGGCCACAAAAGGAATTTCCCTTCCAGGAAGAGCTACAGGGTTACAGTGTGTGCCAAGAGTCCACAGAAGAGGGGACACTTCACCCTGCAACTCCTGCATTTGGACCTCACTTGAGCCAGAATGTCAGGTGGGCTTTGTGTAAAGCACCTGGTCGAGGCTGGAGTTCCCTCCTGCCTGCAGGGGGCGCTGTGATGTCCATGACCACTGCTTCTCTAACTGCCTCTCTTATAGAGGAGGAATTGACAAATGCTTGGATATGACTGGAACAAACACTGAGGTGTTGCTAGTTGGACAGCTGAGCTCCTGATAATTTGTTACAACTCATAGTTCCTGTGCTTTGTTTGTAGCTCACTGTTGCCAGCCTCTAGCTATATTCTATATCTGTTGGCTGTGTCATCAAACTGTGTAGACTCAAGAAGACTCCAGCTCCTGTGGGAGATGCATACATGCTGGGGCTTGCTACCCTGGGCCTATGCTCTTAGAATAACAGTATCTATGACTTGAGGGGGGCTTTCTAGAAACAAATCAATCGACATTGGAACAAGAAGCTCAGGTATCATAAAACCTGTTGATTTTGGGAGAGGGCAGGGGGGGACTTTTAAAAGCTCAAAGCCTACCCCCAGTGACACATTTCTTGCACCAAGGCTACACCTCCTAATCCTTAGAATCCTTCCAACCAGTGCTACTCACTGGTGACTAAGCACTCAAATAGACAATCCTATGGGGACCGTTCTTATTCCAACCACCACAACTTAACAATTTTATAAAGCCTACCTCACCACAAAGCCATTTGGTTAACATAACATTTGCCACCATTCACACAACCCATGCACTATAAATTCCACTTTGATTAGTAAAATGCAAACTTATCTGACAAGATTTTGCACTGTATTTTCTTGGTCAACTCTATTCATTAGACGGCTGGCTGGCATCTATGGAAAGGCACCTTCTCCAAGAGATCCAGACCATTTCTCCAGCAGCAAGAAATGCCAAACTCTTTGGAGTGATTTAGCCAAGAGAAAGCCCTTACTCTATATTCGATGGTTTCTATTTTAACAAAAATTTAAAATGTTTTGTCTCTACTTAGATTTTAAAATGGAAACATTAGGCTTAACATTCACCTAGTTGGAGAATAACATCTTTAGGAGGGACTGTTGTATATTGATTAGATTATATATGTTTCTATAGCATAACTTAGAGACATCCTTGGAAGGAAGGATGGGAAAGGCTGATGGTAGTTGTCTTGGTTACTTTTCTATTGCTGTGAAAAAACCCCCATGACCAAGGCGACTTATAAAAGAATGCATTTAGTTGAGTTTCCAGTTCCTGAGGGTTAGAGTCCAGAATGGAGGAGTGAGGGCTTGGCAGCAGAAGCAGTTGAGAGCTCACATCTCATGCCATAAGCAGAAGGCAGAGAGCATACTGAGAATGGCACAAATCTTCTAAAATCTGAAAGCCTATCCTGATGCACACCTCCTGCAACAAAGACACAAACTTCCCAAACATCTGAGCCTATGGGGGTCACTCCCATCACCGGAGTGAAGGAAGCATTTTCTGCTTTGTCTTTTAAATGTTCAAATTACATTGGGTTACATTCCTAATTATAAGCACTTCCAACAGTGCACTCCTTCCATTTGGGTCTATTTATTTTTACACCATAGCCACTTCAGTTAAAACAAAGAATTTAGATATATTAGACTTGGAATCATAATTTCAAGTTGCTTATAACAAACTTCTAAAACAAATTAAAAAGAACAAAAATAGAACCTTCCAGTTTGCACAAAGATAACTTAATCAAGCTTTATTTAATTTTTTCTTGATCTTGTCATTTTAATTCTCTTTTTGTATGTTTCATATGCTAACCATAGAGTAGAATAGATCTATAATATTCAAATATATGAATCTCCATATATTTTGAGCATTCTCAAAATATTTTTACCATCAGGATGCATGATTACAACTATCTAGACACCTGAGGATCCGGGTTTGGCTCCCAACATCCACATGGGGTCTTACAACCCTCAGTAACTCCAGTTTTAGGGGTTTCCAGTCAGGTCTTTTGACCTCTGTGGGTACCAGGCACACATGTGGTGCACATACATACATGTGAACCAAACACTCATACACACTAAACATAAATATATACTGTTTAGAGACCAGTGAACAAGATTAATGATCGCTTGCTGTCTTTTGTCAACAAACGGACAAGAAAAGTCCCGTTTCTGCTGTTATTTAAAGCCAGTGTCATGCTACCAACATTCTATGAGCCTGAGTCATCTTTGCTAATGTTCACATTGGAGCTTGTTAATTTAACACAGACTTGGAAAGAGACGGCAGGAAATGTGCACTTCACAACAAGCAATCTTACCTCCTGTGCTTCCCTGCTCTGGGCTGGGATCCAGGTTGGGGGGGGGGCTCCCTGAAATCTGCAGGTTCAACTGTGAAAAGTTTCTATATTACTTAGGATTTGAACCATTTACATCTGACTTGGCAATACCCCTCCCCTACTTTTTTTTCCCCCCTGGAGCAGATATGTGTGATATCTGGAGAGTTTTAAAGAACTGAAAGATGCCCCTGAGGTTTCTTTGTCAAATGCATCATTGTATAAATGGGAAACAAAAAGACAAAGATTGGAATGAATCATCCAAGATTATATGGCTTGCTAGTGGCACACCAGGGACCAGGACTGTGGAATCCCTTGGGCTCCAAGACCCTCTCTCAGTGGCTGAGGTGGAGGAAGACACCATGAGAAATATGGAGCTCTTGGCTACTGATGAGACAGGACTAGATAATGTCTAGCCACTCAGTGATCCCAGACAGTATTATAACAGAAATCTCCAGTGCACACTGATTTAGGCTTCTGTGTGGGACGCAGTGTGAAAGATTTATGGTATCACCAATGCTGGAAAATTTGCTTCATACAGCCTTGTCTCTAGAGACCAGGGAGTTCACTTGATGCTTTCCCCAATCTGAAATCTTTGTATTGAATGGCAGCCTTGAACATCTAGCTTTTCTAGTGGTGCCAAACATTCTGACAAATCCTGAAGGGATGAAAGATCTGAAGTGAAAGGGGGTAGTGCATACTGAAAATTCAAGGAAAATGTATGTGTGTATGCATATGTGTGCATGTATGTGTGTGTACTCCTGTATGACATGTGTGTGCACTAGTGTGATGGCATGAGTGTGTTATCACTGTGCCTGCATGCACAAGTGTGTCTATGTGCACATGTAAGCATGAGCAAGAATGTGTGTCTTTCTTTGTGTGTCTGTGTGTGTCCATGTGTATCATTGTCTGTTCCCATGTATGTATGTGTGTGTGTCCATGTGTATCTGTGTCTGTATATATATATTTGACTGCGCCCATGTGTATCTGTGCCTGTGAGTGTCCATGTGTATCAGTGTCTGTGCCTGTGTGTGTGTGTACTCCTGTGTGACAGGTGTGTTCACTCATGTGTGTGTCTGTGCGTACATGCACAAGTGTGTCTATGTGCATGTGTGAGCATGAGCAAGAATGTGTGACTTTGTGTATATGTATATCTGTGTCTGTGTCCCTGTGTATCTGTGCCTGTGTGTATATGTGTGTATGTCCATGTGTATAGGTGTCTATGTCCATGTGTGTGCCGGTGTGTGTGTGTCTGTCTGTCTGGGTGCAAATGCACGTTGCTCTTTGCTATATCTTCAGTACTTGGAGCAGCACCTGCATGTAGGAAACGCTCAGAAAATGTCTACGAATGAGAACAGCCTCTCTTGAAAAGGTGGAGGGATGCACAAAGAACAACAAGTTTCTAACTGGCTCATGCTGAAGCCAGGGAGTTGATCTAGAAGCTCAACCAAGAGAGGAGGTGAGGAAACAGTGGAGAAACATCTGTTAGCTGCCTTCTCTTGGTGTTGTAAGTTGCTCTCGGGCTATATTACATCTACTCAAGAGGCCTTAGGCAAAGTTTGCTTTCTCTAAGTTTTCCTTTTAGGCTTCCAGGGTTTCTACTGTCATCTTCAAATCTGTTGGGTAGGGTTGGGAACACTGTACTGGCCTCTGCAAAGAATTGCCTTATAGGCCTATCTCTGGTCCTTATATGTCACTTCTTCCAAGACCCAGCTTCCTCATGCCTGAGGCAGAAATAGTGGGTTGTGTCTTTCCCACTACCGTAGGAGGCTGGGGTGAGGACAGAATGATAATCTTCATGGTCAAGAACTTCAGATGCTGTAAACCCCCTGCCTGTGCATTTTAGAGGACAGGCTCCCTCTACTCAGAGTTGCCTAACATTTTGACCTTGACCTACGCTTCATGAGGTCAGGATCTATTCCCCAGGACAGGTCACTCTACACTGGCTGAAGCAGTACTGGCTAGGATGTACTCTGACTCTCTTAGCCTGGTTATCATTTATATTGTTAATCTAGATTTGCATTGTTGGAGTCTGTGACATTTCCAGGCAACTGCCCTGTTATCGTGGAATAATTTTTTACACTGTGAAGATGTGTCATTGTTATTGGTTTAATAAAAAGCTGAACAGACAACAGGTAGGCAGGATTTCAAGGCACAGAGGATGCTGGGCAGAAGGGGGGAGACACCAGGAGTCAGTAATGAGATGGAGAGGAGGCATGATGTGTAGGAGATAAAGTAACAAGCCATGAGCTATGTGGCAGCACAAAAATAGAAATGGAAATAGGTTAATTTAAGTTATAAGAGCTAGTTAGAAACAAGCCTAAGCCATCAGCTGAGTTTTCATAAGTAATAATCCCTGTCATTATTGTGGAGCCAGTGACCCAAATAAAAATCTGTCTACATGGTATTTTGTAGCTCAAGGTGGTGTGAAGTCTGGTTAGTCATAGTCCCACCCTGGCTGCATTTGAAAATAACCAGAGACCCTGATTTCCATGGCTTGGGCCTCAGACTTTTCCAACAGTTCCCTGGGTGACTTGGCTCCATGGGCAGGCATGAGAACCATCAGAAAAGGCTCCCTGGAATCTGTTGCTACTCGGTCTGGTCCAGGGGGTAGCAGTAACATCACTGCTGAGAGCATCTTAGATACACAGCCTTCTAGCCTCACTTCAGCTGCTAGCCCACAATCTTTTTAGCTAAATCCCAGACAATGGAGAGTGAGAAGATCATAGCTGCTCTCAGAAGCATAGACAAGGGAGAAGCAGGCTCTCTGCCTGGAAGTCCTTAGCAAGGCCTATCTCTTGCATGTGTTTGTTCTCCCTGGAGTGACAGGTGATAAACACCTTGAGCCAGGTAACCACAAATGTTAGGTGTCTTCCCGTCTATGTAGGGGAACAGCTGATCCTCATTGGAGGGGTAGCTGCTGGGCTCTTCAGCATGATTAGAGCCAGACTGGGCCAGCAGCTGAGAATCTTGTGTGCCTGACTCAATCCTGTGTGCTGATACAATGAGCCTGCCCAGAAAGGGACAGAGGGTTAGATTCCCTATGTGCCAGAGTACAAATCCAGTGCTGGACTTGGTGGTGAATGGTTGATACTCAAGCTACTTGGAAGCCTGAGGCAGGAGAATGTCAAGTTTAAGTTCAGCCATGGCTACAGAGTGAATTCAAGGACAACCCAGGTAACTTAGTGAGATCCCATCTTACAATAAACACGAGACCAGGGAAATAGCTGTGTGTAGAGTACTTGCTTAACATGTGTGATGCGTGAGGCTCTAGAGCGAACCCCCAGTATTTCAAAGAGGAAAAAAGAAAAGGAATGAATAATGCTGAAACATTATTATGGGGGAGGGGAGGGAGATGGATAAGAGGCTAAGAGCAGGTACTGTTCTTGTAGAGGGACCGAGTTTGGTTCTCAGCACCCACATTTGCCTGTAACTCTAGCTCAAGAGATCAGACAGCTTCTCAACAACTGCATGTAACTCCAGCTCAAAGGATCTCTCCCTCCTCCCCACCACCCCACACATAACTTCTCAAAAGAAGAAAGGGGCTGGAGAGATGGCCCAATGCTTAAGCATGCTTACTGCTCCTACAGAGGGTCCAAATCAGTTTCTAACACCCTCATGGCAACTCCCAAAACCTACAGCTCTGTTTCTTGGGGGTCTGATACCAACATCTGGCCTCCATGGGCACTGCATGCTCATATGAACATATGAAATACAATGAAATAAATCTTAGAAAGGAGGGAAGAAAGGGCTGGAGAGATGACTCAGAGGTTAATAGCATTGGCTGCTCTTCCAGAGGTCCTGAGTTCAATTTGCAGCAACCACATGGTGTCTCACAACCACCTGTAATGAGATCTGGTGCCCTCTTCTGGCCTGCAGGCACACATGCAAGCAGAACACCATATACATAATAAATAAATGATTTTTAAAAATAAAAATAAAACCAGAAAGAAACCAGGTGGAGTGGGTACTTGGAGGCAGAGGCAGGAGGATATCTTAGTTGGAGGCCAGCCTGGTCTACAGAGTGAGTTCCAGGACAGCCAGGGCTGCACAGGGAAACCCTGTCTCAAAAAACCAAAAGAGGATGGAAGTAAGGAGGAAGGCAGGGAGGAAAGGAGGAAGGGAGGGAAGGAGGAAGGGAAGAAAGAAGAAAAGGAAGAAAAACAGGCTATTGGGCAGGAGGAAGAAACGAGTTGGGAGGCAAACAGGCACTAACCTGTGGATTAAAGATGCCTTTCTTTTCTGGTCCATAAAGTTTCTTTGGAAGGAGACCCAGTTGCCCAAGCAGCCACATTAAGGTGAGCTCATAATCTGTGCAGTTCCTTCCAAGAGAGGTTAGTCCTTCCGCAGGACCGCAAAGCCGCACACAATTAGGGCAGAAGTGCATACAGCTGGCTATGAGGAGTCAGGTGAGGCTCCAATGACTATCCCCACTCCCTCTTACATTAGTAATGCTAACAGTCAACAAGCCCAGCTGTGACGACCTTCTGTAAGCACACTGCTGACTTCATAAAGATGGACTTGTTCTGCTTGGAGAATCGTGCTGACATGACAGCAGGGGCCCTTTGAATGCAGTGGGTGCTCAAAAATGATGGATGTGTACATGTGCGGTGTGAAAAGCTCAGGACAGGACTCATCCACAAAGCACCAAGGGGCCCTAGAGAGGAAGTAGGTCATGGAGGATTGTGGGTTCTGAGTGCCCCTACATCCATTTTCCCAGCTGCCAAGAGACTCCAGTGAAAGGCTAGTTTCCTTGGGTTTCGTGCGAGTAAAAAGAGAGGAGGCCTGGCTATTTTTGAACAGTGCAGTGTCAAATGAGAGCTATCAAGTGTTTTCTCTGTGTACCAACTCCCTGGTGATAGCCCTGTGAAGCCCTCTTCAGCTCTCACAGCTTGAACAAAAGGGGCTGGGTGACCCCAGCCCCAACCCCTGCCTAGAACTGGGACAGATTCTGAGCTTTACCATGCCTTAGGCTGGTGAGATAGCTAAGTGGGTAAAAGTGCTTACCACCAAGTTTGATGACTTGAGTTTGATCCCCATGCCCCATGTGGTAGAAGGAGTGAAGTGACTATTGCAAGATGTCCTGTGACTCCCACACATGGCATGGCACACTGCATGTGCACATGAGTGTATGCACGCTATGCAAACAAATAAATAAAAAATAAGTATAAAATTAATTCTTCAAGGGGCTGGAGAGATGGCTCAGAAGTTAAGAGCTGGCTGCTCTTCCAGAGGTCCTGAGTTCAATTCCCAGCAACCACATGGTGGCTCATGACCATCTGTAATGAGATCTGGTGCCCCCTTCTGGCCCACAGCTGTACATGCACATAGAACACTGCATAATAAATAAATCTTTAAAAAGACACTTGTTCCAAAATAAATTTTAAAAAAAATCAATTCTTCAAAAACAGCATATTCTTCACACCTTTAATTCCAGCACTCGGGAGGTAGAGGCGGGTGGATCTCAGCGTTTCAGGGAGTCTTGGTCTACAGAGAGAGTTCCAGGCCAGCCGGAGCTATACAGTGAGATCCTGTCTGATACAACAAACAAACAAAACAACAGCAGCTACAAAAACTGTACACCCATTTTCTTTTGTTCCATAAAGGTTACTTTAACTGTTATCACTGCCTATTCACTCACAAAGCTTCCTTTGCATTTATATATCTCTTCATCTGGACTAAAGACAGAGAGAACTTGAAAGTGCTAAACAGTAGTGCACTCTCTATGTCTTCTTGGCTCAGAGCTTTATTTTCACTAAGGCCCATGGTATCCTCATGTGGTCCTAGCTGTGTAGGGCAGTTTTAATTCTGCAATTCTTTTTTTATTAAATATTTATTTTATGTGTATGATGTTTTACCTACACATATGTCCTTGCACTTGTCTGCAGAAGCCAGACAAGGGTGCCAGATCTCTTGGAACTAGAGTAATAGAGGGTCTTGCTCTGCTGTGTGGGTGCTGAGAACCAAACTGCGTCCTCTGTAAGAGTGGCAAGCGCTCTTAACCTCCGAGCCACCTCTCCAGTCCCACAATTATATATTTTATAACACAGGCTCAGTTCATATTTTTCAAGCTTTATAAAACCAAACCACTTACTATTTGGATTATAGCAGTAGTTCTCAACCTTCCTAATGCTGCATACTTTAATATAGTTCCTCATGTTGTGACTTCAACCACAAAACTATTTTGGTTCTTAATTAATAACTGCAATTTCGCTACTGCCATAAACCATAATGTAAATAACTGATGTATAGGATGTCTGATATGCAACCCCCATGAAAGGGTCATTCTACCCAAAGGGTTTTGACCCACACTTTGAAAATCACTGGATTAGAAGACTCGTCTGATGTCAGATCTGAAAGTATATGCAATGGACTATGAAATATTTTTTTCTCTCCAAACTCTTTTCAAAAAAAAAAATGCAAAGACACTCCCATCCAAATAAAACATCCACTGGCCAGCCTTCTGTTGGAACAAAAATCTTCCTTGGGGACTGATAATGACAAACCAGGCTGAGGATGTAGAAGTCTATGCACAGACTGCTCAAGCCTGGCACCACCAAGCCATTTCTGCTCAGAAGGACTTCCTGGAGATCAATGTTGACTTCTCTGCTAAACATTTTATGAATACCTAATTGATATGACCTGAGTTCCTGGGCACCCCTTCAGCCAGCTTCTGCAGCAGCAGCAAAAAGGGGGGAGGGGAGCTTTCTTGTCTAGATAGCAGTGAACCTGGCAACCTATCCTCCACCTCATGGCTACTTCCTTCCAGTCACTTGTTGGTCAAGTGATGGGAATCATTTCTGTTATCTCATGAGCTTTCAGGCTCTCAATCCAGACTCTTCAATAAGTCTAATCTTAAAGGACTGGAGGTATGGCTCAGAGGTTCAAAGGGTTTGCTTAATGTATGCCAGACCCTCAGCTCCATCCATACCACTACCAACAATCAACTGACAAATAAATAACTAAACCCCAAATCAGAGAAAAAAAGGGAGGTAGAGAGAGAGTTGAAATGCAATACCCTATTCATGATATAGGAAACATACAACTTACATCCAAAGGTGATTAATTCTCTTTATTGGAGGAAAACAAGAAGTCATCAATCTCATTATCATTATGATAGAAATCGATATGTATACATGATTGTCAAGGCAGAGAATCATTTGCTACATAGACCCATGAACAATTTTGCAGTGCCGCAAACCTATGGGGGGGGGGTTAAACTTCTTGCAGAGTTTATTACATGCATGGGATAAATGCACAGTTTCCCTTCTTTTACTTTTTAAAAAAAGTTTTTTTTTTGTTTTTGTTTTTTCCTTTTGGACAAGCATGTATGAAAAAAAAATCAAACCAATTGCAAGCCTGGTAATAGTGAGTGGGGCCAATCCTGGGTTTGATTATGGAAGCTGTTGGGAAAACATGCCCACTGTTGGGAGAGAGCTGGATGAAGGCCAATTACATCATACATAGCCACAGAAGCCAATTTAGACATTGATCCAATGGATGTTCTGGAAAGAATGTACCTTTGGTGTCTTCTCACCTGAATGTGGGACTAAGATAAATTTTCACTGACACATGCAGTCTTTCAAACTGAAGATGCTGCTGTGATATTAGGCGGCATGTCACATTGCCCAGAAATGAATGGTCAAGTGTCTTGCAAGGAGAACCACAGCTTCCCCAGTATGGGACAAACATCTGAGATGATGCTAGTCCCTTCTTCATCTCTTTTGTAGTCTGACTGCCAGCTCTGCCCCCAGGGCTTTGTCCTTCAAAATGCAGGGTTATCCAGGAGGGCCTCAGAATCCTTGTCTCTTCAAACTAAGAACTTTTCCATTGAGAAGCAAGTTAACTAGTGTTTGGGACTTATGAGTGATGTCTCTGATAAAAGTCTCAAACACATTTTTCATTTTCTATTTTTCCAATCCATAAGGAAAATAAAATCACCTGTAACAGTTTGGTAAATCATCAGAGGACACGATAATCATATAACAAATTTCCCAGAGACAAAGAAGGTTAAAAATGGGTATAGAGAATGCAAAAGCAGCTTTAGTACAAGGGGTCAATGCAATTGTCTGTCCCTTTGGCTTAGAAAAATACAGACACAGAGAAGCCATTCCACAGTTTGCTTTGTCCACAAAATCAGACTCGGCAGCCACATGCTGAACTGAATGCTTGGCTTCCAAATGCGCAGCCTTCAGGTTTGCAAAAGAAGAAACCCTAAAGCCACAAGCTGAGCTGCTCCCACTGGAGTTTACAGGGAAGTCTACACAGGGCTAAGTTGTCTCTGTGGATTGTGAAGACTTTGACTGCTGGCAGAAGGCAGGCTAGGCTGTGGTCAACATGCAGGGCCAACTTCACAGTGGGGCTGGGTTCCTGTGCACACACCAGAGCAGCAGGCAGACCTTGATGCACTGAGACCACCAAGAAAGGACCCGGTGGATGGGGTATGGCCTTTCCTCTTCCTCTCTTCCTTAGACATGTCTGTTACCCAGGGCTGAAGTTTCCAAGCTACCTCCCCTGCACACAAATTTTTGTAGAGGTAACAGAAAGTAAATTTGCCTTTCAGAAATCTGCTTCCCCAGCTTGGCTTAAAAAACAACCAACCAACCAAACAAACAAACAAAAAAGAAACACCTCAAAACTTTCAATTCTGAAAACTTAAGGATTGGAATGCCTTTTCTGCTTGCAGTCCCAACTTAGGACCAGGTAACCCCTTAAAGAACAGCAGACTACATACAGATATATACATTAGTTTTTAATGTTGGAAACAAACTGAACAGTGTTTGGTCTGGAATGTGTTTAAGGAAAAGACAAATTACCTAGCCCTGGTTCTGTAGGACATGCAAGTGGGGCCCGCATCTCACTTGCTGGGAGTGATTGTGCAAACCTGGTTATGAAAAACAGAACTAGCTGTCCTTCACCAGCCCTCACCTTCCTTTCTCATGGCCTAGGAAAACCCAGCACCTCACTTGTGAAAATCTTGCATGGAAGAGGTGCTGGCCCCAGGTCTCCTGTCTGCAGCCTGGAATGATGGCACCAGTATGGTTACCCCAGCGAGAAAGGTCAGTTCTGGCCATAGTTCTCAGTAGGCCACAGGGTTATGATTCCCAGATCTCTAAAATCCCAGCCATTCCCACTTGGTGGGCTTCCACTATTTAAACATGCTCATGAAACATCAAACCCAAGTGCTGACCATACCAAGTTTCACATCCCATAGGAGGTCAACCCTTTCGAGAGGGGACCAGCTTGTTCCTTCTCCAGTGTCCACAATGTTCTTGGCCTATGATGTAAAGGCCAGTTCACTCTGCCACTTATAAGCTATCCAGTGGGCATTAAGGTGTAGAAACAAAAAAAGCATAAGTAAGTAAACAGAGTCTGGGATTCACTGAGCTAACTGCTGTGTTCTGCAGATACCACATTCAGAGATTTCTGAAGATTGGAAGTCTCTCAAAACTGCAACTTAATGTGCAAATGGAGGCAGCTGTCTTCTTAAGGAGCCATCTTAGATGAAGTCGGGCACAGTTGAAGTGGTAAGCCACTCACGGTGGCATTTTTGAAGTGATCCAGAATCAAACTCAGGGGTAGGAATCCATACCTTTTGGGTTGTTTCAATGCCTTCTCCAGAGTCCAGTGAGTGGCAGCTGCTCTTATGGAGTCAGAGTCCCTTTGGGGTGAGAGGCAGTAGGAAGGGGTAAAAAGCAGCCAGTGCTTGTTACAAAGGCCCTTGACACTGCAGTTGTTGCCTCAGTCACTGAGCAGCTCTCATTTCCTTAAGGGTTTTGTGGTAGACCCTGCTTTCCAGCCTCCCACTGTCTCTGTCCCTCCCTAAATCCCATACAAAACTCCAACCCCACAGATCCCATGGTTAGAATGACAAGCTATCGGCCTTGTTGAAGCTGAAGATGGCTCCATACCTTTTCACTGTTGGTTTTAGATGAATGTTACCTGCCCTTCCTTCCTGGGTGAAGGCCAGGGAAAGAAGGCGGGTCAGGCAGGAAGCAGAAGGAAACACTATTCTGGAAATACTTCAAAATTTCATAACCAAGTAAAGAAATAAATATCCACTTGCTCAGGAAATGCAAAGAGCTATAGTGGGGGTGGTGGCAAGAGCTTGATATTAGGAAAGCAGTCTGATAGGGTCCTGTGTGTCCACATGCGTGAAATGCTCAGCCTATGCCAGTGGAATCTAATAAGAGTAAGGAAGCCAAGACTTTGCCACCCCATTTTCCAGGTGTGAATACTAAGTCTACTCCAGGTCTTATATATTATTATAAAATGACACCAACATGGTCTTTCTACCATGCTGACTTTCTTAGAGTAGAAGACTCAGGTGGTACTTATTTTCACCTTTCTTAAAACAGTAGGAAATAACCCAAGTTAGTGACATTATGTATGTGCTTCCTGAAGACATGTACAACCTTATCTGCTACTGGGCTGAAACTAGCAATCATCTTATCCCAGTTCATGGAGACCTGATGTGTCAAGTTTGAATCCAGCATAGTTGATTGAAAGGTAGACACCTGTACCAGGGCTCATTCTTCAACTTTTCTGTATTTATTTGTAGTCTGTGTACCTATATATCAGCTTTATGAACTTCCATTGCTAATAATAATGTTACTTTGTAGATGCAAATAGTTATGTGTACCATACAGCATAAAGGGTTAACACATGAAAGGTGTCAAACTCAGGTAAAATTGCCTACTGCAGCAACCAATCAACCTACCTCCTTTCTTCCTTTCTCCGTCCCTTCCCCCCTTCTTCCTTTTAGAGACAAGGATTTCCTAATTAGCTCAGGATGTGTAGTAACTGAGATCCTTCTGCCTCAGCCTCCCAAGTGTTATAATTATAGCCCACCAAACACACCTGTATTTTTTCTTATATTACATGAAATTAAATATTCCCATGATACTTGTTGGTAGGAAACATCCTATAAACTTCTTTAGAGATACTTCTGGATTTTCTTAAATACTGTTTGTAATATTCATATCATTGCCTTTCTGAAGGGTGGAGTAGATGTATAAGTCTCCTTACTCAGAGGCATTTGCTTTCTAATTGGGCCTGTTGTTGTTTTAGAAACTCTTCCCAGAAGTTTATAGATTTTGAAATGATAGCTTCAACTGCTACTCTTTGGGCTTGTGTGGCAGGATTCTCACTAAGCTTTTGGGAGCTTATGATACAAGTAGGACAGGTAGACCAGATGTCTGACTATGAAATTGCTTTTATATTTCTTGCACTGTGTTCTTTGGGAGACTGGAGCTGCCTCCCTAGTGACAGTATGTGTGTGTGTGTGTGTGTGTGTGTGTGTGTGTGTGTGTGTGTGTGTAAATGTATGTGTGTGGCATGTACACTGGGGAGGGCTGGGGGCAAAAGTGACACGGATGATTTACTTGCCCATCAGGACTTACTATAGCTGGCAAGTACATGAGAGGAGCATGAGACAACCTCAGGACTGTCCCTGAGCCATTAGGGAGACCTATCACAGCCCACCCTGATTGGCTTCAGCTGACTATAGACAAGGCTCAGGCCTTAGACAGACATGAGACTTAAAGGGGAATGTTGGCAGAACTGGTATTTGAGCTACCTGCCTAAGTCTCTGAGAACCTCCTCAGAGAATGTTTGCCCTGGACTACATCCTGTGCCTGCTCTCCTTGCATATCTAGTCACTGTGCAGGTCAATGACATGGACTGGTGTTCACATGACATTCTGGATTTTATCCTTCAAGTCTCCTATCCTGGGAAATTCTTCAGTCCCTGGCAAACCAGGGCATGCAATGGCCTGACTACCCCAGCTACTTTTTATTTTAGATTCCTCTGATGTAAAGGAAGGTGCACCAGGTGGACCTTGCTGAGTCAGCCATCTCTGAGGTAGGCAGTATCCTGCTCAAATGGTGTCTTTCATAACTAACAAAGGGTTTCTTCTTCCAGGCCTTTTCTGTGCCCTCTCTCTGATAATATTCATGAGAGAACAAGGGTAAAAAAAAATGTGTGTCCTAGAGGCCATTTGAAGTGTAGGATTAGAAATGAATTTTAAAAAATAAAGCAAACATGGGTTTGTTTTAAAAGTGCATAGCTGAGAACAGAGTGTCATCTATCATTCACCATGAGAAATGAGAGCTGTGTATGGTACATCTTAAAAGCAAGATGGTGGTTAGTCCAGCCTGTAAGGGAGGCTCCTAGACCCTGTGGGGACCCTGTCCCTGCAGAGCAGTTCACCTGTAATATAGAGCCTGTTGTTGAGGGCAGAGGAAATAAGCTTATTTCTTTTTTGGTTGGTGAGGGGTTCTCCAGGAAGCTGCTGGTGAGGTGTTCTGCAGGTTCCCTGCCAAAACCCACCTGGAGAGAAGCCAACCCAGGGACTGGGGACTGGGGTGACCTCACCAGGAAGGGACAGAGGGCAAAGAGACACAAGTAAAGTGCACTCAGCCTTGGAGACAGATTCTTGACCCTCTTAGAATTTTAAAAAATACCTTTTTAACTCCTCTTGGAGGGAAAAAATCTCTTAAAGGTAACACAAAATCACCATTAAAAAGCAGATGAGAGAGGTCATGTAACTGGCAGAGATCAAGACACGTCTCAAAAAGAAAAAAATCCTAATGCACAACATTTACCAATATTTAAATAATCCAGTTGAAACTTTTTTTTTTTTCATGAAAAAATACACCCTAGATGGCTGCCTACACTTGAGAGTATGGAAGTGGTGGAGTTGGGGGAGGGGAGCAAGAAGGTCCATTCAGTTAGAGCTTTGCAAGATTCGTATGTACAGCACCAGATCCTGTGAAGTCAGCTCCCCTTGAGTCAGTACAGTTTGTGAGAAATGAACACATCGGAATTGCAGTATAAAATATGGCCATAAAAAACTTCTGTCTTCCAGTCCTATGCAGGCGCACCATGCAGGGTGGGTGGGGTCTCCAATGCTGGAGCTGCTCCGGCCTGGGGCTTCCCCTTCCCCGGCTCTGCCCTCTGGGTCCCACCTCCAGAGCCGGTCACTTGCTTCCAGTGTGCCCTGTTGTCACAGTGGTGGGCCTGGGTCTCCTCTCAGCTCCGACTCCTGTGACCCCCGACGAAGAAGAAAGGAAACTACAGAGCGTGGAAGGTGCCAGACCTGCCAGTGACAACAGACATAGGTATTTATAATTAAATTCACAGTCCCGGTCCCAGAAAGAGGGTCAAATGTGCTGGGCTAGAAGGATGAAACTCGTAAGTAACTGCTAGGCACACCATCTACACACTTACATACTCTCTCTCTCTCTCTCTCTCTCTCTCTCTCTCTCTCTCTCTCAACTTGTATGTAACTGCTAGGCACACCATGTACTCTCTCTGTACATGCTGTATATTACACACTAGGATAGTATACTACTTTCTATATACTAGGCACTGGAATGGGTGTGGATTATATACCATCATTACTAGAATGTTCATTTCTTTAGTTTCTTTCATTATTTTAATTTGTGTATATATGTGTTATGTTTGTGCCTGTACAGATAACACATGGGTACATCTGTGTGGAGGCCAGAGTCAACCTCCGATAGATAAGTTTAGCTACTCTACACCTTGCTTTTCTGTCTGTTTTGCTTGTTTTTGAGACAGTTTGCTGAGCTGGTTAGGCAGTTGGCCAGAAAGCCCTAGATCTGCCTGTCTCCACCTCCCTGTGCTGGGATTAGGAGCACACAACACCACACCTGGCTGTTTTAACAGGTTCTGAGGATGAGTTGCATGACAAAGCACTTCACAGGCTGAGAAGAACAGATTATTTCTACAAGAGCTCCACGAAGTGGGCCTTTTTAGAATGAAAAAGGGAAAAAAGGGGGCCATACCCCACTTCAGGTCCAAATTTATAACCAAGGAAGCATATTGTATCACATGTCTCTGAAATGAGGGTGCTTTACTCCCTTGAAGTCTCCCCAAAGGCTTATTTTGGACAGTTTGGTCCTGTCGTAGCATTGTGGATGAATAGATCATGAACACCCTGCATTCATCAGAGGCTTACTCCACCAATGAATTCAGAGTTGAATTGACTACTGGGTTGTGGGACCTAGCTGGGGGAACTAGGTCCTTGAGGGACATTCTATTCTGCTAGCCCTCCGTTTCCCTCTTTTCTGGCTGCCACAGTAACCATGGACAGGAAGGACTGACATGAGCCAAAATAACACTCTCCTCCTGTAACACATTCTCTTGGATATGTTGTCACAGTAACAGAGAACTGACTGGCAAGGCATTGGGAGGCACTGTAGTATGCAGCAGCTGTTATGCAGCTTTGGCATGTACATCCCTAGCCACTTCGTACAGTGGACATAGGGAGAGCCATAAACTAACTTATTAAAATATGCACTCTATTAATGATGGTGTATGAATCTTTACAGAAATGAGTGGCCAGCTGTGATATTTCTTTTGGTTAAGGGTGATAAAAAAAAGGGTCTATGTTGTCAAGTGTAAGTGTGCAATTGTGTCAGAGAAGCTCATGGAGATGTTATAAGAACATTTAAGAACTGTATATAAGTTAAGAATGAATGACAAGATTAGGGGGGCTCCTTTGGGGAGGGGGAGGATATGGGGTGTCAAATCTAGGATCTTCTTAACTTTATTTCTTACTAGGCAAATGCTCTACCACTGAGCATTTTTTGAAATGGTTTTATTGTGTAGCTTGGGATGGCCTTGAACTTGGAATCCTTCACCTTCAGTGTGCCTGGATTATAGGTGTGTACTACTATACTCAGCCATGGGATGGTTTAAAAAAAAAGAAAAAAAAAAAAAAGAAAGAAAAGGAAAAGGACCCCTTTTATTAAGCCAAATAGGAAGGAGCATGGAGGTTAGGGGGATGAGGGCTGATGGGAAAGGGCTGATGGGAACTTTCAAGGCAATGGCTTTGAAGTAGAGAACAATCAATGTGCTATAGTTCGAGATTAATAAAGATGGGGAGTAGGAGAGAATTAAAAGAGCAAGTGTGCCTTCAAGGATGTCACATTCTTTACAAAGATGAAGGCCAATGTAATACCATCACTGTTGCTTTTATCAAAAAGCCAGTTTGGCACATATAGTAAGTTCAAATACTCATCGTCCTTGTAAAAACAGCAACAACAATAAAAACCCAACAAAGCACTAACTTTAGAAACCAATACAATCAGGCCATGAGGGCTCTACCATCCCCTCGTCAGCCCAGAGGGTGACTGTACAATAAAAGGCAAATCAGAGGAAGAAGAGAGGCCAGAAAGTGCCCAGGCGTTATCTCTGGTTGTGTGGTACTTATGCCATGGGTTTCTTATTTACAAATGGAAGTGATTATCACAGAGTGGGTATTAAATGCTGAGTAATGTTCTATGGTAGTCATGAACATTAAATGGGTTAGAGCATTTCATGGCAAACCGTGGGTGCTCAGCTCTCCTGCCCAACCCGGACTCATCTCAAATGCCCGCTGAAGAATTCTGGTTTTGCTACATACGCACAATCTTTTTGGCTGGCCAAACTGAGGTTGCTTGAGACACTTGCATTTGAGCTATCCAGGCTGCTGCCGAGCTGTAGCCTTCGCATATGTCTCACGACGGCTGTGGCATTAAACGCTTGCTGAAGTGCAGGGGAAAGGACACAAAAGTGGAGAGGAAGAGAACACATTATTTCCAGTAGTTGGATTTCTTCCTTTTGCTTATCCAGAAGCTGCAAGTGCTGAAAATTTTCTCAGATACTCTCAGGACACTTTAGAGAGAAAATTTCTATCGTTCTTTTCAAAAGTGCACAAATTTATTTAACTCTCTTCCCCATCAAAATACATTTTAGAAGTTAAAAATTCACTTGCTTCTAGCATGAATAATTTCCAAACAATACTCTATGTAATTACAAAAAGTCACTTTTAGAATCAAAAGCACATATAATGATATATCTTAATATGCAATGTTTTAAAGTAGTGCTTAGTTTTCTGTAATTGGTACCTTATTTTTTTTTCTTTTTTTGGCAGTAGTAAGGACTGAACCTAGAGCTGTGTATAAGCTAAGCAAATATTCTAACAACTCTCTTTTTACTTTTTAATTTTTATTAAATTATCCAAGCTGGCCTTGACATTGTAATCCTCCTGCCTCAGCCTCCTGAGTACCTGGAATTACAGGCCTGCATCATCAGGGCTGGCTCTATAATTAATACTGTTGTCCCAAGTAATGGCACTACCTCCAATAACACAATAGGTTAATGGAATCTTTAATTTTCTTATTCTTTTTGAACCAGTGCCTCACTGTGCTGTCCTGGCTGACCTGGAACTTACTTTGTAGGCCAGGCTGGTCAAAGTCAAAGACACTGGCCTTTCCCTCCCTCCTGAGTACTGAGTTTAATGGCATGCACTATCATGCCTGGCTCAATAGAACTGATTTTGTTTCTGTTAATTCTCACAGCAAGACAACCAGCTTTTAATTACTGATGCCCATTAGAATACAGCGTTTAGGCAATCCATTTTTGTTTTGTTTAGTTTTGTTTTAACCAGGAAATATTGATGAGCTCAACTAGGTTTTTATGTTTCCCCTTCCTCCTTCCCATCAATAAAAGGTGACTATTCAAGTCTAGCAAAGTGAAGAAGATAGGGAGGATTGTGTTGCATAAGGAATAATAAGGAGGGAGATCGGGCATGGTTTCTCTTTAAGCCACAGATGGGAAACACTTAGTCCTTCCTACATTGTAATATTCCATCATCAAGAATCACTTACATTTGTGGCGCTGGAGAGCTGGCTCAGAGATTAGGAGCACTGGCTGCTCTGTCTCAGGACCCATTTTCATTCCCAGCACCCACATGGAGGTTCACAACTATGTGTGCTCAGACACACATGCAGACCAAACACTCCCACTCATAAAAATAAAATAATATACTTTTCAGAAGAATAAATTAAAAATAGCAAAATGTATTGAGTAAGGTCCTGGGGGGATTTCTGTCCAAGCTGTCATGGGCCACTTAGAAATACCACATGCTCAAGTAGAAGAACCACTTTCTCCAGAATGTTGTAAATTCCCCTGGAATTTGGCAGGCATGAAAACAGACACACTTAGGACTTACTCTCCATTTGCTCTTTGCAAAATTCTTCCGGATCTGGGCACTGACGGATTCATGAATGTTTTTGTTCAGGGCGGTGTCACCAGCAATCCTGAAACACAGGCAATGAGACTTCCTCAAAGAGTCTTCATGTGCTTGGCCACTGAGTCTTGTGCTGCTTTTCCTGGAAGCTTCACTCTACCCCCAGGGAAACTGAAGCTGATGGAGGGTGGCTAGCTGCTGTCCTTCTAGGCTGGTTAGTTCCCTAGATGAATTATCCTTAAGCTCACACATGCCAAAAGCTCCACGCCCCATAGTACATTCCATATTCTACTCCTTTCCAGGATCTGCCCACGCCCTATTGATGTACTCTCTACCTGTCTCTCATGCTTTTCCTCTTTTGAACCCAATCCCAGCAACATCAGAATCCATGCCAGCTTGGAAAGGGGAGTGCATGTCCTCTCTCCTCACCAGCATTAACCCTTCAGAACTTCTCCAATCTCTTCCTTTTGCTCCTTAGGGGGTCCTGGTTTCTTGTTTTCTTGTAGACAAGGTCCCCAGACACTGCCACCTCCAATAACTTTAGATCAGCTTGGCTCATGTTCTAGAAAGTTCTTCTGACTCCCAGAACCATGTCCACTCTATATTCATGGTTACAGGTGGTTTTATTGGAGCTCTTGCTTCTTTCTAAGCCCTCCCCCACCCCACCCCCACCCTTTTTCATCTTGCATCTCACTCTGCTTACAATTCCCTTCTGAGCAGTCAGGCATCCCCTAAGGTCACACATAGCATGGACCATCCTTCTCTGCCACACACCCTTGTCTCACATCAATACTATCTTCTATATATAACTGATTTTTCCTCTAGGTCGGGGAAATCTTCCTTCTGCTCTAAGCCTTCCCTGGAATTTGACCTTTCCACTTTTCTTCCTAAACTGTTCAATTCTAGGTTGGCCTCTGGTGTCTGTGAAAGAAGTTATTGATCTTGAGAAAGCTGCAAGGCAGGTTTCAGAGTCCTGGACTACCTTTCTGGACAGAAGGTACTGGACAGAAGGCCTGCTATAGAAGAACATCTTTAACCATCAGACCTGGACTGCCCTGGGCATAAAACAGGCCCACACTGCATGCATAATGCCATGCTCAATGGTCATCAGTATGAAAGGAACAAGCTCTGGGCTTGCTGAGACCAAGGCTCATCCTTCCCAACCTTTCTTTCCCTGTAGAACATCCTGTGATCCAGGAACTAGACTGAATCTGTGCCAGACTGGTATCCCAGCTCACAGCAGCCTCCTCCTGCATCCCTAAATACATCCCCCTCTCTTCCAAGAAGGGACCAAAGGATGCTCAGAGATGAACTGAAGTGAACCAAATTTCCACTTTGAGCAGTTCCCAATTGCCCCCCTTCCTTAGGCACATGTCAGCAAAACAGAAACAGCATATGTGAATGAGCAAACGGAAACAGGAGGAGTGAGCACGTTCTGGGAACTGGAGACATCTTAGTGAAGCTGTCACTCTTTTGGAGTTCATAGGGATGTTTCCTTCCATGCCACATAGGATATATGTGTGAGCACATGTAGTGTGCGTGAGCATATGTGTGTGTGTCTGCACGCACCTGCATGCGCGGGTGTGCACGCATGTGCGCACATGTGCGTGCAATTGTGTATGGAAGATCAGAGGTTAACCTTAAGTGTCATTCCTTCGAGCCATATTTATTTTTTTATTTATTTTTTGTAAGACAGGTCTCTTCCTGGAATCTGGGGCTCATCAATTACACTATGCTAGCTGGCCACGAAGCCCCAGAAATCTTCCTTCCTGTCTTCCTGCCAGCAGTGGTAATTCAGGCATAGACCACCATGCCTGGAAGGTCCTGCTTGGGTAACTAGCACTTTATGATCCTCTGTATTATCTATAACAGTTATGCCTTCAGAAAATGATGTTAATTCTAATGAATCTGTGATCATCTCTTTCTTGGAAATAACTGGGCCAAAAAGATAGGAAGTGTGCTGAGTACTGCTTCCGGCCAGAACTGGTCCAAACTGAACAGTTTGGGGAGGTGGTCCAGAGAACATCATCGCACGTGCTTCAGGAGCCTGGTCTCCCAAGCCCGAGCCGGAGCCTGCTGCCTGATCACTGCTTCCCATGCCTCCTGGTGGGTTATTGTAGGACAAGATCTAAGGAAAATGCTGTCTGAGTTATTTTAGGAAGGTTTCCTGCCCACTTCCCACAGTCCTCAGCTGTGCTGCATGTGGGTCAGAGTCTAGCTGGCAGCTTGTGGCTCAGCAGTACTGGGTACTTTCAGGCAGTCTTCGAAGTGGCTGAAGTCCAAGTGTGCTATCCAATCTACTATCTGGACAGCTATGAATATACAAGGAGAAAATTCTGTCAGCATTGCATGACTCTTTAGGTCAGTCATTAGGCGTTTATTGGGGCTTTTCTTTTCTATTGGGCAAGAGGGAAATGCCTCTTTGTAACAGTGGGTCCTAGTGTAGACCATTATGACTTAGTGAGTGTTACTGTATTTCTCGTTTTATGTCAGAATGCTACTTTGTTTCTTCTATGTTGCTGATATTTCACCTTTTAATCTTCTCTATTTTGGAATCTAGTGCTTTTCCAAGATCACGTTTACTGTTATAATCTTTCAAGGCCAGCATTTTGTAAATCTGGCTTCAAATCAGGGCCTAATGTTTTTAAGTAGTTAAGCCCTGTTTATTCACAGCTCTCATCAGTATTAGGCAAACTAACTGCATGGATAGAGTAATGACTTTGTGTGTACACATGTGCATGGAGGCCGGAAGCCAATGAGTGTGTCTTCCTTACTCACTTTCCAGCTTATTTTTTGAAAGAAAGTCTCTCTCACTAGACCTGGATCTTTCCAGTTCAGCTAGACTGGCTGGTCTGGGAGCTCCAGGATGGATGCTCCTGTCTCCACCTCCCCAGCACTGGGAATGTAAGCAGGCAAAGCCATGCCAGCGTTTTGTAGTACTATGGGATAGAACTTAGGTCCTCATGCTGGTGAGTGTGTGTGTGTGTGTGTGTGTGTGTGTGTGTGTATGTGCATGTGTGCATGTGCTTGTGTGTGCAGACATGCATGGCTTATGTTTCAGACATGTTCTACTGTCTCTAATTCTGCCAATTGGTTCCAAATGGGCTTGGTGATGTCTGGTATACTTCCCAACCATAGTCTTTTGACCACTTCTCAATTCCCATTGCCAAGCAGAGTCCATGTGTCTGGGATCTTGTAGAGGGATGGAGTCTCAGTCAACATTCAGGGGTATGATGGTTAATTTTATATGCCAACTTGGCTAGGGCATAGTACATGCTAATTTGAACACAGGCTAATTTCCATGTTTTAATGAAACATTTAGATACTATTAGTAGATTTTGAGTTAGTCACATCACATGGGTAAGCCTTATCCATCAGTTGAAGGCTTTTGGGAAAAATGAAGAGACTCTGTCCTAAGATGCTAGCTGCTACATTCGCTGTTCCCTGGGTCTCTCTACTCATTTTCAATTTCCTAGACTCCACAACTATACAAGCAATTGTCTTGATTCTTTAAAATAAATTTCTCTCATGCTGATTGACTTAATTTGCTTGTCATTAAGCCAGAGATAAATATTCAGGGCAATCTGACCTGGAAATGAGTCCCCACAAGTGCTGCTGTGAAGTAGGGATGGACTCCTATCCTGCTGTCCACCAATTCCTGCACTTTGGCCACCGGTGAACAGTGTGCATGTTCCTTATAAGGTCTCAGCAAGAGAAAGGCAAAATCCCAAATGTGAGCGGGCCCTCAAATAGCTGCTAAATGGTACTGACTAGGTTCCACAAGAAAGAGCCCTATTCTGTCTGGGGTGGTCTGTTCTGAGGTTCAGGAAAGCATATGTACTTCCCAAGGATTCTTCTAACCCTGGGTGGCTTGGGTAAAGAGGGACAAACAAGCATGGGCTAACATGAAGCTCTGGGTGTTTGAATGTGTATGAACAAGCATGGCTAACATGAAAGGGGCTTGAGTGTGTATGAACAAGTGTGGACAAACATGAAGCTCCGGGGGTTTGAGTGTGTATGAGCAAGCATGTACTAACATGAAGGAGATTTGAGTGTGTGTATAAACAAGCGTGGATGAATGTGAAGCTCCGGAGTTTGAGTGTGTGTGGACAAGCATGGACAAGCGTGGACTAACATGAAGCTCTGGGGTTTGAGTGTGTGTGAGCAAGCATGGACAAGTGTGGGCTCATGTGAAGCTCTGGGGTTTGAGTGTGTGTGAGCAAGCATGGACAAGTGTGGGCTCATGTGAAGCTCTGGGGTTTGAGTGTGTGTGAACAAGCATGGACAAGCGTGTGCTAACATGAAGCTCTGGGGTTTGAGTGTGTGTGAACAAGCATGGACAAGTGTGGACTAACATGAAGCTCTGGGGTTTGAGTGTGTGTGAACAAGCATGGACAAGCGTGGACTAACATGAAGCTCTGGGGTTTGAGTGTGTCAGGAGCACAACTCTGAGAACAGTGAAGTCGGTAAGGCTCCACTGCATGCATTCCTCTAGCTCTGCTGGTTCCAGCTGGACCCACATTTTCCTTTGCCTGCCTGGGCAATTTTCCCTTGTGGAGACAAGCACACCACAATGCAGGGAAGTGTGGGGCCTGAGTTATGCTTGTATCAGATGTGTGTGTTATTACTCCTGCTGTCTGGCTTCCTGAGCACTTGGAAATACAGTAAAAATGGAAGAACTTGTTTGTCATGAGCCTTCTGATTAGGAAACTCTGGGTGGCACAGCCCTTGCGCTTCTAAGGATGACTTTAAATCTTTGCCACCAGCTTGACACCCTCTGCTGTTGCCCTTCTTCAGACAATGAAGGGCATTTACTGTGGCACCAGATCTTTCTGGCTAGAGCCCTGGCTTTGCCACTAAGTGGCTGAGGTATCTTTACTTGGTTACTATTTCCTTATCTTTGAAGGGAACAGAAAACCTACTTCCCAGGGTTATTGGAGAGAAAAAAAGGAGTGAACACATTAAAGCAAGCAGCAGAGTTCCTGGAACAAAAAGAGACTCAATGAACTGCAGGGCAGGAGTGACGAATTAGAATTCCGTGAAACTAGGTTATGACACTGCTTCTAAGCGGGTCCCCTGAAGAGGGTTAACAGCTTGGAGGGAAGGCTTTAGAAGATGACAAGCCAAACACAGAACAGTTTTCTGTGGTGTTCCTTGGGGGAATTTTCTCCTGAACAATTCAAGGTTCTCTGTGTGTGCATGTGTATGTGCACATGTGTGCTGAGGGTGGGGTGAGGTGGGGGTGGTACATACTAGGCAAGGGATCTACCACTGGGCTACACCCCATTGCCTCTGCGTTCATTATACTGTGTGCTCTAGCTTACATGTTAAATATGATCAAAGGTAGCTGTTTAAAGTTTAGTCCTTAGCTTGGCATTATTGGAAGGTGATGAAAATCATTGCAAGGTGGGGCCTCATGAGAGATCTTTAGTTCTTGGGGAGCCCTTGAATAGAACTATGGCCTGCTGATCTCTTTCTCTTGTTTCCTGGCTCCACCATGGATTCCCATTGCTTGTTAAAGGCTTTGCCACAACAGCACCAGCTGAAACCTCTGACACTGTGAGCCAAAAAGAAAACTGTTGTCTTTTTAAGTTCATCATCTCAGCTATTTTGTTACAGTAACAGAAATCCAAGTAACCCATTGATTATCTTTTTCTACTCTTGGGTACTTGTTTCAAAGTGGATGCTCCTGGGCCTATAACAAACCAGTTAGTTACTCTATCTAGACCTGGTGTGAGTCTCTTTAAATGCACTAGCTCCACTTTTTCTTATGTTAACTTAGTAAATTAGGACCATCACTCTAATTAAAAGTGAGAAAGCTGAGACCTAGCAAGCCATGTGTAAACCCAAAGTCACACTTAGCTGTCGGCTAATTTGGGCTCCAAGCTTACAACATAAATGCAACACTCACAGTGTGTGGAATGCCATAAAGCACCAGTGAGTCTCTTTAGAGTTCAAGAAACACTAATTGGGGGAAAATATCACCTGAAAAAGTATGTGTGTGTGTGTGTGTGTGTGTGTGTGTGTGTGTGCACATATATAATACACACATATGTATATATTCCAAGATGTACACTTAATGCCTTGGGTATTTTCCTTTGACAAAAGTGATCCCCAGAACCATCTATAAAATGAAAAGCTACCTGCTACTTTGGATTCACTTAACTTCTGAGTGTTATTTTGAAAACTGTATCCTGAAGGCACCCAAAAGTACAAACATGGGCTTGGGAGATGAGGGATGCCCCTGTAGGGATGAGGTGCAGTGAACACCTCATGACTAAGAGTAGCCAAGGAAAAGTCTACTAGGGGAGAATGTGGGTGAGCAAGGCCCTCCCGAAGGTGACCTTTCTTACCATGGGTGCCGAGCTGCCTGCTCGCAAGTGTATCGTTTATTTGGGTCTTTCTCCATCAGATTCCGAATGAAGTCTTTTGCTGTTCAAAAAGAAAGCATGGGGAACAGAATCACTTGGAGGGTTGAAATGTGATGACAGGATACCCTTGTGTTTTAATTATGTGTGCCATTAAAAAAAAGTGAGACTGATTTTTACCTCCCCCATTGTACCTTGAACACACACAAAAAAAAAAAAAAAAAAAAAAAAAAAAAAACCCACCAGTGTTTAGATAAAAGAGAGATCCAGTGAATGAGAAGGTGGCAGAGGCAGGCTGGGACTCTGACTTCTGGCTCTAAGTTCTCTCTTGCTAGCTACTAATGACACCTTTGGTCTGGAAAATAATCACATGCTCTTCAGTTCACTGTTGTCTTAGAGAGATGCTTTGGGGGCATCCCCTGAATGTGTTATGGACATCACTGGTTCTACTATACCCACAGAGGAGCTGCAAAGCCACCAGGTAATGGGGACAGATATGGGGGACACCCAAGAGGAGCATCTGTATCACACTTGAGCTGTTACTACTCAGTGAGTGAAATGTTACAAAGAAGCAGCAAGATGTACTCTGATGTGGTAGAGAGGCTTTTATCACCATGGGGAGGGCCAAGCTCAGAGTAGGACACTGAGAATGGGAGGGACAGGGTCACAGAACCCAAAACTGATACTATATGCCAGCTTGGAACTGTTGCCCTACAGAGCATGGCAGCTTGCTGCCCATGGGTCTGAGCTCCTAGAGGAAGCTTCTGGCATCTAAGCTCCAAAGCCTAGTATTCCCTGTGGGGTCAACTGCAGGTTGCTGAAGGTTGAGGTGGTTGAGGTTGGTTGAGGAAATAGGCAAGGGAGTCCCAGTTAGGAGTAAATAATACAATAATAAAAATGGTCTGTTCAAACAGCTCGACAGAGAGTGCATTCACCTCCCTTCTCCCTTCTACAGTTTTCCCTGCTTCACCGGGGTCTGGTTTTGCTCTTCATACCCCATGATGATGAGCTTCTCAGAATGGCATATTGTGTCTCAAACATGGGCTGCAGACAATGAACTCATGACCTCAGATAAGACATCTCCATTGTGCAAACCGTGACTACTCAATACAAGAATGTTTTGCTGAGGATACATGACTTTACAAATGCAGTCTTGTCATAAAAAGTGGGCTTCGGGAAAACTGGGGTTTAAAATCCAAGTTCTGCTATATACTGACTCCATAAACTAGGACAGGTTATTTTACCCCTGGGCTTTACTTTCATTATCTGTCACATATGGATAATATAAATACCCATCCCATGGGTCATCTGGAGGACTGGGTGAGTTAGCATATGTGGAGCACTTCTAGCACCTAATTGGTATTCATCAAGTGCCAGATAATAATATTTCATCCCTAGAGCACCCGTATCAGGGAGAGGTAGGTGAGCAAGTCTACATCCCTTGGACAGGGTAATATATCTCAAACCTGTTATCCAAGTCAAGCCCAAAGATATAGTTCATAGAGCTTTCTCAGGAATGACCTATAGACTGAATGCTGGTGGACACCATAATTCCTTTGTTGAGATCCTAACTCCCATGATGAGGGCATCTGAAGTGGCCCTTTGGGAGGTGGTGATCAGGACACAAAGGCAGGGCTCTCATGAGAGACATGAGTGTTCTTATGACAGAAACTCAGAAAGCCTTTCCCCTTCAGAATTATGCAAAGTAAATGTTTGGTATTTAAGCTATACAGACTGGCATTTTGTTACAGTAACCCCAGTAGAAGAAGACAGAAGCTTTGGGACCATTCTGAGCCCAAGGGTCCTCAGGATTCTACTTTAGGTCATCTGGATAGAAATGCCATAAAAGACCCACCAGAGTCAGAGATGTCATCCCAGTAGGGGGAATCAAACTCATATTCTGCCTTGAGGATCTGTTCAAACAGCTTGGAGTCATTTTCATCATAAAAAGGAGGGTAGCCACAGAGCCTGCAAGACAAGAGGGAATGAGATTAGAGTATTCACAGCCACTGTGCTAGGTTTATACTTTGCCTGGAAGGAAGATGCATGATCCATCAATCAAATTAAGGGAACCCACACTGAGTGTGCTGAAGTTAAATCTCAGTGAAGGAACCACGTCCTCTACACATGAACATGCCCACAAAAGTGAAAATGTGACCTCCTAAGCAGCAAAAAGGTTAACTTCATCATGGTCAAAGGCAAACACACGTATCCAAAATTCTACCATAACTCTTTCATTTTTGTTTTTATTTATTCGTGTGAACCTATGATGTTTTATGATGTGTTTGTAAGGGCACACATGTGCCACAGTGAACAAGTGTGGGGTTGAGAGGGTACTTCTTGCTTACCAGATTTCCATGGTCTCTGGAGATTGAAATGAGGTCACAAGGCTTTTACAGTGGAGACTTTTATGTGCTGAACCACCTTGCTACCCCTCATAACATTTTACATGGTGTTAACTAGAATCTCATGAAAGTTACCAGGAAATCTTCCATGTATAGCTATTATTAATCGTATCTATAATACTTCTCCTGACTGACAGGCTGGTGAAAAGAACAAACAAAATGCATAGTTGATGGAATTTCTAGACCCTTTGGGTTCATTCTATCTAGGAACTTGTTAAGGAAGAAGAGAGAATTTTACAACCTAGATATCAAGTTGCTAGGACTCATCCTGACCTGTGTGTTATCATTCTACCAAGTAGGAATCAGAATAGGAATCAGGAATACTACCATTTCTTTTCATTACAATCAACAAATATCCACAGGAGGCAGCTCAAGTTACCACATTGAAGAATCACAGTACCCCAGTCAAAGTACCAATGTGACATTTCAAAGACAGCTTCTCAATGGTCCAATTAGGATGTTGCTAGAAATAAGTTAGAGCTATGGAGAGACCAAGGGTCATCTGGCAACCATAGCAGGAACAGACATATACATTAAATTCAACTACCACAAGTCAATTAGCGACACTGTAGATTCTGGGCATGGGCATGGAGCTCAGAGGTGGAGTACATACTTAGCACCTGAGAGACTAATAAATAAAATAACAATAAATTAAAATGAAAAAGTCATGATTTCTCTTTCCATTTTTGCTCTCAGTTCCAGTGTTATCTTTACTGCCAGGAGCCACTAATGTATTTCAGGGATCAAAATTTCATCTCACTATATAGGTGGCCAGAGTAGAAAATTCCATGTATATAATAGTTTAAAGCTACATACTTCTGTAACTATTATCTTGTAGTTTTTTTCTTTCAATCTTATAAAACACTTAGGAAAAGATCAGAACATGCCTGGGGCCCATTTAGGGCAGGGTTGGAGGGACCACAGAACCAGACAGGGTAGGGTCAAGGCATTAAGTGACCCCAGAGCAGAAGACAATAGTGCTTGACTCTAGAAGCCCAAGAGCCAAACTTTGTTGTGAATATGATTCCTGGGGCCAGAATATGGCAACCATGGTGGGAGGCCTGACCCCAAACTGAGGCTTGACCCCAAGCCAAGATCCATTCTTCCCACACAGTTCAATATTGTTCCAAACATAGCAACAGCCTAGAGAGCAGTTTAATGAGAACAAACGAACAGGCATCCACAGACTGTAGATCTGTAGGGATTTGCTGTTGGTTCCTAACAAACACAATAAAGGTCCAGCCATTTTTCATTTGTCCTGCCACCAGGGGCACAGCTGTGGCTGACTGCAGAAGGGAATGGGCGATGACAGTTGTCAGGGCCAGGAGACATTCTGTGGGCTGCGAAGGTTCTACATCATCTAACTCACAAGCATGTTTTAGAGGCTGAATGCCTGGAAATTTCATTTGTAAAGATCTGCTGTGGTGGGCAAAATAAAAGAGCCAGTGCTTTGGAAACCACCAAGTACATACTTCACAACCCAAGGAAACCCTAGGGCCTCCGAGAGAGGGATATGCAAATTTTTTCCATACTGAGGATTTGGATAAAATAAAATGTGTGCATTAGGAAAAGCCAACAGAGCAAAATGTTAGTTTGTCTTGGAAAAACCTCTACATGCTAGATATGTGAGCTCTTTGTTTGTTAACAGCTGAGTGTGTTTTTGCTTTATGGCTTGCCATTCGTCTCAAGAAAAAAAATGTTCAAAATTTTCAGGCAGGATTTCTTCTTGTGCCAATTTTCTTAATGTATATTCCAATTTCTTTTCATTTTTAACTCCCCCCCCCCATTTTACACAGAGAACAGTTCGTGCAGGTGTTCTGAGGAATGGAGAGAAGGAAATGAATCTATCTTGGGGCCTGAGTTAAAACTAAGAAAGAGATGGTTGAGGTCACGACTCAGTGAGGGCAGTGCTTGCTATGCAAGCCTGATGGCCTGAGTTTGAATCCCCAGAACCCAGATAAAAGCTGGACCAGCATCTTGCCTGCCTGCCTGCCTGCCTGCCTGCCTGCCTGCCTGCCTGCCTGCCTGCCTGAATCCTAGCACTCCTGTAGAAAAAAACCAGAGGCTGTGCAAGGGTTACTCTTTTCAGATGTTTCCCCATCAGCCCTTTCAGAGATGCTCTGCCTTATCCCTGGACACTGCCCTGTGTAGAATGTGAATGAAGATGGACATTATTGACCTCAGTGGGATGCCAGTGGATGAGGACCACAGAAGGGCTGCTGAAGGGGGGTGGTAGGATGGGGGATGTGGAATCAAAGATGGTGTGCTGCCCTGGGCCTCTCTAGTTTGGCTCTTGGGCTTATGCTCCTGAAAAGAAGGATATTTCTCTTCTCCTGGGGGCAGATTCTAATGGGTCTTACCCCAATCCTGGCAATCCATGCTTCCTTTTCCTCCTTGCTATGCCTAGGGGTGATTATAGCTCAATAGCAACCAAGTCCAAGGTCACAAGGATCACAGGATTCCTGTGGTCTTCACACACCACCTTTATTTTAAAACAGATTAACAGTACACAAAGTCATGACCCAAGCCAACCCCTCTGACTCCAGGTCTGTATTCTGTACTATTGGGCTCAACTGGTAAAGGAAACGACTTGAGACCCAAATCTCCCACTTCAGTCTTTGACTTCTGTGTAGGTCAGTTGGCCTGTACCCACCCAACACCTTTACCTGGAAGAACTCCGGAATGTGAGTCTACCTTTTCAACCCTTCTCATTCATTCTGGGAATGTGTTAACCAAGATGCTTCAGGCTACTTTCCTGCATTATTGTAACTGGGCCATTATAACCTTGTGCACTTTATCTGGGCTCCCCCTTGCTCCATTCTTCCACACTTTTGAAAACTAGCTGGAGTGGAAAATGAAGAGCTGACCTCTCTCTGACAGGTACTCAGTAACATGCAGGGCTGCAGCAGGCCACATCCTCCCTGGGCACAGCTCTGATCTGTTCACACACACCTAGGACAGGACCTCATCTTTGCTTTTGGATTGTCAGGGTCTGGGCCAGGACCTGCCTAGAGGGTGTTATAGATAGATGTCAGGCACACACACATGCATGTTGGCTATTAAAACCCCTGGTTGAACTCAGAAGCAGAGACAATGGCTCAAGATACAGGCGCGTTCACCAGTGTCCTATCCTAGAAGAGCTAGGGAGACCTCAAAACCAGCCAGCCAAGCTATTCAGACATTCTAGAAGAACCTAATGCACAATCACCCCCACCCCAGGGCAAATTTTCTGCCTTTGCAGGAGAATAAGGTATGATTTGGGTTTTTCCAATGGTGCTCCTGGCCACAGATCCATACTGTTAAGGTGGTTTTTCCATTGAGGATGCTAATTTAAATGGGTGTGAAAATCAGCAATGAATGGCCAGCTATGGGTGATCTGGCAGGGTGAAGTTTTTCTTGGAGACTGAAATGCTGTAATAGCATAAAATCTCCTGTCAAGATGCCCGTGAGTTCAGCGTGGTCATTACCCTACTTTAAGTTATGTTCTTTGCACTGTTAACCCTTGGCCATGGATCTACATATCCGGAAAAGATAATGTTTGCCACAGGGATGCCCAAAGCTAATTCTTTTGTTCTTTTGTTTCCACAATCCACCTGTGTTTTGGCCTAACTTTTGTACCCCTTAAATTATGTACTTTGGGGTCTCTTTTGATACCAAAGATGACTACTAAGGGGACAAGAAGAAGTGGGGATCAGAAGTAGTGGAGAGACAAGTACCAGCATGCCTGAGAGCAAGGAGTGACTTAAAATTTTTAATGTACTTTACTTTCTTGTGATAAGAATACATGAGAGCATCTCTCCGAATATTTAAGGGAGTAATATAGTTTCGTTGACTGTTGCTTTTGGGTATAACAGTGTCTTCCTGTTGTGATTTGCATTTGAAATGCCCCCCAGAGTCTCATGTGTTTGAACAGTTGATTCCCTGCTGGTGGTGTCATTTTGGAAAGTTCTGACACCTTTAGGAGCTTCATTGAGGAAAGTGGTCCACTGGGGTTGGACCTTCAAGTTTTATAGCCTAGCCCCGTTTCCTCTATGTTTTCTGCTTCCTGACTGCAATATAGTATGACTAGTTACTCACTCCCCTGTCACTAATACCATCTCCAAATTGTAAGCCCAAATACACCGTTTTTCCTTTCCATTGCCTCTTGCCAGCTATTTGGCCATACAAACAATAATAATGATTAATATATTTCCCAAAAGGCTCATGTGTCGAAGCCTTGATTCTAAGATAGTGCCTCAACTGATAGGTGGGCAGCTCATTACCGTGTTAACTTCATCATCTGGCTTGTCGATTGAGGAGTCCCTAGCTGAATGGGCTACTAGGAGGTGGCTGTAGGAAGCAGGTCACTGGGGGCAGCCTTCAAGGTACATCCTGTCCCCAGCCTTGTCCTATTTCCACGTCTGCTCCCCATTTCCTGTGAATGTTTCCAGAAGATTGCTTGGCTCCACAGCATGCATATGTGTGTGGATAGGGTACTAGGATTCAGTAGGGTACCTGAATAATGAGAAAAGAGCCAGAGGCCTAGGCAAGAATTGTTACTGGGGTTTTCTCCCTGATTGTGCCAACAAGTCCTCCACATGAGCAAAAATGATATCTCGTCGTTGAAGCAGCCTGCATTTGCTGTGAGCCTTAGCTGACCTCCTTTTCTTGTCTTCTGACCCATAGTGAACACAGGCTGTGGCCACTGCTGGCCTCAGGGTCCCTCTCCTGTACCACTTCCTTTCCTCAGGACGGGCTCCTTTAGGGTCAGGAGACACAGGATTATTGGTCAGGCAGTCCTTTGGCTGTCACCAAATGCTCACTAAGTATCAACTATTCTCAGGCATAGAACAAGGTAGTACAAGTTCCTACCAGTGTGGTATTATACTATAGTTGGGGACAGGGGAACAGATGGTCAACATTAAACTAATCACAAAGAGGAAGCATAAAAGCTAAACAGGAAAGGTTAACTTAGAGCTGGTCTAGAGAAGCTACACTTTAACCTTAATCTAGAATATTCTTTTCTTTATCCCATTCTCTGTCCTGGGGATGGCTTGCTAGGTTACAAAGCTCTCGGTGTGTAACCACTGCTTGGTGATGTCTTTCCTGTCCCCAACCCCTAATACCATGCAAGGTGCTGTATCTCTCTTTTGTGCTCTTCCAGCTTCCCAAGCCCCTCTGTCACAGCTCCTGTGTTGGTTTGTGTCTATAATTCATCACCTCTGGCTAGACTCTGTGCTCCTCAAAGATAGCAACCGTATCACATTCATTTTTGCAATCCTGGATAGCCGGCACAAAGCTCAGCAAAAGCTTGTTGGATGAATGGGCCCTTAAATGCCTTCAACTTTCAAGACTACCTTCCTTATCCTGCTCAGTCCTTTCTAATAATTTCCTATTAACAGCCACCCACTGTAAATCTCATCTGTTTTGGGGGTATTCTCAAAATTTGGAAAGATTATGTTTTTTGATTGTGGTTATAATGTTTAAATTTTCACTTTGCTGATAAGTTCTAGGAGGATGGGTTCTATGTCCTAAATAGTATTTCTTTAGGGTTTGGAGAAAGGGTCCCACTGTGTCTTTGAACTCATGATCCTCCTGCCTCATTCTACTCAGTGCTGATATTTTTTTGTGTGCCATTGTGACTGGCTCTTTGGTATCCTTTGTTAATTCTTAACATGATTTAATGGACATTTCTTGATTATTATCTGACAAACAGGAAATGCTTTATTGAAGCACTTGTGCTTATATGTACATGTGCATGTTGTAACAGCACACACTTCAGTAGACATAAGGAATCAGTTGCATGAGGGTATAGGCCTATGGTAGAATACTTGTATATAGTATAAATGAATCCTTGGGTTTGAACTTAGTACCCCAACCCTACATAAGGTTGAACATTTTAAAATTCATATTTACTCCAAACAAGACAATTTCAACCATGTTTTCCTCAAGTACAGTAATTTTTCACATATTACACTTTTGCAGTAAAATGTCCTAATGGCCAATAGCATCTGCTATAAATGACATTCTCCAAGGCAACTGGAATGATCATGGGGAACCTTCAACAAATATCATCTAAGCTCCTATTTGTCTAGTGCCTGATAAAATCCTCCATGCATCAATTTCCCTCTCTGTAGTCCCATAAGAAACTAACTATCCCACTTATTATAGAACTCATGGGTGCCAGGTACTCTTTCTAGCGAGAGGCCTTGAGTTAAAAGCTTAAAGTCTGAAATAGATGCCACAGTCATAGAATTTTATCCTGGGGCCCAAAACTCATTACTCCTCTCTAGAACATGGTGAAACTGAATCCTAGGGAGAAGATGGTCTCAAGGCCACAGCTAGTGGCAGATCTGGGCATGTGTGAGAGGATTTGGCCTAGAACAACAAAGACAATTTTAATCTAGTTCTACAGAGAGATATAGAGCAATGGCATTGTGCAAAATGCTCATATCACAATAAATAAGACATTGTTGAGTCTTGCTTTCTAGAATCCCCCAGTTCAGTCTCATTTAAATGGGACAAACAGAACATTTAGTCTCCTATAGGAAGTAAACTAATGATAGTGAGTATATCTTGTAGAAGTTAGTAACAATAGCCACCATTCACTGAGCATTTACCAAGAACCAGGCCTTTGGTTACACATTGGAAACATTTTCATTGCACAGTAAGAAATAACCTAAAGAAGGATGTGTTCGTTTTGGCTCCTGGTCTGAGAGTACAGTTCATCATGGTGGGGGAGACATGGTATTGGGAATGCTGCATGGATGGTTACATTATATCTACGCACAGGAAGCACAGAGATGTTTGCTTGTGCCCAGTTTAGTCCTGTTCTGTCAGTTTGCAGCTCATAGAATGGTGTTGCCTCCATTCAGGGTGAGTCCTTCCTTCTTAGTTAAACCTCTGTAACGTTACCCTCACAGATACGCTCAGAGATGAGATTCAAGGTGATTCCAGTGTAATCAAGTGTACAATAAAGATCAACACTCATCTTACCCATGTTGGATGGATTCTGAGGGAGAAAAATTTTTCCATCCTCAATTTCCAGACGAGGAAGATAAATGCATGAATAATCGGGCAACTTATAGGGAAGAGGGGAATTTTATTTAACTCTTTCTGTAAGTCCTTCTGAGTCAACTCATATTAACCTTTAGGTGTCTGGCCATGAATGTCACTATAAATATGGGGACATACCAACATATTCTCTTTCTTAATCTGCCCCTGAAGACAGAGTGTCATGCTTTTTTTTCATGTGATAGATTTGGAGACAATTAGAGATGAGGCCATGTGACTGGCCAAAGAAACAGAGAATTCTCAAGTGTCTGTAGTTATAAAGTCAATGGTTCATGGTCTTCATCTGCCTTTCTTCAAGACAGAATGAGGAAGATGGCCAGGGACATTATCAGCCTGTCTGTGGGCGAGCAAGATTGTAGAAAAATGAACATCTGTCTATATTGATCCAAATTCCAATATAATCATGTCGGATCATCCAGATTCATTACGATGCTCCTATGAAGAACTGTAAAGCAACACAAAGAATAAAACGTCCCCTCTGACAAGTCCTCATGGGCTCTAATGGGACAAGGCAGAAGTTCTGGAACACCTTTTGGGCAGTGTATCAAGGAGAAGTGTGACATATACAGTGAACTTTCTAAGTAAGGGTGAATGTGTTTCTGAGGGGTTGAAACTCACTTTGAATATTTTACACAAAATACCATAGCAACAACTGAATGACAGTCCAGACATTCCCGCTTCAGTATAACCAGAATGAAAAGGCACTGAGGAGAAGGAAATTATTTTCCAAGGAAAGGTCCCTGCTGTTCTGTGAAGGCAGAGTTCAACTACGATGCTGTAGCTTAGGTACTTGAGCTACTGCCTGGTTCCAGGGAGGGGCTTCTGGGAAGGGCTGGGGCCTTTCAGTGGTAGAACCTGGTGTCAGCTCTTTATATCCTGCCCTTGAGATGGGGTTGTGGAAACCCAGTCTCCTCTTCTTCCTTTTGCTCTCTGACCATGAGATGAGTAGTTTATCTCACCAGGTGATCAGAGATCTAAAGCAGTGGATCCATTTGATACTGGGAATCTGAGCCAGGGGGGGACACCATGCAACAGAGTGCAGAAAGAATGTAAGAGCGAGAGGACAGGAAGAACATCGTAAAATGCTGTCTTTGGTCATTGTATGGCTGTTACACTTTCAAAGTCATAGAAGCTGTGGCTACCTGTAAAAGACCAAGTCAACATTCTAGCATGGAAGTGGGAGGGGCTTCCAAGGCCCTACTGCTAGCTTAGCAGTCATGACAGCTATGAGAGGGGGAGTCATCTTCTTTGGCAGTGTGGCCAAAGCAAATAATAAAACACTATTATTAAAAAATGACTGAAACCATAACCCACCATGTATCTGCAAACTAGATAAACCACATAAGGCCTGCTCAGGCTCAGTATGCCTCTGAAAAGCCATGGCAGCATCAACCATGTCTGAGCATCCTTTGGACTCTGAGTCCTATTGGTACATGGGGACCACTGCTCATCTTTCTGTCTTGACTGACCCTTGGCAGAAACTCAGCAAGATTTATTGAATGGATATGGTGGCATGTTTTAAGGAATATGAGTTTTATTTCTCTTAGTTTGGATAGGATTGACTTTCAAAATAATTAAACAAAACAAAGCAAATAAATCTTTTGCACTTATTCCCAGTGCCCATCAGTGAACAAAATGGTGTTGAATATATTATCTGGTTTTGGACTAGAGGGTCAATCATGACATATGCAAACCAATTCCATGAGCATTTGTTTGAGCATGTGCATTCTTCCTCATATACTAAAAATGAGCAGGTGGGAGAAAGTAGGGAAGGCTCACATAAGAAAACCATGTGCAGAGACGGGCAATGTGCTCCTGATGAGAAACATTGGCACATGCCCTCTTGTTATTCTCTGGGGTTGGAATAAATATTTGAAAGTTGAGGATGGGTTAGCAGATCAGGGAACGATTTGGGACAGAAAGGAAAAGGGGAAAGGAAGCATGTTCTTCAAGGCTTTGTACAGCTAGAACTGAAGCTCGAGGCTTGTGGAAGAGAGGAAGGAAGAAGAGGAAAAGATGTGAATCCATCTAGGATCGACTTTTTGAATCTTACATTAGTCACATGGACACCATCCTGAGGAAATCTGGAGAACTAGCAAAAAGGCCTGGAGACCCCTCTAGACTGGCCAAACTCAACTCATGCTAGCTGTGAACAGGTAACATACAGACAAAGAGGAGTGGAGAGAGCTCCCCATGGCCAGGAACACTGGGCTAGGAAATGTGGTACAACTTCTGACAACGAAAATTAGTTCTCATAAGAAATATTTTTTCAGATCCAAGCACCAAGGGATGCAGACTTCCAGTATGGAGGTGCTTAACTTCCAGTGCCAACCAAGGATGCTGCAGCCTGCGAGGAATTCCAAACTAGAGTTGTGTATCTAGATGGGTTCCATTCTTCCTGTGACTATGGCTTCTTTCCTCCTCTTCCCCTCCTTCCCTCTCCTTCCCTCTCCTCTACCCTCCTCTCTCTTCTCCCCTGCCCTCCTTTCCTCTTCTCTCTTCTCCTCTTCTTTCCTCTCCTCTCCTCTCTTCTCTGTCTCTCTTCCTTTTAGTTCTGATGACAGGCAGATAGGCATCTATGCAATCATATCTGGGGGATGTGTGGGGTTCTGCATCCTATCCCATGGGTGCTTGATGTACACCCCACTATGTCCTGCTGCCACTCCCAAGCTCTCAAAATGCACTTTGTGGTTGACTAGAACACAGCGCTAGTTTCCTACCACATGGCCAAGAGACAAGAATCTGAAATAGCCTCATGAGCACTATGTTATTTGGAGTTGCATCATATGTTCCCACATACCTCCACCAGGGTTATGCTGATGTGGCAGTGTGAGCTGATGTCCCATCTCTACCATACTACTTTTAGTCACAAACACCGCTTAGCCCTTACCGTCATGTCACCTCATAGTAGAATGACCTTTTTCTTCTCTCTGTGTGCTTTGTTTTATTCATTTCTCCCTAAATGCACTACCTCTTTCCTACTTCTATACATTCCCAGTTTCAAAATGCAATGAAGACTTCTTTTGGTTCTTCTGAGAGTTTAGTATTATGCTAAAGGAATTAAAAATCATGATAATTCAGAAGCCAAATATCATTTTGTTTTGTACATGTGTGCATGCATGGTACAATTTTATATGGGTTCATGTGTGAGGGAAGGTGTGTGTGGATGTATGTGCATGTGTGTGTGAGTGCATGCGTGTGAGTGTGTGTGTGTGTGTGTGTGTGTGTGTGTGTGTTTTCAGGGGGCCTAACTCAAGTCTATATCTCCCCCAGCCCACAGAGTATATTCTTCTTACCATCTTCAGGTTTTGGATCTCTATAGTTGGAAGTTAGCTCAACTCTTTCAAACTGTGTTTCTAAAATGATGTTCCTAATTGAATGATGCACCGTTTCTCAAACACTGAAAGCCCCCTCCCTTTAGGATGGGGTAGAGTGGGACAAAGTTGAGAAAGGACTTCAGGATGTCACTGAGGCTGGCTTCAAGCTTGTATTCCTCCTACCTCTGCCTGCCAAGTACTGGAATATCTGGCAGAGGCCACCATGCTACTTTATCAGATCCTTAGTAAGCTGACCCTTGAGGGATAAACCATCAATCTATGTGGTGGTGGTGGTGGACATATTTAAAGACAGAGCCTAGAATGGCTCTTTCCTGGCAGATTTCCAGCTCATTTCCAGGTGGCTGCTTCCTATCCTGTGAAACAGCCTCAGGCCTTTCCTGGCTCAGTCCTGAGATCCACTGCAGCACTAGCGCCCCCCCCCCATGACAGCCAGCAAGACTAGATAGCAATTTGTGTGTTTGCTGTCTGTTGCTTCCAGCAGGCAGCAAGTACCTCCAAGGCCAGGGCAGGAATGGAGCCATCTCAGCACCCGTCACATTGTCTGACATGTTTTAAGCTCAATAAATGTTAGTAAAGTGAATGCCTGTCAATTCTCTGCCCTCCGTTCTCCAGGCTAAATATGCCAAAGCTGTTGCATACACGACAGTTTCTAGATGATAATAAGAGAGTAGAGGAAGTAAAATGTTCTCCCATCTGGCCCAAAGCTGTGTATTTAGGTTCAGAAGTGACAGGTGGCAGCTATTCTCCACTGTTTGCATCCATGGTGTGCTCTCTAGAGGAGTGTCACAGATAAGAGTGGAGACTACTCTTCCTGAAGTCAGTGGCAGGGAGTTGCAGCTATTGCCACCTAAAATGTACAGTTCCAGAACCTCAAATGCCTGGCTATGGCATGCTCCCCCTACTGCTTTGCATACCCTGCACCCCCTGATTAAACTCAGAGTAGTTTTGAGGAGATGGGGCTAAAACAGCTGGTGCAGGACACTAATTTGGCCCCTGCCCTGAGCAGAGGAGAGGGTTTCAGATGCTCACAAAGCTCAAGTCCGACTAAAATGGATTTGCAGGAGAGACTAAGGCTACCAGGACTCTCAAGCCAAACATCATTTAGTATCCATAGGATCCACTCCTTACAAAGGACAGAGAGCTAGGTGGCTGGAGAGATGGCTCAGTCATTAAAGGCTAGGCTCACACAAAAATAAAAGGACAGAGAGGAGCCAGGTAGGCTTTCTGCAAGTCCTTGGAAAGTGGGCACACCAAGATGCTACCAGTGAACCAAGCCAAAGCAAACTCAGGAATTATCATAAGCAAGTGTTGCCTGATTAACCAAAAGGGCAGACGGCAAAATGACAGAAGGGGAGTGCAGTTTGGCCTTTAGAGCAACAGGAAGGAGGGCAGGAAAGAACTGGTCAGCTCAGGTCACTCTGACCTGGTAAGAACAAGGGCTAGGTGCCATCATGTTTCTCTAGACCAACAAGGGTGACCTGGAGATTCGCGGCTTTTATCAACAAAGCCTAGGCTACCTATCTGCACTGTTCTGGACTCATGTATGCAAAGAAAACTCTTGGCTTTACATTGTTTCTTGTGTACCATTTCCTGGGGATAGAACATGCTTGTATTTTGCCTTGCACATTTTATGACCTAAGGGAGACGAGATGAATTTTAAGGGTCCATTCTGAGCCTGTTAACTGTGATTCTATGCACATGGGGCTGTGAGTCTCTGGTGCTCTTCCTTGGAGGTAAATTTTCTTTCTTCCTTTTCTCCCCCCACTCCTTTTTCTCCCCTGCCTGTCTGTCTTCCCTTCCTTCTTTTGTACTGGGGACCAAACTAGAGTCCTCAAACGAACTAGACAAGTGCTCTAACAGTGAGCGAGCCTTAGCCCCTTTCACACAGGTTAAATTACTCAGCCTGGCCTTGAACTTACTTTGCAGTCCCTGCAGTCCTTAACTTCACCATGTTCCTGTCCCAATCTCCCTGGTAGTTGGAATTACAGGCCTGCACCACTCAGGCCAGAGAAAAAGGAAGGGGGTTGCTGTATTTTTGCCCATGGCTTCTTCTAAGCAGACAGGCAGGTGAGAGGTCATGGGCAAGTGAGCCTATCCAGCTCTCATTGCTTCTGATCTACCTGAATTCTTCAGTTTGGAAGTGTGAATGTCCCTAAGACATCCGTTTCCATCTCAGCAGGAAGCCGGAATAATCTTTGCAGGAGCAAGATGCATCTTTGAGCATCGTTTAGAGAAATAATTATTCATCTTCTTGAAGTGAAAGATTGGTCCATGAAAGGTTCACTCATGTCTTGAGATAGGAAATTTATTTCCTGGGCATCTGTACTATCTTGGCCAGGTGAACCCCACCACACTGGACACCAGCAGACACTATCTTATCTTTCTCAGCAGCTTAAGCTCTGTAGGCAAAGGTGCTTCTTGTAAATCCTTAGCACTAGAGCAAGGTCACTGGCAGGATCAGGACCTCTCAAGTGTGGTTAGAAGCAATGATTAGCCTTGACAGAAAAACAATGTTTCCTTCCACATGATGGATAACAGAGAAGCGAGCAAGGAGGCATAGAGAGGGGCAATTTAACATGCACCTGCCCTGGCAAAATGACTGATGTTTGCATAGTGCAGAGAGACGACAACACGGTGCTGTGGTCTGTCTCAGCCATTTTTGCTGTAGTCTAATATCTCAGGGTGACAGGCCGATCAATTGAAAATAGTATGGCTAGCTTCTTTTCCACTTGAATGGGGAAGAATAAGGGTTTTGGTGCAATCTCCTTGGGAAAGCTGGTTTCTCTGCGGAGCTGTTTATTGGTCCCAGATGTGCACTCTTTACAGATAGTGTATGGATGCAAGGCTGTACATGGCAGATCAACCAAGTCGAATTTGCAAAAGTGTGAGATTGAAAACCACATATTTTGTTTATGTGTTTTTGTGTGTTGTGTACATGTATAGAACTCTAAATTCTCCCGCTTCTGCCCCCAAAACTCAGAAATTACAGGCATGTGCTACCAATATCCAGCTGGCATCTGAACACCTTATAGGATGTAACTAAATTCCCAAAGTTAATTCATTCTCTGTTTGGGCTTGGTAGAGCTCTGACCATCACCAAGAAAAAGAGAATCCTTGCTCACCATCTTGGAATCTGGCACAGTCATGAAATCAACCTGAGTGTATTTTCTGGGGAGAGCTAGTGGTACAAAGAGAAAACCAAGTAGAAATAAAGAAATAGTGTATGTCTTCCTTTAAGACCAATTTGAAATACTGCATTGTGTACCATAACTATAAGTGCCTAGATACATACTGTTCAGGCATACCAAGATATACATGCCATATCTGCACCTAGGAACTCTTTGAAGCTCCACATGGCATTGCTAACCATGTTAATATATCTTAATATGTTCCTAACTGTGACTCAGGGCAAAAGCAGCTAAGTGTCTTTTGCTAGTCAACTCCTTCTAGCCTTCTCTAGCAGCACTGTGATTTTACTTGGGGATTTTTCCTCTTCTACAATGTCACTTGGTTAACTTGTCAAGCAAGGTTATGCCATTTTCTTTGCCAATGGCTAGTTTCAAAAGTATATCAGAGAGCTTGCTTCTATCTTCTCTCATTGCTATGGGAAGACATAGCAAGAAAGGGAGCAATCTATAAGCAAGAATCAGAGGCTCACTGAGAATTCTCCTGGCCTTTGCAGCCTACAGAATTACAGGCATTGTTATGGTCATTGTTTACTCTGCTAGAGCATGAGGCATTCTTACTTAGTTATAGTTGCTTACTCAGTAACTCTAAAGATTTATTGTACTTTTATCGTGTGTGTGTGTGTGTGTGTGTGTGTGTGTGTGTGTGTGTGTGTGTGTGTGCTGGGGGTGCCACAGAGGCCAGAGGGCATCAGGTCTCCTGAAGCTGGAGTTAGAAGCTGTTGTAAGCTGCCCTTCATGTGTTCTGCGAGCCCAACTCCAGTCCTCTGCAAGAGCAGCAAGTGCTCTTGACTGCTGAGCCATCTCTCTAGCTTCTTACCCAATAATTCTAAGAAATGCTAATCAACATTCATCCTCAGCAACCGCTACCCTTCTCTATGCCAAGATGTCAAGGAAAAAAACTGATACCCACAAACCTAAGGTTGAGTACAGTTCCAAGGAAGACCCTTCCAGACCATCAAGATCAGCTTCAACTGTTGGCAGGAAAGGTCTAGCCTTTTATTTACTTTTTTAAGATTTCTAGCCAAGCTAGGAGAGTCAGGACCTCTAAGGAGGATTGTACTTGGGGATTTATGGAGCTAGGTAACAGGATCCTTGTTAATAATTCTGCTTACCCAGGACCATGACTAATTGTATGTGTGTACTTTTATTAGGGGGCTAATTTCACAACTGTTTTTAGATTCTCAAAAAGGTCTATTCCCCATTCCTCCCCAAAAGTAAGAAGCAACTGCAGAAGATGCAGCATTAGTTACCTTCATCTATCTGTGACCAATATACCTGACAGACACAACTTAAAGGGAGGGATGGATAATTTTACTCCACAGTTCATCACAGTTGGGTAGAGAGAGAGGGAGACAGAAATGGGGCAAGGGCGAGACAGAGTTATTAAGGATTTGCTTCCAGCAAATTACAACCCCCAGCTAAGTCCCACCTCCTAGAGCCTCCAGGATGTCCTAAAATAGCACCAGCAACTGGGAACCTAGGAGTCTGTAGGGAACATTTTCCATTTAAAGCATGGCAATGTTCGACATGCTTAGAACATGAAGACATATGTAAGTGTGATATCTTAGTCTTAGCACTCTCATATATCCATAAATGAGAACCCTATGGGGTGTATTACAGCGGGCCAAACCCCCCTTTTGCAATGGTACAAACCCATAGGAGCTGTCACCAAAATCCACACTTGATTGCACAAACTACCCAGTTGAATGTTGCTGGAGAAAGATCACTTGCTTCTTAGATAACAAGGCTAAGTGAACACAAGGGAAAGGGTGTTTGCAGATTCTAGGGAAGAGGATACTGCAGGAAGCTTCTCCCATCACAGCTTCTTCTTTGGGGGGGGGGTGATTAGGAGAGGAACTTCATTTCCTAGCAATTATAGAAACTAAACCTGCTATAAAAGCCTATCACATAATAAATATTTGCAAATACAACTGCAATTAGAAATGGCTTTAGAGTAGACTTAAGCAAAACAAAACCTAATGATAAGGAACCAACTGAGTGATTCTGAAATGGCTTCAAGGAGGGCATCCTCTAGAAGACATTTCCTGGATCAAGGAGATAAAACCTCTAACAGGAAATGAGGAATTCAAACCATGTGTTTTGATTTCCATTCATTTTTTTCCTAATTGTTATTTCTTTTGGAGTTGTGCTGGTATTTTCACAGTATTTTTTAACCTACCCTCCCTTCCAAAGCTATGATGGCTCATGAGAGCATTCTCTGTTACTAGTTAATAGGGAAATGAAAATAGAAATCAAAATAGATCTCACCTATTAGGACAGGATTGTTTTGTTAATTAATTAATTAGTTGTTGTTTTGGGGACAGGGTCTTGCTACATAGCCATGGCTGCCTTGAAGCTCATCACATAAATTGCACTGGCTTCAGACTCACAGAGATCAGCCTGCTTCTGCCTTCCAAGTGCTGGATTAAAGGTGAGTGCCTCCATGCCTGAATATGTCCTTTTGTTTTTTAAAAAGGGGTTAACACTGGTGTGAATATTGAACACGGCTGCTGGGAATGTATCCCTAAAGTGGTCTGTGGTTGCATACTCTGCCAGTGGCTTCTCAAAAGCAAGACAAAGAATTATCATATGAGATAAATACCAATTCCATTTCTAGAAACATGCATTCCTCAAAATTGAAAGCAAGGGTTTGAACAATGTGCATAGTTGTACATTCATGGCCATAGCAGCATTATGCACAAAAGCCTAAGGGCAGCAGAAAATCTCAGTAGTCCACAAAGGGGTGAGAAGATGAACTCAGGGTGGTGCAGACAACTGGGCATCAGCCCTGAAAGGAAGAAAATTCTGACACATGCTTCAACATGGATAAACTCTGAGAACATCATAAAATGAAATAAACTGATCAAAAAGAAGCATTGCCATATGATCCCATTTCTATGAGGCCCCAAGAGCAGTCAGGTTCACAAAGACAGAGAGGAGAATGGAGGCAACCAGGGGCTGAGGAGGGGCACAAGAAGCAGCTGTTTGTTAGAACAGTCTCAGGGTGGGATGGTGAAAACATTCTGGAAGTGGACAGTGGTGGTACTGCTGAGGACGAACTTGGTGCTCCAGAATGATAAAAATCCACATTACACACATTTCGCCACAGTCAAATAAGAGGAGAGGGGAGCCACGGTGGCAAGCAATACTTACAAGATATAGGCAATCACCCCGATGGACCAGCAGTCAACAGCTTTGCTGTATGGTTTCTGGGCAAGAACTTCAGGAGCTGTGGACAGATAAAATAGGTTCATAATTCTGAGTATTTAAATGCCTGAGACCAAAGACAGTTACTTGGACTTTTCATTTTCTGATCTAAAAACTGAGTAGGGGAGCTAAGGACCCTGAACTATCAGTGGTAGAACCTATGCTCAGCCTGCACAATGTCCTGAGTTCAAGTTCAACCCCAAGTTCCAAAGATACTTAAATAGATAATAACAAATGGCCCATTTGTTAGCTTTTCTAACTAAAAAAAAAAGATGTGTGTGTGTGTGTGTGTGTAGAAATAATCATCCATCAACTGATTAATAAATATTCTAAGTACCATAGCTCTGGCTCCCGTGGGGTTTTGTGAGGTGCCATGGGGACAAGGGTGGACAGCCCTTCCTGTGCCTTCATGGAGCATACAGCACAGGTGAGCGCAGGGATTGCTCGGGACTGCTTGTTTCCCCTGATTTGTGATGATTTGTCTATCGGCACGCTCACCCCACTTCATCACTGAGCCACTAGGCCATCAGATGCCACTGCTTCCAGCCCTGACACCCATGTTCCTGGCCTTGCAGCCACAGCTCAGGGTCAGGTATTCACCTGGTGTCTGTGACCCACAGCATCTGGTGCAGTTGGCACTCCATGTGGGTAAATAAGCATGAGACCATCAATCTTGCTGACAAGTGAAATCTTCTTTCCACTTTAAACATATGCTTGAGGCATCTTTAGTACACAAGTTCCAGAACAATTGCAAATGCAGAAAAGGTGAAAATGGAATCATTGATAAAGTCCTGGCTATAGCTAGAATTGTGTGTTCTATGGGATTCAGATAGCTTACTTACCCTAACGCCCTTGGGGGAAACAGTATTATCATAACATTCATTATCCCTAAATTATAGGGGAAGACACAAGGGCACTGAGAGGTTGAGCCCACTGGCCAAAGCAATCCATCCAGAAAGTGGCCTCCTCACCCACTTCTGCTCTGAAGGGGCCTAATCTCACTAAGTGCTGCTGTCAGCTGGGGCTTGTGCCAGCAGTTCCTAAGTGTCCCCTGCTCACATCTTCTCAACCGACATTGTGTGACAGCTGCACCTGAGCTTAGAGCACACAGGCAGGAAACTGAGCTTCAGAGAAGTGGTTTTTCCCAAGTCATAGTCAGACATGGAAAAGCAGGCCAATTTGACCCTTGCTCTGGAACTTTCTGTTAGATTATTCTGTTTTATTAAAGTGAGAACTTCTTCAGTCTGGAAAAAAAAAGTCCAAAAAATCCACCATAGAAATTTATCCTTTCATTTGTTTGAAGATAAATGTCTCCCTGAGCAAGAATAGGAAGGTGTAGGGTGGAAAGATAACTCAGTTAAAAAGCTTGTCTTGCAAGCAGGAGGGCCAGAGTATGACTCCCAGGGCCCACACAAAAATTATGGAGGCACACTTGTGATTGCAGTGCTGGGGAAGTAGAGAAAGGATACTTGGGGTGTGCTGGAGGATCAACCTTGCCTACTTGGTGATTTCTAGGGCAGTGAGAGACACTGCCTCAGATAAATCAGGGTGGACAGTGGCTGAGAAATGACAGGTAATGCTGTTGTCTCCACACAAAAAGGTACAGACAAGTGTACATGCAGCCACCCATACACACACACACACACACACACACACACACGCACACACAGACGTGCGCATGCATACACACATATATTCATACGTTAAAAAGAATAGGAAGCTGTACAAACTCCTATTGAGTGACCATGAGGGAGAAATGCAGCCTACGGATCGGCCTAAATCTCATTTTGCATTTCAGTCCTAAATTCCATCAAATCTTTTAGCAGAATTTTTTTTTAACAGAGAAGAAGAAATACATTTGCATGCCTGTCTTGTCTTTGCTATGTTTGCCATCACTGCAACAAGGTTCGCAGACTGGTAAAGCAGGGTAGTCACCACCTTGAGAAACAGCCCTTGGAGCAGCCAGGTGCATAGATGGGTGCTTCCTGACTTACTGCTAAGAGGATGCTGCTCAGAGTCCTCTGTGTGGGAAGTGACAAAGGGAGCCACTTAAGCCACAGTAAATGTCCTTTTGATTTAGGAGTGGATACGCTGGCACAGATGGTGCTTAGTGACTGCATCTACAGGGGCTCTCTAGGGCCTGAGGAAAAGTTTATTACCCACCCGCACAGCCTGACCCGGATGTTAGGAGCAGAGTCAAGCTGCTGGGTACAGTCCCTGGACCACTTCAAGGATCCCAGGGCTCATAAGCAAGAGGGCTAGCCATCCAGCCTGGTCCTGCCAACCTGCCAACCTGACAACTCAGGTGTCAAATGGCACAGAGGCACAGGGAATTCGTGCTAGACTGACAGCACAAACTCACTGTCATTGCAGCGGTGCCCAATGGTGACAGACTCAGATGGAGGAGTCACAGAGAAGAAAGCTGTCAGAATCTATGGCAGCTGCTTACCGAGATACCAGCAAAGGCTGGGTCCATGCCCTGGGCTAAGATGTACAAGGCAGACAACAGAGACCATTGCCCTGCAAAGCCATATCTCTCCAAGGATGGACTCAGTTTGTCTCTGTTCCCTGGCACCATTGACTGTGGGAGGGAGGAATCACTAAAAGAACAAAACCCATTTCAAAGTCCTCAACCCTTAGAAACAAGAATGTGTTGGTACTAGCCACACATTTCACCTTGAGTAGGAAAGCCACTGACATTCTGGGCAGCTGGCCAAGGCACTGCAGAGAATTCAAAGCAAGCAGCTAACTCATATTACTTGAAATGTTGAGGTTTGTGCGTGTGTATGAGACCCATTTAGGAGTCAGAGAACAGTCTTGCCTCTCCTTCCCTTAAGCACCATACCTTTTTTTTTCTTTTTGAGACAACACTTTCCATGGACTGGAACTTAGCAATTAGGCTAGGCTAGCTGGCCAGTAAGTCCCAGGGATCTACCAGGGACCTCCATTTCCCCAGGGCTGGTATTACAATCCTATCATATTCAGCTTTTTTTTTTTTTTTAAACAAAAAAATGATAGGTTCTGGGGATTGAACTCAGGTCCTCATGCTCACAAGGCAGGCACTTTACCACCTGAGCCATCTCTCCAGGCCTATGAGATTCAGGTTCTTGAAGCCATGTACCTGCTACATTCATTTTCATATTGTGGGATTCTACCTATACAATAAAATTGGTAACATCAATCATATGGCTAGAAAACGTTTCTGATTTGCATTTGGAGCATGAACATGAGGGGAAGTTCTAAATTATCAATAAGAAAATGTCACGGTAACAAGGTTGTGGGTGGACATGATGAATGCATTCATGCCAAACTTCTGTTGCTCTTTTGATATCTTATTTAAGATATATCGATACAAGTAATTTTCAATAAACTTATAGGGGATAAACCTACTTGCCTCTGGTGAAGCTCTTAGCTGCATTTGGAAGCAAAGACAGGAGGTAAAATATGACATAAAATGCCAGGCAAAGTGACTCCTGACTGGGGGAAAATGAGAACTGCTGGGAGTCTGAAGCCAGCCTGAGCCACAGTGATTCTTGGCCAGCTAGAGCAACAGAGTGCAACTATGTTTCAAAGCAGAAAACCCTAAAACTAAAAACAAAAGAAGATAAAAGCAAAAGAAATAAAAATTAAAAATAGAAGCAAAGTGCTTTGCAAGCAGCATCCCCAGTAATTCCAAACATTTAAAAACACCGTGTCATGGGTGGTACACGGAGAGCCCAAGTTCTGATTTCACCTGAAACATCACTGCAGGAACCACTGTGCTAGGGAACATTGTCTGGAAGAGCTCACTCCAGTGTGTTTCAGTGTTTTCCTTCGTCCCACAGACATTCTTGGAAAATAAAAGCCCAGGGGCAAGGACATGGCTTGGAGGTAGAACACTTGCTTAGAATGTGTGAGACAAGGCAGAAACCAGAAGGCAGGTTATAAAGTAAAGGAAACTGAGTCCTGCTCTAGGTTTTCCTCTCCAGTTTGCTCAGCTGCAGCAATTTGAGGTGGTCCAGACTTGAGGTGGTTCCCTAGCCAAACTTTGCCTTCAGCGTGGTGCTCAACAGTTGTACAGAAGCAGATTATGTACAAGATGGGTTCATCGAACAAGAATCCAATGAGAAAGCAGAAGAAATTGATGCAAGGGCAGAAGAAGAGTTAAACATTGAGAAAAGTTGTCTTGTGCAAAAACCAAAGACCAAAGACTATGAAATACCATGAGAAGAAAGAAAAGCAGACTGAGCTCAAGGTCCTCAGAGAAAGAGGTGACCTCATCACCAATCTTCTCAATGAGGCAATGGTGATAAAAGATACAACCAGGAACTGCTGGATGGGGTTGGTCCTCCAGGGCTTGTACCGGCAGAGAGCCTCAAATGATTGTGTGCCGCAGAAAACAAGATTTCCTTTTCGTGACAGCCACAGTACAAAAAGCAATTCCTATGTATACAATTGCCAACCAAAAAAAGAGGGTGATGTTCAAACTGAGCAGGAGGCTTACCTGCCTGAGGAGATAGCTGGTGGAGCTGAAATCTTTAACGGGGATCACAAGATAAAGGTTTCCAACACTCTGGAAAGCCGGCTGGACCTCATAACCCAGCAGATGATGCCAGAAGTCTGGGGAGCCTTGTTTGGTGCAAATGCCAATGGGAAGTTTCTGGACTGAGCCTGTGGAGGTGCTGCTCATGTGAGGCTGTACTCCTGGGGCAGCAGATATCTGCATGACTTCTTCTTTCTGTTCTAATAGTGATAATCAGTGGATACCCTCTGTGGCTAATGCCCTCGGCCCAGTGTCAACAGAAGGGCCACTTGGTGTGGCCAGGAACCCAGATCCAGCTCATTTGACACCACATACATGCACTGGTCCTGCAGCAGGATGTGAAGGGTCAGGTGGTGCTGCGTGGCCCTCACCAAGGACCCATTCTTTCCCTGCTCCCAGTCTGGTCTAGAGTGAGTGTGCGTGCTATCTGCTGCTCTTTGGGTGTGAGGTGCATGTGGGGTTTGCATTCCTCCAGCAACACTAGCTTCACTGTTATTATTTGGGTCTAGTTTTCCTTATCTGCAAATGTGATTTGAAATCTAAGCTACAAATATTCTTTATTTATTTTGAGTGTACAGCATCAGCAGTGTGGTGAGAGGATTTTTTATTTTTATTATTTATTTATTTATTTAGGCTTTTTGAGACAGGGTTTCTCTGTGTAGGTTTGTAGACAAGGCTTGCCTTGAACTCACAGAGATCCACCTGCTTCAGTGGTTTTTATTTTTAACCAATTTACAAGTGTTTAGTATGAGTGTCTGCTCTCTGGGGATTTGTGCTGAGGGTTTTGGTAGATGTAGGGATATCTTTGTGCTCCCACCAGATAGGGCATTATTTCTTAATCTTACACCTGAAGTCACTAGAACAGAATTTTTATGCATTGCATTATGTATTAGCAAAGGAGTATAACTTGGCCAGGGTGAGCAGATGGTCATTGATGAGGCTCCTGCTGTGCGGCTCAGTACTGAGAATGAGGACCACGGAGGCAGGGCCACACCTGAGCTGCGATATTAGAGCTGAGCTTTGGGAGAAGGGTAGGTTGTGCTCTGGTGGGCATACAATGGGAGCTAGAGGCCCAGAGGGAACTGGGAAGGTGGATGAGTGCAGATTCTGGCTAGAGTAGTGTTCAGCAGTGTAATTCCCTCCATGCCTGGGAGTGTCAAGTTTCCCAGGTTACATGTAACCTTGTGCATGTACTTAGCTATGTAGACAAAGATGGAAAGTGATGGCTTTTTATCCCCCTTTCACCTTCAAGACAGCCCTCACCCGTCCATACCTGCGGCCTGCAGTGTGACCTGGGGTGCTGTGTTTCAACCCATGTTCCAGAAGACTGGAGCTTGCCCTAGATTGCTTAAGAAGAACTGCATTGAGCAGGTGTTAGGAATAGAGCACGAGGGGAACCTTGGTGGATTCCATGGCAGGCAAGGGTGACTGAGGCGGGGGACAAACATGCCAGGCAGACAGAACTTAGTGAGAAGTTATATTAGAAAAGGAAAGGGGGGTGAGGAAAGAGAAAAGAGGTAAAGAGACAGAGTCAGAGAGGACAGAAGAGAAGAGGGAGACAGGAAAAGTCCTGTCTGCTCCAGGGGGACAGAAAGGGAAAGAGCAATATTCTTTATTTATTAAAACAAAAGATTTATGTGGGGGAAAAAAGCAGTGTGTGAGACCCTCAGTTTAATCCTTAGTAAATTTTATACCTACAGGATCCCATGGAGCAATCATCGTCCCATTTCAGCAGGAAGTAATCTTAAGATAACGGCGCCCCCTTCCCCCACTCTTGGCATTTAGGGATAATATTCATCTTCTTTGGGTTGGTTTTAGTTACTTAGGGTTGGGTATGGAAGGTGATGCTTAGACTCGGGTATCTCTTTTAGACAGGGATAGGGTATGGTTGGGAAAGGTATGGTTTAGATGGGATATAGGTAAATTATCCTATCTTCTTGTGAATTATTTTAGTAATATTGAGATATTAGTATTATACAGCTTACATTGTTATAGATTCTTATATGTAGTAAATATGTAAAATTAAGTTTATATTCCCTTTCCGGAAGAATTGTATATTATATTTTGTCATATTGTATAAAATCTTTCTGTTTATGATGTTTTATGCACATTATCCTTACCATATACTATGTGTGTATACTTTTACTTATGTTCAATGTATATTGATACAACTTAGGATATTTTTGTCATGCTGCCCTTTATAGTTCTACCTCTGGTCTACACATTTCTACTCTACATCTGTTTTAGGGACATGCATGTACACATACGTGCATAGTTATATTGCTTAGGTATTTGTCCCTGCTTTACTCAGGGAAGTTTCAATCAGTTTTTTAGCCAAGTTCCTGAGTATTACAGATTATATTCACCCATGTTTCCTTTACCTATGAGATTAGTCAGACATAGATGCTTAATCTTCAAACACTTCATAGACTTGCAGAACATGGCATTTAAATGTTTTAATATTAGTACTCTGTTGACATGAGACACTATTGCTCCTGACAGCACCATGCACTTTCCAGAAAATATGTTGGATGATGTTGTCACTCCTTCTGGATTCCATCATTGCTTCAGCTAATGGCCTCTTGGGCAAAGAACTGCTCCCACCTCAACCACTGATTTGGACATGTGGTTTTATGTGCTTGCAGGAGACAAACATAGAAGACTGCTGAACCTTGCCAAGTCAGAGTAAGACAGCCTCTCTACCTCCTTCTTTTGTTGTGGTCTGTCAGGTACTCTTGGCCTTAGCCAAAACTGGGTGTACCAATGTTGCTGTGAGACCTTGGCTGACTGTCCAGGTAGCATGCTGTTTTTGTCCTTGCTGCACCTTTTGGAAGTTGCCCATCTGCACTTCCTGTCTACCCTAGTATTTTATTTTATTTCTCAGGTCTTTGATGAGGTTAAAGATTAAACTATCACAACTATTATTCTCTCTTCCTAGTTAGATATATTAGGTACTAGACTTAAGCTTTCCAGCTTAGGACAACTCTATTGTAAACTCTGTTATGCCTTCACCCCAGGACTAGATATGCAGGTCTTAAGTTTGTATGTTCTTGATTTTCCTTTTCTTAGAGCATACTTGTTATTCACTGTTTTGTATATAGTTTTATATCAAGCCTAAATCTTCTTTTTTTTTTAGACTAAAAGGGGAATTGTAGTGCGATATTCACCTTGTCCACATCTGTGGTAATGACCATGCCTATTGGGGTGGAGACAGGGGCAGAAGTGACCTGGGGAACTTGGTCTGAGGAGGAGCCTGGGAGTGCTCTCTTGCTTGCAGCAGGCAGATAGAAAAGGATGTAGGGAACCTGCTGGTGTTCATATGTCTATATTGTAAGTTATTTCTCCCAGAATAAACACCTATTCAGCCTATTTGTTTCTCCTGATTCTTATTAAGCCACGATAGTAATATGTACACATGCATGCATGAATCCTCTTTAAGTAGGTTGACATAGAGATCAAATAAATCCTGGGATCTCCCAAAGCCAGTAGAGAGATTTTCTCAAGGTCTACTCTTCTATTTTGCTGAGTCTGCCTGCTGGTTTGGGACCACCTCTTCCAATTTTCTACATTTCTCTCAGATGCATAGTAGCATATAGAGAGCAAGTGGGGAGTTGACTGGGTATTCTGGTCTTTTTTGAGGCCAGCTTTCATGGAGATAGTCATGCTTTATTATTGTGCTATCAGTCTCATATCGCTTGGCAAAACTCTGCTGTAATTCTTTTAAAGAACAAAATAAATTCACAGCATCCAGTTGACAACCTTTGGGGTGGCAAATGAGTTTCTAGGCCAATGAGGTGCTGAACTGAGCCTGGGGACTTAGGAAACAACACTCTGTAAGCCAGGTTTCCAGGGTTCCATGTGCCTGGAGATGTCAGGGGATTTTCCCCTCAAGATGAAATATTCTCTTCTAATAGCATGCAGCAGAATTTACATGTGGTGGGAAATTCAGGCAATGACATCCTAATAACCCCAACACTTTTCAAAGAGGGAGGCTTTCAATCCAATTCATATAATTGGAGTTAGTGATAAGGGACTTGGGCTTGTGGCACTAGGTAGAACAGGAAAGAAAGAGAGAGAGAGAGAGAGAGAGAGAGAGAGAGAGAGAGAGAGAGAGAGAGAGAGAGAGAGAGAGAGAGAGAAGGCAGGGAATGGAGGAAGGAAAAGTAAGGAAAAAAATCCCAGTGAATTTTAGAATGCCAGTAACTGTGCACTAGGAAATAAGTATATTGAGTAAAAGCAAGATCAATCATTGCATAATTAAATTATTTCTGGAAGGAATTTGTGGGATAAAAGAGAATTGGCTCTACTTCTCTACATATGGGCATGTCTTTCCCACAGGCCTTTCTTTTGAAACCCTTTCTCAAAGTCTTTTCCCTCATGCTTCCTCATGGAAACTTGCTAGTTCCTAAGAGCAAATCAAAGCTCATCTTTATGGGAACCATAAAGGTGCAGCAAAGCATTGGACAGAGCATCCCACAAGCTACCAGAGTTCTCCACAGACAGAGTCCTCTGCATATCCACATCTCCCTCAGGCTTTGGAGCAAACAGTAGGTCTAGAATTTACCCAAAGGGATTTATTACTCTAAGATGCAACCAACCCACATTCGGAAAGTTCCACTCTGTGGGCAACGGTGTCTATAAACCAAGCTATTTTATATTGATTTAGGAGAAGTATTCCTGGTAAGGATGGGGCCCAAGAGATGTGGGGATAAAAAAAAAAAGAATTTTAGGGCCTTTCATGCTTTAAAAACAATTTAATTACTGATTTTTTCCTTTTTGAAAGGGAGGCAGGGAAAGGGTTTATCTAAGTGAACACTGAGAGATCAACTGTCCTGTGTAGGTGGAGGCATGGGAACCAATCTTATAAACAACAGGAATCCCCCTCCCTCTTCCTGAGCACTCCAGGACATCCCCAAAGTAGTTTCCTGGTGGGAGGGTGAACCAAGCAGCCATGACCCTGTCACCAAGGTCAAGGTCGTGATGGAGGCGATTTGTTCCCTCTTTAGATGTTTGTTCTATTCATCCTCTCAGCAGGTCATAGATGATCACCTCAGTGCGTGATGCCCTAGATGCCCTAGATGCCAGAGTCTACAACCAACGGGGTTGCAATAGCGTTGCCCACTTTATGAAATCATTTCATCAGGGGTGATGAGAGTGCCTGCCTTTACTGGCTCCTGGCTGTATGGGGCAAGGAAGTGACTCTGGCTACTGCTCCATAGGAACATAGTGTTCCTCTTCTCATGAACACTGAGCTCAGAAGTACCTGGACATCAGCCATGGAGTGCCTTCTCAAGGAAGAGTGGGAGGAAATCGGTGAGACCACCAGGCACAGAGGAAGAAGTGCTTTTGCTTAGCTTGAGTGTGATTTGATCCAAAGTCTGAAATTAGTGCAGTTAGTCTAAATAAAACCCATGGCGTTCATGCCTATAATCCCAGCACTTGGGAGGTAGAGGCAGGAAGATGGGAAGTTCAAGGTCATCCTCAACTCTATATAACAAGTCCAATGCTAGCCAAAACTACATGAAACCCTGCCTCAACAAACAAAAGGCAAGTCTACGTTTTCTATGTTTTCAGTACTAGAACTAAAGCAAAGGCTCTCTCTCTCTCTCTCTCTCTCTCTCTCTCTCTATCTATATATATATATATATATATATATATATATATATATATATATATATATATATGCTTCTGTCATTATGTATTGGAGATATCTGTCCATGCTTTGGTGTCCTGTCTTTCAGGATGCCTGCCACTTTAACCTGGAGTGATACTTTAGTGAAAAGAATGTGTGGTCAGGGGAATAGTTGAATGTGGCCTCTCTTGATAAGAAATGCGAGGAAGCATGTGAGTTTCCAAGGTTAAACTGTTGGATCACAATGGTAGTCTTGTCCTTCAGGGAGACACAAGGAGAAACACATCTCTGTCAGATGAATGAAAACAGCCAAATAGTGCAGCAGAGTTTCAGAGTGAGTGACATTGCATGTGACAGGGGTGGCAAGAAGATACTGTGGAATATTAGTCAAAGATGTGTTACATTCATTTATACTGCGGAATATCAGTTTAATGATGCAAAGATGTGTTGTGTTCTTTTACATTGCATTTGTTTACCTGTAAAGCTGTATTACTTTGCCTTTCTAAAACACCTGATTGGTCTAATAAAAAGCTGAACGGCCAAGAGCTAGTCAGGAGAGAGAAACAGGAGGGCTGCCATGCAGAAAGAATAAATTGGAGGAGAGTTCTAGGCTGAAAGAAGAGGGAGGAGTGAAAAAAGGAGAAGGAGAGGACACCAGGGCCAGACACCCAGCCAGTCAGCCGCGGAGTAAGAAGGAGAGAAAGATATATGGAATAAAGAAAGGTAAAAAACACAGAGACAAAAGGCAGTTAAAGAGAAATGGGGTAATTTAAGTTAGAAAAGCTGGCTAGAAACTAGCCAAATTAAGACTGGGCATTCCTAAGTAAGAATCAGTCTCCATGTATTTATTTGGGAACTGGGTGATGGGACCCCAAAAGAGTAAAACACAAACAAACAAACAAACAAAAAAACTACAAGAAGATGTTATTGATCATTTAAATTAGTTTGAGACAGGGTCTGGTGTGGTCCAGGCTGGCCTCGGACTCATTATGTAGCCAACGATGCCTTGAACTTCAAATCCTCCTGCCTTTCCCTGCCAAGTGCTGGGATGACTGTCATGCTGATATCACCATACATCTAGTCTATGCTGTGTGTTGGGATCAAACAGGGGCTTTACCAATGGAGCTACACCCCCAGTGAAGATTTCTTTTACACAGTGGAAAGATGAAAGTTCAGACATGAAAAACTAAAAGTTCCAGAGATCAAGGGGAATACACCCCAGCTTTTGTGTTACTAGAACTTCAGACACAGATTTTAAGAGCATATTGGCCTTGGGGGAGAAATTCTTTACCATGGGAAGGATGCTCAGTGCTCTGAGGTCTGTTTCAGGAGAATTTTTAGTAGCAATGTTTGTTTAAAACAAACAATCCAATACATGATGAAGGAATGTCCTGTGAAGACCTGACCATATACTGCTTGCTCTAGAGTCTGTATTGCTGGCACTTGGGAAATTGAGCTGGGATGATTATGAAATTGAAGGCAATCTTGTCTCCATAACAAGATCTTGTCTCAAACACACACATACACACACACACACACACACACACACACACACACACACACACTTCAAATGCCAAACAAGATTAAAAAAAAAAAAAAACACCTGAAACATGGGCTCATCCTTGGCCATGGTTTGTCTTCCATTATCTTCTTCTATCTCAGAGTGCAAGGTTCTTGGGACGGCTCTGGATTCCTTTTGTTGCTATAGATTCCTTTGCTGATTTTACCAATGACTTAAAGCTGTAATTTACTAAAAAAGTCTGTCACTAGAGCATCAGCCTATTCTGACGTTCCAGTAGCCCTTGAATTTGATTACAGGCTTGAAAAGTCCCCATGAATGAATCACCTTGGCTCATAATTACCATTTGGACCTTAGCTGGGATTACTTTGTAAACTCTGTGTGGATGATCAATGAAGGAATGAAACTGAGGAATACAAAGGGAGTGGAAAATCCGGAAGTAGTTGGGTTTTTGAATGTGGAAGCAACTTGGAATTCAGTTGACTGGAATAGATGAGTGTCAGATTAAGTAATTTTAGTGCATTTCAGTAACAGAAAACTTCTATATGATCCTTATAGATTGGTGCAAGTATCTGATCTCCCACCCTGTCTGGATTCCAGGAGTTCATCTCAGTGCTCAGTTGTGAATCTCTGCCTCTGCTTCCATCAGCTATTGGATGAAGGCTCTAGGATAGCATTCAAGGTAGTCATCAATCTCACTGCAGGGGAAGGGCACTCAAGGTAGCCTCTCCACCATTGCCTAGTTGGGGTCATCCCTGTAGATTCCTGGGAAGACCATGGTATGTGGGAAAAGTGAGTTGGGACAGGACATGGAGTCTAGCAGTAGATAGTGCTGGCCTAGCATTGCAAGACCCTGGTTTTGACCCCCGGCACATTCTACCAATGGAGAAGTTTAGTGTATCCATATACGCAAGGCTGGGTTTCCTTTGACCACATTCTAACAATGAGCTTTTTTGTCCCTGTCTACAATCACTCCTGTAAGACTGGTGAGGAACAACTCAGTCTCCCCTAGGGGGGCTGTCTTTTCTAACCAGTGGGGTCTAGCTATAGCACATGGCTTGAGATGCTGCTGGGGGTTATCATTGCCAGGGGGATGTGAAAGAAAAGGAGGTCTTATTTGGACCATCTGACTACCATCAGCTTGTCATGACATGCTATCAACTACACAAAATTTCATTTTAGCACTGACCTATGGCAAGGATGAGGACAATGGTGCAATGTATCCAGTCAGCTGCCAAAGTATGACACTAAGTGGAAAAACCAGAAATAGAGCTCTGTCTGGGAGGGAAGAACCTACCACAGTGAACAGAGGTGCTCTGAGGAAAAGTCAATGGAGACTACTCAGGCTGCTGAGGAGAAAAGAAATGAGAGATGGATGCCCAAGAAATTCATAGTTTTTTTCCTGTATATGAGGACAGAGACAATGGCAGGACTTTCTTGGCATATGGCTATCATATATCTATAGAAGTGCATATATCTGAAAACAACAACCAAGTCTTGGAGACAACTCAGTGGCAGAACACTTGCCTAGCATGGAGAGGGGCCTGGGTTTTAGCCCTAGTACTGCCTACCTTCTTGGGAAAGAAAAAGGATACATAGTCTAGCATGTTTGTGTCTTGCGATACAATGAGAACCCATAGCCTTCCTTACTGCCATTCAACGGCAGAGGTCTGGAAGAACACACTTACAGGGATTATTCAGTTGATACAGTGTTTGCTGTACAAGCAAAAGGACTTGAGTTCAAAACTCTAGCACCCCAGTGAAAACCAGGAGCTATTCTACAATCCCAGTGCCAGGGAGAAGCGACAGATAGACTCCTACAGATCACTAAACAAGCAGCCTAGCTGGATCCATGAATTCCAGGACCAGTGAGAGACCATGACTCAAATAATAAAGTAGAGAGTGAATGAAGAAGGCACCTGACATTGACCTTGGTTTACACACACACACACACACACACACACACACACACACACACACACAGCTAAATGAACACATGCCATACACATATATAAACTAAAATAAAAAACCAGACATTTACATTCAGGTCACCTGCTATGACTAGGTTATTTTGAGGATGGTGGTCCCAACACTAACACTGTGCCGATCCACATCTCTGGTCTCTGGTTTCCAAGCTCTCTCAAATCTTACATCTCAACTCAAGTTCTAAAACTTCAGCGATCCCAGTATTAAGATCATTCCTCTAACTGTGTGGAAAAAGAAACATTCAAAGAATTCTGACCAACTGTCCTCCAGTTTCATTTAAGGAAGGGCTATACCAACCATATTTAAACTGCTTTAGAGAGGTTAAGGCAGAAATAGACTAATGATGTCTGCCATGGCTGGACTAGCAGTGCTGAAGCTAAGTTCCAGAAGGATACTAGCTAGGGTGGTGCCTTATGTGGAAGATATTTAACAATCAGCCATGATTACAATTTTTCTCATGTAGCTCTGATTATAAATAAAATGATGTGCCCAGATGCCAATGGCCTCTTCCAGTTCCAAATCAAAAGCAATCAGAGAATAGTAGTGATGTGCGGGGAATGAAATACTGCAAAGTGATAAATCATTGCTCAACCAAAGTCAATAATGAAACTTCTCACTTTAGAACCCCAACAGTTCAGGTGGAGGGCCTGCCATCAGCCACCTCCCTCTCTCCACAGAGGTACCCTGGTAGGAAGAGAGCAATATGGCACCCCATTCTTGAGAGATACATAGCCACTCACTCTGTATATTTGAAGTTCTCTTAAAGTTTATTTTTTTCTGAAACCAGGAGACCTGACTGTGCTCCTTGAATCTGAGCAACCATGTTAGTGTGCAGAGAAAGTGAAATACGAAAACAAATGAAAAACCAAAACTAAACATGCAAGCACACATACACATGCACACACAGACACATATACATGCACACACATACACACCATGCCATAGTCACACACATATGCCATACACGTGCACCTCATATACCCCTAATACATACACACACACACACACACACACACACACACACACACACACACACACTCCTAGGCTCTCTTCTACCAAATAGGAGTATATTTGTCACTCTGGTCTTTATCAGTTCCAAGACTGAGATGGATGCCTTCAGTCACACATTCACTGACCTCAGGGGACTCTCTGGGATATTTTAATTAAGTCTACAGATCAGATACTCTAATTGATAAATCCCTTAGTTCTGACTTTGCCTCTTGTTGGTGGCATCAAGGAGAATGGAGCACTTGACTAAAATGGATTCTACCTCTATGTCTATGTCACATTGACGGACACCACATTCCTCTGAGCAGCTCATTGCCACCAGGTGGGGCAATCATTTCTCCTCATTATCATTACCATAAAGAGTTATTTACAGCATCTGGTTCTCCAAGATAAAGGAGTGTGGTCCTTTCTCATACAGATAACAGCAGAAGGATGTCCAGGGCTTGGGTGGCAACTGTAGCTCTCCTTGTCTTTGCCTGAGCTCCACCTTTCATCAGTTCTTCCAGAATTTTCTTCTTGATTGTGCTAGCTACTGATGACCCCTTTTTCTTTCCAGGACTTTACAGTTTGCTCCTGAAATACACTAGCTATGCTATATTTGAAATACATAACCATACATACATCTTGTATTGTACACCTTGCCACACTGTCCTTGGGTTAGATGGAATAAGTCATTCAAGCTACATGTAATAGGATCTCGGTGCTAGGGGTGGAGGGATGTTTATAATCACCCTTTAGTGACACTGTCTCATGGGCCACATCTCCCTTTTATAAAAGGATATGTAGGGGCAGGCAAGACGGCTCAGTCAATAAAATGCTTGCTGTAAAAGCATGGGGATCAGAACTCTATTCCTAGTTTGCCCACAAAAAAAAGCCAGTTGTGGCAGTGAAAGATTGTAAGCCTAACTGTGGAGGCAGTAGGAGGACCTCTGGGCTCACCGGTCACTCGGGCTAGCCTAGCTGACATACAGTGGATAGACCTATGGAGTCACACCTGAAGTTGTCTTCTGGCTTCTACCTGCATGCACATTCTTCACACACACACACACACACACACACACACACACACACACACACCTTATCTATGTTACTGAGATAACAAAGGAACGAAATTACTTAGTTATTTACCTATACTCCTTCTCTCTAAATGTAAGGACACACACGAGAGAGGATTTCTGCCTGATTTGTTTTTTCTTTCTCCTAATATATTTTTCATTCTGTTAGAATCCCTCAAACAGAAGGCAGATATTAAACAATTTAATTATTGAATATATGAACAACATAGCAACAAAACATTTTTAAATTCATAGAAACAAGGTCTTGTCATGTAGCCCAGTCTGACCTCAAATTTGGAATCTTCCTGCCTCCACTTCTCAACTGCTGGGATGACAGGCATGTACCACCATAACTGCATCACTACCATTAAAATTACCTGCTGCCTTCTGTTTCTCACAACACTGAATGTTTTGAGTCAGAACCTCTACCCTGTTGTGAACATCAAACACTCTTCACAGTGCATAGGTTAGAATTCAATAAATGTGTTTTGAATGAATTAATGGAAGGAGAAGAAAAATATTCATGGGCCCTCTGCTCTTTGTATGCAATTCACAATGCATCCATACAAAGATGAGTTAGACACAGCCCTTGCTAGAGAACAAAAACCAGAGTGTAGTGAAGAGACACAGATAGACAGGGACCCATATTCAATGTGATCATAGCCATAGTGTTGAGAAGGGAGAAGGAAGGAATTAGGACATTGAAGGAGAGGATGAGGCAGGGCAGCAGCCAGAAGAGGGTAGTATTTCAGCTGGGTTTTGATGGATGTATGGAGACTGGGACAGGCAAAGATCCACTTTGGCTGATAACTGTCCAAAGACCATAGAGACTTGAGCCCTTTTTCACTCTGGGTACTCAGTAAATATGACCAAATCCAGTAGCTATACTACTATTGCTCTCGAAGCACTCCTTAGCTGATAATAAAATCACACAAGGACTTCTTATCTATCCTTCAAGCATATACTTCATACACTGTTTCTGATTCCATCAGCTCTAGCTATGGCAACAAATCAAAACAAACCATGCAGGTGGTAGCCACCTGTAAACAGGGAGACTGCCATCCACACAGGGCAGCTAAAAAGCAATCTAGAGCTCTCCAGTATAATTAAAATGAGAACAGCTAGGAGCATATGTGAGTAAAAATATCCTGTAAGAGCAGTTAGGTCTCAGCTCAAAAACCAGAATGCAAAAACCTGGTCCGAACCACAGCACCTAAACAGCCTGGAGAAGATGGCTTGAGACCTGGGGACTTAGAACCTTCTTGACTGCTAGACTGAATCTCACAACACAAGCTAGAGGCTGTTTTATTTCTGTTACCTATGATTTATGGTGGGTGGAAGAGCATCCCGTCCACAGAGTCCCTCATCTCTCAAAGTTGCCAAGGATATGCTTTCCATTCACTCCTCTGCTGCTTGCCAGATAGTGTAGACAGCACGCAGGAGAAACTGCATACACACTCTACGTACCCTCGCATTTCTGCTCCAGCTGACATGAGCTTGTATGTAGCTCATACAACTGGCTTTCCACAGTCCATGCATTCCACCCACAGTCCCTCTTGTCTTCACACTCATAAGACAAGTCAGTGCATATTCACAGTCCGGGGATGGGACATGAGTCCACTGGTGTCTTTTCCCAGTCTGGCACATCCTTTCGGTGAGGATTCCATCCTTCTAAACCTCTTCCTCCTTTCCCTTACCTCATCGTATGTACTGTTCCCCTCCGCCTCCCTCCTCTGAGTAACTTGAAAAATGAAACTGCAGTGTCATATCAATTTTGATATGACAATGTAATTATGAAACACCATGGAGTGTCACCAAGGTCACTGGGAACTCCCCACAGTGTCCTGCTGTCTCTAGACCAATGGGTTTTAGACTGAATCTCAGCCCTTTGGGAAGGCTCCCTGGGAAGACTCAGGGGAATGGTGTAGGCTGTGTAATACTAATCTCCCTTCTTTAGGGAGGCTTACAGTGTTTCTCCCCTCTCTCTTTTCCCCTCCCTCCCCTCCCTTCCCCTCCTTCCCTCCCTTTCTCCTTCTTTACCATCTCTCACACTTCCTCCTGTTTGTTGTTGTTTTTGTTTGTTCGTTTTGTTATGTTGCCAGGATCTTACTATACATTCCAGACTGGCCTCAAACTCCATTTCTTCCTGTCTCCCTACTTCCCCAACCCCCAGTCCTGGGAATGCTGAATGTGACACCATGCCTAGTGCACACATTGCTCTCACAAAGAAAGACCTTCAAAGTTTGCATAAGGTTTCAGCCTTGGTCTTTATTTTCCAGTCTCGCGCTCAGACACACCATCTTGCCATGTCTCCACCTTTAACTTTTTACCAAGCTTATTTCTTTGCCTAGAATGACCCCATCTTCTCTAACTTCCAGTTGACTAGTTGTTTTCTGTCATCCAAGTGAATGCCCAAACTCCCCAGTTCTCTCAACACAGTCCTAAGTCCTCCTTAGTCCCTGTCACTAACCATTGACTGCCACTGGCTTCATTTCCCTCAGAACAATCAGAAATGACCTTGCCCATTTGTTTCTTTTTTGTGGTCTATTGTTTCAGCTACTAAGCAAGCTCCATGAAGACGATAAGACTCCATGAGAACTGTGCTGGGGATACAGTAGGCTCTGAGTATGTACTTGATAAGTGATTGAATACACTGACATGAACAGTTTTCTGGATAAGCATTCCCTAAGGTCTCACATGTGAAGGTTTGGTACCCAGCATGTGATGCTTCTGGGAGATGGCAGAACGCTGAAGTTGGCCTATTGTGGGGTTTCCCAGTCACTGGGGTTACACCTTTGAAGGGGTTATTAATATCCCACCCTTTCCCCTTCTTGTCCCAGTCACATAGTAAATGTTTGGGTCTTTTTGCTTGTTTGGTTTTGGTTTTTTGTTTTTGTTTCCCAGATACTATTGCCATGCCGTGCTGCTTTGCTGCAAGCCCAACAGCTACAGGGCCAAGCACTCGCATTCTGAAACCTCCAAAGCCACAAGGCAAAATTAACCTTTTCTCTTTATAAGATGATCGTGTCAGGTGTTTCTTACAGTAACAGCAAGTTAGCAAAGTCCCTGTGGGCTTTCTCCAGAAAACAGACGGTGAGTCTCAGTGACCAACTGTTCACAGCTGTCAGTGGCCTTCTCTGCATTTTGTATGAGTAGCGAGAAGAAAAGTGCAGTTTTGATTTTAGGAAAAACTATCATAATCTCTGGCTTTGCCTGCCCAGAGCAGGGTGAGTAGACTTGAGAGGATGATTTATGGCTTCTTCCATATTTCTCATATAAGTATGCCCTCTCTGGCTGCATCGATCCTCAACATTTGCACGTTTTATTGAGTCTGCCTGCACCTTACTGTAGGTTCAATGCCTCACTGTAAATCACCCAAAAGCAGACACATTCGCTAATTCTGGAATTAGAACCTGGGAATCCATCCCATTTTGCTCTCAGACTCCAGTCAGGCCCACAACCAAATCAAACAGGGTTTCCACCCAACTGCTAAAAGGTTTCAGGGAAATCACTTCGCTGCTAACTTGCTATGGTGTCTTTCAGTATTTTTATCTTTCCTTCGAGTGAAAGTTGTGATATGTGCTGGGCTCCAAGGCTTCAGGAGGAAGATGACATTACCATGGAGACATCTCAATATCGTGGCGACACACATGGATGCACATACACATACACTGTTCTTACCAACATAGCCTGGGGTCCCACAGGCTGTAGACATCACGTCTCCTTTGCCCTCCATTTTTGACAAGCCAAAGTCACTGATCATTATTTTGGACTCCTCGTCTTGACTGTAGTACAAGAGATTTTCAGGCTAGAGAAAACAAAACAAAACAAAAACAACTTAGAGATAGTAAATCGAACTTGGAGTGTAGACCTATCACCCTAGCTACTTGGGAGAGCATGTCTCTCCAAATAAAAAATAAAATGAGTATGGGGGCAGGGCTGTAGCTCAGGGGTAGGAGCCTTGATTAACTTGCAAGAAGCCCTGCAAGAACCCCCAGAATTGAAAGCAAATAAACAAACAAGCAACTGAAAAGTGGCTGCCTTACTCACAGAGACTCATCTAATCTCACAATTAAGCACAACCTTGACCTTTAGACGTAGATAATGTCTACGCCAATAGATGCCAATTAAAACTGCAGTGCTCACAAAACAGGCCACAGAGGGCCATGCAGAGCATTTGGCACAAGCAAGTCTTCAATGTTATTCTTTTCCTTTACTAGTATTTTTTGTCTCCTTAAAAAGAAAAACCACATTTTTAGGGAACCTAGGTAGGTGATGGCTCTCAGACTTTGTCATTTCAGTTTTTCAACAAGGGATCAGAATTCCCCAGAGATGAAACCACATTTGCAGGATTTGCAGGTTCTCATGAGTTCCTCAAAAACAAACAAAACAAAATCCTAGAGACACTTGCAGGTTACTTGCTGTGATACAATACAAGGCTCTCTCTTGGCTCTCAGCAACCTCTTTTCCTCCTGCAGTCCTGGCAGATGGACTGTACCTTGCTGAGATCATCCTCTACCTGTTCACACCCCTGCCAGGGGAAGGAGGAGAACCTTGGAAACAAAAAGCAGCACTTCCTTATCGTGTGCCCTTGGACTCCCCTCTTCTGGCTGCCTTTCTGCCAAACACAGGTCATAGTGCCTTCTTGTTAGTCTCGTGCACAGCAAGGGAGTGCAGTCAGTGGTTTGACTGACACAGCTAGGTCTTAGTCTATCTCCCAGACCTACAGTCTTTGATTTGTTTGCAGTTTGTGTCATTTTGCTCTGACAGGAGATCTTATTATGTAGTCTAAGCTGGCCCAGAAGTTGTGGGTTCTAGACTGCCTTCAACCTTATGATCCTCCTGCCTCAGCCTCCTGAGACCATAGGGGCACATCTCTGTGCCCAGTGGGTCTTCACTGTGGTTTTGCAATATCAGTGATGTATGGGAGGGACTTCTTTGGGATAGACAACGAAATACTATTTGTGTAGAGTTTTATGCAAAACTGGGAATTGTCATTGGTGCTGGCAAGGACTGTGGTGGGGCTTATGGGTACCATGATGTGCCTGCCTCAGGCTTGTCCCTTCTCTACAGGGCTGAGAAACTCAACACTGAAGAGAAACCTGCATTTTTATTCATCCTTTACTTTTTGTGTGGCTTCAGTTGATGCTAACCTTCAGGGGGATGGTGTCAGGACAGTCTTGGACAGTTCTGAAGATTTATTGAGTGAATAAGTACTTGTGGCTCTTGTCTACAACGAACTTTAAAGGCCTGAGAGCAGAATGAAGGACCTGGAATAGAAGCTCATTTTCCTACCCCATTTCTAGACTGGCTACCCTCCGAGCCCACAGATAAAGCCATATTCTCTCATCAGGCTTCTGGGGCAACACTTGGTTGCTACACCTTGAATTTTAGGAATTATCATAGGTAGAGTGACAAAACTTGTGTGGAAAGTGTCTCTTGGTCTTTTGTATACTGTCATTATCTGTCCACCTGGGAGGGTATTAAACAGAGGAGAAACATCCTTTGGGATCTGAGATTGGGTGGGAGTAGACCCTGAGGGCAGTGACTCTGGCATGCGGTCTCTGCTATGAAGAAACTGGGAGAGCTGTCCAAGACTCTGTCCTTGACCCAACCTTGGCCAAGCTCCCCTGAGCCCTCTTCAGGACAAAGCCTTGACCTTAACCTCTCAAGTCCCTCTTTCTCTAGCCAGGCCAGCCAAGTACAGTCTTAGCATGGATCAAGTGAACTCACTTTAGAGGGAATTCCCACCCCTAAAATATGACCAATCTCTTCCTCTGGTTCTTCTGATGCTGCCAAAGAAACAATTGTTCAGGTTCTTTGAAGGACACTGAGTACTCTTCACCACCACCGTGGGGCTTTATAGGAAGCAGGATCTGATTCAACTCCAGTGCTACAAAGGTTAAGCGGCAATTTCTAGGCAAGGGCAGGTTGCAGGGCAATAGATGGAACATTATTGTGAGTAAGTAAGGGGGACATTGGCAAGGCCAACTTGGCAGGACTTTTGCTTAAGGCACAAGACAGGTTGACATCATGACACTGAGGGTGGGTGATAAAAGATTTGGTCAAATATCCAGGAATATTTTGTGCTAAATAGATCTGGGACAATTTTTATGATCAATTTGGGTCAAAGAAGTGAATCTTTGTCCATGTCTTCCTTTAGTGAGAGAACTGTGAGGGCATTTTATTTCTTTTTTTAATTATTGTTTTTATCTTTTGTTTATTTATTATTTATTTTGTGGCACTGTGGATCAAGCCCAGGGCCTTGAATGTGTTAGGCAAGGGCTCTGTCACTGAGCTATATTCAGTGCTACCCTAGTCCTCAGCCACAGTTAGGCTGTCTTAACAAGACTCCTGATGTCTCTTCTTAAATAATTTCCTTTAAAAAAATTGTGTGTGTGTGTGTGTGTGTGTGTGTGTGTGTGTGTGTGTGTGTGTGTAAGTGTTAGAACATATGGAGGCCAGAGGATCTCCTTCAAATGCTTTTAATTTATTTATTTATCTATTTATTTATTCATTTGTGTATTTATTAAGACAGGACCTTTCCATTGAATCTGGAGGCTGCCAACTGCCAACTGGGCTCAGTTGGCCAGACAGTGAGCTCCAGGGACCCTCTTGTCTCTGCCTCCCTAGTGCTGGGATTATGGTTGTGCATTGCCATCCCTGGCTTCTGTATGTGGGTGCTGGTGACCATATCCATCTCCGGTCTTCACACATATATATGGAGCATTTGGAGGACTGAGTCATCTACCCAGTCCTTCTTAGTCGGCACACAGGCACTGTGCTCTTCTCTGTCCCATTCCTGTCCTACTCTAAGTGTCACTGTCCCCCCTGTGTTCAGACTCAGCTAGGCTCAGTCTCTCTCCATTACCGCAGTAGTTCCCAACAAGGGCTTTTTCCTCGATGTAACAAATGTCAAATCATTTTTCCTTTAACAGAACCCAAAGGGAAAACTATTTTCAGTCACCTGCAGTAGTGATACAAAGAGTAATTGGAGTCTGAAGTCACCAAGACAATTTTGTGAAGAGTGTGATTTGAAGGAAATTAAGTAATGCTGAAATGAAAATGAAATGGGCCAGTCTGTAGTTGAAACAGTTGAAATGCTTGGGAAATGTGTGTGTGTGTGTGTGTGTGTGTGTGTGTGAGGGGGTCTCCTCTTGTAAAATGCATGGGGTTTAGGAACAGCCAAACTCAGTCACAGATGCCAAGAGAGGGCTCTACTCCACCACCACTGTCTTTTAATCTTCCTGGCCCCAGTATTTCTGAAGCTGGAGAAATAAACATGTGACTCATGCTACCAAAGGAAGTTCAACTCAGGCAAAAGATTGCCAAGCATCCCACCCCAACATACACACCTCCCACATGGGTGGTTCCTTCTGGTCAGTAAGATGCTTTTCTGAACAGTTATCTCAGAAGAAGGTTAAAGGAATTAGATATTCACTGTTTTGATCAATATTTTGAGTTGTTTCAAGATTTGATAATGGCAATAGGGCTTTCCTGGCTGATGGGAGAAGAGAGGCAGAGCTGAGGTGGCTAACGGACTGGCTAAGTGAAGAGTATCCCAACCTCATCACAGTTCTTCCTGCCAGGAGGGGACCCTTTGAAGGGCCTGGTTTCACCTGAAAAAAATTACTTTGCTGCATATTCTGACATTTTTATAAGACAACTATGGGCAAACATTCAAATTGGACTATTATGTTCCTTTCTTGGTAATAATTTATATAATAATCCTTTAAAATTTCATTCAACATATTTCTGGGAAAGTTACTATTGCATATAACAATATAATGAATACAGCTTTTTCAACAGGGGGCAGTTTTGCCCCCCAGTGGACAAAATTTAGCAAAGCCTAGAGACACTTTTAGTTTCTAATACTCCAGGAATGGTGCTGGAAATTTAGAGGGTAGAATTCAAGGGAACAGCTAAACATCCTGCAGGGCCCAGAGCTGCTGTCCACACAGTCCTCCATCTGTAAGTACCAATAGGACAGAGCTAAGGGACCATCCAGGTCCAATGTGGGAGTGGCAGATACTTCCTTTCTCACTCCCTGTACTTGAACAAAACAGCACCGGGTTGTCTCGCATAGTTTCTCGGGGCCCACAAGACGTAAGACTATCTATCTGGAAGAAGTGGGCATATATGCTCATGGGTTAGGGTAGTATTTGCATACCCTACATATGTCTTTTGTTAGCACCATCAGGCTGTCTGTTGCTGTGAGTTAGATTGTGGGTGGCTTTTGTGTACTTAGAAGTTGATGAAAATTTAATATTACATGGATGAAACTCCTTGGAGCTTCTGACAAGAGATCACACTAGTAATCCTAACATAGCCACTGTGTTCTGCTGCAAGGAGAAGCCCAATTGTCAAAATTGTCTTCCCCCTTCTTTTTGATTGCCATGGGTTGTACTTCCAGAAGGCCTGGAAGTTCCCCGGGCTGAGGGCTATAAGCACTTGTCAGCAGCTTTAGGTAGAAGTGGAAAATGGTCTCCTGTCTTGCTGGCCCACTTTTTTGTTTTTTGAAATAAAGTTTTTTTTTTTCCTTTATTTATTATGTATACGGTGTACTGCCTGCCTGCCAGAAGAGGGCACCCGATCTCGTTACAGTTGGCTATGAGCTGCCTTGTGGTTGCTGGGAATTGAACTCAGGACCTTAGGAAGAGCAGCCATTGCTCTTCATAGCTGAACCATCTCTCCAGCCCCACTAAACCACTTTTTAAGGGGGATATGAACACTGCTCTTCCAGGATACGCCTTAATTGTTTTATAACTTATTTTTTAGGAAGTGCCGATAGCCCTGCATACCACATTTCTGAAGTTGCAACACTAACTTGCTTAACAACAGCTAGATAGCAACAGATGTGGGTTCAAAGCACAGATTTCATGTGGTGCGGGGTACTAAAAAGCAGCGAGGGAGCACTGCATGGCCTGGGGGGGGGGGAGGCACTGGGCTGGCTGACCTAGCTTCTCTCTTACTCTGTGAGCCTCAGGGTTCCAAAGATGAACTCATCACATTAACAGCCTATTTACTAGCAAGAAGATAGCAAAGGATAGAAAGGCTTGTTGACATTCCTAAGTCTCTTTCTTTAGTGGTTCCTCAAGAGGCATCCCCAGACTGGCATCTCTGTCATCTGATAGCCATCATCACTCATAGAAAAGCAAATTAATGGGTCTTCTGTAGACCCAATTGATCAGAGCCCTCTTAGGCAGAGCCTAAACACAGAGATCTTACCGACCTCCCTGCACCTCCCCAACATGGATTTGGGTTAACAGCTTTGCATCTCTGAAAAGAGAGCTCTAGAAGATCTTAAGATGGACTATGGAAAGAGGAAAAAATTGGAACCAAAAAAAATGAGGGAAAATGATACATGGAACAAAAAAGAGAAAACTCCAGAGTACATCTTTTCTTCTTAATTTTTAAAAGGTGGTTCTACCTCAACTACATGTGCCATGTTTTGTTGATGCCTGTGGGAGGAGGTGTTTAACAAATGTTTATGGTTGACTCTGACTTCCTGCTAAGGGCAGCATGCTTGCAAGGCAGTCCTTGTGTTTCTATATGGAGTAGTGCACATACATGCTGGGTCTCACTCACACAGTAGGGTGTGGAGGCTGGACCCGTAATGCTGTAGCATGAAGTCACGCCACAACCTGGGTTCACTACAGCATGGCTCTCACTGACTTTCCAGTCCTTGTGTGTGACAGCTACCAAAATCTGGGTGAGGAGAAGGGAACAGGACACTAAGGTGGCCACTATAAGCCCCAAACTCTTCCGTGCTAAGAAATAAGGGATCACCCACACCTCATAAGGAGTTCTGAAGCCAGTTTAGGCCACATAGTGAAATTCTATCTAAAAAAGCAACAGGAAGGAAGGAAGGAAGGAAGGAAGGAAGGAAGGAAGGAAGGAACGGAGGTGGGAAAACAAGGAGATGGAGAGACAGTGAATGGAGGGGAAGAGAGGAGGAGGGGGAGGGGAGGAGGGAAGAGGAAAGAGGTGGAGAGAGGGGAGGAGGGCAAAGGAAGTTTCAGGACACCAGAAGACAGCTGCACCTGTAAGCTCATATACTGTACCTATTGTAGTTAGTGTAGTGCCAGCCTTCTTCCACATTCCACACTGTCCCTGCTGTCCCTTTCTTTCATATATGGCTATTGTGTATGGGGCATGACTCTGAAGAGCTCCACTGGGGGTGTCCTACGCAGGAAAGGGCTTCCTTCATCTTACAACTCCCAGGTCACAACCTATCATTGAGGGAAGTCAGGAAGAAACCTGGAGGCAGGAACTGGCTCAGAAGCCACAGAGGAGTGCTGCTTACTGGCTTCATCACCAAGGCTCACTAGGCTCACTTTTTTCACACAGCCCAGGACCACCTGCCCAGAGCTGGCACTGTCCACAGTGGATTGGGTCCTCACACATTAATCATTGATCACAATTGCCCCCACGTCCTGCCAATCTAATGGAGACATTTTCTCAATTGAAGTTCTCTCTCCACTGATGACTCTAGCTTGTGTCAAACTGGCCAAACAAACAAACAAAATGACATCCCTGCCCTGTACAAAACCTAACCTAACCAGCACAGTGGGTGAAGGGTCTCCGTGGTTTGTTTTTTGTTTTTTGTTTTTTTTTTTTGTTTGTTTGTTTTTTTTTGCCACATACAGAATGTTCTTTTGGAAGTTCTTGTATTAACACACAACCACCTCTCTATGGCCCTGTGGGCTGCCTAATGGCTACAGAATTTCTTAGACAACCAGCTACATTGATCTTCATTCTCATTTAAGCTACTTCTGGGTCTCAATGACTGACACCCACAAAGTATACAACCTCCCATTCCACCTATCTCTTCCCAAAGCATCCTTATCCCTTTGCCACAGCCAGTCCTCCAGCAGATGCATTGTGGGTTGTGAAATAGTTGGGTAGTATTGCTGAGCAACGCCTCACCTTGAGGTCCCTGTGGACAATGCCCATTCTGTGGAGATAGTACACAGCATCCAGGACCTGGCGGATGAGGGTGCTGGCATCTTTCTCTGTGTAAAATCCCTTCTCCACTATCCGATCAAAGAGTTCTCCACCAGACACACTGTGGAACAAATAAGTGAGACATTAGAAACATGGAGGGCTGCTGGATGATGCAGCAAAATCATAACTAAGAGTTATCAGTGGGAGACTAAGCAAACTTCATTTCTAAAAGTAAATTTAAAGTATATACCCAATTCTGAGTTTAGAGCTTGCCCTACCTTTCACCCAGGAGCAATCTCTAGAAAAGGTCCCTATTTCACAGCAGTAAAAATGTGTAGAATAAAAGGAAGTAGAAAAACAACACCCCCCCCCAGGACTTGTGGCATATCCATTCCTAAGAATGGACAATAGCCTTGACCGCTATTGTCTATTCTGCTGTGACAATATAAAGTTGAAATGGCCTCCCTGGCTAAGAATTATCTAATATAAGCAGATGATAATGGACTGATGATATCTTTGTGTGTATGGGTGGGTAGGTGTGTCTTATATTACAAGACAGTATTGGGAGCAATATACTGGCCCTCCAACAGGGAGTCTGTGTTCTTGATCAATGTTAGGCCCTGAGACACTGAGTACATGAGTGCCTTGTAGATCTTTGGATTTCAGTGGGTGAATTAATCTTGTTAATCTTTTCAACAATGGGCTAGGTGTACACTCCTGAAAGTTAACACGCTCTCAAAGCCACTAGAGATTTGCAGAAAAGAAAGAGGGCAGAGAAAGTCATGATGGCAGGTGTGGTGATGCATAGGTGAAAGCCCAAGACTTGGGTCACAGAGGCAGGAAGGTGGCAAGTTTGGGGCTAGCTTGGGTTACATGGTGAGACTCTGACTCAAAATAAAATAATGAAAAGAAGGGCACTGTATCACACAGCTCTCATGTGTGCTGGTGAGAACATTTCACTCTAATTTGCTTTGAGTTTTATATTTCATTTGATGGGGTTGGTGTTTTTAGTATGCATCAAAATGTGAACGTATGATGGGCACAGTTAAGGGCGGGCGATACGCTGGCTCTGACCCTGCCATTTCACACCTCTTAGTGGACCACCCTATGCTGCTGCAACCCTGAGGAAGAAAAAAGCAGAGCCAGAGCAGAACCAACCAACTACCTTCCAAGTTTGAGAATGTATGCGTAACTAAAAGAACAATGCTCTGTCTAAGTAATTAAGGCACTGTGGAAAGAAACTCAAGGGACATACTATTAAAAATCTCCAAACTTTTAAAGCCATATAAAAACATATTTATTAGAAATATTAAACCCATAAACCAGCTTTTAAAACAACTCCCTTTTTTACAGTTTTAATATAATAAAAGATAGATGTTAGGAGTGCACACACAGACATGAGGATATGATTCCTTTCTGCAAGTCATGCAATTAATGTAGAATAATGGATCCACTGAAACTGTCTATGTAAAAAGCTAATAATGAAAATAAAAACAACTGCAGCTATAAAAGATCTGTGTTTTCCAGTTTTATTCCATCACCTGTAGTTGTTCTTAGAAGTAATGTGCTTGGAGAATGTTTTCCTTGCAAAGCAAACTGACTATCTAGATGGGAGAGATGCTCAGCAGAAATAAAAAAAAAGCAACCCAGAGTGAAAAGAAATGGAAATGGAATAAAGATGATAGCATTTTCTGACAACCATGCTGTCTAAACAATCTATCCTTTGGTGAGCCCCAAGCTTCCAAGATATCCTGTCTTGGAAAATGATATCAAATTCTCTACATGCTTCATATTTCTAGAAAACCTTGGGGTTCTAGAAACCCCAATTCCAATGACGCCCTCCAATCGCTGGCCATCCTGTCACCCTTGTCTCTTCTGTAGCGGCCGGAGGACAGGCAGCCATCCTTATCCTTCCCACCATCTCACCTGCTGAATGAGCATTCCACAACCCAACCTTGCCCATGTCTCTGCCTGCTTTGAACCTCATCTGCCCAGCTTCTTACTCTCGGAAGGTCTCTCTCTGCAGTGGGATATTTAAGGTCTTGATGGAGTTTATAAAATGAGAATATGTACATGGCCAAGGGGCATCGGTGCAGTGAAAGATCAGCATCAGCATCAATGGATGGTATGTGCTGTCACAGCCTCACCATCTGCACATTGAACATTCTACTTCTTAAACCTCACATTGCATACTTCTGAGTATCGCTCAGGAAGAATTTGGTTTCCTTAGAAACCAGGACTCTGGGGAAATGTTTAGAAACTTGACAGGAAAAAGTAACAATATTAATTTAAAAAGAAATTTTAAATTTGCAAATCACTTTATACTTCCAAAAAAAAAAATCTCATGAGGCACACTTTTCAAAGCCCACTGTTAAGAAATGAACAAACCTTCCAATTCCTGCTTTGAAGCTGTCAGTCTCAAAGTGACAGTATTTGGGGGCAGACCTTTGGGACATCGAAGGGTTGAGGTAAGGTCATAAATGGCGGTGCCTCCATGATGGAATTAGACCTTTATAAGGAGATCTCTGTCCCATCTTCCACAAAGGACACCACAAGCATGGAAGAGAGCTCCCAGCAGAATTAACCTATGCTTCCCCCCCCTCCTTATTCTTGAAAGTACTCGTGAAGCAGTTATGAGATACATCATACTGTTCCAGAATTGACAGAGGAAAGAGTTTATTCAGGGTGATACACAGGTCACATTTTTAGGCTGGCTGACCTGTATGGGCTGTGTGGAGAGGCCACCTTCTTTAAAGCTGTCATCTATGGGAAACCTCTCCCCTGAAAGGCTTAAAGCTCCATGTTTAAGATGGAACCCTCCAGTTAAAGAAGGCAAAGCATCATAATGAATTTAGGATGGGGGTGAGGTATCAGGAGATTTGGGAAATGGTGAGTAACTACAAGAATGGATTATGCGATACAACGAATTAATGGAAGTTATCTTTCTCTTCTATTACTATCAATATAATATACATTAGCTGAGTTATGAAGATGGACTTTATCTTGGCTCTGGTTCTGATCCAAGGTCAAGAGGCTGCATCTGGCAATGGGCTTCTTGCTGGTAGAGTCTGAAGATATGTAGAGTGTTGTATGGAGAGTAAAAGGGATACACAACGGACCCCACTAAAGCAGCTTTTATACTAAATCAATCCAATTGAAAGAATCCACTAGTCATGACCTCATTCATTATCTAAATAGACTCATCCATGCATGAAAATAGAGCCCCAATCGTATGTGTGTGTGTGTGTGTGTGTGTGTGTGTGTGTGCTGGTTTGTATGTGTACATGTGTGCATGTAGAGGCCAGAGATCAGTATCAGCTGTCTAGACTGGCCAGCAAGTCTTTTGTGGTCTCCTTGCCAGCATTACCATTACAGACACATTCTGTTTCACCTGTAAGCATTTCCCCTGTGAGTGTTGGGAATCAAACCCAGGCCTTCATGCTTGTACAGCAAGCACTTTTCTACCAAGAACTTTATCCTCAGCCTCTCTCTATTCACTTCCTAAAGATCCCACATGGTCATAATCTTAATATCATAATGAGCATTAATTTTCAATGAGCTTCAGAAGATCAACATAGAGGCAACCATGGAGGATGGGGTTCAGCTTCAGGGGATGTAGACACAGGAAGACAAACTGGCTACCAAACACCAAGGAAACATGACAAAAGTGATGATCCATGTTTCTTCATTCTCCTGGAGTCCAGTTCTGACATCTTCTAGAGCAGCATGAGTTTACACGGAGCCGGTTTGCTCAGTATCTCATCTCCCTTGCCTATTGCAGACCACAGCTGTCGTAACATGTGCCAACTTTAAATATGCAAATGTGAAATACTTTGACGTCATAATCTCAGTAAAAATTCAGTTTATTTGTAAAACTTTTAAATCATGTAAATCCCTGTGAGTGGAAAAAGAACTGTCAAGAAATATGACATCATTTCAAAGCTGCTGTACTGAGGAAACATTAAGCCTGGGTTGCCCTGTTGTAGACTACTGTACAATGTAAAGTCTTCAGGTACCAAGAGTTTTTGCATGCACTTGAACCTGATTCTCACTTCCCACTCCTCCCTCCAGCCCGGGTGCTGTGGATCCAATGTGGACAACCACTTCAAGCTCCTGATGCCATGCCCTCTCTACTATGATGGGCTGTGTCCCCTTAAACTAGAAGCCAACATAATCTCTTCACTTAAGTTGTTTGTTGTCAGCTTTTTGATATCAGTAGTGAGAAAAGCAACTAATAGATCTAACACCACCACCCACACAGTCACCAAAAGAAGTGTCCATGGTCATGGCTGGGAGATGAGTTCTACTAACCTATCACAGAATGCTACTTGGATGAGATAAGGGATATGAGTTCCACTAACCTATCACAGAATACTACTTAGAGGACATAGATGAACAGGGAGAAGACTAAAGAGTGCACAGAATGAAGACATATTGGAACAGTACAAGAACAATGTAATCTTTATGAACCCCTTTCATCCAGCCAGGCTGACTAGAAATATGCTCTCTTTATATTTTGTCCTGGGCAGGAGGTCTTCCTGGACCATACAGGTTGTGATTAAGAAACTCTACCAATGAAGCCTCTTTTAATTAAGAAACCCTGAGATCCAGAAGGCAGATAAGGGCAGTTTTTTTTTTTTTTTTTTTTTTTGGCTAGAAAGAGGGCAAATTTCCTTTTTCTACCTTTTCATCAATCAAGTCTCAACTTGGCAGTGCCTGGAATTTCCATCTGTCAGTCAGGGCAGTCCCTCACTCTCTTGGCCAAATGACTAGTGTTCCCATTCCTGCGTTGAATTCTGGTCCCAGGGGATGTCATTAACCATTACAGTGAGAACAAGGCTTTACTGCACCCCACCTCTGCCATCAGGACTTTCCTCCTTCATCACATCCTACTTCAATAATTTTCAAAAACAATTTATTCTTAGAATTCCATTTCACAGTATCTGCCAAGCTTCAATCTGTTCAGAGATTTCCAAAACACAAACAAATGCCTTTTCATCTAATAGACCAAAATTTTTAACCCTCTATGTACCATTATATTTTGATCCTTGCTATTTTGTCTTCAATACGTTTGGTACAAAGGGAATGAGCTGTGTCTCCCACCCTAAAATCTATATGTTCAAATCACTTCAGTATACCTCAGTGGATCCAATTGGACACAGGGCCTTTGAAAAAGTTAATTAAGGCAAAATAGTTCATCCTAGCTACTAGTAACCTTATAAAAAGAGGACGATGGGAGTTAGCAGTAGAAGGGGTGCTTAGCCTATGTAAGGCCCTAGGTTTGATCTCCAGTACCCAAGAGGAGAGAAGAACAAGCAATAAAGTGCACACATGAAAGAATAACAACTAATAAATGGGACCTCATGAAACCAAAAAGCTTCTGTAAGGCATAGGACACCATTATTTAGACAAAGTAGAGGACTATAGAATGGGAAAAGATTTTTGCCACCTACACATCCAATATTGGGCTAATATCTAAAATATATAGAGAACTCAAACAACTGGACATCAGGAAACAATCCAATTAAAATGTGATATATATGTGTGTGTGTGTGTGTGTGTGTGTGTGCGTGCGTGCGTGTGTGTGTGTGCGTGTGTGCGTGCGTGCGTGCGTGCACACACACACATAGTATACTTAAAAGAGGAAAATCTTTTTACTTAGTTCTTTGAGAATTTCATACAACGTATTTTGATTTCAGAACTCCCCCCCATTCACTTCTTGTCACTACTGGAGAGGGGTTGTACAAGCTAGAGTGGAAACAGGCAGATCAGGTATAGTAAGAGGAGGGGCTGGCATCTGACTGAGGGATACAGGAGTTCAAAATCACTGGGAAGGGGTGGGGCACGTTTTGGAGAAAGTGAGGTCCTCAGATGAAGTTAGTGTCAATATGCTGGGAGGAGAAGACCCTGGAACCTCTCTGAGTTTTGACTTGAAGAATGGGTAGATGGTGATACCACTCTTTGAACTGGGAGTTGCATTGGTTGAGTTTCTTTGTTAACTTGACTGAGTGATTGAGTGTCCAGACTTCTGGTTGAGCATAATTTCTAATATGTTTGTGAGGGAATTTCTAGAAGAGATTGATGTTGAAATTGGTGGACTCAATGAAATAGGAAGCCCTCCCCAACATGGGTGGGCATCACATGATCTGTTGAGAGTTTGGATAAAACAAGACATGGATGAAAGAAGAATTTACTCATTTTGCCTGATGGCTAGAGCTGAAAAGGTGGCCTTCTCCATCTTTAGACATGCATCTATGCACCACTGGCTCCCTGGCTTGCATGCCTTTTCATGTAGATTGAATTATGTCACTGATTGTCCTGGTTCTCTGATTTGCAGTTGGCAGATTGTAGGAAATCTCAGTCTCCTTAATCTCATGAACCTATGATAATCAATCACTATCTATTTTTTTTTCTATAGAAACCCATAGCTTTGGAATAGTAAAATTACCTAGGATGCTGGAAAACAGAATTTTCTAATTATAGAAATACTTGTTTTCTCTATTGTCTACTATGGTAGCCACTAGCAACATATGTCTAGCTACCTGTAGTTAAGTAAAAGTGATTTTCTAATTTACTTAACTTTAGTTAGTGTTAAGACCATATATTGAATGGCACAGATTTGAAGCCCTGGGTAGGATATGTAAAATACCTTCTAGATAGAGAAATCAAGAGTGTTGCTCTTGTTACAGTCTAAACTTCAGAAGGTCAAGCCTAAAATAAAGTTGACAACTAGTGAGGCATCACTATGTCAAAGATCTTTACAGTCAAGTGACAGGTGTGATCTACTGAGAGAGAGGAGGTAGGTTAGAGAAGAGGGGACACCTGGGTTGGACAAGGAAGAGCTAGCTAAGGACTACACAGAAAGGTAGGAAACAGGAGAAAAAGGAATTCATGGAAATCAAGAAGGGAACCTGGGCAGCCATTGCTACTGAAAGACAAGTATAGGGGGCAGGGCAGAGACAACACAAAGGCAGGGCTCAGAGAAGCATCCCCTGAGTTCTTGGCGTATACAGTGCTTTCCACATGGCATTGGACAAGTCCCGAGTATGCAAAGAAAGGCACACAAGACTGAATTGTCTGAGACTCATTTTCATTTCTATAAAAGGAATGATTCTCCATGTTTTAAAAATAAGTTAGACAATGGGAAAAGATTCCTTGGCAAACTTCAAACTTCTGACAAGGCACCCTTGTGGAGGGAGCTTAAAACAACAAAGAGCTGCCACCCAGGCAAGACAAAGGGGCAGCTTTTGATTTATTTATTATTTGTTTTAATGTCAGGGGAGGCCCCACTTTTCCTGATTCACAGCTGGGCTGGGTTTGTAACATATCCAAATATTCGGATGGAAATCTGTGCAAGTTTCTGCCATTCTATGTGATCTCACAAGTGAGTTCTTTGATTCTGCGATGGTAGGTCCCTTTCCACATGTAAGAATTTGCAGGTGAAGCTGAGAAGGCTATCACCCCAGTATGGCATTGTTGCCTGGGATGCTATAGGTTAATGAAGTCTTTATTAGCCCCAGATGACAAGTGACCTGGATGAACTCATTCAGCAAGAGCCTTGTGACAACAGATGGTCTTGAGTGTCTTAAATATGAGACTGGAAAAATTCCATAATTAGCTCTTTGACAATTACATATTGGCCTTTCTGAAATTAATTCCAATTAGGAAGATTTTCTTTGGCAGAAGTATTAACTACTTCCCTCATCAGCGTGACCAAATGCCTGGAACAAAGTTATTTAAGGGAGGAAGCATTTATTTTGGCTCTCAGTTTGAGAGGATAGAATCCATCATGGGGGAAAAGGTATGGTAGCAGATGGTCCCACGGTGACAGGTGTGGGTGTGTAGTGGCCTCCTCACACCTTGTTGGACCAGGAAGCAGAATGGGATTGTTTGAATCTCAGCAACTCTCTTTATTTCATGTAACCCCCACCCCAGCTTATGGGTCTACTACCTATGTTCCCCGAAGTTAATTCCTGGAAACATCCTCACAGACACACCCAGAGGCATGCCTTATCATCTCCTAAGTGACTCTCAATCACTATTACTCTTTTTTATTATACTTTCTGTAGAATGATAGGAAATTTGCATTTTTTTCAGTAGCTAAAAACTGAGTAAGAATACGCTCTGGTATAGGTCTCGGGACAGGACCTGGTTACAGTCTGTGAAAGAGACAGCTCCCATGTGGGTAGGCCAGCTGGCTGGGAGCACATCATGGCCTATCTTGGGTAAGCGTGTTCTAAACTGATGGAGAACAATTATGCAATTCACATATGCTTAGGAACTCAGAATCTGAAGAAAACTGATAACCCTGGTTTTAGGTTAACTCTAAAGGATGCATTTCAATCCTATTCCTCATGTTAATTGGACTGTGCATGTTTGTATCTATTTTGGTGTTTCTTAGCTAGTGTGGATCTCTTTGGAACATCTTCCAATGCACATGAAGGAGGGCATATGCATTTACAGAAGCAAAGAAAGATATAATATGGCTTTGAAAAGAGCAAAGACAACCCAAGGGTTTCCTGGCTATTGTTCAGTCAACTGCTGGGGTAAGGATTCTCTGTATCTGTTGAACTTCTGCATGTCAAAAAAAAATGATTTATTGTGTATGTGTATGCATGCCCACATCATGAAACATATGTGGGAGTCAGAGGACAACTTGTGGGAGTTGATCCTGCCCTTCCATCGTGTGAGCTCCAGAGACTGAACTTAGGCTTGATGGCAAATCCTTTCTCTGCTGAGTTTCTCAAAGGCCAATCCTCTACATGTTTTTAGCCTCCTGCCTTCATTTATCACTTAAGATTCAAGCTTGAATTCACAGCTTCAGAGGAGTGAAGTCTCTCCTGGTGTCCAGACATTAGGTCTTCTGCTTCATTTTTTCTTGGCACTTAGTATTTTTTGCACAGCATTTGTTGGCTGTAATGAATTACCAGAAAGTTCATTGGTGTAAAATTTGTCCTTTTGCCCTGGCCCCACCCTATCCCCTATCGGGAGGTCCACAAGGGTGGGGCCATGGTTGCCTCATTTGCTACTGTTTCATCTCTGGACCCAGCTTGGTTAATGGCATACACACACAGCACACACTAAAAACAAAAACAAACCTTAATATTTGCTACCAAGTGGTCAATAAATTCAGTAGCTTGAAATTCAATCAGTGATTTCTAGGTTCAGTGAGAGCTGTGTCTCAAAAATCAGGTAGAGGTCAATAAAGGAAGATCCTTGATATTGACATCATGCATCTGGTCTCTCTCTCTCTCTCTCTCTTTCACACACACACACACACACACACACACACACACACACACACACATAATATGTTAAACAAAATTGCATAGTTGAGTATGTGCTGGGTCTAGCTGAGCATGACATTCTTTCATAGCCATGTAAACCTCAACCCATGTGCCAGGGAGTTCATAATGGAAACATTCTGTAACCTGTGTCTTTTAGCACAAAGATTGCTGTGTCATTCCTCTTGAAATGCCCACCTCATTATTTTGTTCATTCATTCATTCATTCATTTTCAATTCTCTCAGCCACCTGATTTTGAGCTAATCTGAATATTATACCTCACTGTACTTCGCTCCTTTTGTTTAGAACAAATACTCCACTAAATGGCTGTTTATGTGGCTTTGGAAAGGGACCCTGGGCACAATTTAGCATCTTACAGTACAATAGGAGGTCACTGTTAAAAGCATCTGAATGACAGAAGCCTTTAGCACACGTTCACAGTCATTACTTTAAAATATTGTGCCAAAAATACATTTAGATGATGTGCTAATGGGCAGCTTAGTGATCTAGAACAGTGTATGTGGAGATGGTGACCCCCCCACCCCACCCCCAGGGTGTGGATGACTGGCTGACAATGTCATGATCCAATCCATCCACTCAGACAGGGTGGGGCAAATCACGGGATGAAAGCAGTTACAGGATGTCAGTTTACTGTTGAGTGTTTGGACAGATTAACTCCTTGAAAGTCTTTCCTTGTAGCTGTACAGATACGCATTGTGCACAGAAGTGTCCTTGCAAGGGGGTGTGCTCCTTTAGGATTAGACAATGAAATACAGCAGGTGTAGTCAAGCAGCCTCTGCATCTGGCTCTTTCTCTCTTCGCTTAAATGGTTTCAGTCTTGCAGAACAGAAGTGCTACTCGTGGGTGTGGGGTAGGCAGCTTGTAAAACACACTGCCTGGGTGTCCTAGAACCATTGTGAACAAGAATAATTCTTACTAATGAATTTTCCATCTTTCACATTCACTGCAGAAGGAAAAAGACATCATATGACATTGAGTGAGAGCCCTACACACTCACAAACATTTTAAATTACTAATCAGAGCACACCATGCTTGTATCAAAACCAACAAATATCTTCTTAAGTGTTTCCAAGATCTACTAATAATGGTCTCCTAAACTGTGACCCTAAATAAATCACCCTTCTTTTTAGTTGATTCAGTCAGGTAGTTTATCACCATGACAAACATCTGACTAGAATATGAAGCTACTCTTCAAAGCAGCTTACAGTTCCTCACAAAGCTAAAACACAGAAAGAAGATGGCCCAGCAATGTCATTCCTAGGTATATACCTAGGAGAACTGAAAACACATTCATGAAAAACTCCTATATCCACATTCACAGCAGAACTATTTTTTTATAGCTAAAAAAGTGGAAATAAACCCAAAGGTCTATCAATAGATAAATGGATAAACAATATATTACATATACACACAGTAGATACATAGACAATCCATTCATAAAAGGGAATAGAGTACTGAGATGTGTGGTTACATCACAAGCATACTGAGAACATAATGTTAAGAGAATAAACTAGACATAAAATACCCACACACTGTAGAACTCTGTTTATATGAATGGCCAAAGCAGGTGAGGCGCCAGGGGAGAAAGCAGGTTAGTGTGTGACCTAGGCAACCAAGAGTGAGTGAAAATGGATAGACAGCCTAAGCTGGGCAGACACAGATGTTCTGGAATTAGTGCTAATGGCTGAAAAGCTTTGTGAGCATCCCCAAACCACCAAACTGTACATCTTAAAAGAGTGAGTTTTATGGTATATGAATATGAATGTGTCATTAAAACTTTCTGAAAAAGTGTCCTCTGCTCTTTTTCCAGATCTGCTTTGTCATTCATGAAATGACAACTATGCCAGTCAAGGGATATTCCTATATATGCCTTAGAAAGAATCTAGTTTCAGGTCTTGGTGTTTAATACACGAGTTTCTTGTATCTGTTTCTTAATCCATCTTCCCTAGATCCCCTCTTTCTGCCTGTCAACACACAAATGTGTGTTGTGTCTTGTTGGAGTCACTCTTTCTCTTGCTGACTACCACTTATACTTGCTTAGTACAGCCACCCTATCTCTAACAGGGTTTCTTTTATTTGGAAATAAAGTAAAAGATTTATACAGCATAGAGCTCTTTGTCAGGCACGGTGCTCTTAGACGACCTCTGGGAATGGGCCACCTAACAAAGGGAGTAGTTAGAGCTACTTTTCTTTTGGGCTTTCAGTTAAGTACATCTCCCTGGGTCTTCTGAGACCTCAAATAACTGTCACAGGGAACCTCACTAGCTCATATTATGCCTAACAATAGATCCTTTCAGTTAAGAACTTAACTGCACTGAAATCTCATTAAAATGTTGGGCTTCAAATTGTATTCGTTTAAAGTGTATGCTATTTATGTAATGAAAATGTTCTAAAAATTGATTGGTGTGATGGTTGGGCAAGAGTAAATTTACTAAAGATCACCAAATGCAACATTTAAATTGAATGAATTTTATGGTATATAAATTTTATTCCTTATTTGTGTTGGGCTGGGGAGATGGTTCAGTCAGTGTAGCACTTGCCTCGCAAGTATAAGGAGTTCATATCCCAGAACCCATATAAAAAGCAGGCATGATGCATTCTTTGTGCTCTCTCATAGCAATGGTGAAATAGGGGTGGAGATAGGAAGCCCCCTCCCTGGAGCTTACTAGTCAGCTAGCTAGCCTACTTGGAAAGGTTCTAGACCAATGAGGAGCTCTGTCTCACATGAAAGGAGGAAGGGATGTGAATACCCAAGGTTGTTCTCTGGACTCCATACATTCATGCACACATATGCACACAGGAACTCATACATGTGCTCACATGCAAAGAAAAATAAAATAAAATAAAACAGGAGGTTGGGAGAGGAGAGAAATGGGTGGTAGAAGCAAGTTCGGCTATGAGTTAATGATGGTGGAAGATGATCAGGGTAGGAATGCTGGTTCCTGTTATTTGGTTCATCCCAAAGTGACATTCTAGGTATTGGGAGTGTTGGTGGATGACTTCTCTTCACTGAATACTTTTGAATTTACTTAATGTAGCATAAAAGCTCCTTTGCCTAAGGTCATACTTCCCTTCCTGGAGACAACCCACGCCCACAGAATGAGTGGATGTGCACACTACTCCTCCTTCCTTGCTCTGTGCAGGAAAACCTGTCAAGCATCACCTCAGCTCTGGGTACTCTGGAGAAGATGGAGGCTATGCAGGGGCAGCTCATACCTTACCAGCCCCACGGCCCCCTCCTTTCTACCCTGCTTCCTTCCCTGCTTGCTGAGTCTGGAGGTTCTGAAAACTCACCTGGACCCAAAGCTCTGATTCAGAGGCCGTTTCTGTGGAAACAGACCGAAGGCAGAAATTATACACTCTTCCTCAGCTTGTAATGGTAAACATTCTTCATAATCAGAAATAAGAAAACCAGGAAGGTCCTTGAGTAGATATGCTATCAACTCTGGAGAAAAAAATAAATTTGGTATTTTGTGGATTATAGCCAACCCCAAATGTGTTGTTCAAAGGTAGAAAGAGAATAAAATAAAGTGGGGCCAAGAGGAAGGCCTTTCCTACCCCTGAGCCTAGAAATCAGACTCCTGTCTCAGCACCGAAGTGACTGACACGATCTAGTATGAGGACATGTGACAAGCACATGGATCCCTAGCATCCATGCAAAAAGCCAGGTGTGGTCATGTATACTTGAAATTCCAGAACTGGGAGAGGTGGAGACAAGAGGATCCCTGGGGCTTGCTGGTCAGCTGGCCTTGCCACCAAATCAGTGAGCCCTGAGTCCCCATGAGAGACTGTCTCAACATATAAGGTGGACAGCTCCCTAGGAACAAAGCTCAAGCTTAACCTCTGGTTTCCACAGGCACATGCACACATATGAACACACATGAACACACACACACACACACACACACACACACACACACCACTTACTTACACATATTTGAATGTTTTTTGTTTTTCACAGTTCTAGGAACACATGCTTTCTGCTAAGCCAAAGAAAGGATACAAGGCTATGTGAGAGCTCTGAGAATCCAAAAGGCCGAGAGATGCCAGCAGCCTGCGCCCACACTTGAATTTAGAGTGCATTCATTTCCTACACTTAATACAATTGCACTCTCTACCAGACAGCCTGCAGGCTGGGGGATAATGAGATTTCAGTGAGCCCAGTACTTAAAGTCATTGATACAAGAGCATTTGAAAACACAGGCTGCCTGTCCACTCTGTCACATCCAAAGGGGGATCTGGAAGATCTGCTTCCTCTAACAAGTCCAGGAGCTACTGATTGCCTGAAATTGCTGTGCTCAAAAAAAAAAAATCAAATTTTATTAGAAATTCTCGGTATCTCACAATTACTAACTCCCAACAGCCCATTAAATCAATGTTGGTATCTTGACTAGAAAGATGTAAATTGTTGATTTTATTACACTAGACCCAAGTCAATGCCCAGTACTGAGGAGAACACAGTCTTGTGTAAAAATAAATCAGTGTCTCTGAAGAAGCTCTATCTTCCAGCTTCTACATTCCTAGCATCTCATGTTCCAAACTAACCTGGCTTCAGCATTCCAGCCAATCTGCCCTGTGGCTATATCTCCTAGATTTTGATCTTGTCTTCCACCCTGGACACAAGACTTCCACAAAGCAAATATTTGTGCTGCTATGGTGGTTTGAATGCAGTTGGTCCATATAAGCTCATAGGGAATGGCACTAATAGGAGGTGTGGCTTTGGCCTTGTTGGAGGAAGAATGTCAATATGAGGATGATCCTTGAGGTTTCCTATGCTCAGGGTACCAAACAGTGTCTCAGTCAACTTCCTGTTGCCTGAAAGATGTGTAGCACTCTCAGCTCAGCATCATGTCTTCCCCATCACCATGCTCCCCATCACAATGATATGGGACTGAACCTCTGAAACTGTAAACTGCCACTCCAATTAAATGTTTTCTTTTTATTTATTTATTTTATTATTTTACATGTTGATCCCAGTTCCCTCTCCCTCCCTCTTACCCTCTCTGCCCCCTCACATGCACCCTGACCACCCTCCCCTCCCATCCCCCCACCCCAATTCCACATGTAGGGCAATGACATCCAGGTGGGGTCATGTAGATCTTTCAAGTCATTTGAAGTAGGGACTAGGACTTCTCTCCTGTCTCTAGGTTAAGGCAGTTATCCCTCCATGGGGGATGTGTCCGCAGGGTCCTTTTGTGCACCAGGGATACATCCTGGTTCCACTGTCTGAGGTCCCTTAAGAGTTGCTATATCAAGGTGTCTCTTCACAGCAATAGAAACCCTAACTAAGATATTAGCCATCTGTGAAGGGTTTCCTATTCTTGGATTCAACCAAACTTGGATCAAAACTATTCAGAGAACACCACAGGTCACATCTGTACTGGAGGGGGCACAGACTAGTTCCTTTGTTACTCTTAGAATAAGAAATACAGTGTAACAAGTATTTACTTACTACTCATGATATTGAGTACTATAACTCATCTAGAAGAGTTACAGTACACAGAGGATTACAGAGGGGAATATGCAAATAATAACTTTTTATTTGTATTTTGTGTGTGTACACATGTGTGTATGAGCATGTGTGAGGAGGTTAGTGACAACCTTGGCTGTCATTCCTCAGGTGCCATCCATCTTGTATTATTGAGACAGGATCTCTCACTGGTTTGGAAAGCATCAATTAGACTAAGCTGGCTGGCCAGAAATCCCCAGGGATCCTCCTATCTCCCTCTTCCCATTGCTGGGATTACAGATATGAGGCACCATGTATGTTTTTATGTTTTAGCATGGGTTCTGGGGATGAACTCAAGTCCTTGTGTTTTCAAGGCAAGAATTTTGCCAACTAAGTTATCTCTTTAGCTCATAATAACCACTATAGATAAGAGGGGAGCACCCAGAGGTTTTGGGATCAGCAAGGGTTCTGGAACCTATTTCCCATGATACTCAGGGACAACTGTACTTACAACCCAGGGTCCTATCTTCCCTATGCCTTTGTATCATGCCTAAGCCTCTTTGCATATCTCCCAACCACTCTGAACCAGGATCTACAGGAAAGGCTTCAGAAGCAGAGGGTAAAAGGGAGAGGCCTTGAGAGACTCTGTTATAGACAGGCATGAGGGAAGCAGGGAAATTACATCCCAAATGACAATGTAAATTAGTTCTTACCACCTTGGTTATTATAATATTTTTAAGTTAGGAAGCTTATTAGCCATAAATAGTGCCCCCTTTCAATGAATACTGTTGCAAATAATTCACTTTTCAAAAATACTTATACAAATATGAATTTCACTTAGTTCTCATGGTAGACTACTATTGATCTTGTGGAAGGGATAAGGAAACCCAGGTCCCATGAAGAATGAACTGATTGGTTGGTAAGAATATGTGGTTAAATGAATAATGTATGTATTCCTTTAGAGGCCTTTACAGTTTTGTGATCACAAATAACAAATGCTCGCCCTACAGAACATTAGACATCAACACAAAAATAGCTTTCAGATATGACCCTACCATTGCCCCAGGGGACCCTCAATTAATTCTTTGCCTTTCTCCTCTCAATAATTTTTATTTCTTTATCTCACGTGTCTTGTGTGTGGTATACGTGTGTATGTGTGAAGTGCATATGTATGGACCAGTATACCCACATATGGGGTGTGTGTGTGTATACACATGCATTTGTGTGCACCCAAGGCTGACAGCAGGAGTTCAATACACTTCAGGTAACAATACTTCATGTCTCTATCGTATGTATTATAGTTCTTCCAAGAGTTTCTTTGTTTGTGCTTATATTGTAGTTTGCATCACCTTTGTATAGAAAAGCTGAGGAGTCTAGGATATAGTTCTGTAACAAAGCACTAAACAGAAATACCAGGCTGTTCTGGCAGGGGCAGCAAAGAGAAGGATAAAGGTATTGTTCCCCAAGAGAAATGAGACAAGAAATAAGAAAGTATTTGGGGAAGAAGCCTGCTATTGGATCGCATGGACATAGCCAAGTCAATTGGCACACACAAGCAGATGAAGTTGGTTTTCTTATTAATTCGCATGTGTTCTTTGCTAGGTTTTATACCCAAATGTTTTTAAGAATTCAAATCCTTCCTTAGGAAGCACTAGAAAAACTTACATTGACACGAGAGGCTTTATGCTTCCAAGTGGATGTTGTTTAAAACTCTAGCCTAATGCAATTATGCCATTGTCTCTTCAATGGTTAGAAACCCAAAGTCTCCTGGGTCAAGGCTACTTGTAGCAAGTGTTCTTCTGGTTTTCCTCCTCAGGGACACAGTGGAGGGGGGCAAGGCAGCAAACTCATAAAGAACAAGATTGAGCTATAACAGAGGGGTTGGGAGAGAAGGGGGGTGAGAAAGACATACAGATTTCTTCGTGGGAACAAAACTCACAGCCTGTTTGGCATAGCAGAGGTTCCATCTGCTTGCATCAAGGGTTCTAAGCCCTTGCATCTGGCACAGTGATGGGATTGATAGAAGGAAAGTGGTCATGTTTCAGGATTGGCTGCACATCTGGTTGGCCTCCACAAAGATCCTAGCCAATGCACCACATCTCATGAGACTTACACTGACTACACAGGGTTATTGGGCTGTGAAATTCCTCAAGGTACTCACAGGGGAATTTCAATCAAAATTGGCTTATCCTTCTTTTTCCATTGCGGTCTGAGCATGTTGCCAGCCGTCTCTCAACCCCACAGCAGTGGAGGGCTTGAGAGTGAGGAGAGACATTGAAGGGTGCAGCTTTTTCATTTATTTCTTAAAGAATAAGATGCTGATTGTGCTGTGGAGATTAAAACTGGCCAGGCAAACAAGCTCACATCCTAGCCAGGTACCTACTGGGGTCACAGAAAAGCATTAGTTTAGTGGCCAGGACCAAATAGTTCAGAAGAAGCTGGTGCCACCAGATGACTAACGGTGATGGATCCCTGCTAGGCACACAGGTCTCTGCCATCACTGCCACTTAAATAAATGGTAGCCAGGAGAAGGAAATATGTTCCTTGGCTTCTTGTTCCATGAATCTGGGGAGAATGCTTTCCTGTTTAGGACCCAGGTATGAGAAGTGAGTACCTACATATATGTCACAGGACCTTCAGGGGACCAAATAACAGGATATGAAAAACAACCACAGAGCAAGCACTAGTCATTACTTATCACTATTAATATAATGTATTATCATTGTATACAAGTATGTTTGGTGCTGCAGGTGTGTGCGTGCACACGTGTTCATGTGGCTGCATGAACTTGTATATGAAGGTTAGTTGCATGAGTGCATGTGTGCATCCAATAGCAACCTCTATCACTCTCCACGTTACTTTTGAGAACAGGTTATGGAGATCATTGATCCAGGTAGGGCGTCTCACCAGAGAGTTCCAGGGATCTACCTGTCTCCATCTCTCCAGTACTGGGATTACAGATGTACACCACCATGCCCCACTTTTTACATGGGTTGCTAGGGATCAGAGCACAGGTCCTCAGAATTATGTGGCAAACACTTTACAGATTGAGCCATCTTCCCATGTTCCCCTCTCAGACACCAGTACTTTTTTTGAGACAGGATTTAGCTATATTAGCTCAGGCTAGCCTCAAACATGAGGTTCTCTTGCTTCTGCATCCCAAGTTCTATTCTGAGGTCCCCACAAGGTAGGCAAATGCTCAGACCACACCTCTATTCACAGATTGAATCAAGTGAAGCTTTACTAAGTTCATCCACACTTAACTGAATGTATGTTTGGCAGTAAGTGCTCCACTAAGCATGGGAAAGCCTTCTCTGAAAGCCCACAACCACTAAAAATATGCTATTTCTTATACCCAGATATATACCAAAAGGCAAACAACACCAAAAAGTAAAACATGTCTAATATTCATTAAAAATAGTTTTACAAAGCAGAAGAAGCCAATATGGTGAATGAGGAAACCAAACCACACAAACCCAGGCCATGCAATTCTCTGTGCCTGGTGGGAGCTCACCAGTGAGAAGCTCAGACACAGGTTTAACTAGTTGCTAAGAGTCTTATGGCTGCTTAAGATGAGATCTTCTTACCTTGACCCTCTGGCCTTTAAAAACTCTTTAAATAATTTAGCAAATGAGCATGCAAAATGATATGGATCGTATAATAAAGTGAATGTCTGTTTTTCAAGTGTTTAGCTAAAGACACAAGTTTGAGTCAATCTTCAAATCAGGTGAGCCAACCGGGTCATAAAAATATCAGTGTTCATGGCCATTAGAGACAAACGATTTGGCTGAGGGTAAATAGCATAAGACAAATGAAGAGCCATGGGTTCGTATTTGAATTTTGATGTTTCTAGAACATTCCCTGGTATGTATCATTCCTGTTGGGCTGAAAACATAGTGGTTAATTGGGGTGCCATGGAGGATTGGTGACGTAGGCCTGTGATCTGATTATTGCCAGGTCTGGCAGAACTCTAACCAGTGAACCATCTCTTTGCCACAGCAGCTTCCTGCTGCAGTGCTTATCTCTTCCGCCAGGCCACGGAAGTGTGAAACTGAGGCACCGCCTATGGCTCCACCCAACATTAATGTGAGTTTTAGATTTAGATTCTGTCTACTTTTGTTCAGACATACTTCCTCCCTCCTCTCCATCTTCATCTTCACAGCTACTAAAAATGGCTTCATAATCTCTCTCAGCTGTTGGGATAGCTCTCAAATTGCAACTCAGCTTCCTCAGATCCACCCTTCACACCACCACAGAGCAAAGGTGCAAGTGAACCTTCCCTTGGAAACACACGGCACCACAAGAATAGAAAGGAAAGCTGCCACTTGGCTGTAGACTGGTGAGGCGCAGGGTCCTATGGGAGTGTCGCCATAAAGGCACTTTAAGCAATTGCCAAGCACCAGGAGCTACGCTTGGCACTCTATGTATATTGACCTCTGGACTCTCATTCCTCCCCAGTTTTAAAGTCTGTCCTGTTATCACCACTGCTCACCAGTAGAGGAAACAGTACAGGCAACCGTGACTTATCTGATGTAACAGGCCAGAGGTCTGAAACCAGGCCGGCTCTATTACCTGCCAGTCATAAGATCAAGAGGACCTGATTGTTGCTGTCACTTCACCCCACCCCACTTACTGTCATCACCAGTAACTGTGACCCATCCTCCATCTTATCACCACACATCCTTCTGTCGCCCCTTCATTAAACATTTCCAGCCACCTTTAGTCCTTTGACTCCAGTAATCCTCCAACCCCATTGAGATCTGCAATCTATCTTTCCCAGCACTCATCTTACACCTTCCCCTTTATACTAATGCTCCCTCGCACCCAGACCTACCTTAAATCCCCCAGCCAATCATTATCATTGGTCCTTGCCATATATCCTACCTCCTCCCTGCTTACTGACTTGAAAAAGCTATGATCTTGGTTAATTCTGATGTCATCGGTTCTATTTCTGCCTGTGTAACACAAGGAAGAAAGACACCTAGACCAGCTTCAGTTTACTTATCTGAGGTGAGGTCTCGCTATGCTACTCAGGCTGATCTTGTCTTTGTGGACTTTGGTGATCCTCTTGCCTTAGCCTCACTAATATCTGGGTGTATACCACCATGCCTGGCTTGAAATTCCTGAAAATACTGACCCCGATGCTGCCTGACTACCCCATTACATTTCTTTAGTCCATTTACTTTCCAGGTCCTGCTGACAACCATTTTGCAACTTCTCTCCTGCAGTCAGTATTTTCCTAGTTTCTCAGCAGAAAACCAGAAATCACTTTCACCAGAACAGTTGAAACCATCAAAGGAGAACCTCCCCTGACTCCCACCAACCGAAGAATGTACACCCCGTATTTCTTTCTTTTCATAATGACACTTGATCTTTCCAAAGACAATTGTCATGTGCACTAAGCCTTGTTTCCCTCCCTGCACTCAAAGACTATTCAACAAGTCTTTACCATGTTCCGCTGCCAGAAGATGACTCCCACTGAGATACCAAACCAATCTTGACCTCACTTCCCATGCTGGCTTGGGCTCTTCTCTGTTTTTTGTTGTTGTTTAAGTAGTAGTATTTTTAGTAATTCTTTGAGGATTCCATAAAACTTATTTCCTTTTATTCACCTCCCTCCCTCAGTTCCTCTCAGATCCACTCCCTTCCCTATCAACAAAATTTCATTTTCCACCAGTCACCCTGGCTTCCTTACTGGTCCTTGGCCACACCAGCTCCACTCCATCGTGTGTCCTCTAAGTTCTGTTACTGTTGCCCTTGCCTACAACATGTTCCTCTCACTGCATCAAGCACTCTCTTTAACCGTGCTCTGCTCCTTAGTCTGCTTGTCTGTCACTTGCTGAGTGAGGTCTGCCTGGCCACCCCTTCCACTGCAACCATTCCTCTTTCCACATCACTTCATTTTATTCCATGCTAGGCAGCATCTCTTAACATGCCGTGGTGTTTGTTTATTTATTATATGTGATTGTTGGTGTTGTCTGCCCTTGCTTGCATCTCAAACAGAAAGAGATTTTTGTTATTTGTACTTCATAGCAAGCCCTGGCACTTGGCCTCTATTCAGTCAAGATTTGCTAAAATGGGGTGGAGAGATGGCTTGGCGGGCAAGATGGCTTGCCAAATAAGCATGAAGACTGAGTGATGTCCCCGGCACTGGTGTTAAAAGCCTGGTGTGGATGCATGCATGCATGCCTGTAATACTAGTAATGTGGGGGCAGAGGCAGGAGGATTACCACAGTTTTCTCCAAGCTCAGTGAGAGATCAGTTCATCTCAAGGCATTAAGGTAGAAAGTGATAGGAGACCTGATACTCTGCTCTGCCTCCATGTACCCACAATACAAATATGCATATATATTGCTTACACATGTCTGCACACACACACACATACACATACACACACACATACAAATGCACAAACACAAGTCAAATATAAGCAGCAGTTTAGGGTACATGCAGTTTTGATTTGTGAAAATATCTCTGCAGCATGAGAATGATTGCCATGGGCAGACTGAGAAAGCAAAGGGCCTCGTCCAACGCAGCTACCCACAGCAGGAAGGCATCCTCTCTTCATCACTACTTCAGTAGTGAGATCTCCAACTCATCCCCATTGCATGCATAATGCGATCCTGACCACTTCTAACAACCCGCCGTTTCCAACCTGTGCTTCCTAACATGGAATACACACTGAGAAACCCCATCTGAAAAAGCTGAAACAAAACAAAACAAAACACCCCCCCACACACACACACACAAACAAACAAAACAAAACCACCGTTCCAAGGTCAGCTCACAATTGCTGTGCTACAGTGGCTAATTACCCTCAGACAGGAGTTCTAGTAATGGAAACTGTAACCAACCCAAATGCTTATACATGCGCCAGTTGTTCTAGCTATGATATCCCCATCCATGTACCCAGCTGGGCCTCTCAAAGCTGCCAGGGCTGTCTCTGCAAGGTGTTAACACTGAGCTGGTAGCTATAAGAGCATGGGGACTTTCCTGAAATCTACACAAAAGGTAATGAATGCCACATTTTGGAAGCAAAGCAATACATGATTGCTCAGCCCTGGTACAAGTGGCAAGTCCAGAGTCACAGCCCTGTGGGAAGGAGACAGCGTCTCACTAACAGGGAGCCACTTGACACACTTTCCAGGTTAAGTGGCTGTGATCCATTTGAAACACTCAGCATCTGAAAGAGCCTCTGGTCCACAGCTGCCTCCTACACTGATGTTCCCCAGTCTGACCTCATAACACAATCGGATTAAAAGACAAGTAAAGCTTGCTTCACTACCTTTTGTGCAGAAGATAAGCTTACATCCATGATAGATCTCAGATGTCTGTCTTGACATGGAAGCCTGCACCAAGGACACACTGTTGCATACCACTGTGGCTCTGGATGTGGTCTCATCCCAACAATTAAACTTATTCTAGAAACCATAATGGGCTAGCAGCTATCAATGTAGCTCCATTGATAGAGCTTGCCTAGCATGCATGAGGTGATGGGTTCCTGCCCAGGCACGGATGTGACTTGAACACAAAGTGCCTAGGCATTTATGTGTTGTCAGTAAAATGTTAACTGAAGCAAGATGCTAAGATATTGCTGGGAAGTGGGCTGCTGGAGAGGTAATTCAGCAGTTATGAGCACTTGTTGCCTTGGTAGAAGATCCAGGTTCAATTGCCAGCACTCACTTGGTGGATTAAAGCCATCAGTAACTTCACTACCAGAGGATCTGATGCCTCTTCTGAATTCATCAAGCATTAGGCACACATGTGGTACACATACATGCATGCAGGCAAAACATTCATACCCATAAAAAAAATCTAAAAGAATAAAAATTTAAAAAGGTATTATCATTGGGCCACCAAGATGGCTGAACAGGTCAAAGCACTGTCTGTGTGAGTCTGGCTTCCTCAACCTCCCAATCACAAAGATAGCTAACTTTGTCCCAAAGTTGTCCCCTGATTTCCAAACACATGTCACAATGATATACACATACACACTAAAGTATAGTTTTAAAAGCTATTGTTATATAAACACAGACTAGGGGGCATTATCTGCTTTGCCCTCCCAGATCACAGTAACTTGCTGACATAGATTTGAAAGGAATTATTTAAGTCTTCCCAAAGCCTTAAGCTGTAGTCTAAACACATTAAAACTAGTCCTGTTTTTGCTTTACTTGTTCAAATGATGTGTGTCAATCAAAATGCCGGAGATAGTCCATTTTAAAGGTGTAAAGATGGGTTTGGGCTCATGGTTTTGGAGGTTTCAGTCCATGCACTTGGCCCCATTGTTTGGGGCTATGGCGGTTTAGTGACTTGTGGTGGGGAGCCATGGTGGAGGAAACCTGTTCATCTTATGAAGGCCAGGAGGCAAAGAGAGATGGGGCTGCCTGTACCAGCATACACTCAGTCTGGCCAGCGTTTGCTTCATTTGATTCCTTGATGGCAGCCATTCTGCCTGAGCTGGGAACCCTCAAAGTAGTTCTAATTTGGATTTTCCTGATTGCTAAGGATACTGAATAAGTTTTAGAACATTTACTGGGGGCTGGAGAGATGGCTCTGTAGTTAAGAGCACTTGCTGTTCTTGCAGAGGACATGGGCTCAGTTTCCAGCACCTCCATGGTGGCTGACAACCATCTGTAACTGTGGTTCCATATCTGCTGCCCTCTTCATTCTTCTGCAGGCGCTGTACCAATGTACTGCACAAACAAACATCCAGGCAAACATACACATAAATTAAAAAATTAATAATTCTTTTAAAATTAAAATAATATACAAATATTTATTGACCTTTACTATTGGCAGGCTTTCTTTCCGGGGGTGGGGGCTGATGTTTGACTTTTACAGTTCTTTACATACCCTAGATGTTAACTGCCTGTCTGAAGCACAGCTGTCATCAAACATTTCCTCTTACTCCACAGGCTGTCTGTCTGGTCTGCTGATGGCTGCATTTGTAATGCAGGAGTTTTTTAAGTTTGTATAATCTCATTATGCTCCTTAGGTCTATGTCCTGTGCTATTAGAATACCCTTACCTATACTGACATCTTAAGGTGTTCTCTTCTAGCTGTTAAGAAGTCGGGGCCCTGTACACCTGTTAAGGGGATTCTTCTGGTAGCCTAATTTCCTTCCACTAGGCCCAACCTAGTGGTCCATCATCTTCGCAACAGAACTTTGTATCAAAAGTAAGGTGGAAAGGGATTGAGGAAGATACCATAGCTGACCTCTGACCTCCACATTACCACATGTATACCCTCCCCCCTCCCCCTCCCCCTTCCCCTCCCACACAATCATAGTCAGTAAGGCCCGGTACCTAAGAATCTGGGACAGATGAATGAAAATCCAAGCATTCTCCCCCTGCCCCTTAAGAAATTTGCTTTTGTCTTTATATTTCCATTTTGCAACTGTGTAAAAATCATGAAAAATGATACTAATAACATGTTCTGGTTGTGATTTTTGTAGGATTAGTTGGAGCAGGGGATGCCTCTCTTAATTTAGTTTCAGAATTGTATTTCACTGAACTTGACACTGTGTGGTTAGAGAAATAGCTCAGCAGTTAAAAACATTGGCTGCTTTTCCAGAGATTCTGGGTTCCATTCCCAGCAGCCACATGGTAGCTTACAACTGTCTGTAATTCTTGTCCCAAGAGATCAGATGCCCTCTTCTGGCCTATTTAGGACACCCAGCATGCTCATGGTGCATAGACATATATGCACACAAAACAGCAATAAACATAAAATAAAAATAATTACTTTTAAAATATTAAAAGACTTGACATTGTATCAGTCAGTTCTTGTCTATATAGTCAGTATTTGACTATACTATTCCCTTCATATCATTAATATGCCATCAATTCCAGTTTACAGGCTAATTTAAAAATCTTCATGAACCATTTATTAGCTAGAAAAAAGCATATGGTGTGTGTGCCCACACATGAAATATTGAAAAGCTCTGTCCTAAGAATCACTTTTCAATGTGTTTATAATGTGTGGGCAGAGGAGAAAAATTAGTATTTATTTTTACTTTGAGATTTTCAAGCGCTTCGTGTATCCATTAGACAGTGAGATTTAATGAAAACACAAGTGAAAAGCACTTGTTATGGAAGAGTATTGATTTCAAATGTATGAACAACTGATCCCCAAATTTCATTTTCTTATGGCCAGTGACTCTGGAAGACAGTTGGAAGGCCTGCACAGCACACACTGCTCTGAGGACATTTCTGATATGGAATGTATCTAAGACATATTTTTTTTAATGACCTTGAATTTGAGTGATTTATGAGCACCCTTGAAAAAGAGAAATGGTTATTGTAGTTAAAAACCACACTCAGTTTATGTGGCGCTAGGCACCAAACCTAGGGCTTCATGCACACTAGGCAAGAAAGAGCTCTAGCAACTCAGATGTCCCCTTAGCCCTTGCATATAAATCTTTGAGACAGCAAGGCCACGAAACTGTGCCCACAGCTTCACATCTCACATCAGCCTGGTCAATGACCTCCAGAGAGTGAATTAATCAGTACCAGCAGCCAGGTGTTCTGCCAGCAGCTTGTTAGATCCCCCCCCACCCCCTGACTTGGTTCATGCATGTCTTTGGCTCATGATTAATTCTCAGATAGAAAACCCTGAAGGGTGATGATAGTAGGCACAAGGCACATCTCAGCAGACATGCCAAGAGCAGCTTCTTGGATAATTCAAAGGCAAAGGATACGAATCCTTGTTGATTCTTTTAGGGACACACACACACACACACACACACACACACACACACACACACACACACACACCCTCATTAAGGCAGTTTCCTTCTCAAAAACAAAACCTAAACTAAATGAAACTAAACTAAAAACCCAAGTGTCTGGAAAGGGTCCCATTTCCATGTTAAATCTCTGTGAAGACAAACAGGACTGTGTTCCTGCCGTTGACTTGTGCCAACAGAACCCTGCATGATGGAGTTGAGATTAGAGAAGATGTCAACAGTCATCTTATCTGAGATGTCGCCTCAAGTCTCCTGACCCTGGAGCATTGTTGGGTTGAAAGATACACGTAGAAATGCCTTGCAGGGACTTGTTGGAGGAGAATAGTAACAGCTGTGTCAGCTTCCTCATCATTCAGCACATCTCTCTTCACTCAATACCAAGCTCCAGTTCTGGCTGTCAATGGTCCCTGTCTTGATACATATGTTATTTATCTCTAGATGTACATGGAGAAATGAAACCTGGACAAGCATGTTCTGCATGCTGCTCTAACACCTTGCCTCTTCTCTCACTGACACTAGCTAGAAATTCCCCAGGTGGGTTGGACTGCATTCCTTTTTGCAATTAAAAACTTGTCAGTTTTACACATATAAATAATTCATTTTGATACCATTCATCCACACTAGACTGTCACCCTCTATTTTTGCTAACTCCCTTCTTCCCAAAACTCTCTAATACTAATCCTGCCCTCCCTAGCCCTGACTCCATGTGTGTCTTCAGGTCTTGTCCACTCCTTTGTCTCCAAGATGCAAAGGCCCTGCCATACCCAGAAGATGGCATTTTGGAGCACTCCTTCCAGCTCTTATAATCATCCTAGCTCTCTTCCATGATGTCCCCTGGGCCTTGGTGGAGATGTTACAGATGTTCAGTTTAGGGCTGAGGGCACAACAGTCACTCTCAGAACTTCGACCAATCAAGAGTCTCTACATTAAAACCACCCTCTGCAAAAAGATGCTTCTCTGATCTGCTTTGAAAGCAGCATGTGCAGCCATAAGTTTTGACCAAGTTTACAGTCGCAGGTATATATTCCTCCTGTGGAGCTGGCTTCAATCCCAAAGCACTGTCTTACCCCCCCCCCAAACAAGCATGCCACTACTGCATTAATGGGCACATCATCTTGCACCACCAGTTAGCACCCTACTGTTGGGCAGGACTTTTGATGTATTTTGTCCTCTAATAATCTGCACAGCACCTTCTGGCACCATGAATGCACTAGCTAACAAGGAGGAAGTTTCCAGCTTGAAAACAGCCCAATTTCTCTACATCCTGGATGTGAATCCTGTGGTATCTTCAGTAATAGGCTCCTACGATTGAGTTGCATTCTTTTACACCTCAATGGGTGTGGCCGATCATTTTAAAACATTTTCAAGGTTGGAGATGGAGTTCAATCAGTAGCATACTTGCCTAACTTTCACAAAGCCTAGGGTTTGAATTCCAGTATTACATGAGCCAAGCATGGTAATGCATGCATAATCTTAAAGGATCAGAACTTCAAAACCATACTTAGCTACATAGAGCATTCAAGCCCAGCCATTCCCATACAAGGGAATGTCTAAAAGAAAGTCATATTTGAAAACAAACAAACAAACAAAAAACAACAACAACAAAAAAAGAAAGTCATAGTTGGGTCAGAAGGCAACTGGAAGTAGGTAGTCACGTTCGAAAGCATACCTTCTGACAAATGGCAAAATCTAAACACTAGAAATATTTTCTCCAGCTGCTCAGGGGGTGATCTTTGGACCAGCCCCATCTCAGTATATCAACTGAGAGCTGGTTAGAATTGCAAATTAATGACTCTTCTCCTATCAGACCTAGTGATCAGAATAGCTAAACATTGGGAGTCAGTATCAAGGTGACTTTGTGGATGATAAGCTTGATATCTGCTCTGCCTTACAGCATATCCCATTCGAACCTCTCAGATGTGCTTCCTAGAGTACTGGAACTCACCAGGTGGAACAAGCAATTATTGTCCCCATAGAACTGGCAGAGGTGTTTCCATTGTTTTCCCTGAGATTAATTGGAGACTTGCTTGAATGCACACTGGTATGTCCTCACTACTCAAGAGCCTGAGACAGAGAATCCAAAATTCAAAACTATCCTGTACAATTTAGCAAGACACCATCTAAAATAAAATAAAAATTAAGGGTCAAGGATATAGCTCAATGGTTTTGGTTTGTTCCCCAATACCAGAAAACAAAACAAAAATTAAACAAGCAACAAAAGAGAAAGCCTGTTCCCTGGAGAGGGAGAGGCTATCAAGTGCTTGGTATGGAGAAAGGCCAGCATGAATGTAATTGAGAACTTCCATTGAGGGTCAGCTTCATCCAATGGGCCCTTCCTAGTGGCTCATTCCTGGTCAGAGCAAAATCAGGTGAATGTTTCCATTTTTCAATAGTATGGGGACATGATGAGACCTCGTGGGATACATTCATGAAATAAAGGAAGCTTAACACAATCTGGTCAGAGAATCTCAGGTCAAAACTCCACAGTGGTCTCACCCTGCCTCTATTTGGTTTTGATGAAATCAAAGGTCTCTACCTGATGTACTTTACAAATGTGGATGTGCCCAAGGGGACCATGGGAAAGGAAGAGGCAGGTCTAAGAGACAATATGAGGTCAGTCAGGACTTCCTCCTTCTGTTCTTAGTGTTCTTGGGGAGGATGAGATCCAACAATTCCAACTATGAACCTCCCAAAGTTGTATGGGTTCAGAAAAGAAGTGCGAGGGACAAGAATCAAGAGATGAGTCCTTCTTGCTTTAAAGCAACAAATAAGAAAGCCAGTGAAATTAAGTCATGACTCAAGCGTTGAGACTGTCCTCAGGATCTTACTTTATTAGTAAAAGAAGCAACACCCCCAAGTAGTAACTACGCTTCTCAGTTCAGCCTGGACCCTTGAATTTCTACTCATGTGGTGACTTCAGCGCATCACTCCAAATACATTCCAGCTGGCTTGTCAGGGAAGGCAATTTATCTCCCTAAGTGCAGATTTAAAAACCAGAGGGAGCCATCTGGTGGCTTGAGTGTCTGCTAATTAAAATCTTTCTCTCAGGAATAAGATTTGTACCCTGTGAGCACCATGGCTTTAGCACAAAGCATTAGACAAAGCAGTGATGAGAGGACCTGTGTTTGGTCCCCAGCACCCATGCAAAAGAAATAAACAGACATGGTGGTATGTAACTGTAACCCTAGTTAGTGCCAGGGAATCCCAACGGCTTGCTGGCCAGTCAGTTTAGCCAAAATGGTAAGCTCCAGGTCCAGTGAGACACCTTATCTCAAAAAAGAAAAACAAAGTGTGTGTGTGGGGGGGGCGGGGAGTTGGAGAAAGATTGGAGAAAGATATCCCAATGCTGGTCTCTGGCTTCCACATGAATAAGCAATGAACACTCTACCCATAATCACATATCTGCACACACACACACACACACACACACACACACACACACACACACACACCAATGTTTAGAACAAATCTAGTCAAGACTAAGAGTGAGTATCTTAGGAGAAATACTGGAAGTTTTCTCTTTCCTCCTGATAAAGAAACCAAATGACCGATTAAGGTTGTGCTTTGAACTTGCTCTTGAGGTCAAGACTCACATGGAGTAGGGGGAAAAAACAAGACATAAAGCTAGAAACTTACTAAAAATCCGTGAAACTGGCTTTCTGAGAGGTTATGCAGGTTTCACTAGCTTGGCCACTCTTCCATCTCCATAGTAGAGTTTTCCAGAAAACTCAACTACTGAGAACCATTAAAATAATTTGGTTTAATACCCCCCTTCCATTCAGCTCTATAACACTGCCTGGGGATTGTGACTGATTGCAATAGCATGTGTATTTTTGCACATGTTGACTTTTCTTTCCCTGCCATAGAGCTTTTGAGTTTTCCTCATGGAGGAAAATGTACATGGGGTACAATCACGTGGAAATAGGAGCAATCACTTCAAAACTGCAGACAAAGCCAGGCATGGAGGCCCACACATTTAGTCCTACCATTGGGGAGGCAGAAACAGATGAATCTCTGTTAGTTTGAGGCCAGTCTGATCTACATAGTGAGTTCCAGGCCATCTAAGGCTACATAGAGAGACCCTGTGTCAAAACTTAAAAGTCAAAACAAACACAAAACCTGCAGACAGTTGCCTCGAGTCTGAGGTGCTTCCTTGAGCTGACAAGCTTTGTCAACTTTTTTTTCCTAAGTCTCCATTACTCCAAGGTGCTCAGCCCGAGCTGTGCTACTGAGCATAATTTCCTTTTTAATGAGGAAAAGCCAGTTCCTTCATGAAAGCCTAATTACACCGATTTCACTGGGAACTGCGAAGAATAAGCAGTTAAAGGCTCCCCATTATTTTCACTGCAGTTAACTATTAAAGTGGAACTCGGCTGTAAGAATGCACCAGAAAAGTTGGCGTAAATGTTAGAGCTCAAACTGTAATTTTTCAAATTGCTTAGGAACCCAATAAAGACTACTCTTAGGAAAGGAACAATTTTGTCTCCCATGGTTTAAATCACAAATACTATTACAAGGTGATGAAATATACACGGTCCCTGGAGTGTTTCTAAACTGATTGCATTCTGATTTTTAATATTGATAAATAAGTTTATAATGAGGAAACATAACAATGTGTTCCCAGTGGATGCATACCGTGACTGCCACAGTTAGCTTCAGCTATCAAATTGACACGAACCAAGAGTCATCTGGGAACACAGAACCACAACTGAAGACTTGCCTCTATCCGGCTGGCTGTAGCCACGAGAAGTTGTCTTAATTGCTAATTGAAAGCTCAGCCCTGTAGGCAGTGCCATTCTTAAGCATGTGGAGCTGGTCTATATATAAGAAATGCTAGCTACATACTCATAGGTCAGTGTCTTCTTCGGTCATCACCAGAGACACTTTCTCCTGCAGCACACAGGAACAAATACAGAGACTCCCAGCTAGACATTAGAGGGGGGAGGGTCACAGACACACAGAGCTCAGAACACACAGCTTTAAATGGGAGCTCTCCTCAGAGCTCAGGGAACTCTGTGGTGGAGGTGGAGAGAATGTAAGGAGCAGAGGGGACGGAGGACACCTGGGCAGCAAGGCTCTCTAAATCAACAGAGCAGAGCTCATGTGAACTCACGGAGACCGAAGCAGCGGGCACAGGGCCTGTGGGGTCTGCACCAGGCCCTGTGTGTATATTATAACTTTCGGTTCAGTGTTTTATGGGACTTCCGTGTGTGAATGAGTGGGCCTCTGACTCTTGTGCCTCCCTTTGGGGCTCTTCCCCTTCTGTCGGTTTACCTTGTCCAACTTTGATATGATAGCTTTTTTTGTTTTGTCTTATTTCAGTTTATTTTGTCATGTTTGGTTGTTATTTCATAGAAGCCTGTTCTTTTCTAACGAGAGACAGAAAGGGAGTGAGTCCTGATGCGAAGGTGGATGAGAGGGACTGGGAGTACAGGGAGGGAAATAGGTAATCAAGATATATCGTACGCAAAAATAATCTATTTTTAAAACAGGGAAATAAAAAACAAAAAAATCTTGTTGAGCACGAGCTGGGGAATGAGCCAGTAAGCAAGAGTTCCTCCATGGTCCCTGTTTCAGTGCTGGCCCTGAGTTGCTGTCATGGCTTCCCCGGGTGATGGACTGTAACAAACCCTTTCCTCCCCTAAGCTCCCTTCGGGCAGCGTGCTTTGTCACAGCGACAGAAAGCAAACTAGAACAAGGACTTACATGACCAGATACACAGGCGATACAGCTAGATGGGAATGAGTCTTACCCAGCCACCATTTTCTTTGCTATCCTTTTGTGTCCGGTGACAGTCCCAAGAGCAGGGCTGTGGCTGGCAGCAGGGGTCTGGACCTAACCCAGTCTCAAACATGGTGCACATGATCCTAAGTACACAATGGGATGAGATACCAGTCCACCTCGAGAAAATGATTCAGGCAATTTCCAGGCATGTTGTCTACCTGTCCCCCACTGTAAGTTTAAACTGTTGACAACTGCAGTAGTTTGAATGTGAAATATCCCTCTCCTGTTCATGTGTTTGAACACTTGGTCTGCACCTTTGGGACATGGGACCCAGCAGATAAACAGGACTGTAAGGGTAGGTTTATGTGTGGTTCATGGTTCCTGTGATATGAAGTGCCCCAGGCATACACTCTGTGGCCTTGAACTTCCCTTCGTCTTCCCTGCCATATTAGAATGTAGCTCTCAAACTGCAGTAAAAGAACCCCTTCCTTCCTTAAGTCACTTCTTACAGTGATTTTGCCATAGGAAGGAGGATAGTGACTAATATAATATCATTCAGGTGTGGCCTTCATAACGAGAGGGGATCCACGGGCAAAGCAGGTAGGGTACTGGTAATCAAAACACAGATACAACAAGGGATGACACCTGCAAGCATTACTTCACAGGAACCATTGTGGAAGCTTCACAGAAAATAAGCTTAGAATTTGGAATCTTTATAGTCAAAGGAGGTATTTCCTCTATCTGCTTTTGTCCCTTGTACAAGTGACATGCTTGCTGCCACAATAAACTGTGGAATCCTTCCCATAGCCTTTATCTCCATGCTTTGGTAACAAACTGGCTCAAAGTAAAACATCAGAAGAGCAGTAGGTAGCCCCCCCCTGCTGATTTTGCTAGGCAAAGTTAAGAAACTTGGCAGGTGTAAAGCACAACAGTTCTCAACTGCAGGTGATTTTGCTCCCTCATCGAGGGACACGTGGCTAGGCCCAGGAGCAGTTCTTGATCTGGGGACTAGAGGATGCTACTGGCATCTGCAGGGAGAGGAAGCCAAGGATGTTGTCCAGCATCCTACAGTAAACAGGACATCCCTGTACAGAAATAAAAATACCAACCAAAATACCAATCATGAGGCAAGGGCTACACAGGAATGATTTGTGTGCCCAAGGACAGGAAAGCCAGAACCTGGACACAGATGCACACTGAGCACTACGCTTGACATATCACAGACATTCAATAAATAGTGCCTTTTTCAAATAAGCAAACTATCACCCCTCCAGTTCAAGGCTAATCCAACTGAGGTAATAGACATTACTAACTTTTGTACATTTGACTTAAAAACATAGCCTCCTACCGTATATTAGGTAATGCAACTGTCCCTTGTAGGCAAAAAGTAAATAAAAAATAAAAATATAAGTCACACAAACTATTAGAGCTTTGTTTTGTGGCAAGTAGCATCAAGTCAGCAAGTGGGAATTGTTTAACTATTTGAGTACTTGGGGAACATGCATGTTATTGTTGTTGTGGTTGTTGTTTATTAAACTAGGTGGCATGTGATTAGCAGAGAAGAAGTAACCCTTTGTAATGAATGCTAGTATTGCAACTGAGATGAGACAAAGAAGGGGACTGTACATGGAGCCGAAGGTAGCCCAGTGGATGCTGATGAGTCTTCCTAGGTCACTGTTTGGGTTTAGCTGCTAAAGAATAAAAAGCAGAAGGATGTGTTGGTACAGGATTTTAACCACAGCATCATCAGGAGGCAGAGGCAATGGAGCAGGAGATCAAGGTTACCTGCTGCATAGGGAATTTGGAGTCAGCCTGGGCTACATGAGCCCATGACTCATAAATAAATAAATGGATGATAGATGATAGATAGACAGATAAATGAGTGAATGAATGAATTAATAAATGAAGTATATGGAATGTGAGGAATACATCATCAGAAACCATAACTTCAAGGCCAAAAATAATTAGAAATTCTGTCTATTTTTATATCTGTTAATGGAGATACAAATAGATTTGAAACCTTCTGGGATAGGCATATGTACGTGTGATCGCTGCTTGAATTCTGCATAGTGGGGCTTGCTTGGTGACTGCACTTTGAGTCAAAGTAGGAAGCCACTCAGATTCATATACTAAAGGGAGACTATGGGAACAGGAAGGGGTGAGAGCAGAAGGGAGCCAGCCAACAAGGGGAGCATAGTAAGTGGGGCCAATCACTTGGAAGTTAGCACTGCCCCCATCAATATCAGGGGAGGCAGAGTCCCTGTCCACTGCCCATGACCTCAAACCCTGTTGGGGACATGGCGTAGTGGAGGTGGGAATTTCCAACCCTATCAGAGCATGATGACACCAGAAATAACACACCCCCTGCTCTTGCTTTGTACCCATCTATCAAGCACTCTTCTGATTATCGTTTGCCTTTTCAAATATTTTTTTTGCCTAAAGGAAAACACTGTGCTACTTAGCAGACATGAACCCACTTGACAATTATGCATTTTGTTTCAAATTAATAAAATTGGCATTCTGCCTGTTGGTGAGGATTTTTTCCTACAGAAAGATCCAGGCTTGGTATGTTGGGAGATTGGCATAGGTTTAGCGGCTGAACTGATGGGGAATCCCTTTAGGTAAATGCCACTCCATGGGTGTGGGGCTTTGTATGTGACCATGTGCTCCTTCCCACATATTAATCCTTAGGAACATCTGCAGCCCCAGATTTGACAAGCCCGGGTAGTATGACCATCCTTTCTTTCCTTCCTTTTCACTATTTAGATTCCAGCAAACATTGACCAAAGTCTGCATTTACTCTGTGGGGTTTTATTGTAAACACTAACAGCATGTGAGTAGGTATCTGCCATGGCCAGCACACAGCACCTAGAACTACATTGATTGTTCCTGCTATGAAAGCCAGTGAGTGACAGGCACATTCAGAATAATCCAATATTGCAATTCCCAGTGACCTCTGGGCACAAGGCAATTCATGGAAACCCCAATGTCAAATAAGACCTAAGCTGAGTTTAAGTGTCTTCCATGAGCCTTCTGCCATTTGACTTCTTTTGGAGGAGGGAGGGGAAGTTGAGACAGGGTGTCTCTGTGCAGCGCTGGCTGTCCTGAAACTCACTCTGTAGACCAGGCTGGCCTTGAATTCAGAGGTCTCTCTGCCTCTGCCTCCTGAGTGCTGGGATTACAGGTGTGCACTACGACAGGCTGGCACCATTTGACTTCTTAACACAGACAATCTATAGAAGACACATGTGCAGAATTCGAGTAACAGTGTGGCCACCAATGACCACGAAGCTGAAGGTGTCAGTCTAACCATGAAACCTGCAACCACTAAGCCCAGGGCCCTTCTCTTTCTTCATTCATTTTTCACTAGTAAAAGGAGTGTGTGTGTGTGTGTGTGTGTGTGTGTGTGTGTAGATGTTCTAACATGCTAATTTCAGCCTTTCCCCTCTTACAGACTGAATATTCCTATTGTGAAACCCCACCCTCTTAGATGATCTCTTGATAGCCAGGTGCATGATGGGATTAGCATCCTTTAATAAGAAGAGACACTACAGCTCACCCAGTGTCCAGCATGAGAGAACACAGAAGAACCAGAAAGAGTCCTCATTGAGAATTGATCAGTAAGCATCCTGATCTTGACCTTCTAGTCTCTGGAATGGTATAAAATAAATGCTTGTTGTTACAGGCATCAGGTATATTCAAATGTTTTGCTATGGCCGGTGAAGCTAAGATGCCTACCTTTTCCCTGTGTGTCTCACCATGGTGCTTCCAGAGGCTGGCTTTCTATGGTCTTGCTGTGAGTATCTGTCCTGATGCCTACTATCTCCTTGGTTGCTGGGACTCTCAACTCTGCAGCTCAACTCCTGTGAACCTGTCGCAACAACCCCTGCAGAGTAATGCTTCTAGAAAACTTCAGATCCTATTGGCTCTAGGAGCTTCAGGCAGACCTGGATATTGTCCTTGGGGTAGCTCTGGACTTCATCATAAAACAAGAAAGCAAATGGAAGCAAAGTATCTTCTGTTATTTACTATACCACCTTGCACCTACAGGATCATGAACATTCAACATATAGATGCTGAAAAGATGCAGAACCAACAAGCAGACCTGGGGTAGTAAACCAAGCTAAGAGGAACATTCTTTCTATACAAAAATCTTAGGACTTGATTTAATGGCAAGGGGGACAAATACATGAAATTAGGTCTTCCCAAGAAAACCAAGATACTGTTATGGGAAGTATGCAAATAGACTTCTACAGAAGTTTATTTTGGACCAAGTTATTTTTTCATCACATATCAAAACAAACAGGGAAAACTCTCTGCTAGTCCTTACTGTCAATGGTTCCTTCATTCTGGGCTAGCACCGATGTCACAATAGCCATATGTGAGTGTGAGGGAGGGATCTAGAAAGAACACAGACCTAGACCTAAGCCGTGCAGGGACAACAGCTCACCACAGCCTCCTCCCCTGCTTTACATGAACAAACAATGTGATCTATACCAGCAGAGAATACTTTTCATGCCATTGCTTTCTAAGATAACCTCACTAGGTAGCAGCAAAAAGGAGCCAGTAACTGGGAGACAAATACACGGGGGAAAAAAGTAAATGAAATTACAACTTAGAAGACTCGAAAACTCCAACAGGTAGGCAGGAAGGGAACTGCCTGAGCTCCTATAACAGTGCTGTTTGCTGAGTGTTGAGAGGAAGCTGCCTTACCCTTTACTAACACTAGGCTGGGGTTCTTTTCACTTTAAATCCCTGTACTGTTGATTGAAAAGCAGTGTCTCCCAGTATTTTTCAACCTCCCCCCTGTAGGTGGCGCCTCTATTCCAGTCACCATGAGTTCACTTTGTAAATAGCCGGCCGGGTCTTAGAAACCACATCAACTTCTCTTGAGGAAGCTTCTTTTGGTGTGTTATTTAGCCAGAAACTGCTCCAGGAATCACAAGTTCAGAGACTTTGTTAGATTGGGATTTGTAGGAAGAGGTAGGGCTGAGGGTCCTTTCATTGTAGAAACTTTATCTGAAAGGTTGTGGGAAACAGATTTTGATTTATCATTAAATACACAAGCAATGCCCACAAGAATATTATTTTACAATAGGAATGGCCATTAGAAACTTCCATTATGACTGGTCAAATGTCAAACACAACAGAAATCCACAGGATACACAGGTGTCCTCATGGATATCCCAGTATCCACTTGGGGGAGGCAGCACATGTTTCTGGTAGAGTTTTGTTTCTGTGTGAATACTGAGATATTAGTTTGAGGTAAGTTAGTTGTTCTGGGTGGCATACAGTATCACTTACAAGCTCTTCCTCTGGATCTCTAAATGGTAAGTGACAATTAGCAATTCTGGTGGGAGGTGGGGGTAGAAATATCTGTAAATCCAGTTTTACTCAATCTTGTTAGAAACAAGTTTGGCTCATCCATCATCAATCACCAAATGAAGTTTTGAGCACTAAAGCTAAAAATTTCTGTTGCTTTTTGTTTTGTTTATTTTGATGGGAGATGTCATTCTGTAAATATGTTTCTCATACTGGTTAATGAATAAAGCACTGTTGGCCAATAGGAAAGCAAGATAGGTGTGACTAGGAGACAAGGGGGATTCAAGGAAGTAGTAAGGAGGAATCAAGATGGAGAGACTGGAGAGAGCAGGACCACTGGTCCCCTCTCCCTAGTAAGATAAGACCATGTGGAAATACTTAGATTAATAGGAATGGGTTAATAATTAAGACAGAGCTAGCCGATAAGAAACTAGTAACTGGCCAACATAATAATATCAAATACAGAGTCTCTGTGTGTTATTTGGGGCAGGCATGGCGGTGGGACCAGAAGGGGAAACCTTACCCCTATCTTATGGTGCTGCAATGTGGCTAATAAGAACTTCCACTTCAAATTTAACAAAAGTGTAAAAAGGGGTTTTAGAAACAAAAGAACAAAGACAAGCAAGGCTCCTTGCTAACAGCATTTTTCTGGGTTGGACTCTATTTGCCAGAGACAGAGACTTGTGTGGCTCCTTTAAGGGAGGTTTCCTGACTCAGCATAAGCAGCAAAAAAAAAAAAAAAAAAACCCTCAAGGCTTTTAAAGAGCTTTGCTAACAATTCATTGGTGTGTATGAGAGCAGGCAATGGCAGTGATCACATCTCCAAGCCGGCAGCATGCTGCTGGATGGCAGAGTAGACCAAGGCAGTGAGCACATCTCTCAGTTCTGGTGGTAAAAGTACCAGCAGCCATCTTAGATACACCGCAGCTAATACAGCTGTGGCTTTCATTTTAGCAATGTTGTTGTTTAGCAGATAAAAGACTCTTGGGCAGAAAAAGATAAAGATTTACAGTAAAGACTGATTCAGATTAAGAAAAACCTCTAAAGGTTTACAGTGTGTTTTAAAAATATACGTAGGCTTGGGAGAGAAAGAGAAACCGGATAAAATGGTTTAAAAAGAATAATAAAAGAGAGTAGCTGGGTGTGATGGCACACGCCTTTAATTCCAGTACTTGGGAGGCAGAGGCAAGCAGATCTCTGTGATTTCAAAGTAAACCTGGCATACAGAGTTAATTCCAGGACAGATAAAAGTTACACAGAGAAACCCTATCTCAAAAAATGAAAAAAATAGAAGTAGAAGAAATATAGTAATAAAAAAGCCACATAAAGATGGAAAGCACAGAATCTGGATACTGTATGATATTATATTGTCTGTGTATTGTTTGACTGCTGAGAAAATAACAACTGTTAAAAGAAATGCTGCTGGATTAATTCAATTTACATATTTTAAAAATGCTTTGACTCCAAAATTTAAGTCTAAGGACAAGTTACTGGGGAAAAGGATTCCTATTTTTGTTTCCACAGAAAATGAAAAGCTGTGGATCCCTTCCAGACTAATGTGGTTTGATCAAGCAAGACCCCCGAAACAGCATCCCAGGTGATCCAACATTCAAAACAGTTGGGACAAGCCAGCCTTGCACACTACAGCCAAGATTTCTTCATCTTCTTAGGATCCCCCATGACAGCGCCCCCTACCAGCAGGAAGTAGTTTAGAAAGAATGATGCCTAAATTCCCAAATATTGTTTATAAACAATATGTTTGTTTTCATTTAAATGGGGTTGGCTATAAATGGTTAATTACCACAACTAATCTTTTTAAAGGTAAAAAGGGGATTATGGTATAGAAATGTATACTTTGTTTTGGAATGGATTTTCATTTATTGATACAATTTAAGGTCAATTTTGTGATATGTATATTTCTCCTCTTGTTTAGGTATTGTATTTATATAGCTCATTTAGAAATGTAATGTATAATTTAACACAGATTATAGATAATTACCTATGCTAGTGAAAACTTAGAGTTAAGTTAGTTAGGTTTTCTAGATATACAGAGGATATATTTAAGATGCCAAATTGCTTTCAATTTGGCAAGACTAGCCATTTGGGCAAGATACTTCTCTTGTCTGGACTGTTTGACTTTATGCTGTATAAACTGGACATGCAGGGCCCACAGGAAAGTGACTGCTGAAACAAGATGGACATTACTGCAGGGTTCCTGCTTCATGGAAGAGTCTGCCAAACAGTCTGCAGGACACAGAGAAAAATGACTGACAAACTGCCAATACAGATGGACAGTTTAAAGTTTCCTGCTTTGCTAAGGAGTCTGCCAGACACACATTGGCCTATGGTTATAGTTTTCCTTAGTTGAGATTAAAGATACGTTACATATAGGACTTTAGACTCACAAAGATAGGATAGATGATATAATATTTTCTTTAAATCTTGCTAAATATTAATGAACTAAATATTGTTAACTGTGATTCTTATTTGATAACTGTTGTGTGATATATTTTGCTATGTTAAGGTTAAACCCCTTCTTTTTATTTAGACAGAAAAGAGGAGATGATGGGAGATGTCATTCTGTATATGTTTCTCATACTGGTTAATGAATAAAGCACTGTTGGCCAATAGGAAAGCAAGATAGGTGGGACTAGGAGACAAGGAGGATTCAAGGAAGTAATAGGGAGGAGTCAAAATGGAGAGACTGGAGAGAGCAGAACGCGGCCCCTCTCTCCAGTAAGATGAGACCACGTGGAAACACTTAGATTAGTAGAAATGGGTTAATATTTAAGACAGAGCTAGCCAATAAAATTAGTAACTGGCCAACAGAATTGTATCAAATACAGAGTCTCTGTGAGTTAATTGGGGCTGGCGTGGCAGTGGGACCAGACCAGTAGGAAAACCTTACTCCTAACAGTTTTTGTTTTGTTTTTACTTTGAAATGGGGTCTCACTGTATAGTTCTGGCTGACCTGAGATTCACCTGCCCTGTTTTCCAAGCACTGGGGTTAAAGGTTAAAGGCATGTTCCACTGTGCTCTTGGAATTTTTAAGCACTTCTTGGTGTGTGTGTGTGTGTGTGTGTGTGTGTGTGTGTGTGAGAGAGAGAGAGAGAGAGAGAGAGAGAGAGAGAGAGAGAGAGAGAGAGAAAGGTCAACTTCCATTGTCCTTTCTCAAGATGCCATCCACCTTGTATTTTGAGGCAGCCTCTCACATTTACATAGAGCTTACTGATTCAGTTAGGTTAGCTTGGATAGAGAACCCAGGAATCTAAGCTCCTGTCTCCACCTGCCCAGGGCTGAGGTTGCAAGCACACAGCAGAGCACCCCCCACCCCCCACCAGGCTTTCCTGGAATCAAATCCCTGGTGCTCAGATCCACAACAAGCACTTTATTGAGAGTTAGCTTATCAGCCACAAGCATTTCTTCAAATCTCTGCTCTCTAACCCTAACAACCTCCTTTAACTATGTAATGCCAGTTTGGAGCACAGGAGGGACTCTAAAATACTAAATAAAGGCTCAGTAGAAGTATATTTTCCATTCACTCAAAGCTGTAGGTTTACAATTGGTGCCTTCTTCCCAGAAGTGACTCATAGTGTTCTACCTCATGGCTAGATGTACCATCTCCAACAGGAAGATGTCTCTGTGTGTGTGCACGTGAGTGTGTGTGTGTGTGTGTGTACATAAAGTATTGTTATTCCATCTCAACCCAGCTATGATATCCTTCTGAGAAAATATATCTTGGAAGAGAACTGGAAAGATTGCTCAGTGGTTAAGAGAACTTGGTGCTCTTACCAGGGATCCAAGTTCAGTTCCCAGCACCCACATAGTGGCTCACAACCAGCTGTAACTCTCCAGTTCCACCTTCTGGCCTCAGGGAGTACTGGGTATGCACATGGTACACATACATACAGACAGACAGACCAAACCTTCACACATACAAATAAATCTAAAAAATACTTAGCCTCCCACATACATTCACCTCTTGAGTAATAAGCTTGAAAACTAAAGGAGATCCTGGGTGATACAGAAAAAGACACAGAATATTTTCACAGGAGATTTTGATGAGCTAGAACTGCTATGTATTGCTTCCATTCACATGCCAGGGTCCAAACCCAGCTGCACAGCATAATCTAGCTGCAGAATTAACTGGAAGCATAACTGAGCTCTGTGCTCAGTATAAGAAGAAAATAGATTTGTTTGTGATATTTCCTCATACACTAACCTCAGAATTATCAGAAATGCAGTCAGTAAAACAATGCCTACTTCATTTAGCACACAAATATTCTTTTCTCCTGTTGTTAAGAGAGAGAACTATGGCATTGTGACTTACAGGGAGATTAATGTTGATTTTTAGGAACTTTCTCCAGACAGGATCCATATATGTCCAGGAATGGCTCATGCAAAATTAAAGATCTGTGATAGCTTTTCTTCCAAACAGGGAGTCAGTAAGTGGTCTCTTTTCATTCTCATCAGCCATGGATGCACTCTTATGAGATGCTCGGTCCAGCAACCGACATTTCTGCTTCCCTACTGTCATCAGAGTGAACATCACCATTCTACCACATTCTCTAATGTAGTTGCAACTACATGTCATTAAGAAGCCCCTTTTCTAAGGATATTGGATCAATGAAAATTGATGTCCTCATCTGTCCCCTCACCTGCCACAAAATTCTCTATTTAGGCTATACCAAACACACACTCAGAAAAGCCTAGGACCAGCCAGTATATGCGACCCCTATGCCACTGTCCTATATCACTGTAGAAAGTGTAAGTGATGCCACCTCCTCTACCCAAAATCTGAGATGAGGACAATGTCATTATCTTGGGTGTCTAGTACATTTGACTTAACAAATCAAATGACACAGAAGAATCACAAAGGAGTCTGTGTCTTGCTGTAGAATAGTAGTTGAAGATATGCTACATTCATTTATGCTGTGTAATGTGTGTTTAATGATGCAAAGATGTGAAGCTGTGTTACTTTGGCTGTCTAAAATACATGATTGGTCTAATAAAGAGCTGAACAGCCAAAACCTCGGCAGGTAAGAGAAAAGGGGGGGGGGGTCAAGGGTCAGCTCACCCAGCCACACAACCAGCTACAGAGTAAGAAGGAAAGAAAGGTACACAGAATAGAGAAAGGTAAGGCTCAGGGGCAAAAGGTAGATGGGATAACTTAAAAGCTGGCTAGAAACAAGCCAAGCTAAGGCCAGGCATTCATAAGTAAGAATAGTTCTCCAGGTATTTATTTGGGTGCTGGGTGGTGGGCCTCCAAAGAGCAAAGGGTAAAAAAAAAAAAAAAATCTAACTACAGTGTCTTAAATGGGAAAACAGAGCAATTGGCAACCCAAACACAGCCAAGGAACTGCCTGAGCAATCCAAGGATTTGTGAGCCTTTATATTAAGCACCTACCCTTAAAGGATTTGTCTTTGCAAAGCACATGAACTCTTGTCCTGAATTTATCACACTGGGTGATTTCAGCTTTTCCCCTTTGGGATTGTAAGAAGGGCAACAGTACTGCGAGGTCTCCCCGCCCACCTAATGAACCAGTTTCCACTATGGCTGGCAGAGGGAGAGTTGAATGGAGGGACAAAGAGACCTGAATAAAAAGAAGACAGGAGGAAGAAAAGAGGACATGCTGTGATGTCACCTGAAGTGTTCTCAATTCTGTACCATATTGTCAGCAGAAGATACTGAAATCAGATGAGGAGCTACCTTGTCCTAGGTCACAGACAGAAGGAAGGGAAACAGTATCCTACAGACAGGAGGTCGCCTAGGCCTCGCCTAATGACTCAAGGCCTTGATTAAGAACGCAGAGATCTGGGGACTGAAAACTCACCTTCTTTGCTAAAGACCTACTGGCCTTACATAATTACATTTCTGGGGTGGACTTTCTCCTGCAAAGTGAGATGCGCTTCACTTCCGGTTTATCTCCCAGGGAAGGGGAAGAGGACCTCAAAATACATTCTCTATGTGTCCCGAGTTTTAATAAACCAAATAATACCAGTTCTGGTTTTAAGTCTGGGAGACCTCAGAAATAATCAATGCTGGAGACTGGAGAGACAGCGCAGCCATAACACACTGTGGTAACATGAGGACCTGGATTAGCTCCCAGAGATCACATTTTTAAAGGGCCAGGTGTTGTTGCATATGCTTATAATCTCGGTCCTAGCAAGGTGGAGATAGGGAGATCCTGTTGGCTAGTCAGCCTACTTCCAGCCCCGCGAGAGATCATGTACCAAAACACAGGTGGGTAAGGGCCACACCCAAGGGTGACCTATGACCTCTACATGCATGTGCACACACATGCACCTACTCACACGTGAAAATGCATGTACACACAGGCACAACATGCATGAATCCTTAGCATTGCTAGTTTCATAGGGAGGAAACGGAATGGTGTGGGCTTCTCTGAGGAAGGCACAGGGACCTTGCTTTGGCTGCTCTCTGTCCCTGAAGTGTGGGTTTTCCTTTCCTGTGAGATAGTTTTTGTCATTTTTAAGTTGGCAGACTCAACGCTCTAGGCTAGGAGCCTCAATTTTGAACACTTTTCATCCCTCACCCCCACCCCCATCCCAAGATTTAGAAACAAATCAGTGCCTTCAAATTCCTATTTTCATTTCCTTCTCTGGACTCTACTTCATTGCAATCTTTCCTATTTTTTTTTTTTCCCAACAAAGCAAGGGGTGGGGAGCTGGTCCTTTCTGGCTCTCTCTACCAAGCAGAAAACAAAAAAATCTTCCAACATTGCCTCAGCACTCCCCACATTTTCTCAGCCAAGAATTCTCTCAGCTACAATGTATTCACAAACCCTCTGCATCTTTTTTTTTTTTTTTTTTTTTCCATTTATATAATTGTGGAGGCTCCAGGCTCCATGTGGGCTTTCCCAGAGCCTCTACAATCAGGTTCTCACCCACCTCCAGAAGGTGACTCACCCTGGAGTGTGGGGGGGAGGTCTCACAATGAAAAAGAATGTCTGTGGCCTAGACCGGGGCTGCCACCTTCTCCCAACAGATATAAGCCCTCCCCTGCCACAGTTCAAGCCTGGAGCAGCTGAGCTCCTGGCTGCGCTGAGAAGCTGCTAAAAGCTCCCACCTCCTCCAGACACTGCTCCAGGCTCGCAATTCCCAGGTCAGCAAGCCTCCAGCAGCAGCTCAGCAGTCTCTTCAACTCCCAGTGCTAGTGCTCTGATGCTCTGCTGTTCCTTCGGCTGTCAGAGCTTCTGGTCAAGATTTAAGTACCTGCTCAGTGAAAACTTCCAAGAGGTTTTAAGTCTCCTCCCCAGTACCAGTTAAAGTGCTGGTAACAAAGTAGTAACAAAATTCAAATGTCATAACAGCCTCTGTTGTTCTCTCCTTCTCCTTCTCCTTCTCCTTCTCCCTCTCCCTCCCTCCCTCCCTCCCTCCCTCCCTCCCTCCCTCCCTCCCTCCCTCCCTCCCTCCCTCTCTCTCTCTCTCTCTCTCTCTCTCTCTCTGTGTGTGTGTGTGTGATGTATGCATACTCATGATTGCACTCATTCATGTGGAGGCCAAGAAGACAACCTCGACTGTCATTCCTCAGTCTCTATTCACTAAGTCAATTCAGAACTCTGTCAGTTCAGACTCTCTCATTATGCCAGCCCCAAGGATTTACCTCTTTCCACATCTGCCTGCCTGAGCTAGAATTATAGCGGTGCACCTCTATAACTGACTTCTGTTTTTAATTTGATTTCTGGGTCTGCAGCTCTGCATTTTACAGAGCAAGCATGTGCTCATACTGTTTCACTACTGCCATCAATATTTGCTGATGCAATACATCCGGGTATTCAATTTAACAGCATGCACTTCCATTCCTGCTTGGGATTCATTTGACAGGGGAGGAAGGCAAGGCTGGTGTTGATCGATCCATAGAGGGCTAAATCAAAGCCTCAGCTCAGAAGATAAAGAAAGGGACCTTAGGTGGTAAAATTCTTCACACTGCCCAGGCTGTCACACAGTTGTGACAAAACTGAAAATAGGTTTCAAAAGTAATCATGGCACTGGGCTTGTAACCAACTCGCCATGCTTATAAATGGTTATAAAGGAAATGCCCCAGATTTGTTAAGTTATTCACTTTTGTTTGTGACACTGCAGGAGTGGAGAGGGCAGGCAATAAGAAAGGCTCTCTCTACAGTAGGCCTCCCCTGCTTAAAAACAATGCTTTTAATGGGTATGTGATGTGTGGTGTTTCCCATCATCTTCTATGAGCACTCACTTTGTTCCAAGACTTGAGGCTGAAGATGAACACACTGGAAAGGGTTCATATATAGCCATTGACCTACACCCTCAAACAAAGTGACTAAATTTCTCCTTCAGTTGGCATTGGACACTGAATGTCCCATCTGAACATTCAACTCCAATCAATTTTACAGCATGGAGCATCAAAACAAAAAAGACTGCCTTTACATATAAAATATAGATACCCTGTGCATAATGTAAAATGCTTTCTTCAAACAGGATAGTTTGAATAAGTGGCATCCCCAAAAGCTTATGTACTCCAGGCTTAGTCCCTAGCTGGCAGTAAGTACTATTTTGAGAGGTATCAGAAACTTCAGGAAATGGAACCTAGTTGCAAGGAATAGGTTACTAAGGGTGGTTTCTTGGGTTATATTATCAGATTGTTCTGTCAAGTATTTTGTCATACCAACAAGAAGAATAAGAAGACACAGGGGGGTGGGCAGAGATTCTAACTTGGCATTTTGCTGTGATATCTATAAACTTCAATATAACATACAGTCATGAGCATAAAAAGCAAAACTCCATTGCATCAAGCAAGGCATCCATATTTAACACCCAGTCATATTCTCGGTGAGGGAAACCATAACTCCCTGTAAGACTGTTCTCCAAGTAATCACAGTTAACCCTAATTGGAAGGAACTAAACAGCCCACACGCTCACAAAGCTGGGAGGCTTATGCTATCTTGGAAGTAAATATCTCTAAAACGATTCTAGGAAACCAATGCTCTTAGAGAAAACCAAGATAGGCCAATTATTTTAAAGTACAGGCAAAGAGAGATCAACTCCTGTCTTGAAGTTATCTAAAGATTAAGGAAGTTAGTAACAAAATGTTTATCACAGAGTTGAATCAACAACAAAAGCCAAGTTGAATTCATGCTAACATCCAACTAGGATCAGAGATTGGGTAAAAGCAAGAAAGTGCTTATGTGAGCTTATTTGTTGCTTTCCCTGTGGTTTTCTGATTATCAGACCGTATTAAGTTGCTTTGTTCAACTTTTTACCTCTCTGCCCACTGCTGCCATACAAAGTCTCTATCTTTCAGAGAGTAAATAACCATATTCAGATTTCACCAGGACTTTAGAAGCATACTGGAATATGCTGCCAGCATGGGCCACTGTGTCACAGGCTGCAGTATCTCAGTTGCATTGGTATAACACTGCTGGGTAGACCATAAAGGCCAAGGTTGACGTGATGCTGCTGCTTGTGAAACAATGATACACTATGTTGCAGAAATGTGTGTTCTGAGTTTCCCAAGGACTAATGCGGACTTACACAGGGTTAAGGTAAGGAGAGACAAAATCCATTTACTGAATCTCTCACCTGCCTTAGAGTCTGCGGTAAGTATATGCAAGTTTTCAGGAATCCCCCCTCAGAAATAAAACGGGGGATGGGGAGACAGCTCAGTCAGTAAAGAGTTTACTTCACAAATACGAGGCCTTGGTTTTGATCCCAAGCATGGCAGTATACATTGGTAAACCCACAGTTAGAGAGGCAGAGATGAACAGATGTCTGGGTCTCACTGGACAGCCATCCTGGATCAATCGGCAAGCCTGTGAGAGACCCTGTCTCAAAAGAGAAGATGTGGGATCCAAGGAACCGAACTGACGCTGTCTTTGGACTTCCACACATATGGATAGGTACCTATGCAATGCCCACATGTATACATGCACACCACACACACACACACACACACACACACACACACACACACACACACACACGCTGATTTGAAGGGGAACTGTCCAAGGCTAACATTACAGCTATGGAAGAGGCCTCAGAGACTTGACAGCACGTAGCTGGGCAAACCTGCACCCGAGGCATGACTCTTTTTTCTGTGCCACATTCCTTCAAGATGCCCATCTGTCACCATCCCAATCACAAATGCCACTCCATGAGAATAAATTTCAGTGACCTTTGACCCTCACATTCTACAGTGTGTGCTAAGCCATCTCTTCCTCTGCATCCCATGTCTGTAGTCTAAGGCCTGCAGCAGGTGCTTCTACTGCTCCCCCGCAGGTCTGGCCCACCTGCCCCAACACCGGTGCTTTACTTGACTCTCCATCTTTTTTGTTCTTCTAGTTCACACCTTAAATTCATGTTGGAAAGAAGCTATGGGGCGCCAACTGAGATTTGTAAGCTGCAACTCAAAATAAAAACCACACAGCTCAAATGTACTCCCCCCGGCCAAATCAAATAATAATAATAATAAAAAGCTCCTCTTAATATTAAAACAAAACATTATAATAATGCTGCTTTCTGATATACTAAAGTTACAGAAAAAGCTTAATTAGCCCAGCCTCCACTAATTGGTACTCTGGATAATGGCAATTATTATTTTTTTTCTAAATTCTATTTTTAAGAGAAAGAAGCAGTTGACACTTACAGCACATCAACTTCTGACTGAACAAAGCAAATACCAGGCTATGTACTGAAGTTGGGGTATGTCTCACCCACTCTAACTCCTCTCCTCCAGCTGGAAAACTCTCATTTGCCTGTCAAGTTGATTTCAAGCATCTTTGGGATGGGTAACGTCTTCCTGAATTGCACAGTTACTTCACTTTCCACTCAAATCCAAGATAATTTATATGTCTCTCTGTATTCTAGCCTTTCTTATTTGACTCGTGTTGACTGGTGGATATTTCCCAAAAACCCATGTCTTTAAGCATGGTACCATGGCAAGACAGTGGTCCATTTAGTGGTGGAACCTAGTCTATCACTGAGATATGTGTGACCCTGTCTCCTATCCTCTACTGTTTCCCGATTATGGGAGAAGTGTTTGCTCTGCCATAAACCCTTAAGCAATGGGTTCGACTAGTTAGAGACTGCAGTATCTAGTACTATCAGTCAGAACACCACTCTTTTTCATGATTACCACAGGTGTTTTGTTATATGGTAGAAACCGGGCTAACACACACCCTAAATGCTATCATGAGTCCTCTGGACCACAGTCAAGACATCAGTCATCTTGAATTCCAAAACAGTGCAGGGAGGATTGCTCTTATACTAAACAATAAATAAGTGAATTGATGGAAATGTGATCTTTTCTGTATTCTAAAACTGCATTTACACTATTGTAGCATAATTTGTAATTTCAGGACAATACTATGATGACATGCCCTTAAAGTTGATAAGGAAGAAACTATTTCCACATGACTAAGCAATCAGTCAATATGGATGCTACAGGACAATGATGCATCTCAAAAGGATGTCAGCTACGGCTGAAATCATGAGTTTCCAGTTAGCATGACTTTTAGTTAATCTGGATGTGCAATTACTAAGCATGCCTGTTCCCTAGGCATTCTCTCTAAGCAACACATTGTCCTTTCCTAGAGTTACAAACCATGTGTTCCAGTGTGATAAGACTAAAGCATGTCTAGGGCTGGGGATCTGGCTCAGTGACAGAATACTTGCCTAGCATGTGGCAATCATGCCTGAATTCAACCTCCAGTACTGGGGGGGAAATCTATCCCCTTTGAAAGAATGCTAGAGAACTAACTTCAGCTTAAGTTCTTGTTGAAAACACTTTGTTTCACTTGCCTTAGGAGTAACTGTCTTCGTGATTAAGGTTAGTCATACTACTAACCATAGGCCAGGCTAGTTTTCTTAGTTTTATGTCAACTTGACCCAAGCTAGAGTCATTTGGGAAGAAGGAACAATTGAGAAAAATGTCCCTACAATATCAGCCTACGGACAAGTCTGTGGTACACATTCTTGGATGGCAATTGATATAGGAGGGTCCAGCTCACTGTGGGCAGTGCCACCCCTTGGCTTGTGGTCCTGGGTGCTATAAGTAAGCAGGCTAAGCAAGCCACAAGGAACATGCCAGTAAGCAGCACTCGTCCATGGCCTCTGCATCAACTCCTGCCTCCAGGATCCTGCCTTGAGTTCCTACCCTGACATCTCTCAGTGATGGAGTGTTATCTGAGAGTTGTTAGTTGAAAGAAACCCTTTCCTCCCCAAGCTACTTTTGAACATGGTGTTCTACACAGTAAACCTGTTTCCATGTTTGTGACTTTTTGCTGCCTTCTTGGCAGATAGCCAGACCCATGTGCAAAGCAGGGAAGGCTGCCTGCAGGAGGCCAGGCGTGGAGCCAGGCCCCAGATGGAGAGCAATGACGGGAAATAGATTTCATGTTCATCCCTTATACTTGTTTTATCACAGAAACACTGAGACATCCAGCCTTGCTTCATTTTCTTCAACCCTCTTTAACCTTAGCTCTGCTGATCCCAAGCCCCTACACCATAGCGTCTGCACCTTGCGTACCTGTGAACCTGAGGTCACCATAATACAACCTACTTTGAAATGGGGCTTTAAAGATAAAGTGAGATACTATATAAGGGTCACCCTGGGTCTGCCGCCACAACACGCATAAGCTGTCACCACAGGCAGGATGCTGGCTTGTTTGCAGTGCTTGCTACCTTTTACCTTCTGCTTAGCAGACAGCTGGACCCATGTGCAGAGCAGGGAAGGCTGCCTGCAGGAGGCTAGGCATGGAGCCAGGCCCCAGATGGGCAGCATCAGTGGGAAATACATTTCATGTTCAACCCCTTATATTTGAGCTTAATCCACTTGGGAGAAAAGAGTTTGATTTCCTTTCTAGTGGGGTATGCTTGGAGAAAAATAAAGCTGCCTCAATTTATAACACACTCCTCAAGTGAACTTCAGGACCTTGTAACAAGGTCAGTGTCAGGAAGATCTGGAGGAAACATTTTGAAATGGAAAGCACAGAGCAGTTATCATGGACAGTTACGCAAGAGGCCACACTTTCTTAAACAGAACTGAACTGAAACAAAGGAAGCAATTCAGCTTGTCAGGGAAAGCTGGGCTAGGCCTGGAGGACGGCACTCCTGTGTCTTCTCATCCTCTGAAGCCTGTATGAGGGTACTGAAAAGGATCTATAACAGTTAACCATATTTAAATAATTAGCAAAAGTTTATATGTAGGTTTTGTTTTGGTAAGTCATCTATAAGTCGTCCATCATATTAGCAACAAAGCCAGCCAAAGTGGAAATTGTTAACCACAAAATAATTGATGGCCAATTTTACATATAGAGATACCTATATTTAATAGCATTAAATTTTCAAACAAAACCAATGGAGGGGGGGGAGAGTTCTGTATTGCAGTTAAATAAGGATCAGGATAAACAAATAGGCTGAATAGATGTTTATTCAGGGAGAAATAACTGACAACCTAAACAGATGAACACCAGCAAGTTCCACCGGATGCTCTCCTCTCCGTGACCCGCCAGCAAGACAGCATTCCATGGCTCCTCCTCAGACCTAGTTCCCCAGGTCACTTCTGCCCCTGGCTCCACCCCCCAATGGGTGTGGTCAGTGCCACAAAAAGGAGACAAAGTGAATATCCCACTACAATTCCCCTTTTAGTCTAAAGAAAAGATTTAGGCTTTATACAAAACTATACAAAACAGTGAATAACAAGGGTCCTCTAAGAAAAGGAAAATTGAGAACAAAATGACCTACATATCTAGTCCTAGGGTGAAGGTAAAACAGAATTTACAATACAGTTGTCCTAAGCTGGAAAACTTAAGTCTAATATATCTAACTAGAAAGAGAGAATAATAGTTGTGAAAGTTTAATCTCAAACCTCATCAAGACATGAGAAGGAAAATAATGATACTAGAGTAGGCAACTTCCAAAAGGTGCAGTGAGGACAGAGAAACAGCAAGCCACCTGGACAGTCACCCTAGGTCTCACAGCAACATTGGTACAGCCACTTTTGACTAAGGCCAAGAGTACTTGACAGTCCACAACAACAGCATGGAGATAGAAAGGCTGTCTTACCCTGACTTGGCAAGGTTCAGCAGTCTTCTATATTTGCAAGCACATAGGACTGCATGTCCAAATCAGTGGTCAAGGTGGGGGCAGTTCTTTGCCTGAGAGGCCATTAGCCAAAGCGAGGATGAACTCCAGAAGGAGCAACAACAGTGTCCAACATATTTTTGGGAAAGTGCACGGTGCTGTCAGGAGCAACAGTGTCTCATGTCAATGGAGTACTAATATTAAAACATTTAAATGCCATGTTCTGCATGTCTATGAAGTGATTGAAGATTAAGCATCTATGTCTGACTAATCTCATAGATAAAGGAAACATGGGTGAAGATAATCTGTAATACTCAGGAACTTAGCTAAAAAAATGAATGAAACTTCCCTGAGTAAAGCAGGGACAAATAACTAAACAATATAACTATATACATATACATACATATAAATCCCTAAAATAGAGGTAGAGTAGAAATGTCTAGACAAGAGGTAGAACTATAAAGGGCAGCATGATAAATATCCCAAATTGTATCAACATACAAAATGTCTTGAATACAAGAAAAGTATATATACCTAGGATATGGCAAGGATAAATGTGCATAAATTATACCAATATACGAAATGTCTTGAACATCAGTAAAAGTATACATGCATAGAATATGGTAAGAATAATGTGCATAAAATATCATAAGTGGAAAGATTTCACACAATATAACACAATATAATATACAATTCTTCCAGGAAGGGAATATAAACTTAATTTTACATAGCTTACCACAAATAAGAATATATAACAATGTAAGCTGTACAATACTATTACCTCACTCTTACTCAATAATTCACAAGAAGACAGGCTAGTCTACCTATATCCCATCTAAACCATATCTTTCCCAACCATACCGTATTCCTGTCTAAAAGATAAACCCAAGTCTAAGCATCACCTTCCATACCCAGCCCTAAGTAACTAAAACCAACCCAAAGAAGATGAATATTATCCCCAAATTCCAAGAGTAGGGAAAGGGGGTGTCGTCATCTTAAGATTACTTCCTGCTAAAATATGACGATGATTGCTCCATGGGATCCTGTGGGAAGAAAATTTTTAGCAACCAAATTTGTCAACAGAACTGGTTGTGACATATGTAGCTAGTCACTGCGTGGCAGAAAATGCTTGACTGCAGTTCAATTTGAAACTCTGGTCAGGGTGTAATAAGAAGGTGCAGCATTACAGCTAGCTAGTCATGAGTTGTCTCAAGCAAAACAGTCTTAAACCGGTTTTAAGGTGATGTTTGTAGTACAGATGCATCTGTACTATAAATTTGTGGAGAAAGTTATTTAGGAAAAAATTAAATTTCACATATTGGCGTCTTCATTATGTGTGGATTTCATGTTCATAAATTCCCTTTCTGGCTGAAATGTCTGTGCACCTCCCAGATCACCACACTGGGCAGTTGTGGACTTTCCTCCACATGAGCAGAAGAGAGAAAATCTGAGTCACATGACAGACATATTCCCAGCTGAGGGTCTGCTGTAACTTACAGTTTCAAGCCTGGGTACCCTAAGCAAATGTCCTGTTGGAAGTTGGTTTAATGTTAAGCTTTCCACACATCTGGGCTTTTTGTTGCGTTCCAAGTGCCCAAATCCAAACCTGAGGCTTTGTCTCCTGATTCCAAGCAGGAAGGCTGAGATGTGCTTTCTACAGAAAAATGTGTATACTATGTAGCTTTTTCACATCTGAGTTCTAGAACTGTTGGCCAAGAGGTCAATGTTAATGAATCAACAACATGTACTAAATAAGCATCTTTAAATAGAGACACACAGGAAAACTATTGTGTAGCAACACATAAGGTTGCAAAAATCTATATCTACAGGTTTGAGGAACCTAATGCTGAATGTGCTCTGGGAGCAATGGTTTGACTTATCATAAACTTATTCAATGCTGTGGCTTTATATATGGAAGATTTCAGTGGGTGAGCTCTTATTAAAATGAAAAAACAAATTGCTAAGCAGCAATCACATACCAAGTATAATGTTAAAGCTGCACAAACATTGCATTTCTGGGATTTAAGCTGTCAAAAAATCCCTATCAAGTGTGGTAATTAAATGGTATTCTTAAAGTCCCTACTTTTTAGAAAACTTGAACCAAGAAGTATTATTCCTTCAGAAAGCATCAGCTATCCCTGGGCCACACAAGCTTTCAGGTCAGACAAATAGCTCTTTGACCTGTAAACTGAATGGACTTTGGGGAATTTCACGACTATAATACCTATAGATACTATAGGAACCGTTTTGTGCACAAGGCGATCTTCCTACTTAGGCAGCCTGCTGACCTTTTACACCCACACTGTGGCATGGAAATAGCCATGTTCTCTGTTCCAAAGCCTGAGCTGTGCTGGACCAAATTCCAAAGCAAAGAATATGCAGCAAAGACATCTGTCCCCAGGGTATTATACCTGTTCCTGACTTTATATTTCCATTCGCAAAACAACCAAGTTCAGCACAGCTTCCCACTTTTATTCCCATTCCCATTTTTTTCGCTTAGGAACTGCATAGCAAACCAGGAGGTAAAAAACTAGAGAATATCTTTTGCTCTTTAGGGAATCCCTGAACAGATTCTAGACTGGCTCCTGCTCTGAGCTTAAACCTATGAAAGGTGGAAACACTTTAATATTCCCAAACTTGAAGTTGATGGAGCACTAACAATTGCCACAGGCAGGAAGCTCTACACCTGGCCCAGCATTACCAGTTGCCATCAAAACAGAGACATATGAAAATGACTGAATAAGCTTGGTGTGGTGGCACATGCCTGAAATCCCACCACTCTGGAGGCAGGGGCGGAAGGTTCAGGAATTCAAGATCATCCTTGATTATACTGTGAGCTTGAGGCCAGCCTGGGCTCCATGAGACTGTCTCAAAATACAACAACAGTCATGTAAATTACTTTCAGGCTAACATGCATAAATACATGGAACATAAACGAATATTGTCTCAGAACTTAGACCTCATTCCTAACGTATTTTGCATGCACATGCAAATGTTTCAAAATCAAGAAGAATTATAAGTCAGAAACACTCTCAGTCCCAAGCATTTTGAGTAAAGTGTACTCAGCTTTTATGTAACTCAAATTTGATTGTAGAGTTTTTATTTTTTCTAAATTCTAGGTGAGTTATTTTGTATAATGAGTACGCCTTCCTTTGGCTTATATATTACACAACCTCTAAGTTGGAATCTAAAAATTAAGTTATATATAAAGTGTATCTATGTGGGAGTGGGTGTGGATAAAGGTCAGGAAGCTAGAACAGGGCCCATGGGAGGGGACAAAAATGCTTTAAAGGACATGAAGGTGGAAGGAGAGATACCGGGGGAGGAAGCTACAAGCAGGGGTGGGGGCAGGGAGATGGGGGGAGGAGCAAACATGAGGGACCAATCAAATAGTATAGATGAAAATGCCATAAGAAAAACTGTTACTTGCATGCTAATCCTAGAGGCATATGATAAGTGAATAGATGTTATACTGAATTTAGGACCATGTGCTCCTTTCTAAGCTGTAGAAATGAACACAAATGCAATAGCAAAAAAACTGCTTAGTCATGAACATTCTAATCCACCTTGAAAAGCTCCAGGCTGCTAACTGGAACCATATACAACTATATGAAGTGGACATGCATTCATAGGCTATGTCCTATGAAAGCAGAAATCTATTGGAACTATCCAGGTGGGGGTGGGGATAGGGTGGGATGTACACCTGAAATCCCAGGACCAAGGAAGCTGAGGCAGAAGAGTTATAAGCTTGAGGATAGCTGGCTTAGGCTACATTGGGAGATCTTGTATCTTAGGGAGAAAAAAAAAAAAAGAAATGTAACTACTTGTCTATGGAATAGAAAATTCTCATGTTTTCAAATATAATGAAGAAGCACATCAAAAATTACAAGTAGCACTCAGTCAGTAAATGACAGCTTCCAGAGAATGACATTTTCTTCCATTAAGACAATTACTGCTAAACAGGAATATGAATACATAACTCAAGTAGATGAATACTTCTCAAGGCACACAGACTACTGACACAGTTTTAAGGCAGCGGTTTCCAAGTTTTATCACTCCAGGATGAATATTGAATAATCTCAGAAACTCAAGCACCATATGATTCTTTAATAAGGTATTTCCCCACAGACAGAGCAGTCCTTCATTCTTTAATTGACTACGTGGACACATGGATTCTATCACAGAACCAGTGAAGTTTGGAATCAGGCATGATTTCAATTAGGAGTAATTCAAATGTGGTCATAAAGGACAAAAGAGAATTAGTATTAAAGACCCTCTGTGGTCAGTAAGTATCTTTACAAATTAGTAAGCTTTAACTAAAATACTATGTTCTATAATCTAATGTAAGATATTAATTATATTAGTTACTATTTTATCACTGTGATTAAATAAGCTGGTAGAACTTAAAGGGGGTGTCTTAGTTTGCTTTCTATTATTGTAATAAACACCATGGCCAAAAGCAACCTGAAGAAGAAGAGGATTTATTTCACCTTACAATTCCCAGGTTCATCACTGAGACAAGTCAGGGCAAGAATTCAAGCAGGGTAGGGACCTGGAGGCAAGACCTAGAGCAGAGGCCATGGAGAAACACTACTACCAGGCTTGCTCCTCATGCTAGGTCAGCCTGCTTTCTTTTTAGGTTATTTTATTACAGATGTATGAGTGTTTTACTTGCATGTATGAATGTGTACCACATGTATGTCTTGTGCCTACAACAGTCAGAAAAGTCCATCAAACACACTGGAACTGAAGTTATGCAAGTGTGAACCTCCATGCAGGTGCTGGGAATCAAACCTGGGTCCTTTGCAAGAACAAGTGCTCATAATCACTGAGTCATTTCTCCAGATTCTAGCCTATTTTCTTATAGTATCCAGTACCACCTGCCTATGGGTGGCACTGCCCCCAGTGCTCTGTTATATTAACTATTCATCAAAGGAATGTCTCCATCAGATTGCCTGTAGGCAAGTGGGGGGGGGCATTTTCTCAATTGAGCCTTCCTCTTCCCAAATGACTCTCATTTAAATCAAGTGAACAAAATAACTGACCTTCGAAGGAGGAAAGATCTCTGTCAGCTCATGGTTTCAGCAGGTTTAGTTTATGGTTGCCTAGCCCCGTACACTGGGCAGCAGAAGGGTATGACAGAGAGAGTTGTTCCCGCCATGACTCACCAGGAAAAGAAAGTTAATCAGTAAGTGGCCTGGGATAACATATTCCCAAAGACAGGCCCTCCCACCTCCTGAATTTCCCAGGAACTCCTAAAATAGCACTGCCAGCATGGGATCGAGTATTCAAAACAAAGGCCTGTGGGAGGCATTTCACATTTGATTCATAACATTACTTGAAGTAATTAACATTGTTGGATATTATCTCCTGGTCATATTTTGGCCAGTAAGAATGTAGGGAGAAGCCAAGACTGAGGAATGCAAACAGTGGCTCCCGAAGGTGTCCAAAGGGCAATATTTCAAAGCTCTCAGTATATATGATCATGTGGGTAATGTGCACAAGTGCATGTGTGTGTGTGTGTGTGTGTGTGTGTGTGTGTACTCACTTTGAAAATATGATTTAAATTAAAAATTGGGATTATCCAGTGGCCCAGTATAACCACAGTCCTGAAGCACCCAGGATGATCATTCAGGGAGCCTATCCCGTTGAGAACAGAACCTTGATTAGGGACTGAGGCAAGCATCATGCCCAAGCCTGTAAGGAAGAAGGGATTGGCAAAGCAAGCGAGGCAAGTTGAAGTCAGGATCCTAACTGCAATGCAAGCACCATCATCTCAAGGGATATGTCAGTAGCTGCTATGTCCCAACTGCAGACCTGAAGACTCAAAGATGCACTAAGAGACCTCAGCTATGGAGATACCCAAGAGCTCACTCAGAGCACATGCCTGAGGTAAGCGGGTCCTTGGCTGAGAGCTCTGGAAGAGAGGAGTTTCCTATTTTCACTGTGAGGGGATGAGCCCAAAGTACCAAAGGAAGAAGAGAACCAAGTGATGGAAACAGGCTCAAAAACAATGATATCACACTTTACCCCATTTGGCTTTAAGAGAAGAGGCACTGTTTTCCACACAAATCAGTTTGGTTCCGGTTGCTATGGAGTCTTGAATAATACAGTCATTACACAATTTTCTCTTTTTCAAATAAAACCCCAGCTCCCTGGCATCTTAAAGAAGGGAAATGTGAGGGGGACGAAGGCAGGAAAAAGAAGGTCAAGTGTAGAGTCCACTGGCTGTGTCTTTAATTCTCCAGCATAACTCTTGAGAAACTCTCTAATCTTTCTAAAAGCCAGATGGATAAGACATAGTAATTGCATAAAGATAAGTACATACATTTTCCAAAGATGGCCCCTGTTGACCTGCATAACCCCCCCCCCAAACTGGAGGGCTTCTATGTTACAATAAACTTCATTTAAAATAAACTTTTATTATGGAAAAATGACAAGTATAGTGTGCAGGTTCTCACCCATTATTCACCCAACTCTATTACTACCCTATCCCAGTGTGCTTTGCTCTTAGGATGCCACAATGCATTTCATCATCAGGCTCTTCTTGGCTGTAACAGTTCCTCAGACTGCTCCTATTTGTGCTGACATCAGAGTTTTGAGAAGTACTGATCAGGAATCGTTTGGGATTGCCTTATATAGCTTGCCCTTTTGATTCAGTAACAGTCTCAAGTTCTTTACAGAGGCAACTGAAGCCAAGTGCCATTCTTACTACAATGCATCTAGCTGTATCCTATGAACATGGCTTGTCAGTGAAGATGCTGAATTTACTCTCCTGGCTAAGGCAGGAATGCCTGGCTCCCTGAACCCCACCCACTGCAAAGCTTCACCTTCTTCCCAAATGTAGGACAAGGCAGTCACAGTGTACAGCCCTATGAAAGGATGGAGATTTCCGTTCCACTTAAATACCTCCTCTTCAGAAGCCTTTCCTGTCCAACAGACCCAAGGAAGCCCCACATCATTGTCTGCCACATGATGTCACATGTCTTAGTTACATAGTTTAAACACTATTTCTGCAGTGCTATAGAGAAAACCCAGGGCTCATATGATGGCTAGCTCACTGACAGGGTATGCTAAGTCTAACAGTAAACCTTTATTGTCAACTTGACCAGAATTAGTGTGGTTCAGGCCACTGGGGCACACCTGTGCATGTGTCTGTGACAGTTTCCAGGAAGGACTCACCAAGAGAGACCTGTTTTGCATGTACATTCCTACATTTTTTTTAAACTAGATGGGGTCTTTCTAACCCTTTCTTGCACATGTTACATAATTCACTAATAGCAAGAAACATGTCTTTATGAAACAAGCAGGTGACCCTCCGTAATCAAATTGTCAAGGTGCTGTCTCTGCATTTGAACTGAATTGCTACATCAAGATACAGACTGAGATATGAAGGTAAAATACTGTGACTGATAAGTTCAATCAGAAAGGTACCTTGTTTTAAAAGTCTTGGGTGACAGAGAGAGAAATTATTTCAGCCATTTGGTTTAAGTAACACCCCCCTCCCCTTAAAAAAACATCATGAACAAGATAGAAGCCTGTAGAGACTGTATCAGCCCTGTCTGGAATAGAAGGTGACAATACAACACCATATCAGTTTCAAGGTCCAAAATTACCTAGAAAGGAAAGCCAGATGTGCTCCCCACAGCTGCAAAGCAACCTGTGTCACTTACTGTCATTGTTTCTGGCAACCTCAACATTTCCATCAGGAGACTTAACTCTAACAAGCCTTCTTCTTCATTTACCACAGAATGACCATGCTATAATACTGTCTATTAAGAATAAATCATGTCCTAGACAGGTATCATCTCATTAATTAATTCTATGGGGACACACAGACCATGGTGTGCTTGTGGTGGTCAGAGGATGACTTTGAAGTAACTGGTTCTCCTCTATTGTGTGGGTCCTAGATGTTGGAATCAGGTTGTTGGGTTAGTGTTGAGCCCCTTTACCTGCTGGGCCATGATCTTTTTGTTCTGTTTTTTGTTTGTTTGTTTGTTTGTTTGTTTGTTTGTTTGTTTTTCAAGACAGGGTTTCTCTGCATAACAGTCTTGGCTGTTCTGAAACTCAATTTGTAGATCAGGCTGACCTTGAACTCACAGAGATCTGCCTGCTTCTGCCTCCTAAGTGGTGAGATTAAAGGCGTGTGCCACCATGCCCAGTGTGCTTGATCTGTTTTTATCAACCCCATATACAGTGGTCTATTTAGAGGGTCCGTGGAGTCCACCTTCCTTTTCACTTCTCAGACCCTGCCCTTGCATGTGTCTGCCCAATTCTGAGGACAACCCATCTTGGCTCTTTCACACATTCCTTTAAAGTCGGGTTTTCACAACTGAGAAAAGAGAAGGGAAGGTGCCCAAGCACACTCTTTGTTGTCTCGGGGATGGTCACTGGGTCCTAAGGGTGCTACTGTCTTAGGAAACAATGGTGCTTACTAGTTGCCAGTACAGCATCTGACTTGAGTCTATTTTAGTTACAGGCACACAGATAGTAAATGAGTTGATTCATGAAGAATAAATGCAACCATAAGTTGTGGTTTGTTTTTGCCAATTGTCATGTCTTCAGGTTTGTAGCAGGGCATGGCAGCACATACTTCCATCTGGGGTAGGAGGATCACGAGTTCGACAGTCTGGGCTACCCTGAATCCAGCCCAGCCTGCAATAGAGAGAGCCTGTTTCTAACAAAGAGGGAGGGGAGGAAGGGAGGAGGAGAGTGTGTTCATATGCTTATGAGACATGGGGAGGATGGGAGGGAGAGAAGGAAGGAGGGAGGGGGAGGAGAGCCTGTTCATGATGTCAAAGCTTAGGAGGAGCCACCAGGTCTCTATGAAGATCACACAGAACTGAACATCCTCAGAGCTCAGAACTCTGATTATCAGATGGTGTTACAGTCGTGACTAAATCATAAACAATATAAATATGCATCTGTATCCATTCCCACGTACATTAGAGAGGCCTCGGTATGCCATTATCTAGCTTACTTTGTGTAAATGCCTTCATCGGATGGTGAATCTTGTGTCAGCAGGACCATGCAATTTAACTCACCCACTGAAACCCTCATTTTGTTTCCTTCTTAATGATAAATGGAACACGGGGCGCATTTTCAGTTGTAAATTACAGTCTTTGTTCAAACTTGTTCAACTATCTAAGCTTTTGTGAAAACAAGCCCTTTATATTGTTTCAAATGAGTTTTCTATTCAAATGGACTTTACGGTGAGGGGTGAAAGAAACAGACTTGAGAAGACTGCGCTGCCAACAGGAAAATGAAGTTCCAGGGTGGAGAGTAGTGAATGAGTGTACTTGATGGATTAATGCAGAGCAATATTTGAGAGCAGAGGGTAGAGAAGGAGGAGAGAACCAAAGCTAGTTGCCAGGGAAACAAACTAATGGGCCACAGTCACCGCGCAGGTGACTATAACGGCCATAAACTCGGTTTCATCACAGCCATAGGAAGCCGGAAGCACAGGGACCAGAGCTTCCTTCTAAGCTGCTGAGAGGGACTCGGTGCTTCTGTTCCCTGAAGCATCAACAGCCTTCTGAAAAACTATCAAGAATGGAGCTCGTCACAGAGACGCTGCAAGAGAAAGCTGTACAGGTGTAGGAAATTAAAGGGATTCGAAGTTCTGGCAGGATCTGCTCCCCCCAACCTGTAAACCTAAGAGCCCCAAAGGACTCCTCCTCCCACCCAAGTATGGCAGGAACAAGCTGGCCGAATTAGGGTTCCCAAACCTACTGAGTTGTTATTGTTTAAGTCATTCTCCTTCCCTGTTCCACTTGCAGAAGCTAACCGGGGATTAATATTTAGTAATTAGCCTGCACTGATCCTCTTTTCGATGTTTAGCGGTTTGGATGAAGGCAGAGTTGTGTTTAGAGTCAGACCTTCACGCCTACTAGAACTTGGTCCTTGGACTCACAGGCAATACCATAAACCAATAAATCCACCAAGTGGCCAGGAGAGGCTTCAGCTGGAGAAGACCCTGATGAATGTACTTGTTGAGTGCAGTGGCTCATGCTGCCAACGGCATTAACCTGATCTTGCAAAAGGAAATGAGAACCATAACGTGCCACATGAGCAGAGTCTGCATGCAGTTGGCATCTCAGTCGCCACCCCTCGCTTCTGTCACACTCATTTCTTCCGATCAGGGATTATTTATTCTCAACTAATTTCAAAATCAGAGACCTGCATTTACAGGTCATTACATTGTCTTCATGACCCTTCTAAGGCCTGCTAACCGTAGACATGGAAACACTGTCCTTGGGTTCATAGGCTGCGATCCTGAGAGGTTGTGGGGGAAGGTCATGGGACCCCTTAGCAAGAAAGTATAATTTGTTGGAACCATAGTGTTCAAGCATGGAAAGAAAATTCCAGATATTTCAACCTTAAGAGCTGTTAAGCTTAACTTCCTTGGCATATATTTGTCTACAGAACAGAGGGAAATGGCCTTATATTTTGGTCATAGGCTTTCAGGCTTATAATATAGCACAAGACAATTCTTACCTTAGAATAAAGCCTACATCTTACCATTTAGATGCTTCTAAGCTGGACACACATGTATGCCACTGGTTTTACTCAGTGGTTCTATTTTCATGAGATACTATAACATAGTTGATGATTAGGAGACACTCAACCATCCATCAACCATTCCACGGCACCATGAAATTAAATGTTCATAAAATCACAGATTCTGCAGTACCATGTTAAAGTAATAATGCAATCATCAGCATCATTATCCTACCACAGGTACAAAAGCCAGAGAGACACATTGATGACACAGTTTTGGGGGCACAGCACAATAAGCATGTGTTAAAAGGTACCTTGTCAAAACACACAGTAAAATGTCTTTCTGAGCATAGAATCAATAAATCCAAGAGAAAATGGCCCATATTCAATCAAAATAAATTGCTCAGTGAGATAATTAAAGACCCAAGTCATTAAGGGCTCAGCATGAAGGCTGATGTTAAAAATGAATCCATTCTGGAAATGTGCAACCTCAGGCCTCCTATTTACAGTGTGGCACAGCACATCAGGGGGACCACCTCTCTCCCTCCATCACACCTTTGTGGAGGAAGATTTAGATTCCGATTATGCCAGCAAGAGGAATTATTTTTGGTCAGAGTGATAATTGATTCTCGCTGCTTTGAGAATTACCAATGATAGCAAAATAGCCACTATTGGAGGTTAGTAGTGACACATGTGGTCTGCTGGAGAGAAACGAGACTTCTTCAAGACTTGGTAAGGGATCTGTAGAATGAAAACACAACTCACCGGAGAAGAAGCCCAAATGGAGCTTTCTTACATTGTTGATTTTTATGTCTTCTTTGTATGTGTACAGTGTATGCACATGTGTGTGTACAGGTATGCAGCCCCATGTGCACACATTTAAATGGTCTTTTTATACCATTTTTCACCTTATTTTGTATCCCACTGAACCCAAGGCCCTCACATGACCTGCCTGTCTCCACTCCCTTTTGAAGCTATAGGAACATGTAGTCATACTCAGCTTTTATAAGGGTGCATAGCATGTACTATTTAGTCACGGGGTTATCTATTCAGCCCCATATCTTATTTAACAAGGTTTGGGAAAAAGTCCAAGGGCTAGAGAGATGACTCTGCCAGTAAAACACTCACCTTGCAAGAACAAGGACCTGACTTTAATCCCCAGAGCTCTTGTGAAAAGTGGAGCATGGAGGCATGTACTTGAAATCTCGGTGACAGGGAGATGAGAGGTAGAACATGCAGAACCCCGGAAGCTTACAATTCAACTAGTTTAGCTTACTCAGTGAAGTTCCAGGCCAATGGGAGAACCTGTCTTATCAAAAGATGGAAGATATCTGAAGTTACCCCCTGAACTCTACATAAGTTTGCACTTTGTTGCACACATATGTGCATGCAGTAAACATACATAAATACCTGCATACATGCACACCCACACCCACATATACACATACACACAAAATTTACCATGTAAAAAATAAGGCGAGTTCTTGCCCAATTCTAAACATCCAATTATTAACCTGAGAACAGCGGTTTTCTATAAATTTCTCTAGTTCTCCCAGACCACGAGCATGGACATGGAACTTCCTTTTTAAACACACATTTGGAGTACAGCACATGCAGTGGGAAGCTGGGCACATATTCATTAGTGCCGTATCTTTGCAATCAACCCAGATCAGCACACATAAAAGTAATTATCCAGACACAACATTTTCAACTGCATACAAGACATACATGCTATAATGGCACCAAACGTATAGAAGACAATAACTTCCAGACAGACTAACAAAGAAGGTTAGCAATGAACTGCAGGCATGCCTGCCTTGTTCCACTCTCCAGTGCTATGTATGCTGCAAGGCTCAGGCCACCGGGACTCAGAAAAATGGGGTTCTTCATGTGCATGGTGAATGGATCAGCTCTCTGGCCCACACAGAGGGGCAGCTGCCATTGTAAGACAATGGAACAAAATAAGATGTAGGCTAGCCAGAGTCCCCACTAGCCCTCCTAATCTCTGCAGAACTTCTGCCTGCATATATTTCATTACTGCTCACTCATCTGTTCTAACACCGGAGTCAATCCATCTCAGTGCACTCCTGCCCTTCATCTGTCAAGACTTGGTTCTCAATCCACAGTGCCATCTACTCTCTGCCAAGCCCTGTGACAGAGAGCAGGAAGGACAGTGAATCACCATCGAGGCAGCCTGGGGTGGCTTTTATGAATAAAAATATGCATAATTCATCCACGGAAGGGCCTTTCCTGAAAATTGATGATGGAGAACTCAGGCTCTCTATAAGAAGGCTGGTCCTTTGCTACCAGATAACCATGCTGTTCATCTCAGAAAAGCAGATGTTAGACCAAACTCAACAGGGTTGTGATTAACGAGCCCCACAGAAATCCCAAAGGTGAGAGGGACAGTTGTTTAGCACTGGTACTTATACAAGGGACTGGAACTCAGTCATGCCTTGTGTTCTCAAGTACTTGCAAAGTGCAAAGGTCACAGTTTAGCACGGCAGAGTTAGCAGAAACTACAGTTTTAATCTTAACTCTGCAGGGGCCCTTGGAGAACCATTATGCAGATGGTGTCACAGCTATTTGGCTCTCATTTCCATCTGGGTTACTACATAGTCCACAGGGCATAGTCTGTCTCCATCACATGCATACACACACACACACACACACACACACACACACTGCTTAAAAATTAAAGAAAAGAACACCAGTAAAAACAAAGAAGCAAAGGTGTAGTATCAGAAGGCTGTGTGTGTAACGTGTGTGTAACATGTGTGTACAATAGTATCTTCCCAGTATGTACAGGCCTCGTGTGATCCAAAGCCCAAACTTAAAAAACAAAACAAAACTTTATAACTATTTCAAGCAAGTTAAGTAATTTATAACAAAGCATATTAAAGCAAAAGCATTTTAACTTCTTTCTGCAAATCTAATTATCTATCGGGAAATCACCTAAGCAGAAGAATTCATCCTGGCCCAATTGACATGTTTTGAGTACTTTAAATAAGTAACTGCTCCTCCACCCCGTCTGAAGAATTTACTTTTTTCCAACACGAATTTATTATTTTTATGTATTTGTAATATTATCCACAATGTTCTCAAGCTCACATTTTTATGATTTCTGAGTTTCAAACTGTCTACACTTCTATTCTTTTCCACTGACTATAATATTTGTAATTTAGATCATACTTTCTCTGTACTCGCTACAGTGCTTATTAAGCTCATAGCAAATTCTGATAAGTTGTGACCTTTTTTTAAAGTCCATATAGGACATGTTGGCCTCAAATTCATTGCATTTCTCTTACTATGTCTGCGGTGGCTTGAATAGGTATGACCCCCAGAGACTCATGTGCTTGAAAGCTTCGCCCATAGGGAGAGGCACTATTAGGAGGTGTGGCTTTGGTGGAGTAGGTGTGGCCCTGTTGGAAGAAGTGTGTCACTGTGGGAGAGGACTTCAAGGTTTCAGATGCTCCAGTTAGGCCTAGCGTGGCCTTCACTTCCTTCTGTCTGTTGAGCAGGATGTAGAACTCTCAGCTCCTTCTCCAGCACCGTGTCTACCTGCATGCTGTCATGCTTCCTGCAATGACAATAACTAAGCCTCTGGAACTGTAAGCCAGGCCCAGTTAAATGTTTCCTTTATAAGAGTTGGGAAAACCCCAACCAAGACAATGACTTTGGGAGTTCTGGTATTATGGGCATATGTCAGCATATCCAAGTTCTAATTTATAAATTTTCAACCAAAATATATAAATAATTCAGCCCAGATGTTTTTGTAGATACTGCTGGTGTGTGTGTGTGTGTGTGTGTGTGTGTGTGTATGCATGCGCAGCTCTGCATGTGAATGGAGGTCAGAAGACAGCCCCTAGTGTCATTCCTCAGACACTATTCACTTTTCCTTTCTTTTAAACACACTGTCTCACTGGCCTGGAACTCACTAAGCACATGAGGCTGGCTGTGCATCAAGTCTCCAAGATCTACATTTTCAGCACCCAGATGACAAGGGCAATCACCACACCTGGCTTTCTGGGTAAGTCACACTCAGGGTAAACACTTTAGCAATTCAGTCTTCTCTCCAGCATAGTACTATTATTTGCTATTTTCTTGGACACTTTAAAAAGAGATAAACCTTGTAAAATCAACTGTTTCTATTAGCAATTTTCTTAAGCCCTCTCAGAGTTGGATGCTATAATGTAATCATACTCTCCATCTTTTCTCATTGCTAGACAGATATAAAATTATCCACTAAAAAAAATAGAAATCCACCAAGATATTTTCCACAGACCAAGCTATTCCAGAGTACAATTATAGATTTTTGAAAACTCATGCACAGTATTTGAGCTCTTACCATTTAATTTGTTCCATTTCTTTTATAGGGGTGCATTTCAAGGTTTAGCTCCAACCAGTGACTGCAGTTGACTACTAACTTAAAATACTACTATTGAGGTCACTTAATGTAACGGAGTAATTAAGAGTTTCCAACTGTGTAGCTGGAGAGATAGTTCAGCAATAAAGAACATTGGCTGCTCTTCCAGAGGACCCAAATTTTATCCCCAGCGCCCATGTGGCTGCTTGCTATTATCTGTAATTCAACTTCCAGGGGAATCTCACGCCCCCTTCTGGCCTCTTAGGGCAATGCAATCACATACATGTAGGCAAAACACTTAAACACATAAAATAAAATTCTAAAAAAAAAAGAAAATTATTTATTAAGCGATGCAACCAAAATATCTGGATTTGGTTAAAGGAAGTCTGACACCAGCTAAGTGAACAGACGCCTCTGTCTTAGAACAGGAGGCCTACAAAGGGCAGCGAATGGTTAGGGGAATTGGAACCAAACAGAAGAGTCTAACAAGGAGCAGGAAAGAGGTCAGAGCCATGAGGGTTGAGTCTAATTCTCACTATGCAAATTTCTCTGCAGGACCCTAGCAGCTCTGCTGCAGAGAATACCAGCAGGGCACTGATGCAGGATTCTGCATTTGCAACAGTAACCACAAGGGGGTAAAAGGGGTATCCAGTCTAAAAGGTGTTAGGCCAGGTAAGACTATGGGCAGAGGCAAGAGTGCTGTCCTCAATAACCTCAAAGAATGAGCATCAGAAAAGGCAGCTGGGAAGCCAGCATTTAGGCCTAAGGCAGACATGAAGAGGTGGAGAATTATAGAGTACTGGTTTCTAAGGGGTGCCCCCTTAGAAAGGGGTCATGAGGCTGTATTGCTACATGCAGAATCCTAAAGTGGGACCAGAAAGACACACTATGGCTGTCCCCATGGACATTGAAGACACAGCATGTCTAAGTGTGAAGGACAGTTTGTTAAATAAAGTGAGTCAGGCACGGAAAGATAAAAACTGTATGCTCTCATTTACACAGAGAAGCTTAAGAAGTTGAAATCACACAGGTAGAGAGTCTAGTGGTGCTAGCCAGTGGCGGGGAAGGGGAGCAAGGGAAGGAGAGGATGGTTAAGGATATGGCGTGCACCTGCATAGGAGAAATGCCTTCTAACTAAGGTGGACAAAATTAACTACAAACTCCAGAATAGCTATTCTGGATTTCGAATGTTCTCAAAACATGGAAGTAATAAATGTTTCAGGTTGTGGATTTTCAGCAACCTTAAAGCAACCATTGTGTTTTACACATGTATTGAGAAAACTCACATTATGCTCCACAAATATGTGCAACTACTGCCAATTAGAATTTTCAGTCACTAAATCCAACTATTGGAAGAAGAGAAAGAGGTTCCTTGTCCAAGAGCAGGCAGGAAAGATTTCCCCTTCTTTTCATGCGGTTGAATTGTTATATGAAGGGGCATGTCCCTTTGCTTTTGGAATACTTACTTGAGTGGTCCTGCCATTCATTCCCGGGGTGCCACTTTACATGGGCTTATTAGAGGTTGTGGTGGTTTGAAGCAGAACTGTCCCCATGGGCTCTTGTATCTGAATATTTGGTCCCCAGTAGGTGGCACTGTTTCAGGAGTAAAGGAACCTTTTGGAGGTGGAGACTGGAGGCTGGCTTTAAGGTTTTAGAGCCTGGCTCTATTTCCTCTTTCTTTCTCCCACCTCCCTCCTGCCCTCCCTCTCCCCAACTGTCCCCCCACCCCCGATCCCTGCTGCCTCATACTCCCAAAGCCCTGCCCTTCCTACCATCAGGACTATATTTCTTCTGTAAGCTAAAGCAGGCCCTTTTTTTAAAGTTTGCTTTTGGTCATGCATTGTTATCACGGTAACAAAAAAGGAATTAAAACTGATGCACACAGCTGACCCAAGCCCATGTGCTTGTACTCAGTCTCTTGTGACACAAGCCCCATTGTCACATAGGAATCACACGTTCATAGTTTAGAATGGTCAAGAAGTTTTAGATGACAAAAGAAAAGTGTTAAAACCAAGGTTGGAGCTGGGTCCTGTTTGGCTTCATGGATCACAGGGGACAGGCCATTTCACCTCTCACAGGTCTACACTACACCTACACAGGTCACCATGCCATTTCACACTAACTACCCACCCACCTTCAAGCATGGTTTACCCTTCCTTATTATTTTCCTCATAAGACTTAGTTGTACCTTGTGTATACTCAATAACTTACTAAGCTGTTTGACTACTGCTTCTTTCTCCTATCATACAAGCTTCATAAGCATAGAATGTTTATTCATTGTTATAGCTCCCCAGCTAACAATACCAGACAAGTTATGGGGCTCCATAAATACTTCGTGAATGAGTGAGTGTGAAGGCTTGTTAAAGGAGGTTCATGAATGCCTGGATAAAGAATTAACAGATATGTATTTGGGGACACTCACACAATGATGGTAAATAACACCCATGACCTTCTGCTTCTGGAGACACAGTGTCTCCTGCAGGATGCTCCAACCACAACCCAAGAGAGACTGAGAGCAAGAGTGAGCCTCTCCTCTTCCTTATAAGGGGTCAGGTCCACACACTGAAGCCACACCCTAAGGTGTGGCCATTACCTCTAGTCTATTGGCAGAACAAGATACCAGTGAGTGAGTGAGTGAGTGAGTGAGTGAGTGAGTGAGTGAGTGAGATGATATGTAATGATAGCAGATGAAGGCTATAGAGTTTTAGGAAAGAGACGATTTCTCTAGGACCAGGTCTCTGGGATCATATAGTCTAGAGGGGTTGATTACAGTACACAGTAGTTACTCTTGATGATGGTACAATTCTATAATTGCAGGGAGTGTCTAACACAGTGAACAATTTCCATGAGGGTGACAAAGTAGCCAGATGGAGGTGTTGGGGTGCTGAGGGGGACTGCATGATAGACACAGAGCGTTAAGAAGCCTGTGGAACTATGGCACATTCAGTGTACTGAGACCACAGAGAAAGGGGAGGGTTTACAAGCCCGAGCTGAGGAGAAGCTTTTTAGAAACTGGAGTGCTATGAGAACACACCCTCAGTGGGAATCCATACATTGAATCTGCATGGCATGGAGATGCTAGCTGTGTCGGATCAGAGATCTGCTCTTTTGATTAAGATGTCACCTACACGGCAGTCCTGGAGCATCACAGACTAGAATGTCCAATCTAATACACTCTGAAATTTATCATGGTGCAGGTGCTCTTTGTGTAAGCTCCAGGTTTTTTCAATCTGCTAGGGAACTGGAAACAACCACCTCAGCACTGATTCCTTCTATATTTTGGTATTGTACAAGTCTGAGCCTGCTGACTTTCAGTTATTACATAAATGCTTAAATGAAAGAAATTATCTGTGCAATCTGTAAGTGAATAAATGAATGAAATTAAGGCTTTATATTCAAAGCCCATTTCTTCTCTTTGTGCACTTTAACAGATTTTCAAAAATGAGTACCAGTGGCCAGAGGATACTTTTAGAAGATTTTATGGCGGTTTCTATAATAGTAAGATTTTATCTGGGGCTGGGGGATTGCAGCTTGCTGGTAAAGTATTTGTTTAATGCAAGGCCATGAGTGTGATCTTCAGTGCATCCCCCCCAAGAGTTACAGCATTTTAAACCTGTGCATAATCCAGTATCTCATTACTTTGTAGTCAAAGATATTTGTCATGCGGATTGGGTCAACTGGGGGATATAGTATCTTAAAAAGTACCACAAAATGTATTAGAAGTAAAAATTATATTTATGACATGATTACAAAAAGCTAAAAAAAAAAAAAAAGCTTGCTAAAGAGACAAATGACAGAATATATCCCAAAGCAGTTAATTCAGCACAAAAATAAAAATAAACACACCAGGAGTGAACATTGGAATTCTAAAATATGTGGAGTAAGCATCTGGGTTAGCTTAAGAGTTAGCTTAACAATAGGGTTTAGCTCAACAATAGGAGCCTTCAACAACACTCTTTCAATAAAAGATAGGACAAGCCAACAAAATATCACAAAAGAAATGCAGGACCTGTCCACTGTAGACCAACAGGACCTGATAGATATTTGAGTTCCATTCCAGCCAGCAACAGCGGAAGCATTCTTCTATTAAGATGGAATGGGATATTCTCCAAGTAAGTCATAGGTAGGCCACAAAGTATAAGTAAACTTTAAAAGGACTGAAATCCTTCCTCACAAGCAATGGGAACCAGAAATCAACAATGGAAGGAAAACTAGAAAGTTCACAAACAGGATACTCTTAAACAACCAGCAAATGACAGAAGAAATCATGAGGAAAACTGAGAGGCAATTTTAAATGAAAACACAACCTCCAGACTGTATGGCACAGACTAAAACCATGTAAGACGTTGAGGCTGGAGAGATGGTTCAGCGGCCAAAACTACTTGCTGCTCCGGTAGGGACAGAGTTTATTTCCCACACTTGCATGTGCACGCATGCGCGCGCGCGCACACACACACACACACACACACACACACACACACACACACGAAACAATTTCAAAGGATCTTTAAAAGATGTTTATAGGGCTTAGAGATATCGCTCAGTGGTAGAATTCTTATCTAGCAAGACTGAGGTCTTAGGTTCACTCAGACCCAAGTCCTGGAAATATAAACAGTTGTAGCTGTAAATGTGTAAACTTAAAAAGATGAAAGAAAGCATGACTATATCCCAGTAATTTCATATAGTTGAATCTAATAACACTTGTTCAAGATTATATTGGACCATTTTGATTTTTAGCTTTGCAACTCTCTAAGCCTTTCTATTCCAGTGGTATTTCTTCAACAGTTACCCTGGTGGGTGACAGATGAGCAGCAGTAGCCAGAAGTAGCAAGTTAGCATCAGTCTGAGTCCCCAGATGTTATTGACCTGGCAAGCCAGCCAAGTTGAGCTCCAAAGGACAAAACTCTTCGAAGAAGAAACCCTATAAACAGAGACCTTCACAGGCTCAGCCTCATACAGATTCACCCCCTACACAGGCTCAAACCCTCACAGGTTCAACTCTGTGCTGGCTCAGCCACTCACAGACCAGACTTTGCCCCACTCTGGCTCCTCAATAATGCTTCTGTCTGAACTAGACCTTCTGCCAGAAGCATAAGCCACCTCCCCCCAGCTCTGTCTGCCTAACTCTCAATCACCTTCCATGAGGGTGCCTCCTCTCAGAACACTGAGTAGAATCCTGAAAGAGAGCAGTCATGGTAGCTTGTCACTTCTTTATAAAGAGAGCTGTTACAGATGATCATCTATGTCTTAAGTCATAAAACCTAACTACCCTCCCAATATTGAGCAGAAACTGTAGGCCTACCGAACTCTTAATTAACTGTCTGTGGTGAATGAAGATAAGATTTCAGTAATTTATATGTAAATATGCAAAGGTATTATATTCAGAAACACATTTTTCCTTCACTATTATGCTTGGCTACTTACAGAATTACAATAAGAATCACTTATTGAGAATGATAATTTGTGTTCTAATTAAAAATGTTTCTGGGAACACAGTGTATGATTTATGAATACAATATCCCCATGAAATCTAACATTGATGACCCTACCCCCAAACAGGGAACTGTTCAAACAGCTTCATATACAAGCCAGCACAGTGGATAAAACACATCTTCTCTTGGAAACTGCATATATTTTCATGTCCTGGGCTACCTGGGAACCAAATAAATATTCTTCAAAGAGTATGTGTTTAATTCTTAGGTTTTCAATCTCAGCAGGTATCTGGTTATATTATACATGTTTGAATGCTATCATGGAATGAAATAAATACCAGAAATATTTGCATCTCCTCTAGAATAAGCATAACAAAGCAAATCACCATATTGACAAAATCATTCATCCGTTCACAGTCATTATTTTTTAAAAATTACATAAGGGAAAAAACAGAGCAATTGTTAATGGAATGAGATTTTTCAGGTAAATCCCTGTGCTATTATTAAATAATCTTTCTTCTATGTTTTTAAAATATTTACTGAATCATAATTAATAAGGCTATCTAGGTAAACTAAATTATTCACACTAGTAGTACCTGCATGCAGTTTGCTTAGAAAATATTATTGGAACATTATACTACACCGGTCAAAGGTACATGTTAGGTTACTTGCTGCCTTAATCAAACGATTTAATATCTCTAATTGGTTCCTTCATGAAAATTATAATATACAACCTTCAAAGTTTGTTGTAAAGATTAAGAAAGAAAAATATATCTGATTGCCATTCTTTTCCATGTGATATTAATTGAAAAGTATTTATTTTTAATGATTTATTTAATTTTAATTATGAGTTTGTATGGATGATGATGTATATGCACATGAGTACAGGTCCCTACAGAGGCCAGAAGAGGGAGTCAGATCCTCTGATGTTGGAGTTACAGGCATTGGTGAACTGCCCAGTATTGGAGCTGGGAACTGAATGCAGATCCTCTGGAAGAGCAAGAAGTGTTCTTTACCATTGAACCATCTGTCTGGTCCTTGAACAAATATTTAAAATACAAAAGACTTGTATGATCTGAAGAGAAACATGAGTAGAATACAGAACAAACATTTATTCAGTGCTCCATATAGTGTACAAGTACCATTGCCCCAGGCAACAAAATAGAGGTTAACTTTTCTGAGGTGAAAAGTGTTACACAGAGAAATAATGTTGAGGGAAGAGATAGGGAATAAACATGTCTACAGTAGGAGTTGAGAGGGGGATTTTTTTTTTTTAACAAGTGAGCTAGGGAAATACCTTTAAAAATGGCATCTAGTTGAAATTCCAGAATTCCCTGAATTCCATGAGAGCATTAAGAGATCTAAGGGAAGGCCAGTGAGATGGCTCAGCTGGTAAAAGGGCTTGCCCCCAAGCCTGATGACCTGGTTGAAACCCCTGGCCCCATATGGTGAAAGGAGACAGATGGCTCCTGAAAACTGTCCTGTGACCTCCATATAAAAAGTGTATGCACACAAAAAATAAAGATAGATAGATAGATAGGCAGATAGTCAGATAATCTCCACTAGTGACAAAATCCTAGTGGTGCCACAAACTCAAATTGATGGAGGAACACCAAAGAATCTGGTCTAGATACAGTTGAATGAAAGAGTAAGAGAATGCTGTGGCAAGAGCTCAGAGGCTTTATAGTGTGTCAGGGCTGATGCAGTCCCAGAGGCTGCTGTAAAGTCTTTGTAAAGACTAAGACAATAGAAATTGAGGCAGGGGACCAATGGAAGTCTTCAGCAAGAGTCTGGATAGCACACTGTGGTAGTTTGAATGTATTTGGCCCCCGTAAGCTCAGGGGAAGTGGCATTATTAGGAGGCATGGTTTTGTCAGAGGAAGTGTATCACTGTGTGGGTGGGCTTTGAGGTCTTATATATGCTCAAGCCGTGCACAGTGTATCAGTTCACTTCTGGTTGCCTTTGGATCAAGATGTAGAACTTTCAGCTCTTTCTCCAGCACCAAGTCTGCCTTCATGCCACCATGCTTCCCACCATGATGATAAGGGACTAAACCTCAGACACTATAGGCAAGTCACCCCAATTAAATGTTTTCCGTTGTAAGAGTTGCCATAGTCATAGGGTCTCTTCACAGCAATATAATATAATATAATATAATATAATATAATATAATATAAAATGAGACACATACTAAGACAGCAGTACAGTGGTATGGTTAGGAAATGAAAGACAGGTCCTTTGGGTCTGGGCAATAGTTTTGTTACTATGTTGTTGGTGACTTGGGTGGGTGAGTTTGTGGGATGAGAAAGACGAATGCAGAATGACTCCAGATTCTGAGTCCAAGAAATTGGAAGAAGAGGGGCTTCCATTTGCTAAGATGAGTCAGACACCAGGATAAACATATTTTACAGAAATTTTGAATGGTACTTCTTATGCAGCAGAGTGAAACTGCTGAGTAGTTCTAGGCTGAAGAGAGAGATTAGGAGTTACCCATATATGAAACCTAAAACCTTATTGGAAAGGTGGCAAAGCACAACACCAATATAATCTATTTCTTTTTCTATAAAAGTACTTCCAATATATTATTTTGTTTGTTTAGGTGTATGCCTACGTATGCAAGTATGTATATGTGCGTACGAGTGTGTGTGAGTGCGCGTGCATGCATGCCATGATGCATGTGTCAAGGGCAGAGGAAAATCTCTGGTGTTGGGTCTTGTCTTCCATTTCCAGGCAGGTGTATGCCAGGCCATCTGAGCTACAAGAATTCTTCATCTCTCATTTTGCAGTAGGAACATTGGGATTATAGATGTTTGTTGCTTTATCTAGCCTTATATGGGTTTGGGGAATATGAACACAGGTCCTCATGCAGGTATGGTATGCACTTTACCCACAGAACTATCTCTGCAGCCCTTTAAATGTATATTTTATTGTATCTGCTTGCAGCTTATTCAACCCACTGTAAATGTGAAGGGGAAAAGATGAGTGGGTGGCCTTTCCAAATACAGGATTGATAGTCTACAAACACAGGTAGATAAGAAATAAACTGATTTCTCATCTATAAATTATACCTGTATGATCTCAGTCTCTTACTATCTACAGAAGAGTGTCTCCCAAATAACATTCTGAAAAAAATGTATTTGTTCAAAATACAAAAAAATGTTCATAAACATACCCTAAACAACCAATTTTCCTATAGCAGCATGGGACAAATACACCCCGCCCACAGAATCGAGACAGCCATTAGAAAAGCAATAGCATTAGGGTGCTAAGGAGACTTGGTGCTGAGGGTGATGTTTTCTAGGAAACTAAAACCCTCCCAGGCACAAATATTATGAAATCCAGTACATCAAATGTTGTATTCTAAATCCTACATATTTAGGAATCAAGGATTTTTCAAGTGAGTCAAAAATGAAAGCAAACGTAAACAACCAAACAAAATCCCAAAGAACAAAAGCACTTTCCACTGATCCAGACCCCAAAACTTATATACAACAAACTTCGGGAGTAAAGTACTATCAGGCCTTGACAAGTAAAACCCAATAAATACAATGACAAAAATAATCGTCCAGCCTACAAAATTCCCAAAGCAAGTCAAGGTCTTTCCAATAATACCATATTCTGATATCCCAAGGGGTTTCTGTCATTGCTTTTTCTTCTTTCTTTTTTGTCATTACTTTTAAAAACATTTCATTTAGATCAGGGAATAGAAGAAAGATCAGATCTGTCCTATATGAATTCCCAAAACATATGGCAAGAACTAGTTCAAAGATATATATTACCTTAATATAGTTGGTAAGTAAAACTAAATTATTCAAGTTTTGCTACATAGAATTATTTTGGGAATTAACAAGAATTAGTACAGAAATGCAAAAACAAAACAAGAAATAAAACAATTACTTGAATTATATATTGTATTTTTATCTACTAGAAAGCAGCTATAAACATGAAATATCCAGTCACAACAGGATCAATAAAATAAAATATTTCAGATTAAACTAAGCAAAGTTATTAAAGGCCCACATGATGATCAAAACTATAAAATATAGACTAAGTTTAATAAAAGATCTAAATAGAGAAACAAGTTGTGTTTACAAATTAAAGCTCAAATTTAAGTTATCTGTTATTCTCAAATTTGTATTTAATTTCCATACAGTTACAAACATGGCTTCTACAAACAAGTCTCAAAATTTGATTTAAAAATGTATATGAATAATCTATTTTAAGAATGCCAAAGTTATTTCATAAAATAATAAATGATAAAAGGCATTATAATGTAGTGTAAAAGTAAAGTATACCCAGTTCTAAGATGTACTTTAGAGCTGTGATAATGTATAATATTGAAGCAAGGACAGATACATGGAACAGAATAATGAGTACAAAAATATGATTAAGTAATATTTTAACTAAAACATTCATGGCGCGAGTGTGTGTGTGTGTGTGTGTGTGTGTGTGTGTGTGTGTGTGTGTGTGTGTTTTGCATGTACCACAATGTACCACAGCATACTTGTAGAGCTGAGAAAACAACTTGCCAGGTTGGTTCTCAACTCGGGTTGTCAGGCTTGGCAACCAGCTTTTTATCTGCTGAGCCATCTTGCTGGTCCAGGCAGTTGATTTTTGACAAAGCTACCAAAGCAACTAAGAAAATTAAAGTTTTTTTTTGTTTGTTTGTTTGTTTTCAGCAAAGACACTGAATAGGCTATCCCTATGAGTGAATGAAGCCAGGCATAAACGAGTATATATTATACTACTCCATTTCTATATTTTAGAATACAATTAATTAAAAAAAAGCTCTCACGAAAGTTCAATCATTGGCTAGACCATGGGTAACTGAAGAAGGAGTTGAAAAGGATACAAGGAGGATCAGAAATGGTGTTATGCTCAGCCCTGAGACAATCAGTTCAATTAAATGATATATAGTAAATGATATATAGTATAAAAAAAGTAAATGATACATGGTAAAAGAGTAAAGAAAAAGTAAATGATATATAGTAAAAGAGTGTAGAAAACCAAAGGAACATGAATGGTACATGTTGGCATGCACTTGGCATATCTGGTGCTTCTAAACTACCTAACAGTGCAGTTACATAGCCTTGTTCTTTGGGTAAATCAAACATCCATCATGTTTAGATCAGGGTTTTGCACTAGATTTACATAACAAATTGGCCCAACACTCCTGCAAAAAGTTAGCTGGTTCCTGCCTAATTCCTCCCTGAGATACTAAAAAGTTTTTGTAATTGTGGTCCACAGTAATGATGCTCTCTCTAGAAGCCACCAAGAGAAGATGTTTCTCAACTGAGAAGCACAGAGTGGGACTGGGATGTCTGTGCCAACCACAGGCTCTCAAGACTTTGGTCTAAGATTGGCTCTAGGGCTGTTCCTGGGTCAGCTTCTCTTTACATACACTTCTGCTGGTGAGCACATGACCAAGAGGATTGGAGAAGCAAACCTGAGGTCTATTTGGGCTCCATCTCATTAAATCCTAAGAGCATCTGCAGATAATCCTGATGAAATGATACAGATGTCCACAAAGAAACCTGCACACACAGAGGATGTGTTCTTCATGAGCATTACCCACACATTCCCCATCTCTAAAGTAAACATTGCCATCTTCTCCCTTGCCCATTACAGAAGTCGGTCCTCTGTGAGGCCTGGTCATTTGCCCCAATTCTCTTTGCTGGTCAGTGGCACAGCTGAGAATCCCATCTCTGGGGTACTTAAAGTGATATGTGGTATATTTCCATATACACAAACCTGGTGTAAATAAATGCAAAGACCTTGGGGTTCTGGCTGTAGTACTAGTCTTTTTACATTACCAATTTTTAAAAAAAGCCATGTGGTTCAATACACATATGATATTTTATGGGGCTTTTGCTTGTTCCCAAAATATTATATTCTTCCTACTAGGTAATCAATATTTGAAAATGATTCATTTATATCTCTAGAGAGGAGACACTATACAAACCAAGTCAGAAGAATTTTTAACAACTATCTCTGGTTATTAAATATGGAAAGATTACTGGTTAGGAATGAAAAACAGAAATGTGCAACATATATATATATATAGAGAGAGAGAGAGAGAGCAGAGAACTAAGAAATATTCCTGGATAACTGGGCAGTTCATACTAAACTAGGCAATAAAACAGCTGCTTAGCCTAACTTAACTGTCTATGTCAAAGAAAATCAGACATGCTTCCAACTGGTACATTTCTAGTTTACATATCCAAAATGCTATCACCCATGAAAATATTTTAAAAGTAATAAGGTAATAAAGAAATGAACCGATGATACTTCTTTGTATCAAAATAATCTCCAGGAGATAAAGTTATGCAAACATCCCCAGGAAGAGAAAACATGAAAAACCATTTATTAGCCCAACCTAACCACTAATTCTTCTACCCATATTTGACAAGCCGAAGTCTGAGCCTCATTAATACACAATCAAATTCACTGTCTACATTTTGATCTTCAACAATAATCTTCTCAGTTACAGGATTCGATAATGTGGTGTCACAGCATCTACTCATCTTATGCAGGGCATGGAGATGTCCTAACATTATGAGAGATTCCTAATACCTGATTCTAGTAAATACAGAACAGGATGCTACTGTCGATGATGCGCTTCAATGGAAGTACTTAAGTACTGAGAAGGATAACTTCACCTTAAATTTTAAAGATACATTATAAGTCATCTCTAGCTGATGTTGTCACTTCCTCCCTGTCTTGTAAATCCTAGGTGTCTGTGGATTACAGGGACAACCTAATGGAGGTGGCAATGTCACTATCTGACTCCAGTAATACTTTCATTTTTTGTGTCTCTCATGAATCCTCAGTTTAGTTACCAGTGAATGTAACTATCCACCAGACAGAGAGAAGGGAAGGGATGGAGAACAGAGTTGCCATCTGCTTTCCTCCCCCGGCATCCCTGGGGATGAAGATGGGGTGGGAGTCTCTCCTAGAGAGAGGAGAGCAAAGTGTTCCTCAAATTTGGCCCACAGCAGTATCTTTAGGCAACACTTGGCCCTAGCACATGAGACAGCCATAGAGGCACAGTGCTGCAATAGTAGCATGAAGCCCAACTGTGAGATTCAACAGGATGGGCCTGCTTAGGTCTGAAGATGCCTGTGTGCCCTGCAAGGGGTGGTCTTTGCTCTCCCATGCCCTACAGACATTGTCATTTCTCATTGCCTCACACGGCCCACAGCATCCTTTTGTTTAGGTACTGGTGTTCACACCCCTCAGCACTCATCAAATAAGGTACTTACAGCTGCATGACCAAGTACAGGTGATTTGGACTTTCGTAAATGTCTTCCAGGGCAACGATGTTTTCGTGCTTAATCCTAAAAATGAAAAAGAAAGTACACACACAATGGTAAGGACACTTATACTTGAAAAAAAGGTCATGTCAGGGGAAAAAGGGACATGATAGAATCCAAATTCCATAATAAGACATTGAAGACTCTCCAGCACATGTCCCAAACTTATTTCTCAACTTACTTCTCCCTCAATCCCTTCTCTTCATCATCTGTAAGGCCTTAGAAGCCTACAGCTAGTAACACTGGATTGAATGCTGTTGCTGAACATGTGTGCCATGGACCAAACCTCTCAATTCTGTATTTTCTTACAGAGCTGCATGTCAAGTGGCTGAACATCCTGGGTGGCACCCAACTTCTTTCTGCTGTCTTAATGCAGAGACTGCATTCCAGTTTACTAAGAGCCATCCATGTGTAGGCCCACCCCTCCTGGCAGCCAGTATACCTCAGGAACAGTTTTGTGGTAATATGCATGAATCCAGTGTAGGCAAAGGGAAACCAGGTTGATCGCCTCACTGGAGTTCACATTAATCCCACCAGCAAATTCAGTTTCCCAAGTGAACTAACTAGGAAAGCTAACGCCTTCTCAAATTATAAAAACAAACCATGTTCAAGTCATCTCTCTCTGGATAGTCAACTTTCTTATTTCCTATTTCTCCTGATATCCCCTGGTATTAGTGAATTATAAGGATAATCTCATGACCAAGAATGATCAAACTAAGTTCTCAACAGGCAACCCTTGAATCTTCTGGGAGTTTGGCACAAATGCAAATTCTCAGACTCTGATTGGATAATACAAAACCAGGGTGGAGCCTCCACCCGCCCCCAGACAGTGTGTATACAAAAAGTGATCTGAGAGACAATGGGGTTAGATTAGTAATTTTCAAACTTCAGTGCATAAATGTGTCCCCTGGGGATCTGGTGACAATGCAGAATTTGATCTAGTGGATCCAGGGTAGGAACTTAGCATCTATAACTCTCACCAAGATGTAGATGCTGCCGACTAAGGGCCACACCGAGCATCAAAGTCTCCAACAAAGGCAGCCCAAGAAGGAAACAGATTCATTCTAGCTCTTAAAGCTATTTACAAAGAGCAGTTTCTGCTCAGAATGTCAAGCTCAATATTTATTTAATCATATGAGGGAAGAATCACTTCATTCCTCAATGAGCTAATTAGCTCTTACCACTGCCTTTTGCTGGCATCCCTGATGAACCATTTAAAGACAAGATGGAACATGCAGACTCTTGCGAGCCCCTTGAAAGCAGATTCACACGACTCACTTGTTTCCCCTCTGGTGTCTATAACAGACCTGTTTAATAAATATTTGCTTAATGAATAGATGGGTGATGTTTAAAGGTCATTACTACCAAACAACAAGAAACAACGTTCCATATGTAGTTTATGAAAATAAAGGGGTTGTTTCCACAAGTATCAGATGGCTTCCTCTGCAAAAAGAAAGCTAAAGGGTACAATGAACAAGAAGGTTCTTTTTATTAGAATTGGAAGAAGAGAAGATAATTAGCAAAGAGTGGCAACACTTTGCTTTTATCTCTACAGCTCTTATTAGTTAATGTGGTTGTTTGTGGGAGCTAAAAACCATTACACTAAATTCACATTTCACAGCCCTCCCATGCAGGGCGCCTACTATCTGTCAGTAAAAGTCACTGTACAAGTGAAGCAAAATAGTATCAGCAATGAGTTATACCACTATATCAAGTAAATCATGCTACCAACAAAACAACCAGAGCTTAAATGGGGACTGCCAAGACCTTAGACATTTCTGGAAGTATCATTATTGGCTATATATGAGGGAATATTATCAAAGAAACTATGCATTGTGTATACTTTTTGCTTCACAAGAGAATAAATATTTCCACCTAGTCACATTAGTTTGGGCTGTCAGGGCCTAGATTTATAGGAAATTGAGATGAATGGAACCACATGGAGGGCTGCTAAAGAGAATAATGCAGTCATAGTTACCTCCAAACTCTAGAAAATAGCACACACTTTTAATAGTATAACTATGTTCCAGATACTGCATCGTTTTTCATGTGGCGTATACGTGTCCCTGGGACTCTTATGTTTTGATGTGCTGAATCTCATCACACCTGGCTTTAGAAATTAGCACCTATGGTCCTGTCAATCTTTGGAAGTTGAACCTAGAAGGCTGTTTGAACTAAGAATTTGGTCATTTAACTGTTAATAACCATGTCACTGTATACAAAGACTCAACTGTGTGCAAAGCATTAGCCTAGCCCAAAGGCAGACCATAATAAAGGTCATGATGCCTAACTTGAGTTTGTAGAACAGAAAAACTGTTATGTCTTAATTGAGTGCTGACAGGAAATTAATTTTTGTATCCACTGGAACACTCCAGAGAGGAACCACAGATGGTAGGGATAAACCAAAAATGAAAATGGCAGAGAAGATATTATTTTATGAACTCTCCCTCTTGAATAGTGTTTCAGTGAGTCAGGCAATGGAGCAAGTTGTCCCTCACTGGGTTTCTGTTACATATCTGGAAGAATTCAGTGTGTGTGTGTGGTGGGGAGATGTCTTCCAAAAGCTTGTCTCAATAGAGCAAACCATGAACAATTGGGCATTAAATGCATTTAAGGTTAGAGAAAGCTGGGTCCTGTGTGGGTAAGAATTATGGCAAAGATCTCAAGAAAATGGTGGGGCTGAGTTGTGATGGCTAATGATTGAATAAGTATACTTGAGTGATTTCAAATAAATCCTAAAATGGCCTCTTTAATGTCTCTTAAGAAAAGTGATTTAATTAACATGAAGCTGTTAGAATGTGGTAAAAGAAAGCACTCTGGCATCTTACATCTGCTTTTAATCACTTACTCCCTCTCCAGACTCCTTATGATAGAGACACACTAAACTTACCAGTTTCAAATTTATAGGTTAGCTTTACAAAACACCAGACAAATATCCACCCATTTCTGAGGTAATGGCAGGGTCTGTTCTACAAATGTCAACCACAACTGAGTCCCTTCTTCCCCTTCATTCAACAGGTATCTGCTGGGAGCCTACCACATGTGTGCCAGGCATAGTCACTGGCATTAGGAATTTAGAGGTGGACAATAAGTAATAGAGAAACTATTACTCAACATGAGCTAGACATTATACATATGCAAATAAATGGTGACATAAGGTTCTTGTTTTCATCAGCTGAGTAAGTATTCACACATAAGAAGGTAAATTCTATGTAGGTAGGGAATTTTAATGATTTCAGTCACTACTGTCTCCTTAGTGCCAAAGAAGGGTGTGACACAGGATATATTTAATGGACATTTGTTGAATAAATGAGTGAATGAATGAATGAATGAAAATAAACTCAGAGTCAATTAAGTTTACTAATTTTCACTTGCATTTTTACCAAACCAGATTTCCTTCCTTTCCCAGGCTTGGTCTTTTGAAGTTAAAGTTTTTACCTTTCACTTTGACGTTGCCATAGTTTGTGTACCTCTGGGGGCTGAACTTGAGCATGGTAGGCAATCGTTCTACCACTGAGTAATATCTCCATCCCTAAGCTCTGTTGAATTAAGTTTTTTGGGGAATCATGCAGTGCTTTAGACAATCTTGGCATTCTAAATCTTGATTCTTTCATCTGTTGTATTTATTACTCTTCCCAGTTTTGGGCCATTTGCTTTTTTGGTATGTACCCAGGCAGCACTCCTTTTGAAATTCCTACTTAAATTTTGAAATAACAAAGTTGTAGAATTACAAGAGACTCCCCATCAACATTACTGACATTGGTCAACTGGCTTTGATTGCCATTTAATTTAAAATTCCAGAGTAGCATCATTGGGCCCATATTTTGCCACTTATTCATGGCACAATCTGAAATTTGGCCCAAGTGACATTTCTCTCTATTCTATATGCCATGCAATCTGATTTAAAAGAGAAATGGGGTGTCTGGGGAGATTTGTTCTTAGCAAACCCACGATTGCTCCTAGCAACCACTACAGTCTTTACTAAATGATCACAAACCATCTGCTTAATTTCCTATTCCAGAATGTCACCATGCACTGAGGTCCAGCTTCTTGGTCTATAGATTTCAGATTCTACCATTTTATGTTTAAAAAACCTGATGATGTCTCTGATATTGTTTTCAAAACATGTCAACTGTGATTCTTTTGTAATAAGTGCAATTTCCTCAGTCCCCTGGGATATAAAAAACCTAAACTTAGCAATGGACCAGTTTCATCATTTTTTTTGACTCTACTCAAAGCACTATCTTATTATATCATTTGTTGAGCTTCAAATATGTGTCATGTATATTCATTTGTTTTTATTGGTGCTGAGAATTGAACCCAAGGTCTCCAGCATGCTAACTAGCTACCTACCATTCACTTACACCACCCCATCTTAGGGATTTTTAAATATTTAATTTAATATTAACACTTTTACAGAGTAGAAATTATTTTTCTCATTTTTAAAGATGGCAGCAAACATCTAGGAGGTCAAGTATTCAAGGTGATATAACTCATAATTAGCATTGTTGGGATATGATATAAATCTATTCTTACAATCAAATCCATATTAAAGCTATTTATATAACTTTGTACTAAGTAAGTGTACTGGTTAAGTTTTGGTTTTGTTGTGTCTTGTTTTGTTTTGCCAAACGTGATATAAGCTAGTATCATCTGGGAAGATAGAATCTCAATCAGAAAAAAAAAAAAAAGTCCCCATTAGATTGGCTTGTAGGCAAGTCTGTGGAGTGTTTTCTTGATTACTGGTGAAAATAGAAAGGACCAGCCTACTGTGGGCAGTGCCAACCCTAGGCAGGTGGACCTGGGTCGTACAAAAAAAAAGCCAGCTGAGGGAGCCATGAGAAGCAAGCCAGTACTCAGAATTCCTCCATAGCCTCTTCTTTCATGCTTGTCTCCAGGATCTGAACTTGACTTCCTTTCATGATGGACTGGAATCCGGCATTTGAGCCAAATTTCCTCCCTTAGTTATCACAGCAACAGAAAGCAAAGTAGGACCCTACGGTATAACAAATGCATCTAAGAGAATATAAGGTCAGAGTAATCTGTATAAAATGATGACACCCAAATTTGAGGTATCAGTCTCAACCTTAATACACTTTCCACACTGAGGGGCTCAGAGATTTGTTGAACCACCTCAGCTTAATGAATGATCTCAAGACAATTGGCTGTAAACTTCCTAACTGATGAAATCCCAGTGGGTCAAAGAAAAACAAAGATGTGTTCAAAACCAGAAAGAATAAATAGTACAGGGTTCAAAAGTAGAAAATCACAAACACCTTCTCACAAGCTCATAGCTGTTCCATCAAAATAGATAGAAAGTACACAGAGAAAAGAAATGGGGATGCAGTTACAGTTTACATGGAGGCTGTGGTTCTTCCAACTTGTATAGCTAACCCCCAATTAAGTCAACAGGAAGGTTTTCCAAAGCATGGTCAGGGACCTTCCACACATGAGGAATGTTGTTTGGAGGGTTCAAAGTGCTAAGAAAAGTGCATGATTTAAAGACAATTGTGTAGCTGACACAAGTTTAGGTGTTAAAAAGAATTTCATTTAATTTTCACTACTAGTCCATCAAGCCCAAAGTTAGCACTAGCTAACCTACCTATGTGCCTAGGACAAATGCATTATACATCTGTATTAATGTCCCCATCATCTCAAACAATAGACGGAAGAGATGCAAAGTGGGTGTAGGTCCAAACGCAAGGAAAAGTTTAATGGGCAAACAGCATATGGGTATTGAAACAGATGTCTGTCCACACTGTAAATAAAAGCCAAGCCAAAAAAAGAAGCCAAGAGAACATTTTAAAATCAATTCAGGAAACACACACACACACACACACACATACACACACACACACACACACACACACACACACACACACACACACACAGTGCCAAATGTACACACAGGCCCGATTCCAATGCCCTGAACCTGAAGTTGGAACATCAGGACCAAAGGACAGCCAAGCTTTGCATGCAGTTTCATATGTACCGATATCAACATCTCCCCTCCAGCCTCCTTCTTCACAGTTCAAGAATCCATAAAATTTGAACTCCATGATAAATGAGGGATGTCACACACCCAATCACACACACACACACACACACACACACACACACACACACACAGAGAGAGAGAGAGAGAGAGAGAGAGATCAGTAAAGTTCAGTACTGTTTGGTTGGGGTTTTTGTTTTTTTGTTTTTTTTTTTTTTCCATTCCATCATGATCCACTAACCTGAGGAAAAAGAAAAGTGTGGAAACAAATTATAAAGACTCTAGAGAAAGGAAAGCATAACACAATCCCTTTCCTTGATATATCATCCTTGCTTACTACTCAGGCTACATAAGCCATGTGGGTAAGGGATGGAAACAATGTACTCAGAAAAAGCGACAGGAACAAAACATATTATTAGAAAAGGCAAGGTTGGGTTAGCGTTCCGTTGCTGTGAAGAGGCACCATGACCATGGCAACACTTAATAAAAAATAACATTTAATTGGGGCTTGCTTACAGTTTCAGAGGTTTAGACTGCTATCTTCATGCGAGGAGCATGGCTGCACACAAGCAGGCTACAGTAGTAGCTGAGAGCTACATTCTGATCAGTAGGCAGAGGTGGGGAGGGGAGAAGAGCGAGGAGAGGAGAGGAATGGAGAGGAGAGGAGTGGAGAGGACAGGAGAGGAGAGGGAGACTGGGCTTGGTGTGAGCTTTTGAAACCTCAAAGCCAACTCCCAGGGATATATTTCTTCCAACAAGACCACACCTCCAGATTCTTATAATCCTTTCAAGTATCATCACTCCCTGGTGACTAAGCATTCAAATCTATAGGTCTATGGGGACCATTCTTATTCCAATCACCACAAAACCATCTCAGCAAGGATTGCAGCCTCACAAGGAGCTGCACTGAGCTTCTGGTACCTTCTCATGCTGGTAGTGCATTCTGGAAAAGAACTCTCTCCTGTAAAACAAAGGCCAGAGTACTTCAGTACCCACCACTCTTGGTTTTTATTTTATTTATCTCTAAATTTTATTCATACACAAAAAGCATGGCTCCCTGGCATGGAATTGAAGAATATCCTGGCAAAAGTAAGCATTCCTGTTTGTAAAGCAAACACTTATATTTTCCTTAAACTTAAAGAATAAAAACCTGTATTTCCTGATTTCTTATATCAAAAGGTTTTTTTTTTCTCCTGCTGAACAACACAGTACAATTTATAACTCTGAGAAAATGGGATGTTGCTGATCAGAAGAGAAAGTGATGCTATCAAAATATTTACCAGATATTAGCAAACTTAACTTTATAACTTGGCATTTGTAATTTTTATAAGTTAGGCAGATTCACGGGTTTTATCTTTACACAGCCTTCCACAGTGTATTTCTTATTCCCAGTCCACAGCCACCCACTCTGGCTGGCTTCCCCAAGCGTTTCCCACACATACTCTAGCACTCATTGGAGAGTCGACTGGGCTCCCTACTTGAACTCTGATGCTGGCTCCTCGTTGTCCAGCATGAAGTCCAAGTCACCACCCTGCTTGAGAGGTGCCCGTGGCTTGTTCTTCACATGTTCAGCGACCTTTCACTACTTCCCTGCACTAGAACCTTCCTGACCATGGTGGGCATTTCTCCTGACCATGGTGTGCACCGTCCCCAGCCATGCACACCTTTCCTCTGGCCACATAGGAGCACACATCTTCTCTGTGCCTTCTTGCTGGCTTACCCTTTCGGACTCATCTCTATGGAGACCTGTTCGCTAGTTCCTAAGGGCTTACAGGCCTTGCTTCCCCTCTCTTCTGCGGCACCCTAGTTCTTTTTTCACCTTGTGGTTCACACAGCACTGTGTATATGTATTCAGGTGTGTGCTCTTTACACGTAGAGAGTCAGTAATAGTTAGCTCAGAACATGTCCCCACCTTAGACTTCCCCTCAACTAGGTTGTATGTCTGAACCCAGAATTGGGAAAATTGACTCAGGTGACGGTATTCGCACATCTCCCAAGGGCAGTGCCAGCCTGTCTTCTCAGGTACACAGTGAAGCTTGGGGCATTAATCTCTCTTCTTTTCCCTGAACTCAAGGGGCAATGGTTTGACTTGTAAAGAGCTGTTTTTAAAAAGTTCTCCATCAAAATCACCAACATCTAGGGCACCAAAATAGATCCATAATGCTGCACACAAAGAATCACATACTGGGGCCGGGGAGACGGTTCAGCGGTTAAGCTGCTCTTTTAGAGGACCTGGGTTTGATTCCCTGCACCCACACGGTAGCTCACAAACATCTGTGAATCCAGTTTCTGGTGATTTGATGCCTTCTTTTGACTTCTGTGGGCACTGGGTGAGCAAGTGGTCCACAGACATAGCAGGCAGGCAAAACCCCCACATGCATTATTAAAATAAAATTAATTTGAATAATAAGAATCACATACTAACCAGTCTAACTGCACAAAAAGTCAGGAAATTAGATTTGTTCTCAGCCCTGATGCATCTAGCTGAAACAAGTCCAGACACTTGACTTAAACTTTCTAACTTAACTTGGTTTCCTTAGTTATAAACAAACACTAAAATATATGCCCTTGCTATCTCACCATCTACCAACAACTGTATGTGTGTTTGTATCAAGTGTGTGTGTGTGTGTACATATGTATCATAGTGTTGTCTGTAACAAATATAAGTGAGCCACTTTAGAGAATGTCTGAAATTCAAAATTCAAATCTTAAAAATCACTTATCTTTCCTGCCAGCAGATGGAGCCATACTCAATAGGCAACTAAACAGCGAGGCCTATGGTACCTAACAGTCACAGGACAGCTTAAATTTACAAGTCAATTTTGTCATAGTTGTTACTGTTTAAAGATTAAGTAAAATGTGTTGATTTTCTCCCATTGTGAAATGAGAGGTCTTTTTTTAATTGTTAAAAGTAAATAAAGAAGATTTGAGAATGGGGCTTAGTTGGTGGAGTGCTTGCCCAGCACAAACAGGGTCCAGATTTAATCAGACCCTAATAAAACCAGGCAGGATGACAGGTGCCTGCAAGCTTAGTAGGTGGAATCAGGAAAATAAGTTTAAGACTATCCTTGTCTACACAGGGAGTCCAAGGCCAGCCTGGGCTATGTGAGACCCTGCCTCAAATAAAAAGAAATAAAAACTCTTGTTCACAACTGATCACAGTTTCTTAAGAGCATCCTAGATATCCTCAGAACAACACAGGCACACCAGATGAAGACAGCGGCCAGCTCTCCTATGCAATGAGGCAAACAAGGGCCCATGCTGGTAGGTACTCTGGCAGGGGCACTGAAGGGCTCAGTCTCTATTGGGCCATGTTCTAGCTATGTCACTGCTCAAGGTCTCAGTTTCCTTACCTTGAAATTACCTATCTCAACAAGATACGCTTCAAGGCTCTTTCCAATGCTTCCAATCAGGGAGACTAAAATGATAACGAGACCAAGTGTATTGAGAAATACACGAGACTTAAGAAGCTTGACTCTGAGAGTCCATCTTCCCCAGAACAGTCTTTGCTACCCAGGAGCCTTGTTACAAACTCACACTTCACTAGGCTCCTCTGCATTTTAAGTTCATCAATTAAATATGGGATTACTGAACTATGAAGTCATTCATACAGGAATGACCCACTTCTCCTTCTGTAATCAACTTCACATTGCCCCGAACCCACAGAAAAACACTCAATGATTTGCTGAAGTGTAAAACAGTTTCCAGAATATCTGGCTGGGATCTGGTTGTCTTTAATCCAAAGGAGAAATAAATTAGATCCAATTAGACATTAAAAAAGCAGTGTTTAGCCTACAGTACCCAATAAAAAAACAGACTATTTATTTCTACATGTATAAAGCCTTACAGATACTCAAAAGTCTGATGGGCTCACAAAAAGTTGGAATATTTATTTGATTGTCAGTTTTTCCCCTCTCTGTTACTACCCATGGTAAAACAGCAGCAGGCCACAAGATCAACTGTGTGTTAGAATTGCCTGAGAAGTTCTCAAATCTACTGATACCTGGCAGCTTAACAGGCACAAGGCCCTGGGTTTAATCCGCAAAATCACAACCAGTTCCCCCCAGTACCTAGTGCTGTTCAGGAGATGTTAATATAATTGGCCTGGGAAGTGCCCTGTGCACAGCGACTTGTCTAATAGAGCCTCTCAAACGTTCCACTTGTGTAGAAACCAGTCAGTTGCTAAGCTACTGAGGAAGAATTCGGATGACTGGTGATACCACAAGTTTAGTGGCCACTGTAAAGTTATCCTAGGGGACTAGATTTCCTTGACAATAGATCTTATACTAATAGTAAAATTCAGGGTGTCCTGAGAATAGAGGTTCAAGGCCACATGACTCACTCATCATCACTCCTTGCAGGGAGAGTGTGAAACGTTGACAAGTTCATCGTGGCTGCCTGTAACATTTCTTCCTAATATTTCCTAGGAAAGCTTGGGAAGACTACCACCTTTATGGGAATATTATTTTCTTTTTGGTTCCTTTGTTAAAGAGTAGTAGATGTGCTCAGGGTGCCTTGAACATGAGAACAGGCACTTAGAGACTTGGAGGACATTAAGGTGTCTGGTGCTCTTGGAATAGATGAAAACCTCTCACGTGGCCTTACTAGTTTTGTTGGTGTGAAGACGTGACATCCAAAGGCCCCTTCTGAGTTGGTTCCCAGGTTCACTGTGGATATCTAAATGCGAATATAGCATCCACTCCTGTGTGGAATTCTGTTGATGACATAGACCTGGCTGGCACTAATGCCTAGATTGCAGCTTCATCCACTCAGCCTCACACTGGAGACTTGAGTTCACCAAGTGCCCCCTCCCCCACCCTTCTCTACACACTCATATGGTTGAAAGGTCAAAACAATGCTTTGGACAAAACCATTGTTTCCTCTTCTGCGCCCCCCCCCACCAATGCGCTGTACTTTTCTCTGCACTGAAGATACCACATTAAAGGTTCTTGGTTTCACAATCCCCAGGGTGAAGCCAATCTACTAGCTGCTCAGACACGGGCTCAGCCTCACACCCTGGCAGGAGATAGAACCTTTCACAGAGCTACAGAGACCCAGGTGGCCTGAGAAGGAAAGAGGAGGCCCTAGGCTGCTACCTCTATTCGTAGGAGATGCATGGCAGCTGGGACCCGAGTAGTATGATCCTAGGCCTCTTGGCAAAGCAGATGGAATACGGTGACATTTATTTAGAGAACAGTTAGCAAACTGTCAAATAAAAAGATGAAGAAGATGAGAAACAGAGCAGAGGGGAGTCTGTGTTGAATAATTGCCTAGAGCCTGTGGCCTTGCAGACTTAAGAGACTAAAACTGCACTGCGACCATCCTTGGCGTTCTAGGAACGTGCCCACACTCCGAGCTGCAGGATCCGCTGTTCTTTGACTTTTGCATTTTGGTAATCAGTGCTGTCACACAGTCTGTCTGGGTCAGACCAGGCTGCTCAAAATTTGGCACACTGTAATGAATGAAAAGAAACTTTCTTTCAAGCAATTATATGTCCGATATTCATGAAGGTGTTTGTGATTAGCTATGTGTTTGTTTTTAATCTCATATCTGATTTTCTGATCATTTCCATCATGCATACAAGAAGCACAAGGCTAGTTCTTTCTTCTTGAGAAAGTAACAGCAGGTTTCTCCATAACTGAGATTAGAGTCATGATTACAAACATGTTTTGCTTTGTCCTTGAGTTTTCAAAAGGAGCATGTTTCAGGCCTCACCTCTTGGCATCCCGTGATGGCTGAGTGTGCTGAGGTAGTTCTGAGCTTACAGTTTTATGATGCCCTGCTAATAATAGACCAGGACTCAAAGGATGTTAGCTTATAGGAGATATCCCAAGGGAAGCTTAGGAGTGCGGAAATTTTAGGGGGGCGGAGCTCAGAAGACAGCTCAGTTGGTAAAGCACTTGCTTTGCAAGCTTAAAGCTATTAGTTCAATTCCCAGAATATACATTAAAACAACAACAACAAAACTGGTATGGCAGCCTAAGTTCCCATCACCAGGGAAACAGAAACGGGCCAACCCACCCAGCCTAACCTACCTGGGATATCAAGCAAAAACCCTGTGTCAAAAAGCAAGGTGGATGAGTGACTGAGGAACAAAATACCAAAACTGCCCTCTGTGCGTGCACGCACGCGCGCGCGCGCACACACACACACACACACACACACACACACACAGAGAGAGAGAGAGAGAGAGAGAGAGAGAGAGAGAGAGATTTCAGAGTTTCAAGAGAAATTCGGAATTCAATAATCCCGGGTGGAAAGGGTTATAAAACAACCATATGGAACCCTGACAATGACACTCAGGGAAGCAGGCAGGAGAGTGTGACATTCATTGCTCTCTTATTCAGCAGAGCAGCTGACACACCCAGGTGATCACAATCTGCAAGCCAAAAACCAAGGTGGTCTGGGCCATGCTGAGGCCACACACAGGCCATAGGGTACAGCGACACTCTTTTCACAGCAGCCAGGCAGAAGGCTCCTTTCCCCTGAGCATCATTAAGGTCACTTTGACCAGTGCCTTCCTATCCTGCTCTTCTGAGCCCTCTGGTTTCTCAAGTATTTTAGAAAGTTTAGTGCACAAAGCTATAGAGGCCCACCTGCAAAAGATATCAAGGTGAACACTTCCTTCGAGAATGCCAACATAGCGATTGCCCTCAGTGACAGAATTTAGCATAGACAATGTCAGAAAACAGAGTCAAAAATTCACATCAATAACAGTATAACTCCCTGTCTAGCTACTGGGTTCAACTCAACTGCTTTAAAAAACATTCAGCTCCCAGGGCTTCATGGTAGGGTGTTTGTCTAGCATGGACAAGACTCTGGTTTGCTTCTCAGCACCACAAACAACAAAACAGTTCACTACTTAAAACTGAAGAGAAGACAACAAACAAATGAAATAAAAAGTAGAGGGGAAGGGGTATGTATAATTTAGAAATTCAGTAAAAAGTCATCATCCACACTTGGCCTTGTGAAGACAGTTATTACTGAGATGCTTCAATACAAAGGCAATTCCTGCCCTCACTCTCAAAAATTACCTTTGTAGCTGGGGAGATGGTTCAGTGGATAAAATGCTTACCATGCAAGCCCAAGAACCTGAGTTCAGATCCCCAGGACTCATGTAAAACTTGGGCATGGAAGAATGCATTACTGGGAAACTAGAGGCAGGTGGATACCAGGAGCTCACTGGTCAGCCAGCCTGGCTGATCCACTGAGCTCCAGGTTCAGTGAGAACACCTGCCTCAAAAATAACATAGAAATAACATAAAATAACATAGAGTAAGACACATGATGTTAATCTCTGGGTTCTAAACACACACACACACAGAGAGAGAGAGAGAGAGAGAGAGAGAGAGAGAGAGAGTCAGACAGACAGACAGAGAGTTATCTCTAATGATAAGACTATACTCTTAAAATTGTCCTTATTTAGGGTGCCTTTAAAACTCAGCAACTATTTTTTTATTTAATTTATTATTTTACATGTTGATCCCAGTTCCCTCTCCTTCCCTTCCTCCCTCCCTTTTACCCTCTCTGCCCCCTCACATACACCCTAACCACCCTCCCCTCCCATCCCCCCACCCCAATTCCACATGTAGGGCAATGACATCCAGGTGGGGTCATGCAAATCTGTCAAGTCATTTGAAGTAGGGACTAGGACTTCTCTCCTGTCTCTAGGTTAAGGCAGTCATCCCTCCATGGGGGATGTGTCCGCAAGGTCCTTTTGTGCACCAGGGATACATCCTGGTTCCACTGTCTGAGGTCCCTTAGACTTCTCAGTCCTTCTGGCTGAGACCCATATTCAGGGGGGCCTGAGTCAGTCCCATGCTGGATTCCCAGCTATCAGTCTGGGGGCCTATTAGCTCCTCCTTGTTCAAGTCAGCTGTCTCTATGTGTTTCTGCAACCTGGTCTTGTCCTCTCCCTCTGCATCTGGATTCTAGTTCAACTCAGTGTTTAGTTATGAGTGTTTGCTTCTGTTTCCAACAGGTATTAGATGAGGGCTCCATGGATAAGTTAATTGTTGATCTCACTATCAAGGAAGGGCATTTATGGTAGCCTTTCCACGGGAAATGCAAATCAAAACAACTTTGAGATATCATCTTACTCCTGCCAGAATGGCTAAAATTAGAAACACAAATGACAACTCATGCTGGAGAGGATATGGAGAAAGGGGAACACTCCTCCACTGCTGGTGGGAGTGCAAACTCATACAGCCATTTTGGAGATCAGTATGGCGGTTCCTCAGGAAAATGGGAACTAGTTCACCACAGGACCCGGCAATCCCCCTCTTAGGCATATACCCAAAGGATTCACATCAATGCAACAAAGACATCTGTTCAACTATGTTCATAGCAGCACTATTTGTAATAGCAAGAACCTGGAAGCAACTTAGATGCCCCTCAATTGAGGAATGGATAAAGAAGATGTGGCACATCTACACAATGGAATACTACGTAGCAGAAAAAAAATGAAATCTTGAAATTCGCAGGCAAGTGGATGCCACTTGAAGAAACCATCCTGAAGGAGGTCACCCAGTCACAAAAAGAGGAACATGGTATGTACTCCCTCATATATGGATTTTAGACCTAGAGCAAAGGATCACCAGCCTATAATTCACACCACCAGAGGAACTAGGATACAAGGTGTATTCTAAGAGTTTCATATAAAGTCCCTCACAGAAGGGGGAAGGGACAAGTCCCCCAGAGCACAGGGGAAGTGGGGTGGGGCAGTGAATGGCGAGAGAAGTAGGAGAAAGAGAAGGGGAGGAGAGGAAAGCACATGAGACTAAGGAAGATTGAGTCAGGGTAGGAATAGAAGAAAGAAGAGAGAGAGAGAGAGAGAACATAAAAGAGGGAGACAATAATTGGTTTAAAGAGAGAACTGAACCTAAAGAAAGGTCTAGAGATCTACAAGACTGACTCCAACTAACAATTTGAACTATTTTTATTTATTTATTTTTATTTATTTAAGAAATGTTGATTTGTTAGTATACAGTGTTCTGCCTGTGTGTGTCCCTGCAGGCCAGGAGAGGGCACCAGATCTCATTCCAGGTGGTTATGAGCTGGGAACTGAACTCAGGACCTCTGGAAGAGAAACCAGTGCTCTTAACCTCTGAGCCATCTCACCAGCTCCACCCCCAACAGTTATTTTTAGTAACAGCAAGAAGCCAGCAATGCAACAATGGGTATGGGGAAGAGGTGAGGAGATGCCAGCACTCATAAACATACATATCTATGTGTATGATGATTTCCCAGCTCTTAAGGGCTCACACAGAAGGCTGGGGTGGATGAATGGCCAGCAATGCATGTTCCACTACAGGCAGAGGACACATCCTGGCAAAGGACACCAAGCACATTTGAGAGGTAAGAAGCAGAAACAATACAGAAAAGAGCATTTGAAAAACCAGGTCACCTCTGACGACCACCTTATTACTGTGGGTTCATCACGGAAAAACGGGAAGGTGGGGGGAGGGACTCAAAATGGTAAAACTGTTTAGTCAAGACATTTAAGGGAGAAGAATTTCTGAAAACTAAAGACCGGCAGTTTTGGGATCTGTCCTAAGGATGTGGAGGGAAACAGACCATCTAGTCTTCTTTTGCTTTCGTTTTTCCTGCCTATCGGGTTTTCTTTCTTTTTGTCCTCGGGAAGAGAGATGGCACCGCTTGTGGATTTAACATTTGGAGACAAAATATTTATTGAGTGACTAAGCCCCACGGAGTCATGCTTCAGAGGACAGCACTCAGATGTCCCACGTCACAGGGGAAGAGGGACAAGGAGTTCCTGATCACACTTCAGATTGGAGCTGGTGGGCAGGGAAAGCACCTTCTCCCTCACAGCATGCGGTAAGTGGAGAGCTTTCAGAGAACCCACAGGCATAGGCTTCCTGAAGTGCCAGAGGACTGACAGACATGCAGCCAAGCAGTGAAGATGGAAAGATGGGAACACAATGCCAGTGGCCCCCATGCCAGTGCAGAAACACAGAGGTGTATGTCAGTATCACAAGCCAGCTATCCCCCAGGGTATCCTGTGTTCTGGGCCTTGGCCGGTGAGCCAGGCACAGAGAGAAGGGGTCAGAGCTTCGGAGAGTGGAAGGGAGAAGGCAATGGGTGTGTATGTATGGCATGGCTGAAGCAGAAAACACCCCAGAAAGACGGCAGCCTACTCTAAGGGTGGATATGACACTGTAAGAGGTTCATTGCCAAGTTCACCTGATATGCAGGAATCAGGACTCAACATTGCAGCTCTCACAAAGAGGAGTGCATAGGGGTTTCTGACACAGGAAGATTTAATTGTACCATGTGAAATAGATCCCTGTAAGCCACACTTGGAGTCCTGGTTTGCTCTCTCCCACTCATGGTGTGACTCGAAGCATGGAATTTTACTTCACTCTACTTTTAATTTCCCAGCAGACAGTTCATTTACACGTTCCTCTTTCATCATGAGCGAGTGGAGAAAGTCAAATTGACTGTAGTGTAAATATCTAGATTTCCTTGGAGAACGAGGCTGAGTCACACGCTCTTAACAGGCAATGATGGCGAGATCAGGAGCTCTGCAAAAACGTCAATTCACAACTCCACTAGCGTTTTCCTCCCTCTAAAGGAAAAGCAGATGATGAGAAAGAATGACTACCCATCATTATCTGGGCTTTCTTTCATTAGAGTATTCGTACATCTCCAGAAGCAGAATGTCACTGACTGAAAGTTTGTAACTACCTTCAGGAAATACACAATAAAGATCAAGAAGACTTCCTTACCTTCGCCAACATTCAATACATGTGTGGATGCATGCATTTGTGTATGTGTTTGCACATGTTTGTGTGGGTACAGGCAGGTACGTAGAAGAGAGGGGGGCATGTCCACATGTGCATGGAGGCCAGAGGTCACCTTTGGGTATATTCCTCAGTTGCTCTCCACTTTTTATTTTGGAACAAGGTCTCACATTGACTTTAAACTCAATAAGTAGGCTAGGCTGACTGGCCAGTGAGCCCCAGCGATCTTCCTGTCTCAACTTCCCCCGTGCTGGCATTACAAGCAAGCAACACCATCCATGGCATTTTTGCATAAGTTCTGCAGCTTGAACTCAGGTCCTCCTGCTTACACAGCAAGCACCTTATAACCAGGCTCTCTTTCCAGCCCCAACAACCCAACATTTTGAACAGAAAATGTGCCACCCACTTGAGAGAGCTTGTGACAATGCAGGGTTGCTGTCATCTAACCAGAAGACACCTCTAGGACATTGCCCCTGTTCACTCTTTACCCAGTCCTCTCCTTTTTCCAGAAACGTGACCACCTGTCCTTTCTTAACCTTACTATTCACTCACTTGGAGTCTAGTAGTAACTCTGCATCAAGACCAAGCAATGGTTGTCGTGGAGTATAATGAAAACTTGGCAAAGCCCTGGCTTTAATAAACACTCAATACACAAAATGTCTCCTGATCAGAACTAATGCCTCATTTACAGATAGAAATGCAAGGGATTTTTGGAGCTGAAGCAGAGTAACATAGCCATCCTCTGGCAGAAGGGCCATCACAGCCGAATGAGCAGGGAGATGTACAATGTCACTGCAAAGATCTGTATACCTCCAGTTCTTGGTCAGCCTTCTAAAGCACCATAGTGAGGCAGGTGGGGTGTGGGAACCATGTTAAGTCTCTGGGAATTCAAATGGTTAGGCATATCTGGGGCCCAATAACTAATCAAGACAGTCTCTGTTGAGATGGGAAAACCACCAGCACTCAGCTGGTCATGACGACAAAGGGCTTAGAATATAAAGTCTTTATTCATCATAAAGAAACATCCCCGCATTTTATTCAATGCTGAGTGTGTAGACCCATGCCTTGTACCTGCTAAGCATGCATTCTACCTCTGAGACCTTACTAAAGCCCAACCCTCAAGAAAGAAGTTCCTAATAAATAAAATCAAAACAAACCATCAAATAAAATATATTTGCAGAATCACCACAAGATTGTGGTTTGGGTAGTAACTTAGCCAATACAACTAGGCTTCAGAGGTCTGAATGTAGCCTGGAACTCACAGCGTTCCTGGCTCAGCTGCCTGAGTATTGTGCTTATTGGGTGTGTGTAGTCACATTCAGCTGAGATAATGCTTCACCTTTATCCCGGGTGTCCAGAACCTCAGCCTGTTCTTCTAAACTCTGTTCACATTCTATACACAAACCTGCCTCAGGCTTCTTGTGTCCAAGGTTCTGCTAACTCTCTGGAAGAAGGGCTCAGAAAAAAATCCCATATGGACCATAAGAAATTCAGTGGAAGTTAATGGAAAGCATTTCTAAAGCCAAAGGAGGGGACAAGTACTGGGTAGGAAGGTCTTCTTGACCTGTGTTCTCAAACCACAGACAGGGGCTCACTTCACAAAAAGAACACAGCAGTACAGGGCCAGGACAGAATGCCTTAAAGCAGCAGTGCTCTGATCCAGGTCTAATACAACATTCTGGAACATAAGGCAATCCCTGCCCAAGTAAAAGCCAGCTCCATCCCTCTACACATATAGTTATATACAAGGATGAATCTATAGTTTTATTTATTTAATTAATTTTTATTTATTTAGAATTGGTCTCACTATATAGTCTCAGCTGGCCTGGAACTCACTATGTAGACGGCACTAGCCTCAAACTCATAGATCAATCTGCCTCTGTCTCCTGGGTGCTGAGAATAACAGGGTGTGTCTCTACACCCAGCCACGCTTTTACCTTCTATACACACTTCCTATGAAACTGGTACATAGGAAACTGGTGTGTTTCTAAAACCACAGAATCTGACGCAGCAACTAAATGGTAGTTTTGAATTAACAGGACAGCATCTTACAATGCAGTCATGTTTTGTACCTTTTCTTGTTCTGCTCTTGATTTCAACATTGATGTCATTAACATTAGGATGTGTGGGATGTGGGATCAATCATATTTCATTTCAATATTTAAGTAAAAAAGCTAAGAACTAGGGGAGGAGACTATTTTTTTTAAAGGAAACTGAAGTGCAAGGAGCTGATAACCTTCCCACAGCCTCATGACGAGTCATGAGACACAACTAGCTTTAGACCCACAGCTTGCTCTTTCTCTGGGTACAACATTTTCTACAACATTAATGGCTCTGAGATGCTAGCATGAAATTATGAATGCATTTCTCCATGTTTCTTTAAGACAGGTACATTTTTCCAGACAAAGGAGCATTGCTATTTCTGAACTATTATGACAATATAAGTTACATAACCAGGGGTTTTCAAATTCCAACTTTACTTATAACTTGTGGTCCAGTTAGAGACACAAGTCAGGCAGAGAAAGCACAACCCATTAAACGAAGCATATTCAAAGTGTTCACTGGTGTTGTTCTTTTGATGCAACTATTGCCTATGAAACACAAACATGAGACTCAGCGCCCATGTGGAGTTTATTGAGAGAGGGGAGAGAAAGGGGGCTAGCTGGTGGCCAACCAAAAGTAGGGGAGAGAGAGAGAAGAAAGAGAAAGAGAGAGCAGAGAGAAGGCAAGAGAGAAAGAGCAAGAGAGAGGGGCGTGCTTGGTGTGCTTGCTTTAAAAGGGGGGCCTGCGCATGAGTAACTGTAACTGAGTCCCCTGTGCAGCCAGGTAAAGCTTGGGCAGCTAGGTAAAGCCTGATGTAGAGATAACATGGCCATGAGCATCCCGCCCATCGTCGGGGGCGGGATCAGCAAACTGCTGGTCCCCAACAACTGGCATTTTGGGAAACTACAACTCTAATTTTCAGTGGGGGGAAATCTTTTAAAAGCAATTACAAGAATGCTTGATTTTTTGGTAATCACCTCCCATCCAATGACTTGAGATTGTGTCCAGTTTCTACATAAGAAGGTGGGCAGAATTTCCTAAAGTAATTCTTTCTGAGGTGGGAGAGATGGCTCAGAGGTTGAGAGGGCTTGTTCCTCTTGGAGAAGATCAAGGGTTCAGTCCCTAGCACCTTCATGGCAGCTCAAGATTGTCTGTAATCCCAGTTCAAGGGTATCTGTCAATCTCTTCTGACTTCTATGATCACCAGGCACACACATGGTACACAGACATGCATGCAGGCAAAACACTCACATCCATAAAATCAAAAAGAAATAAAGTAATTCTTCCCATGGGAATTCCTTCTCTGTTTAGAGGATGAAGCTTCTACTTAATGGTGTTTTTATATTTGTATGTAAAAATAGATTATGTATGAGAAATTCTTCTTCTAGTCTAAAAAGGATTTAAGTAAAGCAGCTTCATGATGAAACTAGAGAGATTAGTGTTTCCTTACTAACTTTTATTCTTAGCATTTTAAGGTAGATGGTGGACACGAGGTTGACAGCCACTAACCATTCAACCCCCTTCCTTTGTGTTTTTCTCTTGAGGGATCACATCACTGGCTCACAATTGGTACTATGAAGGAGAGATATTCCCATTCCTGGTTTGGGTATTAGGTTCAGTCCTTGAATAAGGAAGTGGTTGTTAAAGAAGTCACTTATAGCTATCTTGTGACCACACAAAGGAACCAACCATGGAAGGGAGCTGTGGTGAGCAGAGAACAAAAGGTAGTAGCCAAAGTCTTGATCACAATGTTATTTTACTCAGTCAAACCAAATGTAAGCCCACCACACAACTCTGAGCAATAAGACACAACAACCAATGAACCATGCTTACTTGTTCAAGCCAACTTGAATCTTGTTGCCTACAGTCAAATACATCTTAACAGACACAGAGAGTGAAACACTGTTGCTCTGTATATGTAAACAAAAATATTATTTCATATCTGAGTTTAGAAACAAAATTAGAAGTGACAGTACGGAATGGATGTCAAGGCTATTATCTTGACTAAAAATAGTGGCAGATAAATAGCTGGCCCGTTAAAGAAGGAGTAGGGGGAAATGTTAATTGTACCTTGTATACTTCATGAAAGTGCTCAACCATTTAGAATGTAAAAGGAACAGGGAAAGCAGGGGTGGGTGTGAACTTTGGGGTGATTCTACAAGATCCCAGGCAAATGGTAAAGAGTGGAGGCTATGACAGCGACAACGATGGGGGCAGAGGAAGTCTCTTGTTCAAACCATCATAAGTTCCTCCAACCTTCCGTTTTTATTTAGATTTCCAAGTATAAGAAATCGACTCCTGGGCCAGGGAGATGACTCAACAGTTAAAGCTGTATACGCCTGACGGGGTACCTGAGTTAGATGCCCAGAATCCATCAAGGAGGAAGGACAGGAGAACATGAACTACACAAAAATTGTCCTTTGGCATGCACATGCCACGGCATGTGTGTATGCACATGCCACGGCATGTGTGTACTCCCCCCCAACACACACATAAAATAATAAGTAATTCTTTTAAAAAAAATCTATTCCTAATAATGTCTATATGAGCTATTGACACCAATTTCCATTCCTTCAGAAATGAACAAGGTATGCTTCTCACGTAGCCTTACAGGAATATTAATGTAACATTAATATTAATTTGAAATCGCTTATAAAAAAATAATGTCAAAAGACATTTTCTCTGTGAAGCCACACAAGACAGGAATCAGAGCTTGCACTGCCAATGAGAGAATGTTTAATTCAGAAGGAAAAGCCGGGAGCCCTTTCAGAAACTCAGAAATGCCTCATCCACTCAAGGCCACCAATAGTCTGCCAGTTGCACAGCCAAGGCTGACAAAAGCCTAGGACCCTTCAGCTCAGCAGGAAGTCTGCAGGGAAACTGGAAACAGGCTAGTCATGCAGAGGGCCAACAATGCAGAGTCAACTTCTGCGGAGAAAAGTGATGGAAGTTTCCAGCATCTAGGTCCCAGTCTTGGTAAGAAAACAGCCATCTAAATAACATGTTAAAATGCTGAATAATCTGATTTTTCACAAAAAAAGTAAAGGAAGTGGATTTTGATGTCAAATGCTTACTCCTCTGGCATAATCCTTGGGTTTTGTTTCCTGGCCCCCAGCTCTCTCACTCACACTAATGAAAAAATAAACACTTTTTTTTGTTAGGAAAAAATAGTTGAAAACTCAAAGGTTAATGCCACTGTTTTGTTTATTCAGGTAGACCCTGAGAGGACAGTAGGTAAGGAAGTTGTGGACTCCTACAACCCAGAGAACACAATCACAGACTGCACAAAGAGAATGAATGGACAGTGCCATCAGGGAAATAAAACAGCCATCCTTACTTAGTGTCTAAGAGTTATTCAAGAGGGAATCCATTCCACCACCAAAATTACTGTGTGTGTGCGCGCACACTCGCAACCACCTGCACACACCTACCTGTGCTCACCCTAAAGGTGTGTAGGTATGTGTACCCATGTGTACACATGTGGAGGCCAGAGGAGGACTGGAGATCTGACCTCAAGTTCTTATGCTGGCCAACATACACTCTTACCCACTGAACTGTCTCCTTCATCCTCCCCACCAAAGACTACTTTTGACTTCTTCTTTTTATAAATTTCCCTCTACTCATCAGCATATTCTTTTACATTGTCAGGATCTGATCAGAGCTAGAAATCCTAAAATAAGTTTTACAAAAGGTACGTGGTAAAATTGAATTAAAATAATAAAGAACACAATTTAATTTATTGCATCATGTATTATTGGTAGACATATGTTTGGATCTAGCTTCTGGCCATATGTAAATTTAATCAGAAGGCCTCTCATGTCTTCATCCAAGCTATTTTCTTTCCATATTGGAAAGAATATGTTCTGAGGCAGCCTGCAGAAAACCATTAGGATTTTCTTTCAACTTTATATTAACTCGCTGTTCAGGAGCCATTGGCTATGACTACTTAACTAATCAGGGTAGCCATTTCATTGTGGTATCATTTCGTTTCTATTTCTCTATGGCATCTACAAGGATAAACAGTAATTCATTCAAAAACCATTTATTGAAGAAGTCTCATGTGTTAGATCCTGTAAATGCTGGAATAAATGACACAATGCTCTAGCTTTGATAAAATACAGTCTAATATGTAGGCCAGTAAGTAAATACTTACAATACAACAAGATAGGTACAGGCTCTCAGAGTCTACCTCTGTCAAAACTTTGCAGCAAATCCATTACAGTGGCATGTCTTGATAGAACACGCTAAGGAAAGCAAAACCACTACATCTTACCAAAACCCCTTGTGACTCCAAGTGTCCCATCCCCTTTTCTAAAGGCCCCCCCATCTCTTCAATATGCTTTAGCATATGTCCAGAACCAATTTATTTCCTTAGCTTGGCAGATTTAAATGTCTCAACTCCTAACCAACTTATTAAACCAATTTAAGTTGTTTATCCAAACTGTATTGTAAGGGCTGTGGCTAGAGCTCAGTGGCAGGGTAGGTACTCATCTTTCATATGTGATGCCCTAGCGTCAATCCCAGAATTAAAATAGAAATTAAAAAGCTGAATTGTAAGTACATATAACCTCAGCACTCAAGTCACTGACACAAAAGGGTTGAGAATCCAAGGCCAGGCAGGGCTACATGGCAAGCCGACGTGATTGACACTGCCATTCACCAAGGACTTTTCCATCACCTAAAGGTTGTCTGTGGATACTGACACAGTATTCCTCATAACCAATGTGAAAGGGAGAACTTCCCTCCTTCCATGAGCAGCAGAGTGCAGGGACTTGCAACCTTTTCCACATCACAGTGCAATGAGGAAATGCTTGTGTTACGTGCAGAAAGGCGGAGGCCTGACACCAACAACAGACTCAGACACAAGGTGGCACATGGTCCGTCAACTAACAACTGCTTTGGTCAGGGATATTCTTGGCAAATGTATAGAATGTATAAAATGTTCTTTTCACTGAGTTCAGGGGGGTGTAAACATTAGCCTGATTACAGTTCAGGACAGAAGTTTTAATTTGCTTAAAGCTGTTTTTCTCTAAGAAAATAAAGCACCATTTGCTTCAAAATTGCATCTGTTATTGATCTAGTGGGCTTAACAGAGTATCTCTGTTGGTAGGCATATGTTGATTAGCATTGAGCTCACTCATGGAGGGCCACCCGTGAGGTGGACATCACACTTCCTCACAGCATGGGGACCAAGAAGAGTCCTGTATGCACTTGCTGGATACCATGGCTGGGGGTTCTGTGGTTATTTTACCATTCACTGGTGAACCTCGTAACACAGACAAAGCTCCATCTAACTGGAAGGGATAAAGACAAGACTTCAGTGAGTCTCACTGGCAACTGGACAAATGAATTTTCTACAAGTAGTGCTAGGAACACAGACTCTTGTGAGCAAGGGGAGGAAGCTGTTTTACAGAGTAAAAATAAGGACATCTGTCATCTACCCACAAGGGACTTTTCAAACCTGCATCACAGGTTTACTCACTCTCACTAAAGTCATGGAATCTGAGGTTCGAATGCTTTAAAAAAGTACCAGTTCTGTAGGTAGATTCCCCAGAGACTTCTTCTGAGGAATTTAGATGTACAGATGTCTCAAACTCAACTCCAGGGTACAGAGATAAACTCCCAAAGTAAGAAATTCACATTCCCTTGTCATCTCAGGGTTAACTAGAATCCTTTCCCAAGAGCATATCATGAGAAATACCTAAGGGCTGAAATTATCTGGTGATTAACACAATGGTATGCAAATCATGGTAACCAAACAAATAATAAACAGACGGATACCCCACACACAAAAAGCCAAACAAAATGTTAATTATAAAGTAAATAAACATTAGCTCTCCCTTAAAACATGTTTTCACATGATATATATCCTAGAGGGAATCAGATGAAAAAGCTACTGATATATCCTCAGAGCAGGGACAGAGTGTACTTAAAGCTTTTCTGCCTCTGGGGACCAAACACACACACACACACACACACACACAGACACACACACAGAGACACACAGACACACACACCACATATAAATACACACACATTAGCACACATGCACACACAGCACATACACATACACAGGTGCATACACACCACATATGCACATGCACACATACCACACATATCACACACACACACACACACACACACACACACACAAGCACAGATGCACACACACATATACAGGGTCATACACACCACATACACATATATGCTACATACACATAGAAGCACACAACACACATGCATAAACACACATACAAACTAAACACACACTCCACATATAGATACATATACATGAGTACACATGCACACACATTATACACACATAGATGCACACCAACACACACAAGCACAAACACGCATACAAACTAACCACACACACACACACACACACACACACACACACACACACATATCACACACACATACAACCTTGAAAAGTTCTTTCTCCATATTTGCAAAGGGAAATAGGCAAAAAGAAGGCTTTGTCTTTCACATGGTAAAAGCCACCTGAAGAAATTCAATTATACCTTCAACAAACAGAAGCCAAGCATTATCTATTTCTAGGAGTTATCAAAGCATTTATCCTCTGAACACCTTCCCCATATGAAGGGTGGAAAGAAAGGCAACAGCAAGGCAGGAGCATTCTAGATTGTAACAAAGAAGAGGAGGGAGAGTAAGGTGGGTGGACGCCTTTCTACTCTATCAGAAAGAAGGTGGCAGCAAGCCCTGCCTCCCACTATTGTCTATATTTATAGATCACATGATATGGCATGCGGGGTAGGTAGGGAAGAGTCACAGCTAAAGTGAACTGGACCCCGCTCCTTCAGTGAGCATGTGCTGAGCTCCGGTTATGGAGATAATGAAGACCTAGGCTGTCTATGGAGATGTCAGCCTTCGGGCTGTTTCTTGGGTGACTGTAAGGTTAAGATAAGTTAGTGGGCTCTGGGCAGACTTTCTGATGAAGAGAAAGGATAAATGGGATTTATCCAAGAAAGGGGGAATAGGGGTAAGAAACAAAGGAACACACACACACACACACACACACACACACACACACACCAACCAGAGGAAAAAGGTCTGAGGTGACAGAAAGCTCAGTGCTTTGGGAATTGCAGGATTTGGAGTGGGTGGATTGTAAAGGAATGAGGAATGAAGGAGGAGGCTAGGTGGGTATGGCTATTGATATGGATATAGGTATGGGTAATACCAAAATCAAGTGTTAGATTATGAAGAACAACTAGACCAGGCATATTGACTTTGAGAAGATGGCACTAAGGAGGCATTCAAATAACCAGGGAGGGCCAGTAGATAAAATATCCTTGCATCTACACATGAGGAAAAAGAAAAAAGAAAAGAAAAGCAAAAATCTTCCAGGACCTTGGTCTTTCCCTGTCCCTTTCCCTGTCCCTAGTCCTTTTCATTATATCTCTAGTAAATGAGTGATTTATTCCAAAAGTGGGTGGGAAAGGAGAAGAATGGGGAGAAAAGGGGTTCTCCTAACTCAGCAGGACCCCCTTCCATCTACAAAGGTCCCTCTTACATCACAGGCCTCTGGAACCCCCTCCCATTTGCTGACACCATTCAGCTGTCTCTGGTGGTTGGAGACACACATCTAGGAATTAGACGATGCTAATGAGCTGGGGTGGTCTTCTACTCTAAGGTTAAAAGCCAGCTTGTGGCTTTGCAGTAACCTCCCTCTGATTTGCATGTCAAACTAGAGAAAGAACACGTTCCTTTCCCTCTGCCACCATATGGTTTTGTTCCCATCTGAGTGATATGCTTAATATAGTCTAAAGGAGTCGGGGTGCATTATTGCTGATTCTTTACTGTGTTAACAGGGTGCATCTTCCAAAGAGATTACAGATGCATGTGCGTTTTTATGTACTTTAACATAAGCAGATTCTACAGCATCAGGACCTTTGGGTTTTTCTGCTGCTTGCCACATAAGCTTAGCCAAAACTGAGACTAAGAAGGGAAAGTGTATCATTCGTCCATGTATTTGCATTAAGGGCCTGGGTGCCTTCTTCTGTGGGCAAGAAGGTAACCAGAACAGACCAGCTTCTTTGTTGTGATGGGTAGTGCTAATTGTCAACCTGACACATCCTAGAATCTGGGGAGATGGACCTGAACATGCCTATGGGGGTTATCTTGATTTCCTTAATTGAAAAAGGAAGACTCTTCCACTGTGGACAGTACCATCCCCTAGGCAGGGATCCTGGATGTGTTAGACTGGAGAAAGTGAGCTGACCACTACTAACACACACTCATTCACTGCTCTCTGCTCCTGATTATGTGGATGGTATAATCAGCTCCCTCGAGTTCCTCTCAGTGACTTTCTCACTATGATGGGTTGTGTCTTAGTTTAAAGATGTCCCCCACAGTCTTAGGCATTTGAATACTTGGTGCCAAGTTGGTGGTGCTGTTTGGGTAACTTGAGGAGGTGTGGCCTTGCTGAAGGAATTATGTCACTGGTTTTGAGGTTTCAAAAACCAGGCGCCATTTTGTGTTCACTTTCTGCTTCCTGTTTGCATTTCAAATGTGAGCTCTTACCTTCTGCTCCAGGCACCAAGTATGCTTTCTTGCTGCCATGATTCCCTAACATGATGGACGTGTATCCGACTAGAATCATAAACTAAATAGACATTTCTATAAATTGCATTGGTCATGGGGTATTTTGTCACAGCAATAAAAAAGCAGCTACTACAGACTGTGATGTGGAATTGTGAGCTAAATAAACCCTTTCACCCTTAGGTTGCTTTTGTTGAGGTATTCTATCACAGTCACAGGAAAAGAAACTAAGTCAGGGTGGTAGTTTGAAGGAGAATGGCCTCCATAGGCTCATATTGGAAAGATTAGGGGGTGTAACCTTTTGGAATAGGTGTGTCCTTGTTGGAGGGTTTTTGAAGCTCCCTCTACCCCCCTCTCTCCCCCCCACGTCTCTGCCTGAGGATCAGGATGTAAAGCTCTCAGTTACTTCTCCAGCACCTAGTCTGCCTCTGTGACACCATGTTCCCCACCATGATGATAATGAACTAACCTCTGAAATTGTAAGCCAGGTCTGATTACATGCCTTGGTCATGGCATCTTTTCACAGCACTAGGACAGTAACTAAGACAGTCAGTCTTACTAGATTCAAAGTTTTTCAGGGGGATCATAAGTCCTAGGCACAATAATCACGTGGCAGATCTAGGTGTCAATCAAATGAGAAAGAATCTCACAAGTAGAGTGATTGCCCACATGTACAAGACCCTGGGTTCCATCCCTACCACCATTAAAGCAGAAGGATACTTTTAATTTAGGTGCCTAGTTTGTTGGTGCTCAATGTCTCCTCAAATTTATGGAACAAGCAAATTTATGTCCACGGGAAACATATTCAGTGTTCTGAGAAAAGCATTAACACTAGCCTAACCTGTGCTTAAAACAGTTACGCTCCAGAAGGCACAATGCCAGAACTAGACATTCTCAGCATTGTACCTGAAAAAGCAGCACCATGGCCTCTGGTTCAGATAAACATGGCTTCAAATTCCCATTCCGTTACTCGTTTGCTATACCAGTCGAAAGCTGTTACCTAACCCTACTTGGTCTATGTTCATATATATATATATATATATATATATATATATATATATATATATCCTATCTCTGTCAGTACAGATAGATAGAAAGAAGATAGATAGATGATAGATAGATAGATGATAGAAGATAGTTGATAGATAGAAAGATACATACATAGAAAGATTCCATTATAGAGTTCTGAGGGAATTCAACAAGCTGCCATTTTCAAAATGAAACCAGTAGTATCTAGTGAAGTGAGAACATATCCATTAACACAAAAACTGCAAAAACTCTAAGGACTATAAAAGAGCAAAATATTTCTATGGATGGATAATAGGTTAAGGGTCACTCAGAAATGTCTTAAGTCACAGCAATGCTCAAACATGTCTAACAGGAAGAGCTACATTATATATGTTTTACTGCAATATAAAGGTCAGATTCCCAAAGGTGGTTTGGAAAGCAGTTACACTCTCCACAAGGGAAGCCTGCAAGGCAACCAGAGTTCTTGGTTCTCTTAGACGCCTATTGAGTTGCTGTTCATTACTGAAATATGCATTTTAAGTAGTGAACTGTCACTAATAAGATATTTTATGGCATATCATTTCAATATACAAAAAGAAATTCTGGGTTTTATCAGTTAGCGCATGTTTTAGACAGGAAAAAGAGAAAAGAATTAATCATTATGAGATAAAATGCCCTGTTTAATTCTACAGTTCATTGCTCCCATTCTCAACTTAGATTTAGCGCTAAAAATAAAATTAGTTTGCCAAGTAAAATATGTAGGCCTCATTTTCATTGTCTACCGACACTTGCAGAAGCAGAATGGAAGATGTGAATAGCAGAGACTCATCTGTCTTGTCTGGGAAAGGACCCAGGTCCTCTTCTCTTTTAATAGTGTGTCCAACCTTCCACCTGCCTTAGGATGCTTTTCTCTCCTTGTCTTTTCAGGGTTTTAGTGCTGTGAATTTATACCATTGTCATGGCAACTCTTTTTTATAATTAATTTTTTTCATTGTACATACCAACTCCATTTCCTCCCTCCCTTTCTCCTGTCCATACTTCCTGCCCCTCATCTGCTCCTCAGAATGTAAGGCCTCCTTTTGGGAATCAGCAAAGTCTGGCATACTAAGTTGAGACAGGCCTAAGCCCCTCCCTCATGTTTCAAGGCTGAACAAGTTATCCCATCATAGGGAATGAGCTCCAAAAAGCTAATTCATGCACATAGGAAAAGTCCTGGTCCCACTGCCAGCCCACTGACACCAGATTAAGCCACATAACTGCCACCCACATTCAAAGGGCCTAATTTGGTTCCATGCAGGTTCAGCAGCTGTCAGTCTAGAGTTTGTGAGCTCTCACTAGTTCAGGTCAGCTGTTTCTGTAGTTTTCTCCATCATGATCTTGAAGCCCCACCCCTTGCTCATATGATCCCTTTTTTCAACTGAACTTCAGGAGCTCAGCCCTGTGCTTAGGTGTGGGTCACTGCATCTGCTTCCATCAGTTACAAGATGTAGGTTCTATAATGACAATTATAGGGGAAGGCTCATTCAGGCACTCTCTCCACTATTGCTATGAGTCTTAGCTGGGGTCATCCTTGTGGACTCCTAGGAATTTCCCTAGCATCAGGTTTCTCCCATAATGACTCCTTCTACCAAGATATCTCTTTCCTTGCACTGTCCCTCCCCCAACTCCCTAATTTTCCCATCCCCCATCCTCTCCCATCTACTCCCTCCTCCCAGTTTGTCCAGGAGATATTAAGTATTTCCCCTTCCTGGGGCCCTCCATGTGTGTCCCTCTTGGGACACCTTTTTACCTAGCTTCTCTGAGGTTGTGAATTATAGCCTGGTTATCCTTTATTTTACATCTAACATCCACTTATGAGTGAGTACATAACATGTTAAGCAGCAGCCTACAGAATGGGAAAAGATCTTCACCAACCCCACATCTCACAGGGGGCTGATTTCCAAAATATAAATAATTCAAGAAATTAGACACAAAAAATACCAAATAATCCAATTTAAAAGTGTGGTTCAGATCTAAACAAAGAATTCTCAACAGAAGAAAATCAAACACCTAAAGATATTTAAGGAATTGCTCAACATCCTTAGTCATTGGAGAAACGCAAATCAAAACAACTTTGAGATACCATCTTACATCTATCAGAATGGCTAGGATCAAAAACACTGATGACAGCTCATGCTAGATAGGATGTGGAGTAAGGGGAACACTCCTCTATTGCTGGTGGGAGTGCAACTTTGTACAGCTACTTTGAAAATTAATATGGCTATTTCTCAGAAAATTGGAAGACTTCCAAAGGATGCACAATCATACCACAAGGACATGATCATGGCCTGGAAACAACCTAGATGCCCCTCAACCAAACAATAAAGAAATGTAGGTACATTTACACAATGAAGTATTACTCAGATGTAAAATAACAATGACATCTTGAAATTTGCTGACAAATGGATATAACTAGAAAAAATCCTAAATTATGATCCATTTCTTGATCAGGATCTCCTACACTGTACCACAGGCTCAGAGGACATTCAACAAACAACAAGTAAACAAATACAACTTTATGCCTGTAGTAGTTTGAATGAGAATGGCCCCCAAAGTCCATACTTGAATGTTTGGTTTCCAGTTGGTGGACTATTTGGATTGGAAAGTATGTCTGTATTGGAGGTGTGTCACTGGAGCTTTGAGATTTCAAAAATCCATGCCAGCCCCCCTCCCTCCCTTTCCCTCTCTTTCTCTCCCTTTCTCTGCCTCCTTCCCTTCCTTCCACCCCATCTCTGTCTGCAACTTGTGGCTCATAGGAGCTCTTAGCTACTTCTTGAGCACCGTGCCTGTCTGCCCACCACTGCACTCCCTGCCATGATGATCATGGACTTGCTCACTGAAACTGTACACAAGCTCCCGGTTAAACGCTTTCTTCTGTAAGTTGCCTTGGTCTTGGTCCCTTTGAAGAAATAGAACAGAAACCAGGAAAACACCTAATCTGCTACCACTAATGAAGTCTGATAAGTTTTACTCTACCTCAAGTGTTCATCATACTTACTAAAGGTGTTCCTTCTTCAAACTAAAACTAACAGCTGAACATCACACCGAGGAGAGGGACTGACCACCTGCTTCAGCTCTGCTGAAGTATCAGGACATGGTGGCTCTCAGTGATGCTGTCCTCTGTAAGACAATCCCAAACCATGAAACTGGTGCATCATGAACTCTCAGAATATAAGCCTTGTCCACTCAAACTTACCTCCTTCATCCTATCCACTCCTACTGTTCTCTTATCTTTTATGGACCCTTATCTGCCACTGAATTTTTTTCATTTACTATCCACATCCACTGCCTTTTTACCCTTCAATGGAAATCCTATCAATGTGGAGGCTAGCCTGACTGTGGGATCCTATGTCTTGGTGCAGTAGAGTGCAATACAGGGCACCTGCCACATGAATGAATGAGCAAACAAATGAACAAAGACGTGAATAAGATGAATCTTCATCTCCCAACTATGCTGTCATTGTGGACAGATCCTAGTTACTATCATGACTTTGAAATTCCCAGGGTTTGTCATCTTGCTAAGATCTAAAACCACCTAAAAAGAAAAATTCTATGTATACCTCTAATGGTTTATCTAGGTTATATCTAGGCTTGCATGTGGGAGATTAACTAGATTCATGAATGTGCAAAGACCGATCTTGCTTTTGAGTGGACTCATTCCCTGGGCAAGGGATCCTGCATTGTATCAAATGGATAAAGCAAACCAAGACTATATCCATTCATTATTCTCTTGTTCTGAGTAGGGGGGTAATATGACCAGTCGCTTTGACTTTCTGCTCCCTTGACTTCCTCATTGCGATGGACTTGACCCTTGAACTATGTGTCAGAATAAACCCTTTTATCTGAAGTTAATTTTTTTTTTCAGAAAATTTTATCACAGGAAGAAGAAGGAGAAGGAGGAGGAGGAGAAAAAGCTAAGACACTAGCCCATGTGATAACAACACACTCGCCTTGGTGGTCACAGATACTTGCCTTTCAGCAACAGAGAAATATAAGTGCTAATGGCTCAATAGGAAAAAAAAACTGCACCAGATTCTAGGTATGTGGGTGTGCAACACTCGCATCAGGGGAAAGTTAAGAATTGTGATGAAATTCTTAGGAAGGAAATGTGGTCTGAGCATTCTAGTGCTATGCAGACCATCTACAGAACATAGAATATGATGGAAGAAAAGGTATATGCACACAATCTAGATGGGGACAGAAGCTCTTTGGTCCCTATGACACTGAGTAATAAGCTGAGCAACCTTGTATCCTGTGCTTTGCTGTCCTCATTGAACTACCATTTCAAGGATGGAACCACAGGATAGTCAGTTGGGTACTGTCATATGGCTAAAAACATCTGCCAAAAGAGCATGGGAACATCTGTGTATTTGGAGGCGCCTCCTGACAAAACAGATGGAGATTTTAGGGGTTGTCTTGTCTTTCTTCTCCCAAATGAGTCATCACACATTCCATTCTGTGCAGTTTGAGAAAAGGCAGGTGTAAGTGAGGAAGGGGGACCTAGGATGCTCGGTTTGTTACAATGTGGGAAAAACTGCTTTCAATCAAGATGCACTGGAATTTCTCTTCAATGGATGAACAGAAAATTCTAATGAATAAGATATGGTGTCATCCTTAGCTGTCAACTTGACATAGCCAGAGTGGCCTAATAAGACCATTTCAACTAAAGGACTGCCTATCATATTGGCCTGTAGACAAGTCTGAGAAGGTTGACTTGACTGCTCATTGCCACAAAAGGGCACAGCCCACTATGCATGTGCCATTATCCAAGCAGGTGGTGTTGAGGTGTATAAGAAACCTAGCCAAGCATGGGTCTGTAAGCAGTGTCTCTTGGTTTCTGGTTCAGGTCTCTGCTTGAGTTCCTGCCCTTATTTCTCTTGATGATGATTAGCTGTAACCTGTAAGCTAAATCAATCCCTTTTTTCTCCTAAGTCATTTTTGGTCAGACTGTTTTATCACAGCGATAGAAAGGAAACAAGAATACCAGTGTGCTCTCAAACCTCAGCCATGTGTACTACCCTTAGTCCCCAACACCTAAAGTACCCCGGGAGACCTAGGGCAACCACCTGAAGTACCCTGCCTGAGGACAGGCTTTCCATACCTAAAGAATATTGTCTTGACCTTGAAGGAGTGGCTACAAAAGGTTAGAACAACTCTTGGGAAAAAAATCAATGTCTAATTTAAAGAATAACTAATCTTTTAAATTTATTTTTATTTTATGTCTATGGGTATTTTGTATGCATATATGTATGTGCACCACATGTATACAATATACCAGGAAGACAGAACAGGATTTTACTTGGATCTACTGAGACTGGAGCTACAGATAGTTGTAAGCTACCAAGTGGGTGCTGGGTTTTGAACCCAGGTCTTCTGGGAGAGCAGCCAGTGCTCTTAACTACTAAACCATCTCTGGCCCAAGAATAACTAATTTTTACACAGCCGTAGGAACCAAGTTTCCAAAGCCATCGTGAGTGGTCTTCTTAGGAATGTAATGATGCTGGCTGATGACAAGCTCATTACACTCAATCACTCTCTGTTGTATCATTGCAATTGAACCTGACCTTCTCCAGCTTCCAAGGAGATGGAGAGAAACCAGGCAGAAAGCTCAGTTACTTGAGAATCACAGTTGCCTCGCCCTTCACTGCCACTCCATCAAGTTTCTCTAGAGGACCACTAATGCATCCTTTCATTGCTTTTTTGATCCATCCTGGAAGCTCTCTGAAGCCTTCACAGTTTGCCTAAGGATGGTGGCCAAAACAGAATGTGACATTCCAGTGATGACTAACGCCAAAACTGGAGGAAGAAAAAAAATCACTCTCAGCTCCTTCATACCTACCAGAAAAGGAACAAGTGACTGACTCACTATAGGTCAGCTTCTTGGGGTCTCCCAAAGGGAAAACCACAGATGTGGAGGCAATCCACCCTACAGATCAAGCAGGAGGCAACACGCAGAAAGACTATGCAGTGGGCTGTCAGAAGGGCTGGGACCCAGCTTCCCAAGTTTTCAGGGTCTCAATCTCTTTGTCTCTAAAATGGAAATGACATGTCTGACTTGTCTACACCAGGATTCTAGGAGGTTCAAATAACAAAGACTTTTTCACAGAATGAGAATATCCTCTCATCTCCTCGCCATGGTCTGCAAGGCTAGCTAGGCCTGATCTGGCCTTTCAGCTGTTTTGCCTTCTTGCTCTTCTCCATCAATCTAAGGCTGTTCTCCTTTGGGGGTTTTACATAAACACCTATTCTCCCTGTCTGCAATTCTCACCCCCACGTCCAGTATGGCTCCTTTGAATTTCAGGTCTCTGATTTAAAAAAAAAAAAAAAAATGTTTTCTTACTCTGCACCTAGAATAATCCCACACCATACCAGAGAGGATTCTGGGAGCAGAAGAGGAGTGAGCTTCACCACCCAGTTAACATACCAGTGAAAAACTTAGAATTTGACGCTGCAGAGATGAAGGTGCCATTGTCCTCCAATCAGAGGAGCAGGAACAGGTCCAGTTGGGCTAGATTGGTGACAGCCAACAATTGTATGGTGCTTTCGAGTTTATGTCATTCCACAAAATGTGTGTGAATGCCTCCAGTTTGCAAGGATTTGCAGCAGAGACAGAAAGTTCCACCTCTTGCTGTGTTTGGTGACACTGGATAAACTGTCACATGGTGACAAGTATCTTTCTTCCATCCCTCTCATCCCCTTGCTCTATTTTATTCATTTAATTTCCATGACCTCAGTTGTTCCTATATGAATAGTGGCTGTCATAAAAATGAGGTTCAATTTTCATGGCCATACTCAATATTTTAAAATTTTAAGTTTCTCTTGCCCGGCTGGGTATAGCACACACCTGCAATCCCAGTACCTGGGAGACAGAAGTGGGAGGGTAGATGCAAATTTGAGGCCAGCCTGGTCTACATAGTGAATTCCAGGATAGCAGGGAAGTCCAGATTGTAAGATCTTAACCCTGACTTATTTGTTTATGTCTGCTTTGGTTTTAATTGTGTTTGCTTGTTTAGCATCAAATCATCACACTGAGAAGGAACCCTAAGGGTTACAAGAGCTTACTTTCTTCTCTTAAGGATTTTCTCTGCATAGGAGAGGGGTTGTCATCATCATCTCCTCTCGTGTTATAACTTCCTAGTCACGTCTCCTTGCCCACTACTCCTTAGGATTCCCCTCTGAAGGGTCTACACATGCCCAGAACAACACCTACAAAACCCCATCCTGTTCAGTGCAGTAAAGGGCCCAACAGGAAGTTCAAAAAGGGAGATGATGGAGAGAAGAGAAACCACCTTGGAGTCTTGCCAGGGAAACAAAGTAAATCTCACTACATGGATTTTGGGTAAGAAAAGAGATCATGAGGCATGTATTAAGCAAAAGGAAGGGAAATCATGAGGTAGAAGGTCCAGAAGCAGAAACATGTTCACCAGGGGAGGGATGATAGAAAGAAGGGCAACCAAAGTAAGGGAACCAGGTCACAAATAGCTCCAAATGTCAAGGTGATGAATTTGGGCTAAGACGAATTTGCTTTCTAAATATTTATTTTCATGCCTATAGATCATGCCTATGGTACTGTTCTTGGCTTTGATCAGAGAAAGTACGTTTCCTTCTTTGCCTGGTGAAGATTTATTTATTTATTTGTGTGTGTGTGTGTGTGTGTGTGTGTGTGTGTGTGTGTGCGCGTGCGCACTTTGCCCCCATGTATTATGCCTGAGTACACACGTACACAATGTCTGCACAGCCTACAAAAGGGCTTGGAACAGGAATTGCAGACAGTTGTTGCTGTCATATATTTTCAGGGAGCTGAACTTGAGTCTTCCATAAGAGCAAGAGTGTTCCTAACCACTGAGCCCTCTCTCCACTCTGACAAGGCTCTTGTGGTGGGCAAAGGTAATGCAGAGACCCAGAACTAGAGGTGAGAGAAAGTGACTGTTGAGTGTTCAGCCATAAATGGGACATCTGCATCACCATCTCCAAAGCTCAGAGATAGCACGGGAAAGGAAGCAGGAAGAACACAAGAGCAAGAGGAAGGGGAGGAGTGCTGTGGAATAGTCTTCCAGGTGTTGGAAGACACAGCTGTTGCACTCTTGAACTCCCAGCAACTGTGGTTACTTTGTAAGCCTTGCACAAGACTGGGCCCATCAATTTCCTGTCATGGAGGGATAGGGCCTCAAGAGGTAAGGAGCCTCAAATGGCCTCACTTCTTCCTGAGGATTTGTAGGCAGTTAACAATTGATGAGGGAGGGGGGAGATACCTGTGCTCATGTAAACAACCCCCCACCCATCTCATGTGAGCAACTCATTGGCACACACACGTACACACACATACATACAAATACATATGCACGCACACACACACACACACACACACACAGACACACACACACACCATAAAAGTAGAAGCTGCAGGAGTTGGGAAGAAGAAGGGGATCAAAGGGAGTAAGGGGGTACAAGAGAGGGTAATGGAGGTGAATATAATCACAATATATAATATACATGTGTAAAACACCATCATAAAACCATCATGTGTAATTAATACACAGCAATGAAAGCATTTTTTAAAAGAATTTGAACTGAGATTTTGAGATTTTAGTGCCTCATATGCTTAGGATTGTAAAAACCTACAGATTGGTCTAATCTTAACTCTGCCCAAAAGCAAAATAAAAGGTCATGTGAGCGTGAGGCTCATATGACAGCCACGCCTCTCTGTTCAACTGTGTTCTATTTCACATGCCACCAGTCACCAAACTCAACACTGTAACCTCTCCTTGTTCATTCATGACACTGGAAGATTGCAACAGACACCATGAGATATGCACAGGACAAACTCCAAAGCGCTGGTGGATATTCCCTTCTTTGGTACCCAGATTCCCTAGCTTTGGATGATGCCACCAAGGAACATGGCTTAAGTGCACAGAAGTAAAGCCTTGGGAGAAAATCTGGAAATCTGCTTTTACAGAACAAAAACTCAGAAATGGTAAGAGCTCCTTTGCGGTGCTCTCTGTATGATGGTGTGGAGGCTGAAACAAAAGCAGAGGTAGAGCTGTGATGCCTGTAATCAAGACCTTCCCACACAGTAAGTGTGTCAGTTAACAGCCGCGCCGAGGCCTCTCACTCCACTCATGTGACTTTCTGATGATCCAATCTCCATGTGGGAGAAAAAGGAGCAACTGCAGGACAGTGACACCCTGGAGAGTGTGTATCCAGACCTCTCACTCTGTTCCCTCATCTATTTTACTTTAGGTTCACACAGAAATGTGTTTATTGCCAGCTTGGGCTTCTGACACCCTGGAACTAGACGTTTTCATGGCATCAAGTGCAAAGTTTATTATATAAAGTTACAATGTCAGAAATCACAATAAGCAAATTAAACACAAGGGCAATATTTGCTTTGGGGTTGTTCTGTTTTGTTTTAGACTAGCAAAAGCTAGACCTCCAATAGAAACATCCTGTTTCTTTTAAGTGCCGGTAATTATTTCTGTTTGTTCCATAGATCTAAAGCTCTTTACAGAACAAACTGAGTTAAGGGCTCATGAGCCCAGGGAAGTTTACAGCATCCCCAGTGATGCTTATAACTTCACCTCTTCGAAGTAAATTACTCAAAATCGTGTTGTTTTTCCTTCCCTCTGTTCCTAGAAAGAAACCAGCATAGAGTGTTAGGCGTATTGTCTGTCCCTATTCAGAGCACAAAGGCAACACCTGCTCACTCCAAACAGACTCAAGATGAATGTGGGGCAAGAACTGCAACCAGAAGGGACCTTACTGCAGCATACACAGTAGGTGACACTGTAGCCCAACTGTTACTTCATTTCCTCCAACAAAAGCTTCTGGGGGTTCACACTTCAATGGAACGCTGTGACAATGGTGGGGAGAACTCTCATTCCAGCTCGAATAAGCCACACACAGACCTTAAATCAAACATGCAAAATGGACCCTGACACTGAGCCAGAGTTCTTACATAGCCTTCCACTTGGGAAAAAAAAAAAAAAAAAAAAAAAAACGGGGCCTGTGAGTGAAAGCATCTCTTGTAATTCCTGGAATCAAGGCAGGGTAAAATAAGTAGGTGATCAGTTCTGCTGAGCTCTGAGGGCTGGTACTGAGGATGGAAACACCCTACAGTGAACACGTGTGCAGCTCATGAAGGTTTGCAGCTGAACAGGAACTGCCAGTGAGAGGCAGAGCACAGTGGCTAAGTGCATGGCCTTCAGCCAGACTGCCTGGAGCTGAACCCAGGCCTACCAGCCCCACTGGAGGGAATTGGGGTGGGGGAAGCCACATACTCTCTCAGACATCAGTCTTCTGAGTTATTCAACAAGGAATAATAAGGATATACCTCCTCCTGGGATTGTTCTAGAACCAAATGAATCTGTGTATTTGAGGAACCTGGAACTTTTTAAGAGTGAGTATGTGTATCTTGGTCAAGTTAACATGTAATTCTGCATGGTCTGCCCAAAGGAGGAAAGGTTAGTTGTGAAATATGCAAGAGAGATAGCTGATTAAGCTGCATCCAAATTGCACATCTATGACTGAGTCACTCATCCACTCTATTAAGGAAAAGCACTTCAGGATGGCAATGATCTCATGGAATGGGGCACCCAGGAAAAGACAGGAGGATACAATTAACCATGGGAACAATAAGCATGGTTACTGAGCCACAGGCATGGGTTCAAATTCCATTTATGAGGCACGAAAGAAATGACTGAAGCCAAGCTTTCTTCAATGGTAGCAATGAGCTGACCTTCGTGGGGATATGCCGCTGGTAAGGATGACACAAATCAAAAGGGAATGATGTAATAGGAATCCTAAAGCATGCTATTGCTATGGTTTAGACAAGTGTCCCCAAAAGGTCCATCTGTTAAAGGCTTGGTGGCCAGCCCACGACACTGTTGGGAGATAACAGCACCTTTAAGCAAGAAGGCACTTTAAGATCTTCCACTCATCTGGGAGCATGTCCTGGAGTAAGTATTGGGACCCAAGCTTCCCTTCTTCCCCTCTTTGCTCCAGATCAGCCAGGAGGTGAACAGCCAGCTCTACTTACTACTCCTGGCCCAAAGAAGATAGAGTCAATGACCACGGGCTGAGTCCCTATAATTCTCAGCCATGCACCTTTCCTCCTCATAAGTTAATTGTCACAGGTATTTAGACATAGCACTAGAAAGCTGGGTAACAATTGTATACTGCAAGTACAATATCTGAGGTGCTCCAGCAGGGCTCGAGGCACAGAGTGGAGAGTCACTAGTACTGAGTTTCCTACTATTATTACAAAAGTTATGTGTTGCTATAGATTTGAAGTCTCAGAAGGTAAGAGAAAGCCTTCCTCTTTACTTGGATTTTCTCATTCATTTATTCACAAATACTGTGGTAGGTGTTGGTGGCACTGTGGTAAAGGAAGACACATTTGTTCTCATTCCTGTTACTCTATGAATCATACCCAGGACATGTATGTTGAATTGGGAAGGACTCCAAAAAGACAGCTAAAGGGAGAATCTATAAGGAGACCTGACTTAACAAATGGGCTTACTATTGCAAATATTATCTGGCCCCATCCTGACAACCTGGTATCGCGACAGACAAGAGCATGTCCACTTCTCCAGGTGAGCATCCTAAGAGCTTCTGGATGGTTCTTGGCCACAATGTTAGGAAGAGCCCAGCCAAGCCTTGAACACAGAATTTCTGACTGCCACACTGGCTCATCCCTCCCCACCTAGACATGCCATTGAGGACACCCTGCACTATTTCATTTCCCTTGCACTGCATCCATCTCTGAGTAACTGTATCCTCTGAGAAACCATGAGATCATGAGAATAGCTTTACACACACACACAAACACACAGAGAGAGAGAGGGGGGGAGGGAGGGAGAGAGATGCTTTCATTCTCCACAAAATATAACAATCAGAACCATATGAGATAGTTGGTAAAGACCTATCATGCAAGAATAAGACCTGAATTTTATCCGCAGAACCCACATAAAAGAATCTGGCACAGTGGCATGCCATGATTTCCCAGAGCTAAGGAAGTGGAGACAGGCAAACTGGTGGGGCTTGCTGGCCAGCCAGTCTAGCTGAATCATCAAGTTCTAGGTTAGTAAGAGACCCTATCCCCTATCAGGAAAGAAAACAACACAAACAAACACCACCACCACCACCACCACCAACAACAACAACAACAACAAACCAACAAACCAACCAAACAAACAAAAAACCAAAACCATGGTTAATGGCATCTTGTAGAACAGTATCTCAGGCTATGCTCTGACCTCCAGATACAAGTTCATAGGCACACATGCACCACTACACACAATGATAAGTGACCACACACATGCACAAACAATCTGAACTGTGTACAAATACCAAGGAGAGATGGGTCACAATGATTCCAAAACCTATCTGGATTCTTTCTGTTCTTTGTGATCAAGAGGAGAACACATTGAACATTAAAGGACTTCAGGAACAGAACATTTTGTCCCTGAAAGAAAAAAAAAATCCCTCTGGTCAGTCAGGTGCACTCCCCTCTCTCTGTAGTAGATCCTGCAGGGTGCACATGGATGTTGAGGAATCTCTGCAGGGAAACAATTACTTCTCAGAGGGAGAAGAAATTCTGAGGTCTGTCCTTACAAACTCCAATCAAAGACATTGTTGCCGCATAGAAACATAGACAGGAAGTGCTCCATTGTGAGCCCGAAGGGACTGTCGTTTCCCTTCAATTTCCACCAGACTTTAAAAGCCCAGTGCCATCTCTCAACATTCACTATTGAAAAAGGTACCAGGGTGTTTATACTGCTTAAAAGAAATCAACAAGCCTGGCCTCCCGGGAGCCCTGTCTTCTCAGCTGGAAAATGGAAAGAATTCAAATACTTGGTTGGAGTGTGAAGTACAATAAGGTTTTGATAAATTAATCCGACTGTCCCTTTAATATGAAAAGCATACATATCTTTGATTGCCTGATCTCACATATGAGAATCTTTGTATACATAAAAGAAGCCAGCATGAAAGAACACATGGAAAAGGATATGTGTCTGAATATTAGATTTAGAGGTAACAGCAAATAAGCATACCTGACATTCTATCAGCAGGGGACAGGTGATTAATTATAACAACTCATGTCACAGTATAGTATGAAGTTATCATTTGAAAGAATGAGTTGGAAGCAGAAAAGACAAAGAGAATAGAATAACTATTATCAAGATAGTGAAGGAGTTGGAGATGAGGTGTATTGGTAGGGTACTTGTCTAGAAAGCACAAGGCCCTCAGTTTGGGCTTCAGCACCATGGGCAGTGGGTGCAGGGGGAGATAGATAAATGAAATTGAAAATGGAAAAGTGAATGAATAGGATTTAACTAGTTTAAAAACCACAAAAATCTAAGATTCGGATCAAAGGGCAAATAAGAATGAGGCTTCTTTGCCTCCTAGAGGCCAAAGAGGCCTGGGAACTAAAGGCAGTGGGTACCTCTAAAGTCTGGGCAAGGTCAGAGGACCAGATCAGTATTTACAAAGACAAGATGGATTTTCAAGTCTCCTACTAAAGCCAGCCTAAGGAAGAGCCAGAGGTTGCTCTTTAGAGAGATGAAATTGGCAGGCTCAGACATAATTGGGGAGAGGTAAAACCACTTCAGGGAAGACAAGTAACTGAACAAAAGTCCCTCTGTAGCTCAGGCTCCATCCCCAGCAAACATGCACACACCAATGTTTACAACAGCTTAACTAATAACTGCTCAAGCCTTGATCCAGCCAGGATGCCCTCCAGTAGGTAAACAAATGATGGCATATTCACTGGGAAAGGATTAAACAGTAAGAAGAAGTGAGCTACCCACAAAAACACACAGGGAAGTTAAGTGCACAATACTCAGGGAAAGAAAGCCCATGTACTGCATGATGCCAACTATGAGACCAGAGACAACAAAGGAAAGATCGAAGGATGGAGACAGAAAGGCAAACTGGAAAAACAGGCAGAGAACAGGGGGCTATTAGAATGGTGAAACCACTCTGTGGGGTGCAGTAGACGTGGATCCATATCACTGTGCATTAGTGAAAAACCACAGAATGGAGGATACCAAAAGTGAACCCCAATGTGAACTATGGTCTGTACTTAAGAACAGTCTCTCACACAAGTAGCACTTCCATACAAGATATCACTAACAGAAGAAACTGGGGTGAGACTACATGGGAACTCAACACACTCTCCACACAACTATTTTATAACCTAAAATTGCTTTAAAAACCATAGTAAGCTAAAGCATGTATGTGCGTGTGCACGCGCATGGCACACACACATGTAGACACACAGAATGAGCCATGAATACCCATATACTCTAGTAAGTAAAATGAAAAGACTGTCAGTACCAAGCAGTCCTGAGCAACTAAAATTCTCTACCATTATTACTAGAGGAAATAAAAATGGAAAACAGACAGCTGCCAAGTTGTCTGGCCATTCTACTCCTAGATAGTGACTGAGAGAGATGAAAGTCTTTGTCCTCAAAAAGACTCAAATACAAATATTCATGAAAGTATTAACAGCTTTAAAAATGGCAATATTTCAACTATCCATTCCTAGGAGTGTGTACAAGCCATTTGTGATGTGTTTCTGAGATGGAATACTCATGCACACTGAGGAATTACCACAGTAGCAAGAAGATGCTCAAAATCATGCTGAGAACACAGCACCAAAAAAAGAGCACGCTCTGCATGGTTCATGCACATGCAGTTCTATAATAGGCAAAAATTGACCTGCAGTGACAAGTGACAAAAGTCGGATCTGTTGCCAAGACAGACAATAATGCAGTAATGCAGTAATGAGGTTTTTTTTTTTTTTTTTTTTTTTTTTTTTGTTTTTTTTTTTGGTTTTGATTTGTTTGTTTTTTCTGTTTTTAAAGCTCAGGATGATTTTATAAGCATTTGAGATAAAAACCAGGCAAGATGTAAACCTCAGCAGCTGATGAGAGATGAAGACAAAGAGAGAGCCATGCCCTTTGTAAGCAGCCACGTGCTAGAAAGGGAAGAGAGCTCCAAAGAAAGTGCAAATGCCCAGAGTGTCCAGGGAAAGAATGCCTAGGCTTTGGCTAACACATGGAAGGGAGAGACAAGAGAGAAGAAATATAAAGACCAGAAGGCGGAATATAGGACTACGCGAAGGGAGATTTGTAAGCCACCCTCCAACTTCCTGCTTTGGGCTTGTCATCACTACAGCAAAGACTGTCACCCCTTACAGAGACATGGTGCTTGTTCACAAGCTCTTGGAGTTCCATATCAGCTCTCCCCTGCCTTTCCAAAGAGATTTGAGGGACATCTGCCTCTACTCCTGAAAACTTTCCCTTCTTTAGTTTGACAAAGACTTCTCTTTCCTGGCCAACTGAACTCCAACTTGATTCACAGTTGAATGCTCCAATGTAACCCTCTCTGTCCTGTCCCTTCAGGGGTTTCCATAGAGGTAGATTATGCACAAAGACCTAGGGGGTTCTGCCCAGATGACCACCTCTACTTCCAATCAATAGATGTATTTTTTTTTCTATTTCCCCTGCTAAGTCCATCTAAAATCCTGAATGTCATTTATAAAACAAACATAAGAATATACTAGAAAGGTAGAAGGGACAGATGGGGAGCTTAGGAGCCAGAGGAAACCCTGGGTTTTCTTCTTGCCTTGTATATACCATTGGGGACGCTCAGAAAGTCTCACATTGAATTCTGGCAGGTAGTGCAGTGGATACAGTACTTGCCTTGTGTGCATGAAGCCTCAGGTTTGACTCCTAGCACTTCATAAACTGTGACTAACATGTGTATGCCTGTTATACTTGCATTTGAGAGGTGAAAGCAAGAGGATCAGTAGTAGTTCAAGGCCACTTCAGCTACACAGTGAGCTGGTGGCCAGTCTGGGCTTCATGAGATCCTGTGTCAAAAACTAAATAAAAACAAACCAAACAATCTGCGCTCTCTCTTGACAATGCACCAAAGAAAGGTAGCCTAGCAATAGGAATTCTCAAGCAATGGGTAAAGCTCTCTAAAACAAAACTGGGGCTCACTGTCAGCCACTTCAACAATGCTCAAGAAGAACCCAGACCTCTGTCCCATATTGCTGCCCGAAGGTGGCCCAATACCTGCATCAAGGCAGTTCCAAAGAGACAGGAAGCTGAGGTTTTCATTTCTGGCAGACAAAAACAAGACCTAGTCCTGACCCCACTCCCCTAGTGTCAACAGAGGCCATTCATGACCTCACACCTCCACTACTACTTGGTAGTAGAGAACAGCCACCCACCAGACATCCATGGAAGCCGCACATGGAGCCTGCCATGACAAGATGTGCCTACCTTTCTTCTCTTGAAAAGAATTTACAAAAATCCAAGATTTCAACGTGACTCAGTCTTGTTAGATAATGTGAAAAATATCTAGGAATCTATACACATATTTCTATAATAAGTAAGTTCAGCAAAGTCACAATAAGAAATAATTGGAAAACTCACTTGTATCCCTTTGTACTGACAACTGGACACCAAATTATATTACCATTTACAATGAAATATACACATATTAACAAAACATATATAGGACTCCTATAATGAAAAAAGGAGTACAAAACAATGATACAAAATATTAGAAAGACAAAAAATAAATGAACATACTGTGTTCATGAATTCATGCTAATTCATTTGTATACAGACTCAACACAGATGGTCAAAGCCACTTTATACATGGTTCACTTATATCATGGGTCTCTTCTTCACAACAGAATGGGATGAGCCTCTGGTGTACACAGCCTGGATCCATATCCAAACAATGTTGGGGGGAAAAATTACCCCAAAGGTGATATGTTTCTTTTTATATAACTTTCTTGAAGTGGCAGCTACAGAAATAGGAAGTTAGTGAGGGAACAGAAGGGAATGAGTTCATTGCAAAAGAGCAGCACAAAGGAATTCTGGGAAGACTCCGTCTTAATTAGGGGTTCACTGTCAGTATCCTGGTGCAATGCATGTTATAGTATAGTTTTCATTTTTCTTTGTGGTATGTGTGTTGTTCATGTTTGTGTGCACATGTGTGTAGGAGCAAGCCCATGTGTATGCAGAGACCAGAGATATTATTACTCAACTATTCTCTGCCTCCCTTTTGTTTGTTTGTTTTGTTGTTGTTTGAGACATGACTCTCACTAATTTAATTAGACTGGCTGGCCAGTGAGCCTTGTGTGTCTGCCTGTCTCCATCTCCCCAGCACTGGAACTACAGGTGTGTGCCACTGTGTCCAGCTTTTTACACGAGTGCTTGGGATCTGAACTCAAATTCTTGGGCTTGTGTGGCAGACACTTTACCACTGAGCCATGTCCCCAGGCCTGGAGTATGGTTTTTCAAATATTTTCCAGGAGGAGAAACTCAATAAATGAGTTCACGGAGTGTCTCCACATTATATACTAAAATTCCATGTGAATCTACAATAATCTGGAAATGCAATGTTTAATTAAAAAAAATCTGAACTAGTGTGGAGATTACCAAAATATTTGCTCTCTTATCTATTACTAGTGTGTTTTTTTGTTTTTGTTTGTTTTGGGGAGGTGTGAAGTATAGATATAGTAATACCACCAGCCTCATGAGATGACCATGAGCTTCAACAGTCACTGGACATAAAGTTCCTAAGCAGAGCTTATCAAATGCTACTCAAAATATCTTAGCCTCTCTTATTTCAGTCAACAATTCAAACACCTTTGCTGAATGCTTCATATATGACAAGACTCAAAAGCTCCTTTTAAGATAAAACATCTCATCTTGGGAGGGAATGCAGTACTGCGAGGAAAGATGACCTGGGTTTAAAGTTCAGTGCTTCTAGCGTCCTTACTGTTTATCTTCACACAACTCACTTAGCCACTCTCAACTACCTTTTCCTCAGTAGTAATTGAATTTGTGTTACCCACTCATGGGATTATACTATCCTTTGGATATATGTCCCATAAGGATCCATAGTCCCCAGAGTGTCACTAATAGAAGGGGATGGAACTTTTAGATATGGGGCCCATAGGGAGGTCATTAGGCTGTAGATTTTATGTTCTCAAAGGGGAGTATACTTCCATAGAGATATACTCTCTCTCTCTCTCTCTCTCTCTCTCTCTCTCTCTCTTTCTCTCCTTCCTTCAGGGTCAGTAATTAAGAAGTAAATTGTTATTGCTGTAATGCCTACTTGACAGGAATGAGAACTACTTGGGAGATAGCCTCTGGCATTGCTATGGGGGATTGTCTTGACTGTTAACTGTGGTGAGAAACCAGTGCATAGTTAGTGGCATCATTCTCCCACTGGGATCCTGGACCGGGTTAAATGGGAACAAGATCTGAGCAGCAACATGCACTCACCTCTCTCTGTTTCCTAGTTGTGGATCTCCTATCACCAGCTGTTCTAAGCTCTGCCACCTGGATGTCCTCACCATGATGGACTATATCCTCAACCACAAAATCAACCCTTCCATCCATAAGTGGCTTTTGTCAGAATATTTTATCACAGCAACGAGAAAAGAAGCCAAGCCATTTTCAATTAACTGATAAGCTATGGCTGCAATTGTGCTCACTTGGGTACAACTTTCTTCCTACAGGAGCGTGCCACTTCTGGAGAATAATCTCTCACTGTTTCTGCATGAATGCCTCTAAACACCAAGCATAATGCATAAAGTACACAATAAGCACTCACTAAAAACCCATTCAATCTGACATCGCTTGATGAAACTGAATATTATACACATCTTATCCAGACCCCAGGAAACTCCCCCACACCCCAGGATGGGGAATGAGCAGGTGTGTCACCAAGATACCTTCTGTAGAGACTAGAGTACAGGCAGCTGAGAATCTTTAGCGCTGAGGAGCTGAAGGGACAAATGGGCTTGGAGCGGCTAGAAACAATGAACCAGAATGAAACAGAATAGCATAGCCAGATGTTCACAACAGTGTGAACAGAAGATGAGAGAAACACAATAGGCTCTGCACAACAGCATTACATCGACTTAAACTGTGAATGCAGAGCTAACATGACCATACTGAGCATCTCTAAGAGGCAGAAGAGGGGCGGGGAGGGCTCAGTAGTGGAGCTCTTGCCTAGCATGTGTGAAGCTCTGGATTACATCTCCAATACCATAAATTGTAAATATAAAAACAAAAACAATGGATTTTGAATGACAAACACTGCATAAGACAAATACATTTACCTGAATTAAACACTACAACGCAGATGACACTCAGTGGCACTGAGTCTCATGTTTACCCCAAAACCACACACAAAAAAATCCACATATATGGAAACATCACATGACATGCCATAAACATGTAAGAGCAGTTTGAATTTATGTGTTTCAATCTGGGCAAAAGTTAGAATCCTGGCTCTGCTTTCAGAGTGCTCACCTTCCAGAAGAAGCCAGATTGTAGAGGCTAACATGTGCCATTGGATAAATGTCACAGTTTGTGATGACTTAAAGGTATGAATCTGGAAATAGTAGGTCACAGCATTGAGACACGTATGTTCTTTCATTCCTGAGAATGGAAATTAACACTAAAGTGTACATTCCATAGTCTTAAACATTGTTTGTTTGCAAACAGGAAACACTGACTGGGCTTCATGCACTCAGGAAAGTGCTCAACTAACTGAACAATATTCCCAGATCCATAGAACTTTCTGTAAAGCAATAATATATAAAGAAATTACATCAGTTAAAAAAAATCCCAAAGCTGGTGGGGTGCTTCAAACCTGACCCAAAACCTGTAATCTCAACACTTCAGAGACTGGGCCAGGAAGACAGTAACCAGTACAAGGCCAGTTTGCAATACAGGGTGAATCTTAAACCAGTTTACACTACCCTGTCTCAAAATAAAACAAAAGTCCTGTGGGTGTACACACACACACACACACACACACACACCAAAATTGAAAATCATGGGAGGATGACTGTATAAAAAACTGTATGTGTGATTGATTATGACAGGTATCTATCTATATAGAAGAAAAATATCAAGGATGATGGGGTGGGGGGTATTAAGCAGAGGAGAGTCCCAAGCCTACAGCTATCTAAATTATAAATGTGTCACTATAATTCAATAAGCTTTTCATACTCAACTCCAAAACCAATAAGGACAGATACAGGATAAGAAAGTAATTATTCCAAAGTGACAGTAGTCTACCTCTCAGGCCTTGTTGAAGAGACAGAAGCTTTAAGTAGCAATTTTGAGTTCAAAGGAAGTATAGACACAGGGCTCTGATCCAATTATTGATGTTGTATAATAAAATTAACAGTCTGAAAACACATGACTTCATGCTTCATGTTGGAAGAGCCCTGTTGGGACTTCTAGGATGCCATCCATGGAAAAACAGTGAGTTGGTAAATGCTGTTTGATGACTACCCATCTTTCTCATCCTGGTAAAGGAGAGGCACAGAGTCCCATGGAAGGCAGGTTTCTCAGCAACTGAAAAGCCAGGCTGTATTCCCCACAACAGACCTTGGTATGTGGTCCCAGGGTTGGAAAGCAGGCGCAGGTGGAAAGGAGAGTTATAAAATCTATCTCTCCAAGGTGATAAAGAACTCTGGAAGCAGCAATGACCAAGCTCTGGGTCACTTGATTTCTGGTCATATCATTCACAACTATCTAGTACAATGAGTGGCTCATTTCCAGGGCCTTGAAAGCTAAAGGTAACTAATGATTCTAGGGAGGGATAAAATGAAAGTACTATAGTATGTGTAAGGCCTTTGTTAAACCCCTGCACTGGGAAGAAAAGAAGCACTCATAGCCTTGTAGCCTCATAGTATAGTCAGCCTCCAGCCAGAGCTGAGGAGATGGCTCAGCAAGTAAGAGTATTTGGTGCAAACGTATGAAGACCCGAGTTCAAATCCCAGAACCCCTGTAAAAATCCAGGCCCACTACAAACGTGTAACTCCAAGAGAGTGTGGAATGAACACATCAGGACCACCCTACCTTCAAGTTCAGTGAGAGACCCTGACTCAAAGGAATAAGGTGGAGAGTGGCAGAGCAAGGAATCTGATTGTCTCCTCTAGCTTCTACTTACAGGCACCCCTACACACAGGTGCACATACACCACACATTTACACAGAAAGTAAGCGAGGAAGGAGGCAGGGAGCAGGGAGGAAGGGAGAAAGGAAGAAAGGAAGGAAGGAAAAGAACAAGGAAGGAAGGAAGGATTTTTAATATAACTGATGCCAACATGATCAATGGATATTTCTGGTGGGACTGTGGGTATTTTTCCTCACTTTTCTTATTATGTATTTTTCTTTGGGTTCAAGAACAAATATTGCTTCAGTCACCATGAAAGAAAAAATTAGATAAACAGCACCCACTAATCTGTTAGGAATCGTAATAACCATGTTCTGTGGGCACACTAGTAATGCTACTGCAAAGCTTACACATGACTTCAACCACCAATTAGGTGTGTCCTGTGAGGGGTCCCCCCATGTATGAAACTTGGTTATGAAGTGGTCATGGAGAAGGGTTTAGCTGGTTCTTACACTTGAAATCTGGGGACCAAAAAGGAAAGAATTCTGAAAAAAGTCAAGCTGAAATCTTGCCACGCTGTCACACCTACACACATATTGCTTCATGAATGCCTCTTAAGTAGGAGCCATATAATTCAGTTACTTAGAAGGATTCAGGAGGCAGATTCTTCTGATCCCCCTACTCTAGCTACTGAATCTTAAATCTTAGGATTTCTTTCTGTGAAAATAGCAGTTTCTTGAGAGGATTAAATAAGTTAATTCATGAAAAGGGGTTAAAACTATGGCAACACTATAATAACGACAAATATTAGCTACTAGATTATTAACCAAAATAATTCAAGTTTTGTTTTTCAATAAATGTTGAAATGGGCTAGAGAGATGACTCAGTGGTTAAGAGCACTTGCTGCTCTCTCAGAGAACCTGGGTTTGGTACTCCAAACCCACAAGGTCACTTACAACCATCCGTACCTATAGTTCCAGGGGCCAACACCCTCTTCTTACCTGTGTAGACGCTAGGCATGCAAGTGGTACATATACAAACACTCAGGCAAAACACTCATAAACAAATGTTTTTTTCTAATATTGAAACATTATATAATAAATGTATATTTACCTATACTAATTCCTCTAAAAAAAAAATAAAAGCAAAAACAACAACAACAAAACAAAACAAAAAACACTAACTTCATTTGGGGAGTAGAAATTCCTGGGGGGGGGGAGAAACCTAACAAATCTGATTGGCTGATTATAACTTTATGATTATGGAAAATTGGGATGTTGCAGATCCACAGCCAAATTATCTTGGGCTATCTTCAGCCCCAGTGGTAACCCTGTCTGGCTGATCTGGCATCCTTGTAATTATTATACTAAATCTTTTAAGAGTGTTTACTTAGTGAGCTGCTATCTCCCATCATCCCAAAGGCTAAGAATGTCATCAGACAGCATCCAAAACCTAGAGCAGAGAGCCTCTCAGCTCACTGTAACCCACCACCAATGTTCCCACCAGTGTATTCAAAAGTGCCTTGGATTATGCCTTTACTTGTTCTATTACTATAAAAGCTTCCCAACTGTTGTGACATTGAAACATGATATTGGGGATTTTCTTTACTTTGTTTAAAGTAAGACCTACATTTTACACCAACAATTGATTTGTATTTCTTTGTCTACCTTTAACAGTGTCTTACACATGCACATGTACTCATACAGACACACAGAGACACCTACATATAAAAACACATATATTCCCACACACTCATGCACACCTGGACTTCACTTAACTGTAGTTCAAAAGAGGGCCATAGAACTTAAATTATTTCCAGTTAGAAAGAGCATTTGATAGAAGCAATTACTCTGCTGCATCTCTAGTTTTTTGACTAAAATGAAACCTCAACCAAGAGGCAAAATCAATTCTTTTTCTTAAAGCTACTAATGATTCCCCATCACTCTAGAAATGAGTCTTCATTCCTGAGGATAGACCTCCACTTTAAGACCCTACCTAGTGCCTCCTCACTCACCCTCTATTACACAAACTGTTTGTACAGCACAATCACTCTTTTGGGTCCTTTGTCTTTCTACATGGCATTCCTTCTCCATTCCTAAGCGACCTCTTAATCCTGCCGCATGGCCACTACCTCCCGACCTTTAAACCTGTCTTTAACATGACTTTCACTAGGAAGTCAAAGGGATTCACTAGGTGATCCAGAACCCTTTCGTGTGATTTTTAAAAATGAGTCTATTGTAAGTAGGATCCCATATTCTAGTCCAAAACAGAAATAACTTAAAGATAATATTAGTAACAGTTATGTCCTCAGCTTCTGGTTAGGGCAAGCAAAGTGCCCTTCAATCTTACCATGGTTCTAATGGACTGGCACTTTATTTTCTTTTTATTCTTTTTGTAAAATAATCAAGGCACAACCAGTTGGTTCAGGGAGTAATTGCTATCAAAGCTAAGTTGCAAATACCAACAGGAGAAAATGCTCTCTTGGCCCCAACAACTACACAATAAAAGTGAAGAAATGGGTCCCAGGTTTCAAAGCAAAACAAGCCATATGGTTTTCAAATTCATCTCACATAGTTCTGTGATGAGAATGCAATCAGAGTTTTCAATATTTTTAAAATGGCTTTTCATAGTCTGAGATGCCTGGGATGACTATGCACCGGCTGACCATTTTCAGTGGTTATGCATTACCCTTAGATGCCAGTTTAGAAGGTAGAAATTCTGGATATGAATTCCAAAAACTTGTTGGTTTTGCTTACTTATACAAAAGTTTCCTGGAGCCTTGAAGACTATTAGAGCAGAAGCCTTAGCTCAGTACCCAGTGAGATCCATTAAATTGTAGGGTGAAGTAGGTTTCGGTTTCCTGCTTCACTTACCCTCTCAGACCCGCCAGTGATGAAGAGATAAGGGCATTATCCCCACATCAGGTAGTCCAGTCTAGGGACAGAGAATGGCCACTTCTCCTATTTATACCCCTAAGATGGTGTTCAAAACCAGGTCTCTGAAATTGAGGAGGGGTTATGGTAAGAAAAAAATTTAAATTAGCCAGTTTAATTAAGTGGACTCAGTTTAATTGACTTCGATTTTTTCTTTTCAGGAATGTCAAAAGCATCCCAATCAGAAGCCAGCTGAACACATTCCCGCTTGTCCATCAGTCCTGCTCAGGGTATTGACTCTGGCTGTCTGGTATGCTGCATGTCAGCGTCTAGATCCACTGCAAACACTCTTCTGTGGATTCAGTGGGAGGGGCACTTTGATGTCATCATGGCCTAATATGTCTGTCCTGGAGACTCTAATCTGTGGATGTCTCAGCTGCCCCCAGAGCCGCAGTGTCTTGGGTCACCAGAAGGCAGGTGACAGCGGGCCTGTCATGTTCACATGACTGTGAACACTTTTCAGCACTGCCACCTTGGCCTGCAGTCTTTGCCATGGTTCTGGCTTGAGGAAGGGCAGGCACTTCCTCCCTCACCCTCTTGGTGAAAAAGATTTGAAATATAATTGCTTGTTTTTCATACAACAACACCAGCAACAAAAGTTTCTAAAGACTTTCATGTTGCCACAAAACTCGCAGCATGATTTTATGTCTCTGGGTGTTTTGGTAAAGAGTACAGCTTCGGGGCTCATAATACAGGTGGCACCATTTGTGGGCAAAGCAAAGGACCAGCCTGTGCACCAAAGGCAGAAATGTGCTACTTCCAGACCCTCACAGGCAGATGCCCTTCCTGTCTGCAAACATCTCCCTCCTCCATCGGATGAGCTGGCAGAAACCCAGCAGCCCTTTCCTGCAGATCCAGAACATTCCCCTGTACCACCAGGCCACCATCAAATCTACAGCATTCAAAGCTAACCCAAAACGACAGACATAAGCTTGTCAGCTGTAGCAACCCTTCCTCTGCTTTGGAAGCTATTTCTGTCCTTCACTAAGTCCTCTCCATTTCCCTTGAAGGTATCTTGTTGCCTTTCTTCCCTTCAGCCCAAATTTTTTGAAGTACGCCTTCCTGACAACATCTCACAGAGGCACCCCCTAGAGGTCCAAGGAGAAGGGGGTACCGGAAGAATCAAGCAGGCTGGCCATGAGAGGGAGAGCTTTCTATTCTACTGCTGCTTCCACTGAGCTCCCGTTTTATCCAGGTCTTAATAACCTTAATACCTCATTATCAAGGAGACCCTGAACATGAGAAACTCGAGTGATCATTAGTCCCCAGGGAAATGGGGCAACACAGAGAAGGGGATTCATTTTTTATTCGAGCAAATAAGAAGTTGGTGTAACTTTTTGTTTAAAATCACTGGGTATAATATGTAAGCATGAAGGTTTGTGGAGAGTTACATATTATAGCATGCATGTGGAGAGCAGAGGACAAACTCGGGTGTTGATCCTTGTCTTCCAGCCTGTTTGAGACAGGTCCCTTGTTCACAACTGTGTACACCAGACAAGCTGGCCCACAAGCATCCAGATATCTTGACCTTCCATTTCACAGGAAGCACACTGGGGTTACAGATGTGCTACTCTGCCCAGCTTTACATGAGTTCCGGGGATTCAAACTTGGAGACTCGCTCTTGTATGGCAGGCATGTTACCTACTGAGCATCTTCCCAACCCGTGACCAACTTCTCGCAGGCAAAGATGCGTACTCAGGTCACTTCAAACAGAATCAAATACCTGGTTCCAGAATGAACATAGACTTGTCTATAGAAACCAAAGAAAGTTTTGGAGGGCAGAGGAGTGGGGATGGTAGAATTTCAAAGACAGAAAGGACTAGTAACAGTTCTCTGGTGGTCTGTGTTGCATCTTTCAGGGCTGGGCAAAGGACATGTGATTAGTTACCTTTGCATTGCTATGAGCAAAATATCCAACAAAAGCAACTTAGAGAGGGAAAAGTTATTTTGGCTTATGTTTTCAGAGAGATTTCAATCCACCATGGCAGGGAAGACATGGCACTGGAAATGTGTGATAGAAGTCAGTTGTTCACATGATGGTGGACCAGGAACCAGGGACTGGGCTATAACCAATACCTACTTCTACTAGCTAGGAGTATCTCTGGAGGATGTGTTCTGCCTTGGCCACTTCCTGTATTTTTTCTCTGCCTCCTGGCTGTTATGATGTAAACTGCTATATTCTGCCATGATGAACTGATCCCCTTGAAACTACAAGCCAAACTAATTTAAGTTATTCTTGCCTTTTATTAGGTTACAGTTTTTCAAAATCTGGACCCGATGACACACACTTTTAATCCCATAGCAGTGAGTTGAAGGCCAGTCTGGTCTACATAGTAAGGTACATGTATGAGTACGATATATAATATGGCTTCATTATGAGACCTTCTCTTTATAAAAGAAAAACATCCTAATACGTGTCTTCATTCCTGAGGGGCTCTGCCTCATAACCTTGAGGGAGGAGTACTACAGAGAGAAGCCAAGAAGAATGCTGAAGCAGAGGAGTCTTGCTGGGTTCTTCTACCCAGTCCATTAGCATAAGATGGCATCATCTTATCCATTCATATTTGGACATGGCTGTCTATGCCTCGGGCATGATTATGTAATAAAACCTCCATTAAAAGGCATAGGTAAGCTGGAGAAATCATTCAGTTGGTAAAGCTCTTCCTTGCAAGCATGAGAATCTGCATTTGAGTTCCAGATTACATTTTAAAAAATTATATGGTGGCACATGCTCATAATCCCAGTGCTGGGTAGGCAAAGACAGGCAGATCTATGGGACTCACCGTCAACCCAATCTAGCCATTTCGGTGACCACCAGACCAATGGGAGAGCCTGCCTCCTAAAAGAAAAAGAGTGGATTGCAGCTGAGGAATAGGACACACACATGAATCTGTGCAGTTTTTGCCAAACAAAATCACATATACAACCACCAAAGACAGGCTCCTGAGAGCTTTTAGGTGGTGGAACATTTGGAAGTTCCCCGAGGAGACTTAGACAGGAGTCTGGAGGTTCCTCGCCCCTTCTACACTTCACCTGCATAGACTTCATCACTGACCTCCATAATATTCTTCATAGCAAAGTAATAGGCATGCTTCCCCAAGTCCTGTGACTTGGTGTTCTATTCTGTGACTGGGGTTGTTCAGAAAGCACAGGTCTAGTACCCAGGGCTTATAACTGGCTTCTAAAGGTGGAGTGAGGAGTCCTGGGGACAGAGCCCTTAATCTATGCAATCCACCATTGTCTCCTGGAAGACAATGTCACAACTAGGTTGGGTTGTAGCTACTCCGCTGGATTCCACAGCTTGCCTTGCTTGCTCACTTACTGGTGGGGAGAAATGCTCTGACAACACAGAAGCCATTGGCATTGAGAGTCACAATGTGAAAGGAGAAGAAACACAAGACATTTTGCTTTTCCTGAGATAGAGTGAGCACATTTTTATTCAAGTAGATCTCCTGGAGAAACCAGATTAAAACCAAAGGTTGCTTTCTGGCACTGGGTCACATTATCCATCCAGTTGGCCAAGAGATACAGGGCTGAGACACCTTCCATGGCTGTAACTGCTCCTGTCACAGGGAACTGACTCTAATGTCAGCTGTCAGAACATCTCTGCTATGAATTGAGGTAGAAATATGTGCATCAGCTCTTTCTGCTCAAGCCCTTCCTTTCTCATATTTCACTTTATATTGTTGTTATTATTATGCTAATCTATAGTATCAAATACAGCAGACATATCTGAAGCAAAGAGAGCAGAAGAGATGTTTGCTGACAAGATGTAGGAGAGAACCCCCTGGAATCAAGGGTTTATCCAGAGAAGGAGGTGGGGACAAATGCCAGCTGTGGGCAATTGTCTGGCGAATATAGCTCCACATGGTATGAACTTGAAGCATCACATTATCTACAGTCTCTGCTTTTTCACCTGGCCACTCTGCAGTCCTATCCTGGAGCTGATTAAAACGGTCTTCTAAGGGGAGGAAGTGTGAGCATCTTAACCCAAAGTGGGAGTCTTTGTCATCTTCTATTACTACAATAAACCACTCGGATGATCAGCTAGTTAAGAGAAGAGGCTTGTTTGGGGATCATGGTTTTGGAGGTCTTAGTCAGTAACAGCTCTTCACTTGGGGCCTGTGGAGAGTCAGAACATCGTAGTGGGGAATAATCGGATAGAAAAAATGAGAAAGGCAGAATCCCCAATACCCTTTAGGGGCATTACATCTAGTAACTTATCCTGATGGGAGATGTCATTCTGTAAATATGTTCCTTTTATTGGTTAATGAATAAAGCACTGTTGGCCAGTAGCAAAGCAAGATAGGTGGGACTAGGAGACTAGGAGGAAAGAGGAAGTAGTAGGGAGGAGATCCAATATAGAAGATAGAGAGAAGAATGGCAGCCCCTCTCTCCAGTAAGATAAGACCACGTGGAAGTCCTTAGATTAATAAAAATGGGTTACTAATTAAGACAGTCCTAGCCTATAAGAAACTAGTAAGTGGCCAAAAGCATTATATCTAATATAATGTCTCTGTGTGTTATTTGGTGCTGGCGTGGTGGTGGGACCAGACCAGCAGGGAAAAACCTACTCATAACACTATCCCATCTAGGTCCCACCTCTCAAAGGCCCTTAACACATGGGTCTTTGGGGGAAATTATAGATCCAAACTCTTGACACAATGGTGGCTTTAAGTCAATTGTGAGAGGGACATTTCCAAATAGAAAACAAAAAAACAAAAGATCTTTGTGGTTTGAACATGAAATGCCTTCCATGGGCACATGTATTTGAACCCTTGGTGGACATCCACCTAGATGTTGAGGGTTGTGGAAGCTTTCCGGGGTAAAGCTTGCTTGGATGTGGGCCACTGGGGGTTGATATACTTCTTGTATATGTGATTATGATTAGTCCACTGTTCCTGCCACCGTGCCTTCCTACCTGCTGTCATGTCTTCCCCTCCCATGATGGACTGTATCACTCTGGAACCGTGAACCAAATAAACCTTTTCTCCTTAAGTTGCTTTTGTCAAGGCACTTTTTATCACAACCACAAAAAGGTACCTAAGATGTGAATAAATGGCACAAATCAGGGGTTCTTCCTCATCATAGCCTCCCCAAGAGCCAGTTGTTGAAGTCCTAGAAGTTAGACTATTATTCTCATTTGTCCAAAATTTGTCAATCAAATCCAATGGGAACTTCCTGCTCATTATTTTTCTCAAATTCTCCATGGTGTTTGAGACTCGATCACTGCCCCTCCTCTTGATCTTGCTCTTGTGCCTAGGGTAGAGAACTGTCTGGCAACTTTTCTCCTGTTTATAACACATTTTCTCAGGTTCTATGAGTCACCCTCCCACCATCATGCCAGAAACATCAGTGTCACCTACAGCCCTCCCGCCCTAGGTAAATAGACATCTACAGGGTAGGTAAACATCGCAGAAGGGACTGAACAATATAAGATCCAACGGGTGGGAAGGGGTGCTATGGAAAGCTGTCTTCCAGACACTACATGATGATTGTGCTCACCAACTCACAGCAGCTGCAGTTGCTATATGAGATCTGCACAAAACAGGGCCATCAACATCCTGTCACCAATGAGGGGAGGGACTCATGGAGCTCTGCCCCTCCCTAGGGAGCTTTGACAGTTAATGGCAGCTGGGGGAGGGGCAGGCTTTTTATTCAGTGGTGTAGCTACTAGGAAGTTGTACCAGTTCCAGTAAATAACCCTCTATCCATGTTAACATAGGCAACCTTAGTTAAACCCAGTGTGTCACACAAAAAAAGACAAGACAGTTGAAGATTGGTGAAGAATGGGCTCTTGGGGAGAGGGAAAGGATAAGATGCCAAGAGGGAATGAAAATGATCAAAATGCATTATGTACATGTATGACACCATGAAAGCATTCATTAGTTAGAGAGGGAAATATTTTTGATTATTAAAATAAATATACAGCCAAAACTGGTAATACAGCTCAGCTGAAAGAGTGCTTGCCAAGCATGGACAAAGCCCTGGGTTCAATTCCCAGCACCTTGTAAACTGGGCATGGTAGCACACACCTGAAACCCCAGCAGTCAAACGACAGAAGCAGGGGGACACAGAAAATTCAGGTTATCTTTAGCTATAGGGATAGGGAACAGCTTGAAACTAACTCAGAAAACTTCATGTGGCTCCTAACTTAGCATGTGCCCATCACTGCTGCACATCTGTCTTTGTCTGCACCACAGACGATGAACTCCTTTCTGCTGGATGAGGACCCAGTGAGCCAGGCCTTGGAATTATAGCAACAACTAGGAGAATAATAATGGCAGACAGCTGCAGCTGGCATTGCTGGCTGCCAGGCACAGGCCCAAGTGCTTCACACAGTATGTTCCATTTTCTCCTCATACCCTGAGATTTCATCCATGAGACATCTGACACTCTGAGGTGACATTATTTGCCCAAATCTGCATACACTGACATGACCCCACAGAGCCAATGCACTTAACCACTGGCCCACAAGGCCATGTGCCCAAGAACTGGAGGCAACATGTGTTTGAGGAAGAAGGAGGGCAAGTGGAGAAGATTTTGTGAATGTGCATTCTGCAGTTCACAAACCTGTATACATATACATATAAATATACATATACATACATAACATTTGCATTTATACTTTTAAAGTGTGTGTGTGTGTGTGTGTGTGTGTGTGTGTGTGTGTGACACACATGCACACCACACTATGTATGGACATCAGAGAACAACTTTCCAGTGTCTGTTTTCTCACTCTATCAAGGGGTTCCTGGGGATTGAAATCAGGTCATTAGGCTTGGCAGCAAGTGCTTTTTCCCAACTGAGCCATATCGCCTACCCTTGACTTTCTATATGTTATTATAGTTATTACATCTATTGAATAAACTAAGTAGTTGCTAATTCCAATGTAATTTCATTATTTTTCTTGCTCAGTTGAGAGTGCAGCTCAGTGATAGGGCAAGTAGGCAGTATTTACGAGTCCCTGGGCTCACTACCAGCACCAGGAAAGGAGAGAAGAAACCAGAATCTTTGACTTGTGCCATGGTCTATTTACCATGGCCATTTTTCAGTTCCACAGGGCTGGATTTTATATGGAACACTAACTTGTGGTTCCTTCCAACCACTGCCTGGATGACAAACATCAGTCCATCATGTAGATAGGGTAATGTGCTAAAAAGCTGAGAGAGTTAAATCTCTCTGCAAACAACAGCAATTACTTTAAACCACAAAATTCTATCATTTACTCTTCTCTATTTCCTTTTGTGAATCTGCTTCATTTTGCTAGTCAATCTCACTTTCCTAAAACTATGTCTTTAAAAAAAAAAATGAGTTCTGGGCTTGAGTTTTCCTTTGTTTTAGAGGTAAGATTCTCTTTGTGTCTAGGTAGACAAGTTCCACGGCACCGGCACCTTTGAACAGCCTTCAAAGCTGTTTCTTTCTTCAGATCCTTAGGGCAACTCCAGAGTGTGAGGTACCTGCTAGATAGCTGAGGCTTCTGCCTGCAGTAGAGTCAGGGCCTGTGCAGGGATACAGGATGTAGACGTTCAGGGATGCAGGGATGCGGGAATCCAATGATGCAGGAATGCAAGGGTGCAGGGATGCAGAAATTCAAGGATGAAGGGATGCATTCATACAGGGATGCAGGAATGCAGGAATGCGGGGATGCAATGATGCAGGAATTCAAGGATACAGGGACACAAGGATGTAGGAATGCAAATGTGAATAGTGCTGTGAGAGATTACTGGGGAACTACCTACTCACTCAATGGCCTACAAGAGCTACTACTGCTTTCCTCTCTTTACAAAGCCCACAACACCTCTCCAGATCATCTACCATTCACAGGAAGGTTTGTGGGTGTTTGTTAGAAGGGTCATGACCAACAGAGATAATCCTCACTAATAAAGGAATGAGAAGTGTGTGTGGGGAAAGTTGTTTAGTTTACAGCCCACTAGAGCTGGGCATGTGGCACACAGTTGTAATTCCTGCACTTAAAAGATTGAAGAAAGAGGAGCACAAGCTTGAGGCTACCCTGGGTGACACAGTATGCTCCAACATGCAAGGAAGGGAAGATGCAAGGAAGGTGAGAGAAATAGAGAAACCAACCAGCTGCTGGAAACATCTGCCCATCTTTCCGGCATTGCTCAGTCCACAGTCTTTCCCAAACTCCAAATCCCTAAAAGTATCTCCAAAGCATCTCCTCACTTTCAAGTGTGTGTGCATGCATGCACGAATACATGAACATGCCCCAGGGACCTGTTGTCTTGTCTTGCACACACTCAAATTATAGGCAAGATGCCATGCTCTTCTAGCATTTATATGAGTTCTGGAGATCTGAACATGGGTCTTCATGCTTGCACAGCTAGCACTTATCCACCTAACCAAATCCAAGCTCCCAGAGAAGTATTTGAGGGAAGAAACAAAAAAGGAAAAAAAAAAAAAAACACATTGCATATACCTTTAAACCCAGAGTGCCAAAGGCTGAGGCAGGAGAATGTCAAGTTCAAGACCAGGCTGGACAACACAGTAAGATAGTGTCTCTATACAAGAACAGCTTTCCCCAAAATTAAAAGATAGCCTCAACTTCTATCAGTGGGTAATATTCACTGAACACACACCAAAGGCCAAAAACAGCCTTTATATTTTGTAAGTATTAATTCATTTAAATCTTACAGCAACCTTCAGGGTATCAGTACCATTGTATAGACAGAAAAACTGAAGCTGGGTAAATGAATGAATCTGTTCAATGGGCACATAAGTAGCTGAGGGACCAGTGTGCCTCAGGCAGGTCTTGGAACCCACCCTTGACACTAAATTACAACCACTAATCCCTGATCACTAGCATACAAAAGCAAGGGACAACCTTCTCATCCTCCCATCTTCCTTGCCCTGCTTTAAGGGAAGGCGGGGAGGGATGTGATAGTTATCAACAGAGGTTGAGACATTATACTGAGATGCTGTATAACCCTTGAACTCAAGGTATTTCTTTCCCTTTCTTTGAGATCATCTGGATAACAAAGATCATGCTAAGAGCATGTGGGCATTTGCTCCACTGGGGGCAGGGTGATGAACAAAGGTGACCAATGAGACTGACCTGGGCTTAAAACAGTCACCCCCTTGTGGGATTGTAGGCCAAAGGAGCCACCAGGTTGCTTCTACAAAATGTGAATGACAATATTTAACTCTCAGCATCTTTTGAATGGGTAGACTAAGTGCTCACACAGTACTCATTCTAGTTATAATAATCACTCTCTCCAGGAGCTCATGTGTTGAAAGCCTGGGCTAAACATAGTCACAATAATTGGTAGTATTGAAAAATGTTTGGATCATATAAGCTTTGAACTCATTAATGGATCAGTACCCTGGTCGGTTCATAACTTGATGGGCTACAGAGAGACGATGGAAACTTGGATCCAACTGAAAGAACTTGGTCCACCTCAGAAACTCCTTGGGGAGGATCCTTTGCTTTTGGCACAAGCTCAGTCTCTCCTATCTGAGCATCTTTTTTTGCCACACCCCCTTGTTTTTCTGCTTCACCAAAGACTGATGGCATTGGGGTCCAGGAACCATAGACTAAGACCTCTGAAACTGTGAACCCAAGTAAATCTCTGCTCTATTAAACCGCTTAGCTATTTTTCACAGTGATGGAGAGATCTTGGTTTGACATGCTTATGTAGAGGACACGGCAGGACTCAAACTAGAGTTAGGTGTCTGACTCAGCTTACACTCTGGGAGTAGAAAAGATTCAACAAGGCATTCCATAGCCATCATTGAGCAGCCAGAGCACATTCCCTGCCTTCTACAAGGAGGAGGCCTGCCTAGGAGGACAGCCCATGGGTCTCAAGCTTTGCAGCATGTATCACTGCTGGAGCCTTCTCCCAATTCGGGTATCAATCTCAGCCAAGTCAAGCATGATAGAAGAGAAACAGACAGGACAGGACCATGCAGCGAAGGAGCTTCACCACCTCTCCCAGATTATCTGGCACCCCACTTTCTCTGACACCTTGCCATGTGGCTGTGAGGACAAAGCAGGCCTGGGTTTTTCCTTCTAAGCCCTAGTGAGTCACAGCCTCTCTCCTCCACAATCAGATGGGGATAAGGCCACCTGCTTTACCTTATATAAAGGGAGATTCTGGTTGCTTTCCACTCCAAGTTGTGTGACTATGAAACAAACAGGAGCAAGAGGGGGAGTCTTGTTTTTGTCTTTTTTAACCTCATCCTGACAATGTGCCTCTGGAAATCAGGGCTCCAGTCACTTTGACAAAGGCTCTGCTGTTCAGTGGCACCCATCCCATTCCATCCCACCCCATCCCATCCCTCAGAAGCCCAGCAGACTACCAGAGTACCTTCTGACAACAGCTACTTCAGTCCTGGCTGCAGCAGCTGCAGGCTCCAACAAGAGGCTGGGCTATTTACTTGTTGTTTCTCAATAACTCCTGTTTCTAAGAGCTCCTTGCCAGAGAAGAGGGAGAGAAGGAAGCAACCTCCAACAGCCCATGCAAGGACAGCCCATCACTGAAGAAGAGCTACAGGCCACACAGGCAGTGGCTCTGACAGCCGGCAGCAGTATTATCTCCTTGATGGCCTCCTCTCCACGCTCTACCCCCCCCCAATTCAGTGACTCACCCCTGAGGCTGTCTCCTCTATTGAATGATTCAAGACAATAAACTGGAGTTACACTATAGGAGCTTACACACACACATAGGAGCTTACACACACACACACACACACACACACACACACACACGAAAGAATAATGTCTTCTCTCTGCTTTCTCACTCTCCATTAGATGCCATATGGTTCTCAAGAATGTCCCTGACCTCAAAGCTAGAGCACCTGTATTCTAATGTCACTTCTGTCCCTATCTAGTTTCTCGACTTCAATGTTTCCAAACTTCAAATGTTCTCCGTGAAATAAAAATATTTTACTGGGTGAGTACATCCCAAATGTCAGTTCTGTGGCTCAGTCAGCTCCAGGAAAATGGGTGCTGTGATCAACAGAGTATGGATCTGCCTCATGCTACCACAGTAACACTCCCTTCTTCCAATGCTGGAGACTGCTGGCAATTACAAGAATCTGGCATTTGTGTTTTCTGTGCTAGACACATACGATAGAGTCCGCACACATCCTACAGTTCAATGGAGTTCTGACTATTTGAAGCAATCCATAGAAATGCTCAAAATACTGTTTATAAATTATAGATGGTAAGCCACAAATATTGTCAGGAAGGCAGATTGGAGATAATGAAGAGTGACAGTTAGGCTGGGGAGATGGCTCAGTGGATACAGTGCTTGCTACATGAGAACCTGACACTGGATCCCCAGGGTCAGTGTAAAACTAGACACAGTGCCCCACATCTACAATCCCAGGGTGCCAATAGTAAGAAAGGAGGAAGAGACTGGAGAAGCCCTGGAGGCCTACAGGCCAGCTTGTCTTGCATATGCAGCGGTTAAACCATAAGAATCTGTCTCAAACAAGGTAGGTGATGGCTGACACTCCAGGTTATCTTCTGTCTTCTACTTGAGGCACAGATGTACCTACATTTACACACACACACACACACACACACACACATATATATATATCATATACCCACATGTGCACACACACACACATGCAGGCATGCACACACACAACACACAACACATTTTAAAAAGTCACCCTCAAGTTCCTAGGGCCAGCATGAAATATGCACTTCCTGAAAGTTCCCTGGAGAAGGTGAGCCTCTGTGCTTGTCCTCAGTGAGACAGTCCAGCTTCTGGAACAGCAATGTCACCCAACACTCTGGTAACCAGTCAAAGACACACTGTGCTTTCCTGTTTCACCTGGTGACTTGACTCATTCATGTCTATCATTCTTGAACATGCTAGCCCCTACACTAAATCCTGAGCATCATAACTATCATTCCTGGTTTTTTGTTTGTTTGTTTCGTTTTTGCCTGAGTTTACACAACTTGTATCTCGAAGCTTTGTCTTTGGTACAATATTCCTTACCCAGAGAAATGGCTCTAGCACCATTGGTTGTAAGAATTCAAAGGTACCCATGAAAGGCTCCTAAGCTTTTAGGAAGATCTTCTACCTGAGATGAAAGACAAGTAGTAAACATTCATAATGGTAAGTGGTAAGAACTACATATCCTGAGAGTCCCAAGAAGGAGCAAGAAAGTTGGGACAGTCATACCACACAGGCACAGTTATAAAGCAGGAAGGGGTTTTTCAAGTATAGAAGATCATCTCAGAAAACCACTGCAATGTCCACAAGACCTCCAAGAGTCTAATGCCTCCAGGGATGGGTAAATCCTTGGATGTCACAGCTAGAAAGCATGTTTAAGGGTTGCAGGGATGTTCACTGCTTACACTTTTCAATATTGGAAACAGGAAACATTGCTGCTTTGAGTGATTTCTTGATTTCTGTAGACAGGAAAGATAACCACATAACTGCAACTATCAGTCCCTAGCTTGGGGACAAGGTTTAGAAGCCTGGTCTTCCTGGAGAAGAAGGGGACCAGGTAGAGATGTGTGCACAGGGAGTGGTGCCTTCAGGTCTGTTTGCAGAGGATCAGGGTGAAGGGAGTGGGAATGATTTCACACAAGTCTTTGCCTGCCATTGGCTGACTGCCCCATGCCCCTTTCTCTGCCACTGCCTTGGAGCTGTAAGCTGACCCAGAAGGCTTTACTAGGGAAAGAAAGAAAGAGAGAGAGAGAGACAGAGGGAGAGAGAGGGAGGGGAGGAGAGAAAGAGAGGGAGGGAGAGAGGGAGGGAGGGAAGGAGGGAGAGACAGAGGGAGGGAGGGAGGGAGAGAGAGAGGGAGGGAGGGAAGGAGGGAGAGACAGAGGGAGGGAGGGAGGGAGAGAGAGAGGGAGGGAGGGAAGGAGGGAGAGACAGAGGGAGGGAGGGAGAGAGAGGGAGGGAGGGAGGGAAGGAGGGAGAGACAGAGGGAGGGAGGGAAGGAGGGAGAAACAGAGGGAGGGAGGTAGAGAGGGAGAAACAGAGGGAGGGAGGTAGAGAGGGAGGGAGGGAGGAAAGGTGGAGAGATGGACTAAGGAAGAGGAGGGGAAGGTGTCCGCTCAGGGACCTACTTCAACAGTTCAAATGAAAGGCAAGGGTTGCGATGGCTTTCTGGAGTGGATTGCAGCCTTTTGACAATACTTCAGAGGGAGAAGCAATGGGAGTTAACTGTCAAAGAAAGATGTACAGGCCTTGGGACACTGGGGGACCCTGTTTAGGGAAAAGACTCCTAGTTCTCTGACTCCAGCCACTGCACAATTGGCATCTCCACCAACTGAGACAAGATGTAGCTGGAAAAGCCAGTCTGGGTAGGGATAAGGAATTTGTAACTTGGACAGGCTGAACTTGAAGCAAAACCAGGAACTGCATTGGGAAATATCAAGGAGACAGAAAGATGTGTGACATTTACAGGTGAGATCGGGACTCCAGATGCATCAGTAATCTGAGCTCAGCTATCCTTGACTCCCGAAGTTCCCACATAGGTGGAGTACACAGGTGTGGAAGCCGACACGCACCGCCAAAGGCCCAGTTTCCATCACAGAGCCCAAGACAATGAGCATACTCCACACATGAATATTTTCTAAAGTTCAAAAGCTACCCACAACATTTTTCTCTCAAACTTAATAGAGGTATTTCCAGTTTGCTAAGAATCCAACAGGAAAAAACGTAAGTAAATAGAAGAGCCACCTGACAGAAGAGTGAAGCTGTTTAATTGAAATTGCCTGCTTGGCCCTGCCCTGCCCTGGCCTTGAATGTCACACTCTATTGTAATACAGGTCCTGTCACTCAGGGATCTTTATTTCACTGTTGGGGAGGGGATTGTTTGTACTTTTCAGTGCTGGAAACAGGAAATGAAGTTGATTTGAGTGATTTCTTGGTATCTGTAGACATGACAAATGGCTACATACTGGCCTTTACTGAATTATTTAATCATTACTTTGCTTTGGTAAAACCAAGAACTGAGTATATAGTTCTCTGGGGGATAGGGAGAGGCAGTCTGAAACCCCAGAGGAAAGAATTTCAAATCTCTCCAAGGTTCCGGAAGATTCTAAATGCCTACTTCCTGTGAGTGGCCGTGGCTTCAGAATGGAACCCTTGTCACAGAACTTTCCCCTGAGCAGAAACTGCGGGCACGGATGCTGTACATTTCTCCTGAGAGCTGAAGGCCCCATCCCAGGAGCCTAATGCATACCAGGTGAGTTGACACCAGGCACAATGATGAGTACAACTTTTCAAATGAGACAGCAGCCCTGCCGAGCACTGGAAGCTTTGAACACTGAGACTCCCAGATTTAAAGCTATACCGTGCTACACACCATCATGAGATCTAGAGACTAGGGACTTTCCTGTCATGCCTGAACGTTCTCAGACAAATCCGAGGGTTTGGGGAGAAAGCTCAAATCTCCGGGTACTTTCTCTGCATATATGAATTTGGTTCCCAGAGCTATGTTAAGACGCCAGGTGTGATGATGGCACATGCTTGTAATCCCAATGCTGAGACTATAGAGGGGGCAGCCTCACCTGTCTAGGAGTCTCCAGACCAATGAGAGACCTGCCTCAAACAAACAATGACTGTGAATGGCTCCTAAAGAACAACACCTAAGTCTGATTGATCTCTGACTTCCCAAAAAACTTCCATCTGTACAGTCCCCAAAAACGTAGCATGCCTACGTACATGCTATACACACAAACACACACACACACACACACACACACAGAGCACACACACACAGAGAGAGAGAGAGAGGGAGAGATGCACACATACACTACAGATTTGCTCTCATTTATAGGATGTATCTTACAATTTTGTGCCCAAACACTTATAAGGTACTTAAAGGTCACTAAGCAAATATTTGATCTGGTTAAATAAATTAAGAAAATTCTTGCTTTACTGAACTTTTTAATCATTTCACGCCACTAGATCAACATTTGTGTCCGTGAACTACAAACACATGTTTATTGACCTCTCCTTACTTTTTAAACAAACAAAAATCTAAGTAGGTAATGGACTGGAGAATCTTTGTAGGTTTTACCTTGCAATATAAAGCATGGACTTGAGAGTTCATATCTGAGTCCCTTGTTTAGGTCCATTGTTTCTGGTCACTCCTCAGTTGAAAGAGTCTCAAGGTAAAGCTGAAATGGAAGAGCTAAGCCTACTGTAGAAACAAGGCACTGGAATCCAGTGAGTGAGTTTCCCCTTTTCCTTTAGGTTGGGTACTTTTTTGAACTGCTGGGAAGATGTCTCGGTCATTAAAGCACTTGTTGTGTGTGCATGCATGGGGATCTGATTTTGGATCCCCTTCACCGGTGAAAAATATAGGTATGGTAATATGTGCCTGCAATCCCAGGACTGGAAAGAAGAGACAAGAAAAACCCTAGATCATGCCCACCTAATCAATTTAGAGAGAGACCCCAACTCAATAAAAGCTAAAATGAAGGGCTGGAGAGATAGTAAGTGAAGTGCGTGGTATGTCATCATGAAGACTGGAGTTCTTCCAGAATTTATGGAAAAGCAAGGCAGGCATAGGACCACCTGTAAATCATGTACTTAGGAGGCCATGATAGATGATTCTTAAGGCAGGTTAGCTAGTTAGACCAGCCAATCCCTGTGCTCTGGGTTCATCTGAGAGACCATCTCTCAATAAATAAAATGGAGAGCAATCAAAGAAGACACCTAACATCAATTTTAGGCCTTCACATACATGTACACGCATATGCCCATATACATGCAGACATAAATGTATATACGACACAAATTCACGTACTATACCACACCAGATGGGGATCAATTGAGGAATATACTCAATGACAACCTCCAGCACCCATATGCACAAAGACACAACATGTACAACAGCAGGCATCTATACACACAATCATATACAAATACATCCACACCACACACACAACAGGCCACTTTCTATTAACAGCCCTTTTGGCTAACATACATACTCAAGAATCCTCTATTGACGATAAGGGACTCTATACTCTTGCCATCATTCTTATCTCCAGAAGCTGACAATGGGAAACCACAGGCCTCTCTTGAGCCCATCTGGAGTATTTATGGGCAGGGACCCTGGGTCCCCAATATCAAGAGTTCATACAACATCAGCATCTCATCTATACAGCAGGACTGTTCCTTCTACCATTCCTGGTCTTGTCACTCACAAGTAGGTTAGTCATCAAAGTCATAAAAAGAAGGGCACACTGAAGGATGGAGGAGGAAGAGCATGAGTCGAAGAAGACTACATATGCCTATCAGCATCATTCTCCTCTGACTATTGCATAACATAGCTTGTGATGCCAAATGAATACAAAATCTCCCAGGGCCCAGTGGGCCAGATGTTTCTGCCAGCCCAACACCTCCACATCACCTCCTTTAAGCTCCATTTAACTGCATGGACACCTCCAGGGAGCAGCATCTCCCCTCACAGAATAGACTAAAGCTTCCCATCAACTCTCAGAGACAAGTCAGGGTGGAGAACCACATCTGTTCCCAACAGTCTTTGGGTTCAGTCTTTGATCTCAAAAGAACAATGCCTCATCCAAGTAATCCAAGAGACTATGTCATCATTACTGCTCACTAAATAATGATATAGATCCACACATCCACAGAAATATCTCTAGTCTTTGTGCATCTACAAGGAGATGATATAGCATTTCTCCATCCTATGAACACTGGACTATTCTTTTGAATCATCCAACAGCTATTGTGCATGATTTTGCTAACTCTCAAGTATGCATTCCCACCCCAAATGCAGAGATTACATCACATCACACATATGAGGATATTTTGGTCTTCGTGGACCTAATAAAAATAGATTTGCTATACCCAGGTAGTCTGAACAGAACTGATACCATGTCTTTTACAAGCCACTCATTAAAAGATGAAGTGGTAGTTGTTCAATTTTACTTCCACATGGGCCAGGGTGGCCCCTGGGCTGCAGAACCCCAGTTAACAATCTTGAGGTAAAGGGAGTTGCAGGATGCCCAATACACCCATATATGATCTTTTCTCCTCCTTTCTGACTTGCCTTCATAACCCAGCTAACATTACAAAGATCATTTGAGTCTCAGCAGGTGGAGGCAAAGACAGGTCTCTGAGTTTGAGGCCATTCTGGTCTACATAGCAAATTCTTGGACAGCCAGGGCTACATAAAGAGAATCTATCTCAAGCAACAACAACAAAATAATTTCCTTTCTTTGTAGACAGAAGCCACATATTTTGTCTGTAACTAATTCCAAAAGAGCACCCAGACATTTAATTGTTCAATGGGACATTATAAATCTGCAGGAAATGGGGTGACTAAAGGTGTGTGTGTGTATGTGTGTGTGGTGTGGTGTGTGTGTGTATGTGTGTGTGATGTGGTGTGTGTGTGTGATGTTTCTATGTGTGCATGTGCATGACACATCATAGCACATATGTGGAGTCAAAAAAGAACTTATGGTGTTGATCCTCACCTCCTACTTTGTTTCAGGCCAGGGTCTTTCTTGCTGTTCACTGCTACATAAGCAGGCTAGCTGATCTTCAAGCTTCTGGCAATATTCCTGTCTCTTCTCATCTTATATTAGGGGATAATGAACATCTGTGCTAGTATTTGGCTTTTATGTGATTTATTGAGAACAAAACTCGGGTCATCAGGCTTGAATAGCAAGCATTTTACCCACTGAGCTACCTCTTGAGCCCCACAACTTGCTTTAGAAATGAGATTGTTTCCTGGGATATGTAAAATGATGCCTAGCCCTGCTTATAACACAAACTGATATGTCTGGAGAGCCTTTTACAGCCAGAATATCTGCACCATTCAGATTTTATCAAGCTGGAGAACAGCTGTAGGGAATGAAACAGACCCAGAGTGCAGTAGGGCCCCACCCGTAATCACAAGATTTGAGCAGATGTGCTGCCATGGTGTTCTGCCACCAATGGCCATGAATAATGGAAAAGCCACAGAATATCCTCAAGTATTTTCATTTTCACAGCAGGGGCCCAGGTTCAGCAACTGCTTTCATGTGGCGATTCTGAAAATCAAGACGTGAATGAGGTCTTTCAAAAGCTAATCCCCAATTATCCTTCACTAGGGAAATGTAGCTGGAAAAATGCTTGCATCGAAAGATGACAGTAACTTGCAGACACACAGAATTCACAGAGTTGTCCATCCTAATGTCAGGCCTTAAACAATAGGCGTATGTGGGCTGGGGAGATGGCTCTGTGGATAAAGAGCTGATTGAACAAGCATGGGAACCTCAGTTCATATCCCCAACAAAAACATAAAAGTAGGTATAGTGCTATGTCTATCACCCCAGCACTGGTAGGCAGAGACAGGTGGATCCCAAGGGCTCAATGGCAAGACAAATAAACTAGTCAATTGCTGAACATCAGATTCAGCAAGAGACTTGGTCTTTGTAAAAGACTGAGTTTATTTCACATGTATATTTTTGTCTTCCTATCACTTCCACATCTGACCACCATTATTACTATGTCCTATCATAACATTCCATACATACTTAAAACCAAGCAAAGGGTGGAGTTCCATCCTTGAAAACTAAACAGTCATTTTAGACAACACATTCTTGGCAATAGAGCCTGGACAACATTTATCAAACAAATTAGGGAAAGTTCTCACTTTGCATTATAAGAAGGACAGCCAGATCTATCAACTGTTACAGAAATTAAGTAAGACAGAATATTTCAAAGTGTTTAAATCATTTTCCTAAAGAGACTTCCTCCACTGCCAGAGATCTTGAACAGTCTCCTGGTCAGTCATCCGGAAGCCATTCTTCACATGATTAATAAACTTGGCTTCCACTTTGGGAAGAGAACCACCTTTTTCTGTACTTGCTTGCACTTTTGCCTTAATGTTTCTTGTAGTACTAGGTCCTTTGGAGTTTTAGGAGTATTTCCTGCTTTTTGAAGGACTCTTGACCTTTTGATATCAGTGTTGATGGTTTTAAGTCTTTTCCACTTTGGTTTGATTTTTGTGCATTTTTGGCTGGAGTATTTTGTACAGATTTCTTCACTGGAACTTTTTCTTCAGTTTCTTCATCATCAAAATCATCATCATCATTCTCATCTTCATCAATTTTAACTTTTTTTCTGTAGAACTTTGTTACCACCTCCAGGAGCAGATCCCTTGTCAGACATACTTAAGAGTTTTACACCCTCCTCATCTTCATCTTCTGACTCAGCATCATTCTCCACAGCTACAAGGTGCTGTCCATTAATGTGCACAGGCCCTGATCCATACCTCAACGGTAAGACCACAGGTGGTGTAATTTCAAAGCCCCCAAGGGAAACTGTTGGTTGTACAGACATTTTCAAAGTTGCCAGTGTTACTTTAATTGGATTGCCTTCATAGTTCATTGCTTCTGCTTCTACAATGTGTAATTTATCTTTCACCTCTGACCCTAAACTAACGATTCTTAGTGATAACTGGTGTTCATTCTCATCATTATCCACCTTAAAGTGATAATCTTTGTCAGCTTTTAGTTCACAACCTAAAAGGTAGTTCTGAGGCCTAAGAAGGCTCATGTCCATGTCCATAGAGTCTTCCATGAGGTGGAGGTGCTCACTTCGGTGTGAGCGAAGTCAAATGGAGAAAACTGCCTTGAGACTTTAAAAACATGAATGAATGAATGAATGAAAGAAGACATTGAATTCATATGTCTGGCCTACATACTACATACACACACATACACACACACACACACACACACACACACACACACACGTAATTTTAAAAATTAAATTAAAAGTGTGTGTATTTTTCACCCATAACACCTAGCAGAGTAATACATAGACTCAGTATCATGAAACATGATACCAACATCAACACGTTACATCTAGGTAACTTTCTAGACATCGTGATAGTAGTATACACTCCCCAGAGAACTGATATGAGCACAAACTATCTAGCATACATCTGTGACTATTTAACAACCTCTATCTTCAGGTAGAGTGTAAATAACTGATGGTAGATGATGAATAAAGCCCTATGGGTGACTTTGAAGACCTGGCAAGTTGACATAAAAGAAATACCCAAGAAATTATCATATCTTTTGAAGTTAAAATGCCCCCATAGGCTCCTGGTTTGAACATTATCTCCCCAGCTCCCCAGGAACAATGTTCCTTGCCTTTAGGAAATGCCTGGGCCACAGATGTGCCTCTATATAGAGTCAGAACAGTCATATTCCTCCATGGACATGCTTCCCACTCATTTGCTGATGTTCCTCCCAGGAAAAGAAATCTTCTCTCCCCAAGATGCTAAATGCATGTCTGAGAGTAGAGGGTCAACTAGGAAGGCCAATGACCTACAGTTTCCAGAGTGGTGAACTAGAGGACATGCCTAGACAATGTCCTAGCCTTAATTTCTGGAAGTTCAAAGTAAATTCTTGCCAGTAAGGCGGTCACAACTGGGTTCAGTTTGCAAGAAGGTGACAGATGTTTCCTCTACCACAAAGGCATCTTGGGTTCAGCTTAGCACTGTGCACTCAGAAAGCTAAAGAGCTATCACTTTCAGACATTCTTATCCCACTTCCTTGACCCTGTGAAGAAAGTGATGACCTGTCCTGATGGACACATTACAGGAGCTTCATAAATGTTGAACCAGACCCTGAAATCCACAAATAGCAGCTTCATCTGCCACAGCCTCTGCTGGAGCCCTTGCATGGAAAGGTTACACTGTGATCTGAACTTCACCATCAGGGATCTTAACAGGACCCACTGGACAGCAGCAAGAAAAAAGCAAAAAGTGAAAAATAGTTATCAGGTTTGAGGCAGGAAGATGGGACACCAACAACTTCTCCATGGGTTCCAGGAGGCCCTCACTTCTGGGCTGGACCCTTCTACAAGGTTTCAGTATTGACATAAGGATCAAAGACTGAGGTTTAAACTTGAGTTTCAAAACACTTCTTTGGGGAAAAGCAGACTGGGGATGCTCTGGTGAGTTATCTTCAAGAGAAGCTCAGTGGAAACTGGAAAATGAATGTGGGATTAGCCAGTCAAAAACCACCATAATATATAATCAACCAAATGGGTTCCTTTCTTTTTTGAAACTTAGTTTTTAACCTTTATTTGTTAGTGAGTTTGTGCACGTGTGCACACATGCGTAGAGCAGAGAAGTCATCAAATCAGTTACAGGGTGTGTTTCTGCTTGCCAGCCAGCCTTTTCTGCCCCAAGTATTAACATAGTCTTCAGAGAACAACAAAGGCAAATCAGACAGAGGCTGCCACCCAAGGTCATGGTCATGTAGCTGAGACTGACTGGTCCAGGGCTGCTAAATAACTTGCACAGAATAAAATAAAAATGAAGCATGCTTTTGTCTCAAAGGTATGAAAAAAATATCTCCTTTTCTTCCACAATCTTGTTTTCTATGTCTGTTGTGATTATTAACACACAGCATCTCTCATTGGCTCACATGTTTGAACACCTGGTCCCCAGCTAATGGCACTGTTTGGGAAGGTTCTGGAACCTTTAGAAGGAGAGCTTTATTAGTGGAAGTGGGTCACTGTGTGTGGGGTGCATACCCTGATGTTTTACAGCCCAGCCCTACTTCCATGATATGAGGAAGTGACAGGTTTCTGATCTGTATACAAGAGGTTTGCTGTGTGTCACTCCACTCCTTCCTGGATGGACTCTCTGTCTTGCGACAGTAAGCCAAAATAAATGTTTCTTCCTGTAAGACATTTCGCTACAGCAACAAGGAAAGTAAGTCTTGACTTAAATATTTAATGCCTCATTCTTTTGTGTGGAAACACTGCTGGGCAGGATAAAGAAGTAGGTGACCAAGAACTCACCCAGGAAGGCAATCAAGGGATAGAAGGAAGAATATCAGATGAGCAGAGACATCACAGGCCCTGAACATGCTCACAGAAATGAATGTATGCAATACAAAGGCAAAATCAGGAATTCTAAGATAGCCCAGTATGGACTGCTCCTCAAGGTTACAAAGGTCTTGGGACATGAGCTTGGGTTCCTCTGTGGAGACTAAGAGAAAGGGTTTATTCCTTAAGCTGTGGAATCTCAAGAGACTCTTGAGATCCTGATAATCCTCCCTGCTTCTGACCCTCCCCCACCTCCTGACCTGAGTCCTCCGGAGAGCACAGAGCCTGCCAGTCTCCCACTGTCTATGCTAGCTCCTGACACTGTTGTCACCTTGGGTTTCAATAGCCCAGAAATGGCTCTGTTTTCTGCGGCTGGTCCTTGACCACTGGCCTCTGTTGTTTTCCCATCCTCCTGGACATACCTACTGTATCGATGCAGTATAGCTGCCCTGTCTCCATCAACCATGTCCAGGGACCCAGATTCTCCCAGCAGGACTAAACACAAAACAACCACTCTGGAAATAAAGCTTTTAGGGTTTCTGTTGTTGTTCTTGTTGCTTTTTATCAGAAAGAACATATCTGAAAACGACTCCTTTTCCAAGTAGTCAAATAGCTTGTAGCCTAAATTAGCCTTTAGCTTCTGGATCAGGCAAAGATTTCTGCATCTGGCAGAAATGCTTAAGTTCATTGACACCCTGAACGTCCCCAGCAGGAATGGAGAAGGAAAGAAAATGCAGTCCACGTCATTGGCTCCATGGGTGGGTGCGTCCACCTTCTGTGGAGCCACTGAGCTGAGACTAATGAGTGTTGGCAGCCTCCACAGCAAAGCACTCAGAAGGCAGGAAAAATACAACTAGGATGAGGGTGTCCTAAAATGTCACTTGAAATTAGTTGCCTATAAAAATAAGGATCACACCTATAGACTGAAGTGTGATTGAGCAAAACAAACTTGTTTGATACAAAAGAAATTACTACATTCACAATGCTTGGGTGGAGGCTGGTTTTATTTTTTTCCTCTCCTGCCAAATCACATTAGTGCCAGTTTGACATGTCCCAGGGCTCCTCCCTGTAATAGGGATACCAACGGTCTTAAGATGACCTCAGCCCTTATAATGACATACAGCTTCACCCCTGTGTCTTAATTAGAGAAGAGAGCAATGCAAGTTCTCATCTGGTTCAAAACCCTGTGATCGATGACATTGACCATCAGGAGGCTCAAGCTCTGGAGGGCAGAAAAGTCCAACAAGATCTAGAGTTGGGGCTGCAGGAGGTGGACATTTATTTTCAGGAGATAGCCTAAGCCAAAAACAAAGAAAATGCTTTGCAAACAGATTAAGGACAGTGGTGTATTGTTATGGTAGGGAGGTAGAAGCAGGAGGATCAAAATTTCAAGACCACATTATGAGTTCAAGTCCAACCTAGACTACATGAGACCCTGCCTCAAAACAGAGGGAACTGGGTGGGGGTGGCCAGAGGCAAAAGAGAACCTATTGCATTAAAGGGCTGTAAGGGGGAAGATATACATAAATAAGAGACAGGAGCAGCCACAAAACTTCCAATGACAGCAGCTGCATCAGCAATGACAGCACAGGAGTGACAGTAGTGTGACCAGGCACCTGGGTCCATACCTGTTAGTCTAGTGTCCCTGTACCCAACAAGGAATTAGAAAACAAACACTGGCAAAAGAAAAATGGGTTTATTATAGTCTGGCCAAAGCTAGGAGAGAAAGAATCCAATTCCTTCCCACCATGTCCATGGCAATTTTATCATTTATAAAAAGTCATGAGACAAAGACCAGAAGATACGGAGATCTGGTTATGAGACAGTTTAGCCTACCCTTGCCTTCATTTTTTCCATTCTCCAGAACAGTTTGTTATTCAAGTGGGGTCGTAGTAGGCCTGGGATACCATGTAGGAGTTCCAATTTGACCCCAAGTATCACAAACACTGGGCCTAGTGGAACTTGTCTAATACCAGGGAGTGTACTGGCTGGTTTTGTGTTTCAACTTTACACAAGCTAATGTCACAGAAAGAAAAAAAGCCTCATTTGAGGAAATGCCTCCATGAGATCCAGCTGCGGGGAATTTTCTCAATCAGTGTTCAATGTAGGAGGGATCCAGCCCATGGTGGGTGGAGCCATCCCTGGGCTGGTGGTTCTGGGTTCTGTAAGAAAGCAGTTTGAGCAAGCCAGGGGAAACAAGCCAGTAAGCAGCCCCCCTCCATGGCCTCTGCACCAGCTCCTGCCTCCAGACTCCTGCCCTATTTGAGTTCCTGCCCTTTCCTTCCTTCAGTGATGAACAGCAATGTGAAAGTGTAAGCCAAATAAACCCTTTCCTCCTTGACTTTCTTTTTGGTACTGTTGTTTCATTGAAGCAATAGAAACCCTAAGACACTGTGAGTTAGAGGCCAAACCGGGCTACACAAAACCCTGCCTTAAAGCAGTAAGAAAACCAATTAGGAACTGAAAGAAAATAAAGAAGACTTTCTGTCTTAAAGATTCCCTATGTCCACCAGCCTGGACTGTATAAGACCTTGTCTCAAGACCCTCCAGCAAAAGCCCACTTGTTTTCATGAGAAAATGTCTTTGGAGTATTATGGATGCTGAATGTAAGAATTTCTCAGATTCTTTCTCTTGACAAGCATAGGGTAGCACCTGGCAGAGTTCTTTGTTCCTGGGTCCATGTCTTAGATCAGTCAGGTGGAAGCTTTCTGCGTCTTTTCTTTAGAGGTCAGTTTCCAACTCCTGTGCATTTTGCAAACAAGACAAGGCCTCATAGCAGATGGGAGGGTTGCCAGGATCTCTGCAGAATTTCCACTGACTCTTCTATCCTTTCAGCAGAGGAGCTCTGTGACAGGGCTCAGAGCAGTCATGGAGTGACCAATGGGCTGTGTTCCAAGCACTAGATGGACATTAATTCTTATCTTCATGGTTTCAGTATGTCTGGAAATGAGAGGTCTGTGGCCACATTAGTATATTCTTTATATAACATTGTGGAGGTTTTTATGATCCCATAAGAGAGGCTAGAGTGGGTAACCTGGGGACTAAGTCCTTCCTTCTGCCTTCAAGTATCACCCCAGAAATGCCAGTGTTCTAGAAAACTGTCACACAGGATGATTCCCCAAACAAGATAATGTTAGCACTTTCAATATAGCTAATTATTGACCTAGAAAAGAAAAATTCTCCTGGCTAGTAAATTCTGAAACTTACTTGTGATTTGAGCCCAAATCAATATTGAGAAAACCTGAAAACCATGTAAAACAGTTTCAATTTTGAAACAAAAGGAAAAAGATTAATCTTAGAAGGTACAAGAGTAGATTACATCAGGCAACATCCTCCTTGAGAAAATTTAGAGAGATTGTGATATGGATGTTCTAGAAACATTTAGAAAACTCTGCTCTGAGGGGCTGAATATGAGACATTGCCAACCTCCTTTCCTGCTTGGACGGGGTAACCAAGGTACCAGATCAAGAGAATGCCACAGATGAAGGGGAAGGTAATACTCCAGCCCACAAGGTCCCATTTAGGATGTATCAATTTACTCACAGTCAACTAAGGCTTGAAACTATTAAGTGGAAATTTCCAGAAACAATATGTTCTGTTTCAGTATGTTTGGAGATGAGAGGTCTGTGGCCACACTGGCATGTTTTTCATATAATGTTGAGGAATTGTTTACAGTCCCATAAGAATCTGGAAACTGGGCAAGGTGATCCATTCCGGGGTGTGGGGGGACTGAGTTCCTGTCCCTCCCTCCTCAAGTATGGTGATGTCAATGTGTGTGTCATTCTCAGAAGGATGATGCTTCTCATGCCATCCCACCTTTATCTGGTGTATCCACGCCATTTGCTACCAACCCACTATCCACTTAATAGACAATTTAGTTGTTATCAAATAGTTGTCAAAATGACTGTCAGATGCCACAATGCTTATATGTAAGGGGGATGTCTCAGACCACACTGAGATGGATTGTTAAGGGTAAGGAGTTTATTAAAAGAGTTTTTAACACCATGGACACAAAGACAGACAACAACATGTCAGGGGCTCTGAGGAGGGTTCAGAACCTAGCACCAAGACAGTAAAGGTTCTGAAGTGAGGAAATCTGGGGCCCATGACAGGAGTGGGAGTCTTGCCTTATACCTTTCTCAGGAGGGGGGTGATTTCATTACATAAGCTTTTAGCCAGGCTTTCTGATTCCCACGTAGGAATCGGGGACAGGGCCTGTGGCCACCAATATGCTTTGATATAAACTCACTTCCCCAGGTGAGAATTCTGGAGCCTAGGAGTCTGTTAGCTAGAGTCCTAGCTAATGTCTCAGTAGGGAACCTGTGAGAGAGGACAGGCTGCTGCTGATACTGTAGCCTGAGCAGCAACTGGATTTGAACATATATTCTTACAGAGGGGTTTAGTAGCTCAGTCAACAAAGTGCTTGCTGTAAAAACATAAGGACCTGAGTTCAATCCCCAAAACCAACATCTAAAAGCAAATAAAACAAACAAACAAACAAAAAACTCAACAAAACAAAACCCCCATACATAAAACAGGCATGGTGGCATGCCTTGTAATCCCAGGGCCAGGAAGGTGGAGATTTGCTTATTTCTGGGACTTGCTGGCTATCCAGACTAGCCTAATTAGTAAGCTCCATGGGACGTGGGGAGGGGGGAGTAGAGGGGAGTGAATGTCACCTGAGAAACAACACCTCAAAGATGTTCTCTGGTCTTCACATGAAATGCATACATGGCATGCATACCCACTCCCATAAGTACACAAATATACACATGGAAAAGTGAAGGAAGGGAGGGACAGACAGATGGATGGATGGATGGATGGATGGATGGATGGATAGATGGATGGATGGATGGATGGACGGATGAGCTTTAAACCCCTATTATGCAGGTGCAGAGAGAGCTGTATAATCATAACCAGAGTAACTAAGCAGGTGGAACTGGGCTCCTTCCTGGGTCTTTCCCCATGTGGAACTGCAGCTCACCCAAAAGAGAAAAGAAAGGCTGTCATTCAGAACTTGCTATAAAGGGGGCTAGCCAGTATCCCTGTGTTTGGCAGAAATCAAGAGAAGGAGGCTTTATAGCAGAAAAAAGGGAAGGCTCAGGCTCAGATCCACTCTGAGTGAAGACTGCTAGCCTGGTGACATTCTGGACCTGGGATGGCTGCATGAGTGGCGGGAGAAGCAAGGCTCTGTGTGACTGGCTCCCTTCGGTTCTAAGTCAGAAATGAGGACAAGAATCAGGGCAGCTGGCAGTTATTGATCATGTCCTGGTCATTTGGACCAATCAGGGCAGGGGTTATTGTTAGATTTCCTGGGCTGGTGGATGCAGACTTGAGACTAGAGTTTTACTGCTGTATCTGGCCTGGCTGGTAGCCATTGCTATGAGCACCTCTTTCCTAGCATCCCTCTGAATCCGACACTGGCAGAACAAACCTCTTGGAAAGTTTGTTTCAAAGTGGTATAAAGACTTTTTAGAAAGTAGATAGAAAACAAAACAACCCTATAATTCTAATAGGGTGAAAGGAGAAATCAATTTCTCAGGCTGGGAAGATGGCTTAATTAGTAATGTGTTAGCTGAGAACTTGATTTTGTTCCCCAGCACCCGTGTAAGAAGATGAGCAGGTATCTATAAACCCAGTGCTAATGGGGGTAGGGAGGCAGAGATGAGGGGCATCCCTGAAACTCACTAGCTAGTCAGTCAGTCTCCCCAAGTCAACAAAAGACCTTGTCTCAAAAAATAAAATGACAGAGGAAGACTCCCCATGTTGACTCTGGCATCCACAGTTATGTATACCTGCATGCACACACACACATACGTGCACACATGTGAGTACGTGCATGCATGTTCACATATGTACATGTATGAATGCATATGCATATCACACGCACACACATTCAATGTCTCAATGAAAATCAGTGAAATTCATTTATTTGGCATTTTAGATCCCAGCTTAATTGGAACTTATTAGGTAGACTAGGCTAGCCTAGAACTCTTTGGTTGATTTTTTTGATTGTTTGTTTTTTGTCTCAGCCTCTGAAATGCTGCTATTATAAAGCAGACAAAAAAAAAAAGCTAAGTAAATGTATAAGGGCATGGGAAGGAAAGAGAACCTCTCACCCTGAGTCCAGTTGGAGCCTCTCATCAGCTACAGAGCAAGAATTCTAGAACAATAAACATTAGCTCTGAAGGCTGCCAAGAGAGATAGTACTCTTTCATGTTCAGACATTTCATTTTTAAAATAGCAATGGAAGCAGATGCTTAAGACCTTGGAGAGAGCCTCAGCCTCCTCACAGACATCTCCTGGGAATCTCATAAACAAGACTATTAACTTTGTTTACAGTGAGGGTTCCTTCCTAGATCCCTCTAATCTAGAATTGCATGTTATCAAGTATAGTGGGGCAGGGAGGCTCAGGAGCCATCCTGGGACCTCATTAGTTTCCTTAAGAACCCTTGAAGATGATAGCTCCTCCAAAATGGTGGATCACACTATTGTAAAGAGTGTGAAGGGTGGGTGGCTCTCTTAAAGAAGTCACGCTCAGGACACAAGTCACCTTAGATGTGTCTTGCTTTCTTCCAAGCACCTCTCTCTTAAACCCTGCACTTCAACTCTATTCAACATCTCTTTTAAGACCAGAAAGATGACTCAGGGAGTAAAGTGCTTGCTGTACAAGCATGAGGACCTGAGTTCAAATCACCAGAGCCCACACAAAAAACCAGGCACAGCAGCATATGTGTGTAACCCTAGGGCGCCTCTGGCAGGAACATACTGAAAAAGTTTCAAACAAACAACAAAAGAGAGACAAGGTGGAGGGTAAGAACCCATACCTAAGAGTGGCCTCTGATCACCATGGCAAGCGTGCACACACACAAAAAGATGTACACGCACACACAGAAGCCTGGGTTTGTCTCAGTGTGGGTCTCAGAAAAGAACCACAGTTCAGGCTGCTTCAGTCAACAGTGTGGAATTATATGCCTCTGTCCCTGCTACCACTAACAATACTGCATCAGGGCACCCTCACCCCCACCACAAAATGACATGGAATTTAAAGGTAGCACAATAGTTAGCTAAATTGTCAGCAGCAGCCTCAGTTTATAGGTGGGTAACCAGTGTGTCTATAACAGAGATAGCTAGTTCATCCGCCATGAGCTTCCAGACCCAGGGCGAGGCACTTAATCTCTATGAGATATCTTTGTTCATTTGCAAACTAAATAAGCTGAATTAAAGCCTCTCAGGTCTTTTATGGTTCTAAAATGCTATGGTCCTATGATTCTAATCTCTTGGACAGCTCTTTTATCCTATATGGGGCCACTCTGTCTACCCAGCTAGGTTATATAATTCATTAGGAGCTGAATTAGAAAAAAAAAAAAAAACAAAAAACAAAATGAATCACACCCGTGTTCGTTCAACAATAATTATGGGGCATGCAACACAAAACAACTACACCACAGTTAGAGACATACATATGAAGCAGGAGTTGCACTATTCAAGAAAACAATCAGGAAGTGTCACAGAAAAGGGCAGTCAGTATCTCTGGATGGGCTCCCTGAAGGTTCTAGGGAGGATGACCAGCTCAACACTGTGTTGTTGAAACACACTGTAATTTGTAAACAGTTGTGCTTTGTGTTCATTTTCATGTGTTCCTGTTTCTATTGTCCTCCATTTTAGGGTTTGGCACGTCGGCATCACAGAAACCAGTCCGCACTCCAAAAGGCATTGGAAAGTAGCATTTATGCCAGAATTCTGGCAATTCTACCTTTTACAGGATGTTCTGGCCAGGGAAACTCGTGTCTCGGAAATTACCCTATAATTTCAATGAAGCAACCACAAGGTTGCTTTTCTTTAAAGTTCCTGCTCCTAGTAAGTGGCAAATAACGGAAATGAAAATTTCTTGGGATTTCTCCCACACCTCCACCTGGAGCTGCTGGAGGTCCTGGATACAGCATGACTTTCACTTCTACTACAAAGAAGGAACTGGGGGTGGGGTGCTTTCCAATAGCCAGCCCTTCCTGATCTGGAAACCTATTCTCTCACACTCACAGCTTCACTGCTGTTATCTCCAGTTGGAGGGCAAAGGTTGAGACGGGTCTTCTGTATCCCAGGCTGGTGTTAACTCCTGCTCCTCCTCCTCCCACCCCTAAGTGCTGGGGTTACACAGGTCCTGTGCCGACGTTCCTGGATGAAATTTTCTCCAATTTCAGAGAAACACACATCAAGAATTAGGAGTCAGGTCAGGTCAGAGTAGTGAGGCTACTGCCCATAGGCTCGCTTGGCAAGCTGCCTCTAATCAGCCTTGCTACACACCGAGCATTCAGGGGCGCATTTTATATATTTGGCACGCACTGCTACTTACTTTTAAGATTAAAAAATAAAAGTTGGGGGGAAGCACTTTACAAGGCACAGCAAAGTTCCTTCCTGAACAGCAGTTAAGATGGCTTTTTAGTATTATTAGTAGTCATATTATTTTAATTCTGACTTAAGGAAATCCGATTTTCTTCCTTTATTGCTTCCCCTCTAGGGTGCAAGAGCCATTCTTAGGCAGGGGCACAGGATGGGCACAATGGCTTGCATGCAGGAAACAGATCTCAGAGAACAATCCTGCTTGAGGTATTAGCTAGCAAAGGAAATTAAAAAAAATAATAATCACCAAATATTGACTCAATATTTACTAACTCTGCTAAGGGCTTTGAAGGTCCCACCTGCTACTTAGTCTATTTGTGGCAAATCCCCAAACAATGAGCAGGCACTTTTTGAGGGTAATGTTTCTCTGCATTTTCTCTAGACTTCCATGGGTGTGCCCTCCCTTTAAAGTCTGTGACTAAACTCCCTCCAGGGGAAGCTCTGCACAGGGCACAGTGCAATTAGCAGAACAGCTAATGATAATTCTTTGCAAGTTCTGCTTCTTCTGGTGGCCAAACCTGCTGTGGGATATTCCCTACCTAGTCACCAACACACACCTGGCAGAGCTCTGCACCTTGCAGGCTGTCTGCCACCAAAGGATGGGGATAAAAGAACACCCAGGGTCCCCAAATGCCCTGCTAATTTTCTTAACTACTAGCCATCCCTGTTTGGGTTATTTACTTCCTCTGTCTGGATATACAACACACAGACTCACTTCAATACAACATGGAAGGGGACTAACTTACTGTCCTTAGGATGGCATTAGGAAGCCTCCTTTGCTAAAAAGCATGGCTCTTCTCTTGAGCCCAGGAACTGAAAATAGAGTGAAAACCCAGTTTCTCTGCCTTGTTTTTGTGTCTGTCTCCCTTGTTTTTGCTACAGGCACCTAGCTAAATCAGTGTAGCACACACTACCTCCATGATAAGGACAGCTGTCCATGACGGAGAAGCCCAACCCTGCAAGAGATCATCTGGCTGAAACCAGATCAATCCTATCAAGTGATGACACCAACAAGGCCTTCTTCAGGCCACCCTGCAGAGCCAGAAGGGAGACTGATAACCAAACCACACTTTGGCCAGGTCTGCTTCATTACACAAATCTTTTGCACCATTACACAAATTATTCTTCTGTCCAAACCTAAAAATCCCATCTGTGACCAAAGTCAAATTTGGGGTGACTAGGTTAAGTGGCTGGTTGGACATCAGAGGTTATTCTGGATGACCCCCATCATCAGCTTTAGATCCCAACTCCTGTTTCCCCGGGAACATGTTAAGTTTTAAGAAAAGAAAAGCATCACAATTGCCCTCCTTAGAATACGAAATACCATGTGAAAGGTAAGAGAAAGCAACACTTTGCTTGGTCCTTAAGATTTAAAAATACCATATCAATGGGGGAAATGTGGAGATGGCTTTGTCAAAGCCTATTGAGGGAGGTCTTTCCTCCTGGGAAGCATGCCTATTTTATAGATTTATTTTTTATTTCTCTTCACCTCTTTTTTTTTTTATCTACTCTATTATGTGATTTTAGGTCAAACAGATGGGATTTGAGTCAAGTTATCTCTGGCCCTGGATGGAGACAGGACACTGACACTCTAAGCAGCTAAAAAGAAAAGAAAAAAACCAAGACTACAAAGACATACTACTGTTCCCCTCTTTAAGAATTAGTCCAGATAAGACTGTCACTCCTCTAGATAGGAAAAATACCCCTTAAGACTTGTTATAACTCGGTACTAGGGAGGTAACTTGGTGAATAAAGTAGTTGCTACGCAAGCCTGAGAATCTGAGCACAGATCCCTAAAGCCTACCTAATAAGCCAGCAAGTTGGTACCTGCACCCCTAGTGCTGGGAAGCAGAGATGGGTGTATTCCAGGGGTTCAGTCTAGCCTAAAAGGAAAGCTTCAGGTTCCATGAACGAGCTTGACTTAGATGATAGATAGATAGACAGATAGACAGACAGACAGACATAGATAGATAGATGATAGATAGATACATATAGAGTTATATAGACATACATGTATAACATAACACACACACACACACACACACACACACACACACACACACACACACACACACAAATGACAGAGGAAGGCCAGAGAGATGGCTGAGTGAGTAAAGGCACTTGGCTAACCTGACTTAAACCCCTGGAGCCCACATGGTAGGAGCAGAGAACAGACTCCCAAAAGGTGTCCTCTGAACTCCACACATGTGTGACTGCATGTACATCACATGCACACACAAAGTCAATAATAATAAAGTTAAATAGAAAGAAGGGGATTGAGGAAGACACCCACCATTAACTTCTAGTCCCCATGCATGCACAGAAGAGTAATTGCATGTGCACACACTATTATAAGCTCAAGGCCCCTGATACACCTGAAGAAATGCTTAAAAGATGGGAGGGCTAACTCCTTAGGCAATGGGTACTTACAGATCTTGAAGCCCCTCCCTAGATCTCCTTAAGGATTTTTACTGCCAAGCCTTCCTGGTCTCCACCTTTGAGTATTAACACAGAGAGCATAACTTTTTCTTTTCTGTTTTTCTACCCAAAAATCCTAAGCCTATGTATACTTAAACTCTAGGTATTCTCTTTGTCTCTGTCTCTGCCTGCCTCTCTCCCTCCCTCCCTCCCTCCCTCCCTCCCTCCCTCCCTCCCTCCCTCCCTCCCTCCCTCCCTCCCTCTCTCTCTCTCTCTCTCTCTCTCTCTCTCTCTCTCTCTGAAGACACTTCCCCACTCAGCTGCTCTCAGGCTTACAATGATGAACCAGCCCCTTCTTGACCTCTGATTCAGAAAGCATGACTCTCTCCCCTTCACCATCCTCCAGGCAAAGGATGCAAAATGCCTCAG